>NC_082664.1:170937420-171591349 GCF_025265405.1 Mesoplodon densirostris
TTTAGTTGAAATACTTGTTCTTGTGATGATCAATAGTAGTTAAGTTTTATAAAAGAATTTACCTTTTACTTATAACTATTGGATAATTAGAGATTATTTTATGATTAGATGCTATAGTAAGATTACTTCAAAGACTAGTATTCCTTCTTCAAATGTTTCTGGGAACTTTGCTTTCTTTTTGTGTTATGACCTGTGCTTCTAAAGTTGAACTGTAATTTTTTTAATGTTTAAATAGATGTGGAATAAAGTTTCAGTCTGAGGAGAAAAACAATGAAAGCTGGAGTTTTCCTTTCCTTTCTGCTCAACAGAAAAGTCATTCTAATTTATAAATTGTTTTTATTTGTCTTTCCCAGTTGAACACTAAAACTGTTAAGGTATACATTTTCAGTAAGTGAATAAGTACTCAGTAATTTTTAGGGGAGCTAAATATTTCTCGGTAAATAATACTTGCTGATTATTAATGCATTTATTATAAAGCTTGAAGATGAAAGTAGAATTTTGCTCAGCCTACCTATCTTTTGGTAATTATGGCTGCTGTATGTATAGGATGCCCAGCTAGTTTTGAGTTTTAGTTAAACAACAAATTATTTTTTTCAGTGTGTGTCCCATGCATTTATTTGGGACATACTTATACTGAAAAATAATTTGTTGTTTAACTGATATTCAGAATTAACTAGGCATTCTGTGTTTTATATGACAAGTCTGTTTTATGGAGAACAAAATAACTCAGCTAAACCTTAGAATACGTTAGCCCAATATTCTAGGTTTTTATTTTGAAATAAATATGTTGAGAAATGTAAGTGCTAAAACTGTTCGAGACAAATATATTTAGTAAAATAAAGGCCTCCTCTCCCTCACCCCCACCCCAGCCCTTTGTCCCCTAGGAGTAAATGAGGGAAAAAGTTGTCCTTTTCTTTACCCTGTTAAAGCTTTTGCTGACAATAAAAATTATACCCAGCATCTACCAGGACATAATTTGAATATGTAGGGAGAAGCTTTGTCTGCTGACCTCTTCATTAAAAAGTATATTCATATATTTTTAAACTAAGTTATTTTGGGCTTCAAGATTTTCAAGTCCTAGATTTTTTTTCTTTTTTCTTTTTGCCTCATATAACAAAAAATTAGACAAGTAGAAAAGAAATGCTAAATTTGCTGTTTTATGTTTAATAAATTTACTATATATTATTTTTACGATACTTTGGAAAACAAATAGTAAAACTGTAGTTTTTGGGTTTTTTTTTGTTTGTTTGTTTGTTTTTGCCACATGGGTTTCGGGATCTTAGTTCTCTGACCAGGGATCAAACGTGGGCCACGGCAGTGAAAGTGCCAAGTCCTAACCACTGGACCACCAGGGAATTCCTGTAAAACTAATTTTTAATGTAACTTCATTCACGTTTTGAATGTGATTAGCAGAATTCAGTCATCTCTTCTGTATAATTAAGACCTTATTTTGTACTTCTAAAATTGCATTTTTGAGTTTTTAATGTTATCTTTGAAGTACTAATTCATTTAGAAAAGAGAGCTCTCATTTTCTTAAACTTCACAATATCGGAGAGTCTTTCCCTGCTTCTGTTAAGATATGGTAGAGAACGTGTTATGTTTTTATATCTGAAGTAATATCCTGAAAAGTTTTAAAAGTTGAAATTTAAAGGTAGGGCATTTAAGGTAATTGGTTTTTTTTTTTTAAATTGCAGGTAGTATGTGAATTTTAGAGAATACACATTTAAAATATTGTGTATACTAAGTGTTTTAAAGTATTTGCTATGCTGTCGTGAGCTTTTAACACCAGCTGTAAAAACAAAAATGTGCAGAAAAAAAACAGATGGTGACAGATCAGAATGGATAATAAAGAACTTCTTTATAGCTGCTAATTAAGTGGCAAATTGCAGTTATCCTTAAATGATTGATGTAATGTAAATGGCTTCTTAATATGTATATATATATTTTTACACAGAAATGGCCTGAAAATGGTCACGTCGGTACCAGTAATTTTGTAAATTAATAAGGCAAATATTGTCTTGAAGGAGTTAAATTTTAGAACTATTAATTTTTTTTAATGAGCCATTTTAGAAGAGCTTAAAATTTAAAAACCAAAACCTTGAGACTTTAGGTAAAAAGAAATTATTTCTTATGTGTAGGGAAAAATATCTTTGTAAATATTTAGGTAGATTTATGTGTGATTACTTACGAATGTGCTCTGCAGTCAAATTTAACACTTAGCTTGGAATTTCCTTTCCACTGCCAACAGAACATTTTATTTTGAGCTTTTGTTTCTTAAAGACATTAGTTAAAAAATGACATAGTTTAGTTTTATGAAACACAATAGATGTTGGTCAAAACTGAGTCTAAACACTTGTTACTTCATTTGGCAAGTGTGGTGAGAGTGTTTGATGAAGTGGGATGGTGGATCGAATTTGTTTCATCCCAGCCATTAGTTTTAACCTGGTAAATAAGAACCTTGAGGTTTTTATATCTCATAATGACACGGTGGGCTCACTAATATTCTTTAAAGAGTGGGGAAAAAATAAGCAGTTGTGAGAGACTCATGAGAGGTGCCCCTCCTATGATTTTACTTTCATAAAAGCAATAGCAGAATATAAGTGGTTGGTTTCTTTTCTTTATGCATCTCCATGGGAGGTGGACTGGGAGAATGTGAGTTATATAGATTAGGTTCCATATGATCATTATTATATCAAATCCATGTTTTGGTGGGGTAGATATAACTGAATGATAACATTCACCAACATTATCTTGAAGTTAAAACTCAGAACTTATGACCTGAGCAACATCTTTTGGATCTTATTGTATGTTGGGAACATTTATAATCATACCTTCAATAATTGCAAGAAAGGAAGTTCCCAAAGCCATTCAGAGTTCAGTCATAGTCATTTCAGAGTCTCCTTGAGACTTTGCTTTTCTTTGGTCCTTCCTCAAGCATACACAAGGCATTTGGGGGAGAGTGGAGGAATGCTGCCATGGTAAAAGGTAGGTTAAATAAAGCACATCTTATATCTTGGTAATTGTACAAGTAATAGCTTATAATTCAAGAGTTAATATTCAATTTAATAACTATAAAATAAGTATTTTTAAAACATAATTTTATAGATAAACTTGATTTCAGTAATAATCCTTAAAAAAATCTAGCTTTGTTACATACTGATGTCCTAAGTTTTATAGTTTTTTTCATCTTCTCTTTTTGATGATTGTGTCATTTCTACTGCTCATGGGAACTTTTGCATCCAATTTTTTCTTTTCCTACCCCATTTTTTTTTTTCCCCCACTACAGGCAGTTTTTCAGGAACTCCAGGCAGTGTAAAATCATCTTCGGGAAGTTCAGTACAGTCTCCCCAGGATTTCTTGAGCTTTACAGACTCAGATCTGCGTAATGACAGTTACACTCACTCCCAACAGTCATCATCAACCAAAGATGTACATAAAGGAGAGTCTGGAAGCCAGGAAGGGGGGGTAAATAGTTTTAGTTCCATAATTGGTCTCCCTTCAACCTCAGCTGTTATTCCGCAGCCTAAAAGCTTTGAAAATTCACCTGGAGATTTGGGTAATTCCAGCCTTCCTACAGCAGGATATAAGCGGGCTCAAACTTCTGGCATAGAAGAAGAAACTGTAAAGGAAAAGAAAAGAAAAGGAAATAAGCAAAGTAAGCATGGGCCTGGTAGACCCAAAGGAAACAAAAGTCAAGAGAATGTCTCTCATCTCTCAGTTTCTTCTGCTTCACCAACGTCATCTGTAGCGTCAGCTGCAGGAAGTGTAACCAGCTCTAGTCTCCAGAAATCCCCCACGCCGCTCAGGAATGGGAGTGTGCAGAGTCTTAGTGTGGGCTCCTCTCCACTTGGTTCAGGTAGGCTTGGCCCCTTGTTTTCTCCCTCCCTCCCTCCCTCCCTCTCTGCCTCCCTCCCTCTCACCCACCCACCCACCGCCACTGCCACTGTCACCACCACCAAGCAAATTTATTTTATCTTATTTTTAAAAATTAATTAATTTATTTATTTTTGGCTGCATTGGGTCTTTGTTGCTGCGCACGGGCTTTCTCTAGTTGTAGCGAGCAGGAGCTACTCTTCGTTGCAGTGTGCAGGCTTCTCTTTGCGGTGGCTTCTCGTTGCGGAGCACGGGCTCTAGGTGCGTGGGCTTCAGTAGTTGTGGCGCACGGGCTTAATTGCTCCATGGCATGTGGGATGTTCCTGGACCAGGGCTTGAACCTGTGTTCCCTGCATTGGCAGGTGGATTCCTAACCACTGTGCCACCAGGGAAGTCCCCCCAAATTCATTTTAAACTATCATTATGGTAATACTGTGAGTTGCTAAATGACATTTAATTATCTTAATGAAAAGTGTTACGATCTTAGGAGGACAGTTTGGTCTTTGGAAAAGACATTTGGCACTAATCCAGTTTTACTTAATATAGGCTAAATAGTTGTTGGTTATTCATTTCTTTTTTTTAAGGAATGTTTATTTACTTTTAAAAATTAAGGCTGTGCAGGGTCTTCATTGCGGCTCGTGGGCTTCTCTAATTGTGGCACTTGGGCTCTAGAGTGCACGGACTTAGTAGTTGCAGCACACGGGCTTAGTTGTGGTATGTGGGATCTTAGTTCCTCGACCAGGGATTGAACTCCAGCCCCCTGCATTGGGAGCACGGAGTCTTACCCACTGGACCAGGAGGGAAGCCCCGGTCATTCATTTCTTACAAAACACCTAGAATTAATTTCCCATTTTTGTTTTTGCTTCACTTGCATAGTATTTTAAAAATCAACTCAGAATTCACATTTAAGATGTGAGAGTTTTTGCACTGTTTTTGATTGGTATTTGTTTGGGGGCTTCCTTTCCCTACACGTCAGTTAGTCTTCATTTTCTCAACAATTCCTCACACAAATTCTACTTGAATTAACTCCATCTGGAGTATTTTTTTTTTTTTTTTTTTTTTGCGGTACAGGCTCCGGACGCGCAGGCTCCGGACGCACAGGCTCAGCGGCCATGGCTCACGGGCCCAGCCGCTCCGCGGCATATGGGATCCTCCCAGACCGGGGCACGAACCCGTATCCCCTGCATCGGCAGGCGGACTCTCAACCACTTGCGCCACCAGGGAGGCCCCATCTGGAGTATTTTTTAATCAGTGATAAATGATTTAAATTTATGGACTTTAAAAATCACATTTTATTTCAGGAGATATTTGAAATAACTTATATCATTTTTGTTTTCAACTGTGTTTACCAGTTTTTTACCATTACCTTTACTGTAGTATGAATGAATTTATATATGTTCTTAGTGACCACATTGGGATGCTTTTTTAACCTATACTTTGTAATGTGAATATTATTTTCAATTTTTAAAAATTTTAAGATTCGTGTTTTTAGAAACTTTAACAGTGTGTATATTAGATAAATGTCAACATTTATCTTTTAAATTGCATCTTCAATTTGAGAGATGATTTTAAATAAGTGTTGATTGTAAACCTTAGCCATGTTTTGATTTTAGATTTCTGAATGTAGAAATGATGAAATTTTGGCTAAAAAAAACCCATTATGTGTTTTATCAGTTCTGTTAGTTGATAGAGAGGATAGGTGGAAAATGGCATGGAAAAATAATAAATAGAATTTAAATGAAGGTTGTTCACGCATATTATATAAATATAGAATTTTGGATTGTTTTTATAGTTGTGCAGACATTAATTTCAGTAAGTAAACATAAGAAAAACCATTATAAGGGAGAAAAGAGCACGTGTAAAGGTCAGATATGAAAAGTAGTAACTATTAACTACCATTTGTTTTGTGCCAGCATCTGTTAAGTGCTTTATACTTATTAACTTGTTTAATCTTGAGAGCAGTTTTATGAAGTAAGGGCTATTAATACCCCTGTTTTACAGCTGATAAAACTGAGGCTTAGACAGACAAAATAAGTTGCCCAAGATCACACAGCCAGAGATTTCTTTCTCTTTTTATTTCTCATAACTAGCTTCTTTGCCTGTGGTGGACCTGTTTGACAAATTTTTTGGAGAAATGAATAGAAACTATGGAAGGGTTGTTTCATTAGTAGCATTAAAGATGGTTGAGAGCAAGATTCCCCAGTCTTAGCACTATTGACATTCTGATTGGGATAATTCTCTGTTGTGCGTTGCTGTCCTGTTCCTTGTAGGATGTTTATCCGGATTCCAAAACCTTACCCACTAAATGCCAATAGCACCCAAGACTCCCCTGCCCATAGTGACAGTCGAAAAATGTTCAGGTTGGGGAGGGGGGGGATTGCCCTTGGTTGAGAACCACTGTTTTAGAGGGGAAAAGTAATAAATTGCAGTGAGAAATAAGTTCATTGAAAAGATTTTAATATGTTGCACACTTAAATATACGTTTTATTTATATAGTATGTTTCCTTTGAGATCAGAAGAGCTTAGCAGTTAGCCATAGCCCCTAGTTACAAGAAATAAATTTAGACAGATTTCCTCAGAAAAAATTTTAGTTCATATTTATTTTTAGCAAGAGACACAGGAATCAGGTGAGTAACATATTGAGAAAATTAGGCCTAAATTTGCTCTAATGAAAGAGATCCTCACCAATATACTGTCCATAGGGGCATAGTCTGAAAATCACTGAATTTCAGAAATTGCATTTGGATGCCGTTTGAAACACACATCCTCAATTTAATGGACTTAAACTATTGATTTATATTTTTAAAAGATTTTCCTAGCTGTTATTGATTTAGGGAAATTTTAGGTGTGGGAAATCATGTTTTTTACACACTGATTACTTTGTGAGGGCAATGTTTGTGGTACATTTGTGGCAGAAAAATATGAATTTGTATCCCTTTTACCTCACCAGTAGGTAGACAGAAATTTAGGGGGAAATTCCCATAAATATTATTTCACCAAAATAAATGACTTAAATTTAGACTTGTCAGGATTTTTTTTCCTTAAACTTGAGTTTTAAAATCACTCTGAAGAGTGTATATATCTTGTTAAAGCCATAATTAGGGAATAAGATTAGTTGTTGAAAACTATTTGAGGTGTAATATATTATTTAATCTTACACATTTTAATAAAAGTTTTATGACTAGATCAGAGCACTCTCTCACTGATAAGCTTAGTACTAAAAAGTCTATTCTTATCTAGAAGAAGCTGGCTAAATGCCATGAGTATTTAGGAATTACGCCTTCTTACCATAAGTTAAGAATTGCTAACTGCTGTTGAAACTTAGCATGTGCTGCACACTCTCTTAAGCACTTGACAGGCATCAAGTATTATCGCTCATTATATAGAAGAGGAAACAGAATTCTCACAGGTCTAAGTAGTGGAACTATGCATTTTCCTTGATTCCAGAGACACTTAATTATAAAATTCAAGGGATGTTTGCTGATGAGGGTGTAAAACCTTGCTAGTATACTGTCAGTCATGCTTTAAGCAATGGGATCAACAAAAGAGTTTGAGCCAATAATTTAACTTGCAACAATAGTACCTCCTACTAGTATCAAAATGTTAATTTTTCCTTTGGACTAATTTTAGATTGAGAAAGCACTTAGTAATTGTAAAAGCAGAAAACTCGCTCCTGTATAAATAACTCAGAAGGAGAAGATCTGTACCGTGTTATCAAGAATTGTTTTTCATGATGCCCTTTTAAAGATTCATGTGCAAATAACAATGCAGGTGACCTTGTAAACACCTGTTAGTTATAAGGTTAGACTGTAACAAGCACTATAATCCTAGCTCCAGGAGGTTAGGGGCTGTGTTTGTCATGTTCATTACTGTCTCCTCACTGCCAGCACAGTGCTTTGACCATAATAAATGCTAAACGTTAAAAAACAAAAAAAAGAATGAATACTATTAGTAATCACTGAGAATGTTATCGTGTGTTTAGTAGCATCCTGTGTGATTTTGTACTTGTCTTTCAAGTGTTTTTGCCAGATTGCAAGTGAAATTATTTATTGTAAAGCTTTTCACGTATCAATAGTATTACAGGCCAGTTTTAGGATATATAATTAGTTGGTAAAGACCATGGACAAGATGAAATTTGAATTGTACTTTGGAGTAGGCAGAAAAAGAAGGCCAACATTATTATCAGAAAAGATAGTAAAGGTATATTTGAAGGGTAAACTTCATAGAAACAAGAAGCTTGTGTTTGTGGGATAGTTAGAAGTAATGTTGATTAAATAGAGCAGGATGAGTTTATGGAGAGTTGAATGCCAGGCTGAAGAAATCAGACTTTGAGGCTAGTGGTCTTTCTCCTAGAATTAGCATTCTGGACTTAATTCTGGCAACTTACTGTTAAAAGAATTTTAGAGTAATCAAAATTCTCTCATGACATGTTCAAATTATAGTAGAGCATATGTAGCAAGATATTTATTCTAGGAGGCCTAGATCCAGTCAGAATAGAAACCCAGAAAACACCTCTAAACTTTTCTGATCAAGGGTTAGTATTGTAAGATTTTTTAAAATCACAGTACATCCTGATAAATGACCTACTCTTTTATACTGACTTGTACAAAATGTTTTAAGTGGCTACTAAAGGTTGTAAGTTTTGGCTTACAGATTATATTAAACTTTTGATTGAATTCTTTCCTACATATGTTCTTTTGAGCTCTTAGCAGGCACCTGATCTTTTGAAACATTGAAAATTAAGATGTTGAAAACATTGAATATTTTGGAAGAGTTGACGTGCTGTATTTGTCCTTTTCTATTTTCCTTTATTTATTTATTTATTTGTTTGGTTTTGGCTGTGTTGGGTCTTCGTTGCTGTGCGCGGGCTTTCTCTAGTTGCTGCAAGTGGGGGCTCCTCTTCATTTTGGTGTTTGGGCTCTAGGTGCACGAGCTTCTGTAATTGTGGCTCTCTTGTCTCTAGAGCGTAGGCTCAGTAGTCGTGGCGCATGGGCTTAGTTGCTCCGTGGCATGTGGGATCTTCCCGGACCAGGGCTCAAACCCGTGTCCCCTGCATTGGCAGGAGGATTCTTAACCACTGCACCACCAGGGAAGTCCCCGTTTTCCTTTTTATCTCAACCACATTAGGAGAGTTTATGATTTAGTAAAGTGAAAGTTAGCATTTTTTCTTCACAAAAATCAACATCTTATTTTCTCTGAGAAAAGTTTGATGTTCATTATGATGGTGGTTTAACATTAATTTCTTTTCTTTGGGCATGCTCTGTCCTTTCAAAGTATACAGTTCCCTGGTTTTTGTTTTTGTTTTTTAAACTCAGTCTCTACTTCTTTAATAGAATGCTGCTATACCTTTCTCAGGTAAGGTATCTGAAATCTATTTCAGTGATGGAATTCTTTAGTGGTGATACATGCTATAAAAGGAGATTCTGGAAAGGTGGTCCTTTGGTTGTGAGACTAGGTACTTAATCTTAAATTGTTCCTGATTTCACAAAGACAAGTTATTACTATGAGTAGATCGCCTCAATAGAAGTTTCTTCTGGCTTCTCCTGAAATATGAAGGTTACGAAAGTTTAACTTGAGCCTGTGTAACTATGAAAGGGAACTTGTTAAATGTATCCCTGTTTATGTCATATCTACTTATGTTGGTAAAGTGAAACTGAGAAGTCTTTTTTTGATAAAATATTTTAATTAGAAATAGACTGATTCTGTAAACAGGTAAGGGAATCATATAGATAAAATATTAATCAAATAAACTCATGAGAGTAGAGTTACTAACACAGTACTGTAGATGAAGGAGTAGTTACAGTTAGTGAACATAATTCACATCTAAATGACTCAGGTTCATGATTTTATATACATTGATTATATTGGATTATAAATGAAAATCATAAAGGATATTGGATGCTGCTAAGACCAGGATATACCTTGGAATTTGCTTTCTTAGAAAATCCCCTGATTTTGTTTTGGCTTTTGATGATCTGAAAACTTGCTGGCCCTATGTCATGGCTGTCTTTCTATAAAAATACTAGATCAAAGGCCAGAATAGCCATATTCCAGTTTTTTGTCCCCACTGAGAAAATCCTTCTGCATGAGTGTCCTTTGATTATTTTTTAGCACCATTCCAAACAACTACCATTTCTCTATAATGTAACATGTCTGTCTCTTTAATAGCCTTTTAAAATCTCACTTGTATTGCATTTGTTAATGAAGCATTAAGGTGGCGAATTCTCCCACCATGGCTCATTTTCGAGGGTCATCTAGAAAGGACTTACACTAAACTGGCCTAAGTGTTTGATTTTTTAACAGTATCTAATGTCAAGTTCTTTTAACATTACAGTGATTGCAAGTGAGTGCTGGCTTCCTCTACCTTGCTTTGTCTTTCTTCTTAATTTCAAGTTATTCAGAGTGGGCCCATGATTAGACTTGAGTTCTGAGGTAGATGTGTGAGTGATGGTTGCCTGGAAGGCTCTGCTATGCACACGGTTCCTAGAGGTCATGTTTTTGGTTAAGTAATAGCCAGAGAATTCCTGCGGCTTCCTGCGGCGGCTTGCGGTATCTTAGTTCCCCAACCAGGGATCGAACCCTTTCCTCCTGCAGTGGAAGTGCAGAGTCTTAACCCCTGGACCGCCAGGGAGTTCCCAGGCCAGGGCTTCTGAGTCACAGCCTTAGCACTGGTTTTTTTGTTGGTTTGTTTGTTTGTTTGCAGTACGTGGGCCTCTCACTACTGTGGCCTCTCCCGTCGCGGAGCACAGGCTCTGGACGCGCAGGCCCAGCGGCCATGGCTCACGGGCCCAGCCGCTCCGCGGCATGTGGGATCCTCCCGGACCAGGGCACGAACCCGTGTCCCCTGCATCAGCAGGCGGACTCCCAACCACTGCGCCACCAGGGAAGCCCTAGCACTGGTTTTATCGATTACTTTTCCTTTGGAGTGTCATATGGAAATTTATTTCCCATTTCTGAGCAGATTTTGCTTTTAGCAGTGTTTTATTGCTCCATGTCACCCTCTGCTCGTTCTCCTCATTTGGGTGGAGTAAAAGAATAAGAATAATGGCTTTTCATTCATTATCATCATCAAAAATGAAAGGTAGAAGAAAGTAAGCAGAGTGTAGCTTAATGAGTTTTATATTGTTATGTAAGTCATAATGGATTTCTGCTCAGATATAAACTAAATAATTTTCATACTTAAATTGTAATTTCTAATTGAACATAGCATTCAAATGTGTTTGATACACTGTTCTCATCTAATGAATTATATAAAGCACATTAGTTTATCTCATTGCCTAGCTGTACTTCCTCATAGAAGTGAATCCATTTATTCTTAAATGCTTGTTATACAGATTCATTTGTAAGCCCTTCTGTCTTTTCCTCATTCGTTGCACACATATACATGCACACACATTTCTACACTGTCCTGTTAAGATTTGTGAGAATGCCATCATGTTTGGTCCTCCTACCCCTTATGTCCCAATTACTGGCTCATAATTTCTGTTCTTGCATTTCTGTTTGCCCTGCTCAGCTAGACTTTTAGGTGAATGTTTTCCTGTTTTTCTCGCCTGTTTCTTTTCTGCTCTTAACTCACTGGCAACTTCTTTGCTGATTTCCTTTCTCCTCCTTCCCAACAGAAATTTCCATGCAGTATCGGCATGATGGAGCTTGTCCAACAACTAGTAAGTTGTCTAACTGGGTTGATAACCCAGACTTCTTGACTCCTACTCTAGTGCTTTTTCTAGTATATTATGCCACTTCTGAACTTTTAAATTTTAATTTTCTAAAATGCAGTTGCTTCTTAATTGAATAGATTTCTTTCTCCTACAAAGGTAGCTTAACTTGCTGCTTTGTCCTGTGTTCAGGATCCATATTATAGTCAAACTGTGACCAAATTTTGTTGATTCCTGGCCTTTTAATATGGTGCTTCCATTGTAGAATTGTGACTTCTGTTCCCCAATGTAGTAATACTTTCAATTTTTCTGGTTTTCACTAATCTTAATGTTAATATTTGTATATTGGCATTAGATATCTTTTTTGCTTAGGCCTCTGCATATCTTGAGCCTGTTATACTAAAGTCTAGGAATTGAGAATGTTTGATCAGGTTAGATGATAAAATGAGGTTTTTTGTTATAATAAATACTGTTGTGTGACCAAAGGTGGATTTACCTATATAGAATTGCATCTTATAGATACTGACTTTCAGCCAGAAAGACATTACATAGTTAGACTACTAAATGTCTTTTTAAAAGTAGCTTTATTTATTACTAAGGAGATTGGTCATCATTATGACAGTATATCTGACATATTATTTAAATTTAGTAGGTAATATATTGGCAAGTGAAATGCGATATCTAGAAATTTATACCATGTGAAGACTGAGCCAAGCTTGTAGTTTTAATGATTTAAGCAATGATCCGAGGTAGACTTACTGAGATTTTATTATACTGATGCAGCCTATGCCTATGTATTTCTTTTGTGTGTTTGAGAATGATCTTAACCTGAAGTCCTTTTTTCCTTACTTAAAAGCTTTCTCAGAGTTGCTGAATGCAATACACAATGGTAAGTTTTATTAGAATCTTCTCTGGTGGTTCATTTATTACAAAGGTTGCCTTTTGTAGAGAATCCCAATTGAAAGCTTGCATGTTCTATTGATGAAGTGAAACCTAGCTCTGAATCAATTGTTCAGCACCTTAGTGAAAACTTTTTGTGGGTTGCCTACAGGAGGATAATAGGTCAACTTAGTTCATCAGTTTGGCTTTTACTGTCTCTTTGTAAGGCAAAATGATGATAGTGTTGTTCTACCTTTATGAAAGTCATTTTTCTATTTTTGCAGATAGTTTTTTCTAGTTCTTATGAGCTCTGGCTTGCCAGTGCAGTTGGTGATTGGTACCTACATCAGGAATTTGCTGCTTCTTCCACAACTGGGAATGTGAATTTTATTTTTAGGATTAAAATAATAATAATAGTTTTATTATTCTATCTCTCTATTCCATTTAGTGAATAAACATAAGATAGCCTTTTAGATTATGTCTAATTTGAGGCCAGGTTTTTGCAGGGACTTGCATCTTTTGAAGGATTAGGTTCTGAAATCAGAATATAAGGCAAATGCTACCATTTTTTTAACTTTTAAGATATAATTATAATGGAGTTTATTTTTGCAAAAGTGGTAGTTTCTTCAGTTCCAAGAACCTTCCTTAATTCTTTGCTGTTCAAAGAAAATTCTTGAATATAGTATCATCTTTGTTGATTATCTTTTTTAGTCATTAGCTGACATACCTCTTATTTGTTCAAGACTGTTTAAATGATTCCAAGCAGTTGTCCCAACACATTTTCATTAAATTTCTGAAATCTTGCGTATTTTGCTAATGTAGTTTAATTTGCAGTCGTTTTGCATTGCATTTGGATTAAATTGTCAGGTGTTTGCAAATCTGTAGCCAGCAAGAGACTAATGGCATGATGAACAGGCATAGGCACTGTGTTGATTTGAGGGCTAGTGTGGTTGGGATGGGAAACCCATAATGAGCATTTTATTAATGGGTACATTTTTTTTTTTTTTTTTTTGCGGTATGCGGGCCTCTCACTGTTGTGGCCTCCCCCGTTGCGGAGCACAGGCTCCGGACGCGCAGGCTCCGGACGCGCAGGCTCAGCGGTCATGGCTCACGGGCCCAGCCGCTCCGCGGCATGTGGGATCTTCCCGGACCGGGGCACGAACCCGTGTCCCCTGCATCGGCAGGCGGACTCTCAACCACTTGCGCCACCAGGGAGGCCCTGGGTACATTTTTAAAATAACTCTTGCTTCCCTGTGTAACCTGGAACTGCAGACTCTTAGAATAAATACTCCAGATAAAAAGGAACTCTTGAATATTAGGTATCTAGAGGAAAAGGGATTAGAAGCATTCTTAAGAATAAACCAAATATGTTACCATTCTTTGATAGGAAAGTATAAAACGTCATCTTCAGTTTGCACAGGTAAATTTAGACTTGCTCTTTAATTTTGGAATATTAGAATTTAGAGGCATGCTGAAAGTTTGAAAAGAGTATATTTGGGGTAAAAAGGAAGTAGATACTGTTGGGAGCCACCTAAATCCTTTGTCATTATTAACTGACATAGTACTGGGTTGTATTAATTTAACAGGCCAAGTGTCATGTTTCTTTGCATGGGTGAATGAAGTTAATGTCATGGGATTAATATAATGAACACAGGTTTTCTTTAAAATCTTGGGTTATTTTGTAACTGGAAATTTGACCCCCATCACCCATTCCATCCCATCCATTGATGGACATTTAGGTTGTTTCTGTGTCTTGGCTATTGTAAATAGTGCTGTAGCGAACATGGGGGTGCATATATCTTTTTGAATTAGTGCTTTTGTCTTCTTCAAATAAATACCCAGAAGTGGATCCATGTGGTAGGACTTTTTTGTTTTTTAAAGGAACCTCCAAACAGTTTCCCAATAGTGGCTGCACCAATTTACAGTCTCACCAACAAGGGTTCCCTTTTTTCCACATTCTCACCGATATTTATTGCTTGTATTTTTGATAATAGCCATTCTAACAGATGTGAGGTGATATCTTGTGACTCTGATTTGCATTTCCCTGATGATTAGCGATGTTAAGCATCTTTTCATATGTCTGTTGGCCATCTGTGTGTCTTCTTTGAAAAAATGTCTCTTCAGATCCTCTGCTCAGTTTTTAATCGGATTTTTTTCCCTCTTGAATTATAGGAGTTCTTTATATATTTTGGATATCAACCCCTTATCAGATACAATTGACCCTTCAACAGTTGAAACAACTAGGGGTTGGGGTGTGCTGAGCCCTGAGCAGTTGAAAATCAAGTACTGCTATCTCTGCCTTAGAAACAAAGGAAATGACAAATGACTCACCCAAAGCAGGAAGCAGAAACAGTTTAGATAGAATCAAAACTTAAGCCCTGGTTCATTTGATTCCACATATGATGATTTCGAAGCAAACACAAACTTTCTCCCACACTTAAAGATTTGTAAAATGAAAATACAGGTACTATGTTTATTGAAAAAAAAAAACATTAAGTGTACTTGCGCAGTTCAAACCCATATTCAAGGGTCAGCTGTGTATGATTTGCAGATATTTTCTCTCTTTTGGTAGGTTACCTTTTCATTTTGTTGATGGTTTCCTTGGCTTTGTGGTAGCTTTTTACCACTTGTTTATTTTTGATGTATTACCACTTGTTTATTTTTGTTTTTGGTATCAAGTCCAAAAAATCATCACCAAGAGCAATGTCAAGGAGCTTACTGCCTATGTTTTCTTATAGGAGTTTTATGGTTTCAGGTCTTACATTCAAGTCTTTAATCCATTTTGAGTTGATCTTTGTGTATAGTATAAGTCAGTGGTCCAGTGTCATCCTTTTGCATGTGGCTGTCCAGCTTTCCCAGCACAATTTATTGCAGCAGCTGTCCTGTCCCCATTGTATAGTCTTGTCTCTTTTGCCACAAATTGACCGTATATGCTTGGATGTATTTCTGGGCTCCCTGTTCTGTTCCACTGATCTGTGTGTCTGCTTTTATGCCAATACCATACTGTTTTGACTACTGTAGCTTTGTAATATAGTTGAGGTCAGGGAGCATGATGCCTCCAGGTTTGTTGTTCTTTCTCACGATTGCTTTGTCTATTTGGGGCCTTTTGTGGTTCCATACAAATTTTAGGATTGTTTTCTCTATTTCTCGGAAAAGTGCCGTTGGAATCTTCATATGGTTTACACTGAATCTCTGGCTTCCTTTGGGTAGTGTGGACCTTTTAACAATATCAATTCTTCCAACCCGTGACTATGGAATATCTTTCCATTGTTTGTGCCTTCAATTTCTTTCATTAATGTCATTTAGAGAGATGACATTTAGTAGAGATCTTTCACCTCCTTGGTTAAATTAATTCCTATGTATTATTCTTTATGATGCAGTTGTTAGTGGGATTGTTTTATTAATTTCTCTTTCTGATAGTTTGTTATTAGTGTATAGAAATGCAACTGATTTTGTATATTGATTTTATATTCTGCCACTTTACTGAATTTGTTTATTTGTTTAACATTTTCTTTTGTGGAGTCTGTAGGGTTTTCTATATATAGTATTAAGTCATCTGCAAATAGTGATGGTTTTACTTCTTCCCTTCCAATTCGATGTCTTTTATTTTGTTTTCTCGCCTAATTGCTCTGGACTTATATTTTCAATTACGAAGACAAGTGTAGAATTGGCACCTGGTGAAGTAATATTTAGCCTGTGGAGGATTGAAGGAGAGTTGCTTGGACTTAGTTGGAAAAATCCATATGTTTGTGTTTTCTCTTTTTTCAAATATCTTCCATTTTTTTTGTTTTAATTGTGGTAAAATACACATAATATAAATTTGCCATTTTAACCATTTTTAAGTGTACAGTTAAGTAGTGTTAAATATATTCACATTGTTGTACACCCAATCTCCAGAATTTTTTAATCTTACAAAAACTGAAACTATAGTCATTAAACAACAGCTCCCCATTTCCCCCTCCCCCCAGCCTCTGACAACCAGTGTTTTACTTTGTTTATATGAATTCGACTACTCTAGATACCTCATGTGAGTTGGAATCATGTAGTATTTGTCTTTTTGTGACTGACTTACTTCACTTAGCATAATGTCCTCAAGGTGCATCCATGTTACAGCATGTGTCAGAATTTCCTTCCTTTTTAAGGCTGAATAATATTAATACTGCATTGTATCATATACCACATCTTAGCATTTACCTGTTAAGGGACACTTGGGTTGCATTCACCTTTTGGCTATTGTAAATAAGCTGCTTTGAACATGGATGTTCAGATATCTTTTCGAATCTCCATTTTACCCAGAAGTGCAATTGCTGGATCATATAGTAGTTATGTTTAAAAATTTTTTAAATTGAGGTATAGTTGATTTACAATATTATATTAGTTTCAGGTGTACAACATAGTGATTCAAAATCTTTATAGATTATACTCCATTTAAAGTGATTATACATTATTGGCTATTATACATCCCTGTGCTGTACAGTAGATCTTTGTAGCTTATTTATTTTATACAGTTATATTTTTAATTTTCAAAATCTGTTTCCATGGTGACTGCACCATTTTATATTCCCACCAACAGTGTACAAGGATTTCAATTTTTCAATATCCTTGCCAACACTTAATGTTTTTTTGCTTTTTTTTTTTTTTTATGATAGTAACCATCCTAATGGGTGTGAGGTGTCAAATGTTAGCTTAAAATTTTTTTTCTTCTTCATTATATTGAGCATCAAGCAATAAAAACCTTGAGACTTGTCTCTGGGGGAGGAAAGAAAAAGAAGAATTTACATTCCATTTTATTCTTCTGTATTTGGTTTTTATGGTTGCTTAAACAAATTATCACAAACTTAAAGCAATACAAATTTATTACAGTTCTGTAGAAGTCTGACATGGACCTCACTGGGTTAAAATTAAGGTGTTGGCAGGCTTTGAACCTTTTCAAAATCTCTAGAGGAAGATCTCTTTCCTTATATTTTCCAGCTTTGGGAGGCTGCCTGCTCTCCTTGCCTTGTGGCCCCCCATCCTCCATCTTCAGAGCCATCAGTTATGGGGAAGTCCCTCTAATGCTTCAGTCTGTCTGGTTCTCAGATACACTTTATGAGAACTCTTAAGATTAGATTGGGCCCACCCAGACAATTCAGGATAAGCTCTGCATCTCTGGGTCCTTAACTTAGATAAATTTGTGTAGTCCCTTTTGCTGTTTAAGGTAACGTATTCACGGGTTCTGGACATTAAGGCATGGACACCTTGGGGACAGGTTGGGGGGGCATTATTTTGCATACCATGTCTGCTCACAATTATTCTAACTGCCATACTTTAAGAAGATGTTACTAAAATAATTTCCAGGGTTAGGGTTTATTGGTACATGTATTTATTGAATAGTTTTGGTTTTAGCACCTTTTTTGTTAGCTTTTTTCCCATAAATTACTAGTGACCAGTTCTGGTTGCCAATTTCAGGAGACAGGTTTTTATCTTACTTGATTTCATTTCAGAGAAATTGGCCATTCTCTTTTGAAGCTTTCTGTATTCCATTATAGCATTCTCCTCTTTTTTATAAATTATAAAATACTTCAAATTTATAGAAAAGTACAGAGATTATGAATTTATTACAGATATAACACCTGTTAATATTTTGCCATATTTTCATACATCCTTTTTCAGCTTTTATTCTGAAACATTTGATACATTGAAAGCAATATGTATAAGTTATGTGGCCACACTAATAAAATGAGCACTCAGGAATCTACCACCAATTTAAGAAATAGAATGTTACCAGCACTGTTGAATATAGTGCATGCTTTTCACCATTGCGTTCCCCAAGGTTAATGACTATCCTGAATTTTGTTTATCATTCCTTTGCTTTAATTAATTGTTTTGCATGTACGTATAAAATTACACCCCTTATTTCTTTTTCATACTTCTCTCATCCTTTTTCAGAGTAAATGGTTCTTGTTCTACTTCTCCAGTATCTTATCTTTTCCCCCCAAAGTTTTTAATGAAGTAAAATTTATGTAATATAAAAGTTACAATTTTAACCATTTAAAAGTATATAATTCAAAGGTTTTTGGTATACAGTTGGCCCTTGAATAACTCAGGGGTTAGGGGCCCTGACGCTCCTCACATGTAAAAAAAATTGCATAAAATTTATAGTTGGCCCTTTGTATACAGCTTTCATCCCTATTGTCAGTTTCGCATCCATGGATTCAACCAACCGAGGATCATGTAGTAATGCAGTACTTACTGTTGAAAAAAATTCACATGTAAGTGGACCCATGCAGTTCAAATCCATATTGGTAAAGGGTCAACTGTATTCATAATGTGGTGCAGCTGTAACCACTGTCTAATGCCAGAACATTTTTATTTTATTTTATTTTATTCATTTATTTAATTTTTGGCCGCATTGGGTCATCGCTGCTGCACGGGGGTTTTCTCTAGTTGCTGAGAGCGGAGCTACTCTTTGTTGCAGTGTGTGGGCTTCTCGTTGCTGTGGCTTCTCTTGTTGTGGAACACGGGCTCTAGGCGCACAGGCTTCAGTAGTTGTGGAACATGGGCTTCAGTAGTTGTGGCTCACGGGCTCTAGAGCGCAGGCTCAGTAGTTGTGGCACACAGGCTTAGTTGCTCCGCGGCATGTGGGATCTTCCCAGACCAGGGCTCGAACCCGTGTCCCCTGCATTGGCAGGCGGATTCTTTACCACTGCACCACCAGGGAAGCCTAATGCCAGAACATTTTTATCAATCTGGAAATAAATCACATACATCCCAATATATTCCCCCCCCCATACCCTGGCAATCAGTAATATACTTTCTGTCTCTATGGATTTGCCTTTTGTTGACACTACATGTAGAGGGAGTTCGTATCTGGTTCCTTTTACTTGGCATAATGTTTTCCATATTTAAGCATAAGTTTTGTCTATGTTGTAGCACATATCAGCACTTCATACTTTTTTCTATGGCTTGATGATACACATTATATGGATATACACCACATTTGGTTTATCCAGTCATCAGTTGATGGACATTTGGGTTGTTTCCACTTCTTGACTGGTATGAAACTACTGTGAACTTTCACACAAGTTTTTGTGTGAACATATTTTTTTTATTTGTCTTGTGTATATACTTAGGTTAGAATTGCTGGGTCATTATGGTAACTCCTGTTTAACTTTTTGAGGAACTGCCAAACTGTTTCCCACAGCAGCTGTACTACTTTACATTTCCATTAGTAGTATATGGGGGTTCTAACTTCAGCACATCCTCACCAAGACTTGTTATTTTCTTTTTCTTTTTTTTCCCTAGCCATCCAAGTAGTGTGAAATGGTATCTCATTGTGGTTTCAATTTGCATTTACCTTATGACTAATGAATTAGCATCTTTTCATGTTCTTTTTGGCCATTTGTATATTTTCTTTTGAGAAAAATCTATTTATATCTTGTATCAATTTTTGTAGTTTGGATGTTTCTAAGAATTTGCCCATTTCATCTAGAATTTTAAAATTTGTTGGCATACAGTTATTCATATTATTCTCTTCATAATCCTTTAAAACTTTTTTTGGTAATGGGGGTAGTAATATCCCCTTTTATTCCTGATTATAGTATATTTGAGTCCTTTTTCCTTTGTCAGTTTAGCTGAAGTTTAGCAATTTTGTTCTTTTCTTTTAATTGGAGTATACTTGCTTTATATGCCATTTTGTTCTTTTAAACCAACTTGTGATTTCATTCTTTTTTTAAAAATAGTTTTCCTTTTCTTTATTGTATTTCTGCTATTTATTTTTTTTCTTCCTTCTGCTTGCTTTGAGTTTCATTTGCTCTTCTTTTTCTGATTCCTTAAGATAGGAGGTTAGATTATTTATTTCAGATCTTTTTTTTTGAAAGTAGGTCTTTACAGCAATGTCTTCCTGAGAGTATTGACAGTATCTTTTACGATTTCTTTGTATACCTCTTGTTTTATTCCCAGGATCCTCTCCTCTACTTATTCACTTCTCATTCTATGCCTATTCTGTTGGAAGATATCTTATTCATACCTACAGATGGAGCAGTCATCTATATTCGTTAGATTGCCAAATCTCTGCCTCTAGTGTAGAATTTTATCTTGATTTTCAGACTCATTCCCAACAACGTAATAAACCTCAGTTCTTCTTACATTCCCACTCTAAGCCTGCTTCTTCTTTGGTGTTCCTTGTCTCTATATGATAGATTAAAAGAATTAAAAGTTCTAAACCAGAGTTATGCTAGGGACTTAAAGAAATGAGAGGGAAGAGTTTAGTTTGTCACCATTTGTTTTTTTAAAGGTTTTTCCTGTTATTCATCACTTTAACTTGCCTTTTCCTTTATGTTTCCACTGCTCCTGCTTTGGCAGTTCTACGTAATTTGTCATATGAACTCTTTCAGCAACCTCTTAACCTTCATTCTGTTATCCAGCTCATTCTCTAGGTGTTACCGCAATCTATTAGGGTCTATGTAAAGATGCAGATCAGGGACTTCCCTGGTGGTCCAGTGGGTAAGACTCCAGGCTCCCAATGCATGGGGCCCAGGTTCCATCCCTGGTCAGGGAACTAGATCCCACATTCATGCCGCAACTAAGAGGTCCGCATGCCACAACTAAAGATCCCACATGCCGCAACTAAGACCTGGTGCAGCCAAAATAAATGAATGAATAAATAAATATTAAAATTTTTTTTTAATAAATAAAGATGCAGGTCAGACCATGTCACTGTCTTACTTAAATCCTTTAAGGATTTTCTGGTATTAATGGGATACATTCATATTGTTTAGCAAGGCATAAGGAGTTTTTCTGGCACTGACCTGCCGTTCCAGTCTCATTTCTTCTCTCCCACTTCTTGCTGCATCAGTATAATCTACTCATAGTTTCCTGATAGACTGTTGTCTGTAAAATCTATGATATAGACTTTGGTTGTGTCTGCTGCTGGTATGGCCTTCCTCCTTTCCTTACTAATGAAAGTAGAATTTAAAACTAAGCACAGATTTATCTCCTACAGAGTTTTTTCCAAAGTCTTTTGATAGAAACAAAAACAAAAAAACCACTTCTGGGTTCTTGTACATAATGATCTAATATTTTCTTCATTCTATTTCTGCTGCTCCTCCAGACAGTTGTTTTTGTTTCTGTGATCTATATCTTAGTCATACTTGTCTCACATTTGTGAAACTTAAAAAAAAAAAGACAAACCCATAAACTCTTCTGTTAGAAAGTGGAAATTCTGAAAAGTTGAAGACTGGATTACTTTCATTATTTACTCTCTAGTATCTTATACATCTCAAAATGTTTTATTATATAGAACTTTATAAAATTAAAATTTACTATTTCACTGAGACTTGTTTTGAAAACTATAAGAACCAAGGAAATAGTGTATGTTTAATAGTCATAGATGTTGAATTTTAAGCATATATCTTGACTTGGTTTTTCTCATAGAGGATCTTAGGGCTTAATGGTGGTGGTTTTTTTGAATATGTGTAAAATATTCCATAAACTTTTTTATGCATATAAATTTTTCCCTTTATTGTGTGTATTTTAATTTTTTTTATTGGAGTATAGTTGCTTTACAATGTTGTGTTAGTTGTATAGCAACATGAATCAGGTGTACGTTGAAATTGGTGTTTCTCAATAAGGAGATAAGAATATAATCAATACAAAGAAAAATACTTTCAGGAAAACACTTCACCAATATGTTTGTAAAAAATAAGCCCAGTGGGATGAATTTTATGTGATCAGAGAAATTTAGGAAACTTAAGAGTTGAAGAAATAAAATTATTGTACTAACAGAGGAAAAAGAAAACTGAACAGATAGGAGAAAGATATAATGTAAAAATCTTTTAGTAAATTTTTGAAACTTTTAAGGCAATTTGGAAAGGCAAAATAGTCATTTGACTATTTTAGAAAACAATGTATGGGGATGGTAAACTTTGAATAGATGTCCATGAAGTGAAGTGCCTTGTATTAATAACATTTTGTTTTATGGTGGTACCTTGGAACTAGCCAGCTTGAGTAAGAGAATTTAGATTTCACAATATTACTAAACTCTAAGTTTAACTTCTGTTTCATTTGGTAGGTGTATTTAAAATGCTTATAATAATGATGAAACAAGTACTATGTATATAGGGATTACAGTTTAGTTTCATAGTCCAGTTAAAAACTAGCCACATCATCAGCCTGGTTTTCATCATCCTATTTCAGGTATGATTTTGCTCTAGTGCTTTCTAGGTGGTTTAATAATTTATTTATTTGTTCATAGTTTTTCTTCCTCACTAGAGTATAAAGCTGTTTAGCATAGGAATTGAGTTTTTTCTTTATTTCATTGGTATTTAGTTCATCATCTAATAGACTCTCCATTAATGTTAAATGAATAAATTGTCATCAGTTACTACACAGCCCTTGAATAGGTTCTATATATTCTTTGTAATGTGTTCATTTTCTTCAGGAATTAAACTTTGCATTAGGCAGTCTTGTTTCTGTCAGAGTAGGAACTTGGTTCTTTGCTGCAGTAATGTAGTTGCTTCATTTGTTTGTCTTGGCAGTTCTCACTTTTAAAATAACTTTGAAATAGAAGATAAAAGTAGCTAGAGAGCTTGGATCTGTTTTCACCACAGTAACATTGCTAATTGATTTCTGTGCCCGTTTCCTACGCTGTTGAATCCCCTTTAATTATGGCGCCCAGAATTTGTCACAGCCATGCTCATCAAACACATCTCACTTGATGGAGGCGGCAAAGCAATGCCAACCAGTTATTCATAGATATCTCCTATAGGATTGAGAGTAATAGGGATGCTAATTGATTTTGGGGGTGAACATTCTCCCTCAAATATGGGATCCTATCCAGGTTTTTTCAGAATAGTTTGTAGGAAACTAGATTTTTATTCTTCATATGTGTCCCCTTTTCATTTCAGGGAAGCATTGAGGTGTAGGGATGTAAGAACAAAGATGAGTAGTTCTCAGAACAGTTCCATAGTACATCTGTGAATCATTTGAGAGTCACTGTGTGGGGGCTTCCCCGGCGGGCCAGTGGTTAGGACTCCAAGCTTCCAGTGCTGGGGACGCGGGTTCCATCCCTGGTTAGGGAACTAAGATCTCACCTGCCGCACGGCGCTGCCAAAAAAGAAAAAAGATTCACTGTGTGTAATGAGGCATTACTGATGGGAGAAGCTGTCTCTGTGAACAGTGTGGAGATTGAGAACAGTGGATCTAGATTATTCTAGATCTAATTTCTTTTTAATCACAATAGACTTGTTTTTCCTTCTTACCCAATTAGTTGGTGTGTTATTTTTATACAATAAATTGTTAACATCCCAGGATACAGCAAATGCTGCTGTTTGTTTCAATGTTTGTTCCTGTGTAGGAAGGAATTTGACTGAGTACTATATAGCCTTGCTAAGTAGTATAAGACATATACTATAGATAAGACAGTAAGACTTTTTCCATTTCAAAGCATGCAAGCTACTTTGTCTCTTGGATCTCTTTAAGTTCCTGAAAGGTAGCCTTCAGAGACTTTTAAGTGATAAACAGAGAAGGATATTAACATTTGGATGGTGAATCAGCCACTGGGGAGATAAAGTCATTTTCAGTATGCATGTTAACTACTTATAAAGTGAAATGAATTTATAAGCATCTCATTGAAACTGCAAGAGAAGAAGAACCTGAAAAGTTCTTATTGAGTGAAGGAATTAGTGTAAGTGGAAATGAATTTATAAGAATTATTATTATTATTTTTTAAAGAACATTGCATTTATTAATTTGAAAAGTCGACCCAAATACTCACTGTCCATTTCTAAATGCCATGGCTATTACATCTCCACTAAGATATATAACTTTGTTTGAAAAAATCACCTTTCAAATGTCAAAAATGTCTAGTCAAATACTTTTTTTCAAGGTATTTAGATTCCTTGGCTGTTAAAATGAAAAGCTATTAGCACATATTATTTGTGTTTAGTATATTATAGGTGTGTCCTTGATCATTTATATCTCCTCAGTACTCCGGCAGCTCCCCTTAAACTCGTTTCTGATTGTGTCTGTCCATTTATCCTCTCATCCGAAACAAACCCAAATAAAATCTCAGCAGGCCAAATCCCTCTCCATACATGCAGCAGACATCCCCAACCCTTCTTCTACCCTGCTGGAAATGGTAATAAGTTGGTCTTTTTTTTTTTTTTTTTAACATCTTTAATGGAGTATAATTGCTTTACAATGGTGTGTTAGTTTCTGCTTTATAACAAAGTGAATCAGTTATACATATACATATGTTCCCATATCTCTTCCCTCTTGCGTCTCCCTCCCTCCCACCCTCCCTATCCCACCCCTCTAGGTGGTCACAAAGCACTGAGCTTTTTTAATTTTTTTTTATTTTTATTTTTTTATTTTTTTGCTGTACGCGGGCCTCTCACTGCTGTGGCCTCTCCCGTTGCGGAGCACAGGCTCCGGACACACAGGCTCCGCGGCCATGGCTCGCGGGCCCAGCCACTCCGCGGCATGTGGGATCTTCCGGGATCGGGGCACGAACCCGTGTCCCCTGCATCGGCAGGCAGACTCTCAACCACTGCGCCACCAGGGAAGCCCAGCACTGAGCTTTAAATTAATTAAATGGTACTGCCATTGATAATATCTTTATTTAGGGTGCTACCTTTTTATTTTAGTGAAGAATAAATTTATAATGATTGAAAATTCCCCTTCCCCCCTTTTTGACTTTAACCCTACTGATTTTTCCTCCTCATAATGTCTTAAGTTTCTCAACTTGTCTATCATGGTAGGTTTTAGGAACTGGTTATTAAAAATTCAAAATTAAAGTGTGTCCTTTCTTTAGACAGAGATGACAATTCTACACTAACAAAGCAGGAACTTAAATTCATAGGTATGTAGCAAACTCAAGCATGGTTCTAAAGGTAATAGTGTTAAATTAATCCTAATGTACCTTGGAAGCCTTCACATATAAAGCAGTATTAGAGATCTGTAGTCACAGAAATGATAGCTGAAAGGAATCCTCCATAATTTTGGATGGTTGGTGGGATGAAGAATTTTATCATGTTCTTATTGTTGTACTTGTTTGGATTTTTTATATTAAGACATGGTACGGTGGGTTTTAGGATTCCTTAAACTATTTACCTGTCAAGGTCTAGACGCCTTAAGTCTGATTTTTTTTTTTTTTTTTTGGCGGTACGCGGGCTTCTCACTGTTGTGGCCTCTCTTGTTGCGGAGCACAGGCTCCGGACGCGCAGGCTCAGCGGCCATGGCTCACGGGCCCAGCCGCTCCGCGGCATGTGGGATCCTCCCAGACCGGGGCACGAACCCGTGTCCCCTGCATCGGCAGGCGGACTCTCAACCACTGCGCCACCAGGGAAGCCCATTTAAGTCTGATTTTTTAAGAACACTTTCTACATCTGTGACCCTTCTCTCTCACTGAGAGAAAGAAGAATCTGAACCATATTCTATGGTTTATAATAATTCTCTAATTCTGTAATGTGTCTCTAATACTTCTGGAATAGTTTGAGAGTGAGCATGTGTATTCTGAATCCACTACTCTTAACCAATTAATGTATGCATGTACTCCACCCCTTTCTCTCTCCTTAAACCCTTAGTTTCGCATATTAATAAAAGGAATCTTGCAGGTTGTGAGTATCTGCAATATGAAACATTCCTTCTCAAGAGTGTCGAAACTGTTTTTCATTTGACAAATATATATTAAGTTCTTTCTAAATCTAAGATCCTGGTTAGTTGCTTTGGCAGAAATAAGTATATACTGTAAATGGATCCTCCCTTTAGGAAAGATAAAATCTAAAAGGAAAAGAAATGTGTATATAAATAATTTCAAGATATGTAGTTTTAACTTCTTTAATGATCTACATTATAATAAGAGTTCAGGGTCAGAGGAAATTACTTTCAACTGAGGGAAGGAGATGTCCAGAGAATGTAACATTTTACCTGATGCTTAAAGAGCATGTAGAATTTAGCCATATGGAGAATAGGGATCGGGATCGGGGCTAGACTTCTAATCCCAGAAATACAAAACAGCACAAGCAGTGGCACATAAATGAGAATACACAGGGGCTTCCCTGGTGGCGCAGTGGTTGAGAGTCCGCCTGCTGATGCAGGGGACACGGGTTTGTGGCCCGGTCCAGGAAGATCCCACATGCCACGGAGTGGCTGGGCCCGTGAGCCATGGCCGCTGAGCCTGCACGTCCGGAGCCTGTGCTCCGCAACGGGAGAGGCCACAACACTGAGAGGCCCGCGTACCGCAAAAAAAAAAGAATACACAGGCTGTGTAAAGTGATGGTGATACTGTTATTTGATGTGAATTAAGAAAAATAGCACCCTTAGATACTAGGCCAAAGGGTTGAGAGTGTTAGTGTTTGAGCTGGGAAAAAAAGATAAAACCTGTTGTTTAGGAAGGTTCATCTGGCTGTAGCATATAAGAAGATTAAAAGGAGCTAATGCTGGAACAGAGAAACCAATTAGATTTTTAATATAACGTAGCCAAATGTATTGAGTGCCTGAATGAGAATAATGAAGTCAGACTAATGGGACATATATTACCCAGGAAGGAACTGGTAGTAATTGTCAGTGAACTGAATGGCTGGAGCTTGGGAAGGATGGGTATTCATTTACTAACAAGGTATTTAGGTAGAGACGTTTAGCATGCAAATGGATTGATGAGATTAGAGTTTGGGCATGAAGGAGTATTGATAGTAGTCCTCCACATAGGGGTAGATAACTACAACTCCAGGATTGGTCAAAGCTGAGAAATATTGATAGAGAAGAAGAAGAAAGGTTGGATCAGGTTTATTTTAAGATAGGAAAGTCAGGGTGGAAAGGAAGACTCTAGAAAGATCAAGGATCAAGACATAAGAGAAGAATATTTGATGGACCAAACAATGTGGACAGATGGGAAGAGATCAAGTGAACAAGCAGAAAACAAGTAGAAACATTCAATGTAAAAAACCCCACAGTATTCATAATTTTGGATTAATGCATGTTTAAATTAGTAGAAATTTTAAAAGTAGCCTTTTCCCTCCAAAAGAAATGATTGTTACTTTCAGGTATGTATAGTAACTTTAATGTGTTTACTACAAAAGTGGTATCCTTTTAGTGTATTTCAGAATAATGTTTTAATGATTATATGAGTAACAAATAATGATACCTATATATGTAAAGATTATGGTTCTGAGCTACAGTATTTTCTTTCGTAATACTCAGTGTCTCCTGAGAAGTTACCTCCTCTCCTTTTGTGAAAAATGTGTCTGTCTGTCTCTCATTGTATTCTCTGCCTTCGCCTAACTGAATCAGTCACCAAGTGGTACCCTTCTAAATATTTTTTTCTAATTAATTAATTTGAAGCTTCCTAGATATGACTTTTATATCTGATTTCTTTATTATTTTCAGACTCCATCTTCTTCATGGCTATGGGTTGGTTCAGATCCTTACTTAACCTCTTTCACAGATTATTGTAATATACTAGACTCCTTTTGGTTTTGTCAGTATACCTAGAGTTGGTCAGGTGGGCTGACCCAAGACAGAATCTCAGAAATGAAGGTAGGAAAGAATGTCATTTAATCATTAATGATAAAAACATAAACTGTCAAGAATGCCAGATTTGCTTATCTTATTCTTCCTTAAAATAATCTTGGGAAACACATCATAATTGGGAAGTTACTTGCTTAGTGAATCTGCTACCAGAATAAGGAGTTAGATTATGTTTAAAGACTGTCACCATCTTGGTAACATTCTTTTTTTCTCTCTTTATAATGCAGTTCATTGCTTTGCAGCTTCCTTTTACATTAATGTCAGGTCATGTGTTTTCTGAAAATCTGTCCCAATCACCTTGATTAAACCTGGAGTTATAGACCATGTCTTGTGGTGAGCTGTTTCTATAGATGGCTGATATCACTTGTTTCACATTCATAGGGTCATTTTATTTCAGGATATCTGGATTTATATATGTACCTATTTCTGACAATAGTATATTTATATAATAACAACTCAGTATTTGGAATTGTGTTTCTCAGATTTTTCTCCAGGATGCTTGTAATATTAGGAGCAACTAATATTTTTATTCAAAAGTGCATGCATTAGGAAACTTATATTGAAAGTTGTTCCTGGGTGTGTCAAGATTTAGGAGACTAAAAATCTGATCTTCTACCCAGATCAGTCCTTAAAGCAACTTTGGAGAGGAAACAAATCAGTGTAATAAACGTATAAAGGCATAAGGGAAAATAATTTGAAACAAAGAAAATATTATAAGAAAGAAGTAGAAATTTTAGGTATGGAAGGCTATTTTAATGGTTGAAGTAAAGAATGCAATATATGGGATAAATATAGCCAAGGAAGAAAATAATTAATGGAAAGTTCAGATTAAGAAAATCCCTAGAAAGGCAGAGAGAATCTATATATAAAAAATAAAACAATATCATATGGAGAATAGAAGTAGAATCCAGATAACAGGAGCCCCAGAAAGGTGGAGAGAGAAAGATGAAGAAGAGGAAATAACCTGAAGAAATAATGGAGGTAAACTTCCTTTAAAAAAAAAAAATGAGGTCTTAGATTGAAACAGCTCATGAAGTGTCAAAGAAAAGAGTGAAGGAGGGCTTCCCTGGTGGCACAGTGGTTAAGAAACCGCCTGCCAATGCAGGGGACAAAGGTTTGAGCCCTGGTCCGGGAAGATCCCACATGCCACGGAGCACCTAAGCCCAGTGTGCCACAACTACTGAGCCTGTGCTCTAGAGCCTGTGAGCCACAACTACTGAGTCCGTGTGCCACAACTACTGAGCCTGTGCGCCTAGAGCCTGTGCTCCGCAACAAGAGAAGCCACCTCAATGAGAAGTCTGCACACCGCAACTAGAGAAAGCCTGTGCACAGCAATGAAGACCCAATGCAGCCATAAACAAACAAACAAACAAACAGACAATCTTCATCTGGACACATTATTGGGAAATTTAGACATATCAAAGAAATACATGGACTATTATTATGAAGTGCTTCTTGTAGTATCTCCTGGATTTGATTATCAAGTTTTATTTAGGAAGTTTACCTAAATAACTTGAAAATATATCCAGGATATATTTTCCCAGACACCAAACCCAGAACAACAAGTTGTATATTATTATGCATAAATAATAACTATGGTAAACAACTGTTGATTCCTTATAATATGACTCTTGTTTTCTTGGTTCTCAGATTCTAGTTGGAAGAGTCAGAAACGTAAATGAGTAATTACAGAATAAAATGTTAGACAAAATTATCATAGTGGATATGTTAAAGATTTATGTTATAGATTTGAGAGTAGTTTTTTCCTTGTCTTCATTTTCTAAAATTGAGTGTGGTCATTACATTCATTCATTCCATGCCGGGTCGTAGTTGCTGCATGTGGGGTCTTCGTTGCAGCATGCGGACTTCTTAGTTGTGACATGTGGACTTTAGTTGCAGCATGCAAACTCTTTAGTTGCGGCATGCATGCAGGATCTAGTTCCCCGACCAGGGATCGAATCCGGGCCCCCTGCATTTGGAGCACAGAGTCTTACCCATTGGACCACCAGGGAAGTCCTTATGTTTTCAATTAAATCACAAAAAATTTTAATGAAGAATGGCAAATTGTTTTAATAGCTGCCACATCTAATAAGATTATGTTTTTCATTTTAATTGGCAATTTTTCTTTTCCTATTAAACCTTCCTTTTAATTTCCTTAAGCTAAAGAAACAGAACAAAAAAATCACTGTGTAATGAACTTCATGTTTCTCATCTAGGTTTATGATTGATACTAATTTATGTGTGTCTTATCTCTTCTTAGTGAAGTACTCTCCTTCATTAAACCGACCACCTATATATATATATATATTTTTTTAATGGATGACCACAAGAAAAGCAACAATGATTGCAATTACCAAACACGAAACATACTCATACTATGTCATAATATTGACATTCAGTCCAGTAATCCTCCACTGTAACAGCTCCTTTACTTTGCAGTGCGAATTGATTTGTATATTTTTTTGTCTCTGAGTCCTTGTGGGATTTTTTTTTTATTCAAACAGAAAGTCACAAAAATTATAATCATCCTCATCAGTTCACTCAGTCCCATGTAATTAATTTTTTTTTCATCTTGATCTTTTGTTAGCACTTTTATGAATTCATCAGTTTTCCATTACAGTTCTGAAAATGCTTATTCATTCAGTTCAGCAGTATAGTCAGTTACCAGAAACCTGTACTTGTCAGAGTCTTTTCCATGAATTCCTTGAAGATGAAACCCTTTTATAGGAACACATTTGCAGAAGTATCAGAGTACACCCAGAGCTGTCTGTAAATGACAAAAGACTTAAAAATTACCACGGTTAAAGATTCGATGAAAGTTCATAATAATACAGTTGACAAGGAAATTTACTTATTTCTGAGATACACATTTTAAAGTAATAACTAGAATTATGACTTACAACATTATACCAGAACATATAAGATTTTTAGAAATTTCATGTAATATCTGAAACATTTGTATTAACATATTTCCATACAAATACCAGAAAGAAAGTTTAGTATTAGTTGTTTTGTTCTGTTTGTTTTTATATACTGCAGATTCCTATTAGTCATCAATTTTATACACATCAGTGCATACATGTCAATCCCAATTGCCCAATTCAGCACACCACCATCCCCACCCCACTGTGGTTTTCCTCCCTTGGTGTCCATACGTTTGTTCTCTACATCTGTGTCTCAACTTCTGCCCTGCAAACCGGATCATCTGTACTATTTTCTAGGTTCCACATACATGTGTTAATATACGATATTTGTTTTTCTCTTTCTGACTTACTTCACTCTGTATGACAGTCTCTAGATCCATCCACGTCTCAACAAATGACTCAGTTTCGTTCCTTTTTATGGCTGAGTAATATTCCATTGTATATATGTACCACAACTTCTTTATCCATTTGTCTGTTGATGGGCATTTAGGTGGCTTCCATGACCTGGCTATTGTAAATAGTGCTGCAGTGAACATTGGGGTGCATGTGTCTTTGAATTATGGTTTTCTCTGGGTATATGCCCAGTAGTGGGATTGCTGGATCATATGGTAATTCTATTTTTAGTTTTTTAAGGAACCTCCATACTGTTCTGCATAGTGGCTGTATCAATGTACATTCCCAACAACTGTGCAAGAGGGTTCCCTTTTCTCCACACCCTCTCCAGCATTTGTTCTTTGTAGGATTTCTGATGATGCCCATTCTAAGTGATGTGAGGTGATACCTCATTGTAGTTTTGATTTGCATTTCTCTAATAATTAGTGATGTTGAGCCGCTTTTCATGTGCTTCTTGGCCATCTGTATGTCTTCTTTGGAGAAATGTCTATTTAGGTCTTCTACCCATTTTTGGATTGGGTTGTTTGTTTCTTTAATATTGAGCTGCATGAGCTGTTTATATATTTTGGAGATTAATCCTTTGTCTGTTGATTCATTTTCAAATATTTTCTCCCATTCTGAGGGTTGTCTTTTCGTTTTGTCTGTGGTTTCCTTTGCTGTGCAAAAGCTTTGAAGTTTCATTAGGTCCCATTTGCTTATTTTTGTTTTTATTTCCATTACTCTAGGAGGTGGATCAAAAAATATCTTGCTGTGATTTATGTCAAAGAGTGTTCTTCCTATGTTTTCCTCTAAGACTTTTATAGTTCCCAGTCTTACATTTAGGTCTTGAATCCATTTTGAGTTTATTTTTGTGTATGGTGTTAGGGAGTGTTCTAATTTCATTCTTTTACATGTAGCTGTCTAGTTTTCCCACACCACTTATTGAAGAGACTGTCTTTTCTCCATTGTATATCCTTGCCTCCTTTGTCATAGATTAGTTGACCATAGGTGTGTGGGTTTATCTCTGGGCTTTCTATCTTGTTCCCATTGATCTATGTTTCTGTTTTTGTGCCAGTACCATATTGTCTTGATTACTGTAGCTCTGTAGTGTAGTCTGAAGTCAGGGAGCCTGATTCCTCCAGCTCCGTTTTTTTCCTTCAAGACTGCCTTGGCTGTTCGGGGTCTTTTGTGTCTCCATACAAATTTTAAGATGATTTGTTCTAGTTCCGTAAAAAATGCCATTGGTAATTTGATAGGGATCGCATTGAATCTGTAGATTGCTTTGGGTAGTATAGTCTTTTCACAATATTGATTCTTCCTATCGAAGAACATGGTATATCTCTCCATCTGTTTGTATCATTTTTAATTTCTTTCATCAGGGTCTTATAGTTTTCTGCATACAGGTCTTTTGTCTCCCTAGGTAGGTTTATTCCTAGGTATTTTATTCTTTTTGTTGCAATGGTAAATGGGAGTTTTTCCATAATTTCTCTTCCAGATTTTTCATCATTAGTATATAGGAAGAGATTTCTGTGCATTAATTTTGTATCCTGCAACTTTACCAAATTCACTGATTAGCTCTAGTAGTTTTCTGGTGGCATTTTTAGGATCCTCTATGTATCCTCTATGTATACTATCATGGCATCTGCAAACAGTGACAGTTTTATTTCTTTTACAATTTGGATTGCTTTTATTTCTTTTTCTTCTCTGATTGCCGTGGCTAGGACTTCCAAAACTATGTTGAATAATAGTGGTGACAGTGGACATCCTTGTGTCGTTCCTGATCTTAGAGCAAATGCTTTCAGTTTTTCACCATTGAGAATGATGTTTGCTGTGGGTTTGTCGTATATGGCCTTTCTTATGTCGAGGTAGGTTCCCTCTATGCCCACTTTCTGGAGAATTTTTATCATAAATGGGTGTTGAATTTTGTCAAAAGCTTTTTCTGCATCTATTGAGATGATCATATGGTTTTTTCCTTCAGTTAGTTATTATGGTGTATCACATTGATTGATTTGCGTATATTGAAGAATCCTTGCATCCCTGGGATAAATGCCACTTGGTCACGGTGTATGATCCTTTTAATGTGTTGTTGGATTCTGTTTGCTAATATTTTGTTGAGGATTTTTGCATCTATATTCATCAGTGATTTTGGTCTGTAATTTTCTCTTTTTTTGTAGTATATTTGTCTGGTTTTGGTATCAGGGTGATGATGGCCTCATAGAATGAGTTCGGGAGTGTTCCTTCCTCTGCCATTTTTTGGAAGAGTTTGAGAAGGATGGGTGTTAGCTCTTCTCTAAATGTTTGATAGAATTCACCTGTGAAGCCATCTGGTCCTGGACTTTGGTTTGCTGGAATATATTTAATCACAGTTTCAATTTCATTACTTGTGATAGGTCTGTTCATATTTTCTATTTCTTCCTGGTTCAGTCTTGGAAGGTTATACCTTTCTAAGAATTTGTCCATTTCTTCCAGGTTCTCCAGTTTATTGGCATAGAGTTGCTTGTAGTAGTCTCTTTGGATGCTTTGTATTTCTGTGGTGTCTGTTGTAACTTTTCCTTTTTCATTTCTAATTTTATTGATTTGAGTCCTCTCCCTCTTTTTCTTGATGAGTCTGGCTAATGGTTTATCAATTTCATTTATCTTCTCAAAGAACCAGCTGTTAGTTTTATTGATCTTTGCTATTGTTTTTTTTGTTTTTATTTCATTTATTTCTGCTCTGGTCTTTATGATTTCTTTCCTTCTGCTAACTTTGGGTTTTGTTTGTTCTTCTTTCTCTAGTTCCTTTAGGTGTAAAGTTAGATTGTTTACTTGAGATTTTTCTTGTTTCTTGAGGTAGGCTTGTATAGCTATAAACTTCCCTCTTAGAACTGCTTTTGCTGCATCCCATAGGTTATGGATCACCGTGTTTTCATTGTCATTTGTCTCTAGGTATTTTTTGATTTCCTCTTTGATTTCTTCAGTGATCTCTTGGTTATTTAGTAATGTATTGTTTAGCCTCCATATGTTTGTGTTTTTTACTTTTTATTCCCTCTAATTCATTTCTAATCTCATAGCATTGTGGTCAGAAAAGATGCTTTATATGATTTCAGTTTTGTTAAATTTACTGAGGCTTGATTGGTGACCTAAGATGTGATCTATCCTGGAGAATGTTCCATGCCCACTTGAGAAGAAAGTGTCATCTGCTGTTTTTGGATGGGATGTCCTATAAATATCAATTAAATCTATCTGGTCTATTGTGTCATTTAAAGCTTGTGTTTCCTTATTTATTTTCATTTTGGATGATCTGTCCATTGGTGTAAGTGAGGTGTTAAAGTCCCCCACTATTATTGTGTTACTATCGATTTCCTCTTTTATAGCTGTTAGCAGTTGCCTTATGTATTGAGGTGCTCCTGTGTTGGGTGCATATATATTTAATATTGTTATATCTTCTTCTTGGATTGATCCCTTGATCATTGTGTAGTGTCCTTCCTTGTCTCTTGTAACATTCTTTATTTTAAAGTCTATTTTACCTGATAGGAGTATTGCTACTCCAGCTTTCTTTTGATTTCCATTTGCATGGAATATCTTTTTCCATCCCCTCACTTTCAGTCTGTATGTGTCCCTAGATTTGAAGTGGGTCTCTTGTAGACAGCATATAGATGGGTCTTGTTTTTGTATCCATTCAGCAAGCCTGTGTCTTTTGGTTGGAGCACTTAATCCATTCACATTTAAGGTAATTATCAATATGTATGTTCCTGTGACCATTTTCTTAATTGTTTTGGGTTTGTTTTTGTAGGTCCTTTTCTTCTCTTGTGTTTCCCACTTAGAGAAGTACATTTAGCATTTGTTGTAGAGCTGATTTGGTGGTGCTGAATTCTCTTAGCTTTTGCTTGTCTGTAAAGCTTTTGATTTCTACATCGAATCTGAATGAGATCCTTGACATGTAAAGTAATCTTGGTTGTAGGTTCTTCCCTTTCATCACTTTAAGTATATCATGCCATTCCCTTCTGGCTTGTAGAGTTTCTGCTGAGAAATCAGCTGTTAACCTTATGGGAGTTCCCTTGTATGTTATTTTCATTTTTCCCTTGCATGTTATTTTTCTTTTTTCCCTTGCTGCTTTCAATAATATTTCTTTGTCTTTAATTTTTGATTACAATTTGATTACTATGTGTCACGGCGTGTTTCTCCTTGGGTTTATCCTGTATGGGACTCGCTGTGCTTCCTGGACTTGGGTGGCTATTTCCTTCCCCACCTTAGGGAAGTTTTCGACTATAATCTCTTCAAATATTTTCTCTGGTCCTTTCTCTCCCTCTTCTTCTGGGAGCCATATAATGCGAATGTTGTTGCGTTTAATGTTGTCCCAGAGGTCTCTTAGGCTGTCTTCATTTCTTTTCATTCTTTTTTCTTTATTCTGTTCCACGGTAGTGAATTCCACCATTCTGTCTTCCAGGTCACTTATCCGTTCTTCTGCCTCAGTCATTCTGCTATTGATTCCTTCTAGTGTAGTTTTCATTTCAGTTATTGTATTGTCATCTCTGTTTGTTCTTTAATTCTTCTAGGTCTTTGTTAAACATTTCTTGCATCTCCTAGATCTTTGCCTCCATTCTTTTTCCGAGGTCCTGGATCATCTTCACTATCATAATTCTGAATTCTTTTTCTGGAAGGTTGCCTATCTCCACTTCATTTAGTTGTTTTTCTGGGGTTTTATCTTGTTCCTTCATCTGGTACATAGCCCTCTGCCTTTTCATCTTGTCTATCTTTCTGTGAATGTGGTTTTTGTTCCACAGGCTGCAGAACTGTAGTTGTTTTTTCTGCTGTCTGCCTTTTGGTGGATGAGGCTATCTAAGAGGCTTGATGTGAGGGACTGGTGGCGGGTAGAGCTGACTGTTGCTCTGGTGGGCAGAGCTCAGTAAAACTTTAATCCACTTGACTGTTGATGGGTGTGGCTGGGTTCCCTCCCTGTTGGTTGTTTGGCCTGAGGCAACCAAACACTGGAGCCTACCTGGGCTCTTTGGTGGGGCTAATGACAGATTCTGGGAGGGCTCACGCTAAGGAGTAGTTCCCAGAACTTCTTCTGCTAGTGTCCTGTCCCCATGGTGAGCCACAGCACTCCCCACCCCAGCCCTGCCAAAGTCCTGCATTCAGTTCCCGCTAGGCCTCAAAATCTGATTCTCTAGGAATTCCTCCTCCCGTTTGCTGGATCCCCAGGTTCGGAAGCCTGACGTGGGGCTCAGAACCTTCACTCCACTGTGTTGACTTCTATGGTATAAGTGTTCGCCAGTCTGTGAGTCACCCACCCACCAGTTACGGGATTTGATTTTACTGTGTTTGTGCCCCTCCTACCATCTCATTGTGTCTTCTCCTTTGTCTTTGAATGTGGGGTATCTTTTTTGGTGAGTTCCAGTGTCTTCCTGTCAATGATTGTCCAGCAGCTAGTTGTGATTCTGGTGTTCTCACAAGAGGGAGTGAGAGCATGTCCTTCTACTCTGCCTTCTTGGTTCTTCCTCCCACCTATATTTTTATACTTCATCTTAGCTAAGTGTTTCTATAGACAAAGTCACACCGTTGACAGATTCCTGCCATTGTAGATTCATATTAGCCTTGAGTGATATTTAAATTGCTTTGCAATGTTAGTACACATCTCTAGGAAGCTCTTAATTTTTTCCATGATTGTTCTTTTTTTTCACTATTCCTCCCCTTTCCCCATCCCCAGTATATTAGATGTCTTTGCCTCTTACTCCCAGAAAAACCTTGATCTTCTAAGAACTCAGTTCTGTAACCTACTTGATTTGTGTCCATCTCCTTTTCCTTCTCTCTAGTCCTGCCTACAGTCAAAGGCTAACCCTTGCTTGTGGTCTGGACCTCATCCATCCTTTCTTGCCATCTCAGAGACCTTGCGATTTTACTGTCCTCACTGTCTCTTTCACTGTCACTTATCTTTGCCCACATCTACATCTAAACATGCTCTAGTCTTTTCCTCTTGAAAAAAACACCAAAAAACCCAAACTGTGTTTAATCCCACATTCCTATTTGTGTGCCTAAACCTCAGACTGTTTGCCCCACACTCCCTTGTTTAAGATCTTCTTGTACTTCCTCATTGAGAGAATTCATGTCTGTTATCAATTCTGGACACAATTGTAGGCCTTATATCTTAAATTATTACTCTTCTTATTCTTTCTATTCTTGAGGAATTTTTTTTAGATTTTCATCTGTCTTTCATGTCCCTTACCCTCTCTTTTATAATTTCCACTTCTTAATCTCTCTGTGCTATATCTGTACTTTTGTTAACTCTTTTTTGTTCACTCACCATTTCTTTAGCTCTATTTATTTATTGTTTCTATTTAGTGAATGTGTTTTTAAATTTTACGAATTCTTTGGGTGTTTTGTTTTTGTTTTTGTTTTTTGCTGTACGTGGGGCCTCTCACTGCTGTGGCCTCCCCCGTTGCGGAGTACAGGCTCCGGACGCGCAGGCTCAGCAGCCACGGCTCATGGGCCCAGCCACTCCGCAGCATGTGGGATCTTCCTGGACCGGGGCACGAACCCGTGTCCCCTGCATCGGCAGGCGGACTCTCAACCACTGCGCCACCAGGGAAGCCCTGTTGTTGTTTTTTTAATGGACCTGGTCTGGTTTTGTTTTTCTTTCTTGTTTTTTAAGAGTGTTCAGCTCTTTCCTCACATCTAAAAATATTTTTATTTTGAAACAGTGTCAGACTTACAGAAAAATTGCAAATATAGAGAACTTTATTTTCCTCAACCATTTGAGAGTAAGTTACAGTCATAGTGCCCCGTCAGCCCTGAATATCTAAGTATTTCTTACAAACATGGATATTCTCCTACAATATCATGGTACAGCTATCACGAACAGGAAATTAATATCGCCAGATTACTAGCATCTAGTCTTTAGACGCCATCTGAGTTTTGACAACTGCCTTAATTTTTGAGGATTATAGGCCAGTTATTTTGGATTTGTCTTTTTTTTTGAAGTTACTAGGTTCAGGCTATTTGTTTTATTTTATTTATTTATTTTTTTGGTTGGCCGTACCACATGCACGCAGGGATCTTAGTTCCTGACCAGGGATCCAACCCGTGCCCCCTGTGGTGGAAGCGTGGATTCTTAACCACTGGACCGCCAGGGAAGTCCCAGGGTTATATATTTTAGAAATGATATTTCCATTGCATTTTGTCACATGGCATATAATGAGACTTTTCCAATGAAAAGGTTTTCTTTCCCCCTTATAATTAGTATTTTGTGGAATAAACTGTGAGACTATGTAAATATTTCATTCCTCGTCAGACTTTCAGTTTATTTCAGTATGGACTTATGGATTTGTATGGGTTATAATCCATTTGTTGTGATGCTCAGATTGTTCACAATTAGGCATTGGGAGCCCTTTAAGCTGACTCCATGTCCTTTTGATATGTCCCCACTATTCTTTTAATGCTTCCTTACTTTCTGACACTGCAAGTATATTAGTTTTCTCTTGCTGCTGTACCAAATTACCACAAATATTAGCAGCTTAAAACCAGACAAATTCCTTAGTGCACAGTCAGAGGTCTGGGTTGGGTAAGTTGGTTTCTCTGCTTAGATTCTCACAAGGCTGAAATCACGGTGTTGGCCAGCTCTTACTGTCAGGAGACTCTGGGAACAACCCGCTTCCAAGCTCATTCAGGTTGTTGGTGGAATCCAGTTCTCTCCTTGGAGTGGTAGAACCAAGATCACCATTTCCGGTCAGTTAAGGGCCTCCCTTAGCTCCTAGAGGCTTCTCTCCCATCCTTGCACACGTGTCCCTATATCTTAGAGCCAGAAAAGGTGATGCTTTGAATCCTTTTCACACCTAGAATCTCTCTTGAGGTCCCCTTCTGCCGCATTTGTCTTGCTTTCTCTTCTGCATCTCCCACTGACCCTTCTGCCCTTCTTCGGTTTTTAAGGGCTCATTCAGTTACACTGGGCCCACCCTCATATTCAGAATAATCCACCTGTTTTAAGGTCAGTTGATGAGTACCTTAATTCAATCTGCCAAGTGCCTTCAGAGCAGTACCTAGATTAGTGTTTGATTGAATAACCAGGAGAAGGGAAACGTGGGGAATTCTGCTTACCACAGAAGGATATCCCAGGTTCTTTTTTATATAGAATGTTGTTCCTTTCTCATATTTTTGATTTCTTCTCTTAGGTTCTTAATAATTTAAAATCTTTATCTCATAATCTTTATTTGCTGTTTCTATTTTCTAAGGTTCTTAGAAGATAGTCAAATCTTAATGTCCGCTAACTTGTGATCAAGGGGATTGTTCTTTCCATGTTTTCTAATTTTGGATTGCAAACTCATTTTCTAGCCTGGGTTGAGGATATATCCCTTCAAAGAGGTTTTGTGTTTGTTTCTGCTATATATTCAAGTGAGGGTATTGCCTGACCTCTTCTTATGTTGATTCAGCATTTGGGATTTTCCAGACCAGGCAGATGGTGTAAGTTCAGACCCCAAAACCTATTTGAAGGCAAGGGCGTGGCTGTAAATTCTCAAGGCAGATCTTCCATCCTCTATCCAAAGCTCAGATCAAATTGGACAAACTTCCTTATTTTATTTTTCTCCCTGTGTATGCCGTGATTTTGGGGTTTTGTGTTTTGTGGGGGTCTTTGGGGGTGGAGTGGAGAAGGGATGGGTTAGTTTTCCCCTAAAAGTGTAGCCATGGGAAAGTCTAAACTATATAAACGGGGTCTCATTAATTTCAGCTTTCCCTCCATTGGAGACCCAAGGTTTTATCTCTTTTCCTTGTGGTGAGCATTAAAGCCAAAGCTCCTAGGTTCCTGACATAGGCTGGCTGCTTCAGGGCAGCTGTTAAAGCCTTTCCTCTTTATTTGGACCCCTAATTTTTTTTGTGTGGGTTTAGCTATTCACATTTAGGTACTTTTAATTAGGAAGGTTTTTAGGTTGTCGAGTCTGCCTTGTTGCCAGAAACAGAAATTCCCCCATTGATTTATTTATTTATTTTTTTGAACCACTTCATATTGGCTTCTGCAACTACTACTACACTCAGGTCAGGAATAGCTTTCACATTGTCAAGTCCAAGTGAGTATTTTTCAGTTTTCTTCTTTCTTTTTTTTTTTTTTTTTTTTTGCGGTATGCGGGCCTCTCACTGTTGTGGCCTCCCCCGTTGCGGAGCACAGGCTCCGGACGCGCAGGCTCCGGACGCGCAGGCTCCGGACGCGCAGGCTCAGCGGCCATGGCTCACGGGCCCAGCCGCTCCGCGGCATATGGGATCCTCCCAGACCGGGGCACGAACCCGTATCCCCTGCATCGGCAGGCGGACTCTCAACCACTTGCGCCACCAGGGAGGCCCCTAGTTTTCTTCTTACATGACCATCTTACATCACTTCCCCATCTCTTCTTTTTCCACTTGCCCTCACTTGGTTGTCCTACTGTTCTGACCATTTCTTTTTAGTTTTTTGTGACTTCTCCTTTATCCTGATTTGGTGTTGAAATTCCTTGGGGCTCACTCCTGAGCCTCTGCTTTACTCACTCCATAATTCTCACCAAATTTAAGTTACTTAAAATCTTTTGTGTAAAGTATTGCAATAACTACCTAACCAATCTCCCTGATTCTACTCTTCTGTTGTCTTTTAAGGCATTGTTCACTTTGTATTCAAAGTGATCTCTTAAAAATATTATTATGATCATGTCACTCTCTTGGTTAAGACGCTTTAATAGCTTTCCATTACTACAAAACTGGAAAGTCCTTTATGGCCTGCAAGGTTTTACCTGAGCTGACTCTTGGGCTGGATTCTAGCTTCTTTTTTTTTTTTAGTTCCCCAAGCAGGGATCAAACCTGCACCTCCTGCAGTGGAAGCTTGGAATGGGTCCTAATCCCCCTGCAGCGGTCCTAACCACTGGACCACCGGGGGAAGTCCCTAGCTTCATTTTGAGCATCTTGTTTCTTTGTTTATTATACCACAGTGGCTGTGTCCATTAGGGTCCATTGTACGTAAGCCACAGAAGTAGGTTCTGTCGAGTGTAAGCAAAAAGTAATTTATTGGATATATACAGTTATTTTAGAGAATTAATAGAAAAACCTTATTCTAAAACTTTTGGAGGAGAGAAGTAAGGGTAGCTTAAAGGGCAAAGTGAACAAGAACTAATAGACTCCTAATATTATTACCATTAGACTAACTTAGGTCTGATCATTCTCTGCCCTTATGAGCATGCATTCAAGGTGTAAGTTCCCAGCAGAGACAGTTCGCCTCAGATTGGATTACATGTTCATCCCTGGGCCAGGAGTGCATGAAGTGGAGGAGGGGTACTTCCCTAATAGAAAATAGGGTGCTATTTGGAAAAGAAATGGGAAAGAGGTCTAGGCAAGTAAAATTAGAACTTCCCCTAAGGACTTCCTTTTAGTTTATGTGTCACTTTACAAAGGCCTACCCTTTACTGCGAATTTTTCTTTTCTCTTTTTTTTTTTTTTTTTTGGTACTGCTAATCTTAAGTTACCCCTCATATTCTGTCATAGCACATTCTACTTTTTCATCATAGCACTAATATTTGTGTGATTATTTAACGTGTGACTCCTTTAAGCTTCACGAGTGCAAGGATGGTATCTGTTTTCTTCTTTGTAGCATCTTTAGCAGCAAGTATTGTATCTGGGCATATTAGGTGCATAAATATTTGTAGAATATTGTAAAATCAGGTCAGCTCTGCAGTATTCAATTGATATCAAAATGATATTCAAAACATTTAAAAATATTTTAAAGTGAAATGAGAAAATATGTATGGTAAGTGTAAGAGGATTAAAAATTCTATGTCCAGTATATAGGCAACTATATAGAGCAAAACCGTAAATTCTGCACCAAAAAGTTTGAAAATATATAAAAATATTAACAGTCTTTGTGGTTGATTTTTTTTTTTTCCTACTTTCCCATCTACTTAAAATTTAAATAATGAGTATGTGTTGTCTTTACGGGTAAATTCAAAAGAAACAACACATAATGAACAAAATTGGGATTGATGCAAAATACTTTACTCTGTCTACCAAATATAGCTTATCAAGTTTAGGTGATTTTAACTTCTAGATGCACTTCAGACACATCTTTCTTCATGGTCAGTTCCACTGCCATTTTCAGAGGATCATAATCTTTCATCTAGTTTATGGAATAGCCTCTTAAATGATCTTTCTGTTTCCACTCTTCCTCCTTTCTATTCATTTGCTACACAGCAGTTAGAGGGATGATTTTTTTTTTTTTTAAACCCCTGCCCTCCCAGAGGCAGGGGATGTGTTTTTTTAATTTAATTTAATTTTATTTTATTTTTATTCTTCTTTTTTTTTAAGACCATACTTCATTCAGATTTCTTTTGCTTTTTTTTTTTTTAGTTTTATTTATTTATTTATTTATGGCTGTGTTGGGTCTTCGTTTCCGTGCGAGGGCTTTCTCCAGTTGCGGCAAGTGGGGGCCACTCCTCATCGTGGTGCGCGGGCCTCTCATCATCGCGGCCTCTCTTGTTGCGGAGCACAGGCTCCAGATGCGCAGGCTCAGTAATTGTGGCTCACGGGGCTAGCTGCTCTGCGGCATGTGGGATCTTCCCAGACCAGGGCCCGAACCCATGTCCCCTGCATTGGCAGGTAGATTCTCAACCACTGCACCACCAGGGAAGCCCGAGGGATGATATTTTAAAAATCCAGTTCTCGGGCTTCCCTGGTGGCGCAGTGGTTGGGAGTCCGCCTGCCGATGCAGGGGACGTGGGTTCGTGCCCCGGTCCGGGGGGATCCCACGTGCCGCGGAGCGGCTGGGCCCGTGGGCCATGGCCGCTGGGCCTGCGCGTCCGGAGCCTGTGCTCCGCGACGGGGAGAGGCCGCAGCGGTGAGAGGCCCGCGTACCGCCAAAAAAAAAAAAAAAAAATCCAGTTCTCACTATTCGTCTTTTTTTTTTTTTTTTTTTTTTTTTTGTTACGTGGGCCTCTCACTGTTGTGGCCTCTCCCCTTGCGGAGCACAGGCTCCGGATGCACAGGCTCAGCGGCCATGGCTCACGGGCCTAGCCGCTCCGTGGCATGTGGGATCTTCCCGGACCGGGGCACGAACCTGTGTCCCCTGCATCGGCAGGCGGACTCTCAACCACTGCGCCACCAGGGAAGCCCTCACTATTCGTCTTTATTGTCTTCCCATTGATCTTTTTAAAAAATATTTATTTATTTATTTTTGGCTGTGTTGGGTCTTTGTTGCTGCGCATGGGCTTTTCTCTAGTTGCAGAGAGCGGGGGCTACTCTGCGTTGTGGTGCGTGGGCTTCTCATTGTGGTGGCTTCTCCTGTTGCGGAGCATGGGCTGTAGGCACGCAGGCTTCAGTAGTTGTGGCTTGTGGGCTCTAGAGTGCAGGCTCAGTAGTTGTGGCACACAGGCTTAGTTGCTCTGCAGCATGTGGGATCTTCCCGGACCAGGGCTTGAACCCATGTCCCCTGCATTGGCAGGTGGATTCTTAACCACTGCGCCACCAGGGAAGTCCCCTTCCTATTGATCTTAACATAAATTCTAAACACCTCTACGTGGCTTACAAGGTCCTGCGAGATCTACTCCTTCCCCTCTCTAACCTTGTCTTCTACCACTCTCTCCACTATACTTGAGCCATATTACCTTTTTTTTTAACTTGGCTTTTTAAATTTTTTTTTGCGGTACGCAGGCCTCTCACTGTTGTGGCCTCTCCCGTTGCGGAGCACAGGCTCCGGACGCGCAGGCTCAGCGGCCATGGCTCACGGGCCCAGCCACTCCGCGGCATGTGGGATCTTCCCGGACCGGGGCACGAACCCACGTCCCCTGCATCAGCAGGTGGACTCTCAACCACTGCGCCACCAGGGAAGCCCTTAACTTGTCTTTTGAACGAGCTTTTCTGCTTCATTCTTCGCTCAGTTAACAACTACATACCTAACCTTTAGGTCTTGTTATATCATTTCTTCAGACAGATCTTTTCTGCTTCTTAATTTTTCACTCTCATTATACCCTTTCTCTTCCATCACATAGCGTTTGCCACAATTTATATTTGTGGTTTTTAAAAATATTTAATTAATTAATTTATTTGGTTGCTCTGGGTCTTAGTTGCTGCCAGCAGGCTCCTTAGTTGCAGCTCGCGGGCTCCTTAGTTGTGGCATGCGAACTCTTAGTTGTGGCATGCATGTGGGATCTAGTTCCCTGACCAGGGATCAAACCCGGGACCCCTGCATTGGGAGCACAGAGTTTGACCAGGGAAGTCCCATGTGTTTGTTTTGGTGTTTGCCTCCCTAATTGTATATTCCTGAAGAACAGAGATCTTTTCTGTCTTGTTCCCTACTTTATTCCCTGCTCTGAGCACAGTTCCTGTCTTTTAGTACATATGAAATAAATATTTCTTGGGTGGATGGATAAATGAATCAGTATGTTACTGCCACTCTCTGTATCATTCTGCATCTTTGTTTCTTTTTGTTTTGTTCTGTTTTTCATTTCATTCTTTTTTAAAAATTTTTTAATTGAAATATAGTTGATTTACAGTATCTTTATTTTAAAACATCCCATTGTCGTGAGTAAAAAATGGGGACTGTTTGTGCTGAGACTCCAGTTCTTAAAAGTACCTGTGAAGGTGGCCTAGTTCGTTCACAGCATGATAAATTTGCTAGAGCACACATTTGTGAGCACACACACATTTGCACACATATGCACACTTGCCTCAAATGAGCAGCCTAGAAACAGAAAAGACAAATGAAGACTCCTAGTCTACACAGCTTTTGAAACAATAACAATAGCCTCTAAGTGTCTAGTGTGTGCCAGGCATTTAATCCTTACAACCTAATAAACGACAAGGTGTTCTCATGAACCCCACTTCACCTCTTTTTTTGTTTTTTAAAATAGATTTATGTATGTATGTATGGCTCCATTGGGTCTTTACTGCTGCATGCGGCCTTTCTCTACCAGCAGCAAGCAGGGGCTACTCTTCGCTGTGCTGCGTGGGCCTCTCATTGCTGTGGCTTCTCTTGTTGCAGATCACGGGCTCTAGGCATGTGGGCTTCAGTAGTTGTGGCATGCAGGCTTAAATAGTTGTGGCACGCAGGCTTTAGTAATTGTGGCTCGCAGACTCTAGAGTGCAGGCTCAGTAGTTGTGGCATACGGTCCTAGTTGCTCCCTGGCGTGTGGGATCCTCCCAGACCAGGGCTCGAATCCGTGTCCCCTGCATTGGCAGCGGATTCTTAACCGCTGTGCCACCAGGGAAGCCCCCCCCCTTCACCTTTAAGGAAAGAAGCTTAGCGAAGTTAAGTTGCTTGACCAAAGTCACGCAGCTGATCTCGGGTCCAAATGAGCCCAACCCTGCAAGTTTAATTACTAAGCTATACTGCCTTGCCAAATAGGATTTCACTCATTCAATACTGAATGATAATAATAAATATGTATTGCAAATCTAGTATGCCTGGCACTGCTCTAAGTACAGTACTGGGAATAAGGCAGTGAACAAAGCAGACTCCCATCCTCATGGAGAGTACATTTCAGAGGGACATGGGAAAGACAGTGAACAAAAGGAATAAGGAAAACACGCAGAATGATAAATGTGATAACGAGCATGGAGAAAAATCAAGCAGGGAAGTAGATGGGTGCAGTGAGGGAGTTGCAGTACTCAACAGGGTGGTCAAGGAAGGCCTCTCGGAGAAGGTGCCATTTGAGCCGAGACCTGAAGGGTGCCAAGACATCTGTGAGGAACCCAAGGAAACTTCGGACAGAGGAGGAGACGCAAGCACGGTCTGTCTGGCACACCCTGACGCTAAGAACCCCAGAGGGGAGCCTTTTTCAGGACAGCTGTATGTTATACCTGCGCTGCTTCTCTCCCTCGGGCGCCCGTGGGTGGGTGAGCAGGTCTCCGTCCTCACCGCCACTGTCACACGTGACGGCTGACCCAGGCTGGTCCTAAGCCCTGGCCTCCTCTCTCGCCAGTTCCATTCGCCAAAATTCATTCCACACGAGGAGCGCTCCTCCTGACATTGCTCATTCCACACGTCCTCCCACTCCTGGTTACACACAGGTAAAAGTGTGGTAATGCACCTTTGTTTGCCCATTGGATTAACAAAGATGTAAAGACTAGATAAAATCGAGCGTGAGGTGGAAAACAGGCACTTGGTCTCTGTTGGTGAAGAGTGTAAACTGGTACAGCTACCCTGAACGGAAGGTGCACAATATTGTATCCTGAACAGGTGAATTTGAGGGTATTTTCCTTGAGCTTGTGCATTGCAGGATTCAGTTATATTTAATTAGATGAATGTCACCTTGATTTGGATTAAAATAGCATATAACTTGTAAAAGATGAAAATAGAGTGAAGTTGAATAGAAAGCAGGTACAGAACAATCTAAGGAGGATTATTTGCCTTGTGGAAAAGGATCTAGAGGTCTTAGTGAACGGTTAATGCTGTACCATCATACCTGAGGTATGAGGGAGTTGAGGTGAGCCAGTGATCCTCATTTTCAGAAAAAGATTTAGAATTCCATGCTTTCCTGACTTGATAGGAAAGGAAAATTTTGATTTGTTCTATTTTATTACAGTAACCTGAATACCAGTTTCAAAGTGTGATTGCTGCGTTTTTAGCTGTGCAGTTTCCCATTTAAGATCAAGCTAATGCAGTTAAAAAACAGACTTAAGTTTAGAGATTGAAGATCCTCAAACACACCACAGTTTTACTTCTCAGTATTATACTTTCATGATATATTATTGCATGTGGTAATGGTATTTGCAGTTTTCAAAGTGTAGTACGGACATTAGAGGACCTGACAATTAAAATACTGTACTTTCCTGACTTAAAGATAAATTTTTAACTAGAGCACTAACTCTAAAATAGCTATAGCTACCATTTATGGCAACTTACTGTGTATTAGGCACTGTTAGAGCCTTTACATGGGTATTCTCAAAAACCTTTAAGGTAGCTATTACCTTGGTTTTTAGAAGAGAACAGTATGGAGGCTCACAAAGTTTAAGATCCCAAGGTTGGGAGAGCCGGGACGTTTGTCTCAGTCAGAAACTTGTCCTGTGGTGATGTCAGCCTGCTGCCTCCAGCTCACTTTCATCTTTTAGTTTTGGGAATTGGAGATTCCATGTACGGTATGCTTTTCGACATTAAAAAAAATCAGCACTCTACCTTTTAAGGTACTTTGAAAAAGCTGAGTTCAAGTACTTCTCTCTGGAACTCTTCCACCCCAGTCTCTTCCTCTGAACTTAAGTCGTTTTTTGTATCGTATGTCCTTCTTATGGTATTTAGCATTTCCTTCCTGTATCATAGTAGCTTGGGAGTACTTATTAGCTCTGCTGTGAGACTATAAGTTCTTTGAAGGATGAATTCCTTTCTGTTCTTTGCTATCTTCATTGCCTTTTAAAAAATTATTATCAGAACCTCAATAAGTATTTGTTGAAAGAACTATGGGGTAAACAACTTAAAACAATTTTTTTTTCTCACCTACATGCCTGTCCTTTGGAATGTAGGTTTATAAATATTCACTGCATTTATGTGCTCTTTTCTGTCCTCCACAGCCAAACTTCTTAAAAGAGTTATCATGCCAAAATTTCTTGTTACTTTTCATGACTTCTTTTTCTGGCCTTACCTTAAATGACCAATAGAATCATTTGACCTTTTCCTTTGAAATTCTCTTAGGTGGTTTCTAAGATTCTCTCTGTTTCCTTATTTTGTTCTTTGTGGTCCATCTTTCTTTGTCTACCCTTTAAATGGTAATGTTCCCTAGGTCCTGTCTTTAGTCCTCTTCTCTTGATCACACCAAGAACTTCCCTGGGTGATCTCATTTTTCCTTGCCTTGCCTTTGATCAGCTTCCATATCACAGATTTTTTTTTTTTTTGCGGTACACGGGCCTCTCACTGCTGTGGCCTCTCCCGCTGCGGAGCACAGGCTCCGGACGCGCAGGCTCAGCGGCCATGGCTCACGGGCCCAGCCGCTCCGTGGCACGTGGGATCCTCCCGGATCAGGGCACGAACCCATGTCCCCTGCATCGGCAGGCGGACTCTCAACCACTGCGCCACCAGGGAAGCCCAGAAATCTAGACTTTTTAATATGAAATTTCCGTGTTTCTAAATATGAACTAGTTAGCAGGCCAACAGTAAGCCTTTCTGAGTTTTCACGTTTACTTATTCTATCTTTGTCATCCTTCTGGCTCCTGATTTGTGTCTCCAGACCTGATTTTTTTCTGCTGAGCTTCAGGCTCATCCCATTCTGTTTTAGATGATATAGGAGTTTCGTGTCCCACAGGCATCTCAAAGACTGTGATGATCAACCTCAACCTCAAACATGTAATTAGGAAGTGGTTTTGGTTGTAAAGTCACATGGCTATGAGTTTGACTCTTGGTTCTACCATCTACTAGGTCACTAAAGGAATTAGTTTATTTCTTCAAACTTCTGTTTGCTCATATGTAAAATGGGAGTAATAGTTACTTCATTGGTCTGTGGTCCTAGCACAGTGACCTACACATAGTAACAAGTGCTGGATACTCTCAGTTGCTGTTTCTACTTCAGTGAATGTTACCACTCTCACAGTCACTTACTGGTGTTTAAGAGTCTTTTTTTTTTAAATTAATTTATTTATTTTTGACTGTGTTGGGTCTTTGTTGCTGCACGTGGGCTTTCTCTAATTGCGGCGAGCAGGGGCCACTTTTCCACGTGGTGCATGGGCTTCTCCTTGCAGTGGCTTCTCTTGTTGTGAAGCACTGGCTCTAGGCGCCAGGCTTCAGTAGTTGTGGCATACGGCCTCAGTAGTTGTGGCGCACGGGCTTAGTTGCTCCATGGCATGTGGGATCTTCCCGGAACAGGGATCAAACCTGTGTCCCCTGCATTGGCAGGCAGATTCTTAAACACCACACCACCAGGGAAGTCCTAAGAGTCATTTTTGACTCTTCCCTCTTTTTTATTCTTCAGATCTAATTAGTTACCAGTCCTATGAATGTTGTCTTTGTAATGTCTCATTACTGCTGTTACCTTAGGTTTGTTTTTTTTAATATTATTATTATTTTTGCTCATCAGTATCATTGTAGCAGCCCTTAACAGCTTTCTCAGTCTCTGTTTAAATCCCCTCCCCAATCTGTTCTCAGCCTTGTACCAGTGATTTATTTATGTTTTGCTGAAACACCAATCTGATCACACCAGACTTCTGCTTACAATACTTTGGTGGCTTCCGATTGTCTCTAAATTTTTAACTTTTAACATTTTAACTTTTAATGTTCTTCTTGATTTGATTCCGGCTTATTTTTTAGCCTCATTTCTTAAGCTACACGGATGGCACTTGGAAGTTCTTAGAATCCACCTGGCTCTGTGGCGCCTGTTTCTTCCTCAGAATGCCCTTCACCTCTGTCCTGCAGCTCCTTTAGAAATTAGCTTTAAAAGCACACATCTCTCCCAGTTCGCTTTTTGACCCCATCCTCTCTCACTCCAGGTCTGGGTTAGATAACCCTCTTTATGCACTCATAGCCTCCCGAGGATATCTCTATCATAGTACTCTTCACGGTCTTTTGTAATTGTCTCTTTTTTCCACTAAGCTTCTTGAAGGCGGAGACCACATATCTTGAATGGCTTTGTATCTCTAGGGCTTAGAATAATGTCTGGCAAACAGTGAGCTCTCAGATGTTTGTGGAATGAATGTATTTGTTAAGTGGATAAATTATCTTTATTCTGGAGAAATTGTAGATATAAAAAGATTCTTAGGAGCCTCAATTATAGTTGTAAGGCCTTTAAAAATGTCCCAATTTTTGTATTCCCCTTGTTTGAAGATTATAGATACTTTTATTTATTATGAATCAATAATATTTATATTCTTTAGAACAAAGTAAATTTTACTGTTGATATAACCAAGCACTGTGTTTTCTCAAAAAAATTTTTTTGACTATAGCATACTTAGGTTCTTTTTTTCTGCTTTCCTCTTGTTTATAGTGTCAAGTTCTTAAGGTCTTATTCCCTCCCAGCCTCCCAAGAGCCCTGGTTTATTATAAGATTCCTCAGCTTCCATTGCTGTTGACTCTATGGGCCAGATAATTGTTAGTTATGAGGAGCTGTCTTGTGCATTGTACAATGTTTAGCAGCATCCCTGGCCATTACCTACTAGGTGCCAGTAGTACCTCCTAGTTTTGACAACCAAAAATGTGTCCAGACATTGTCATATGTCTCTTGTGAAGCAGAATCACCCCTGGTTCAGAACCCCACTGGTTTGTAGAGATTCCTGTCTCTTAACCTTTATCCTCAAAGAGCCTCTCCTTCTCTGTGGACTCTTTGTTTATCAGCATAAGAGCATGATCTCCCATCTTGAAAAAAAAAAAGAAACAAAAAACCCACAAAACACTTTTTAAAGTAACTCCTAGTTTCTGCTTAACTTTTGCTCATTTTCTCTTTCTGTCCTCTGTCCATCCACTTTTCTAGAGTGAATTGCTTCTACTCTTTCTTTCTGGCTTTTTAACCCTGTGATGCTACTGAAAATGCTTTCAAATCTCTTTCCTCTTTTCCTGTGTTCTCTGAAGTGAATGCTACCACCACCTAGCTTTCCACGTCACCATCATCTCTTAATCCTCTGGTCCCTGGCCACCCCGACTGCTACTTAGATACCCCATTTGGTCCGTCATAAAGTCCTGTTTATTCTACCTCCTGAATATCTATAGAATCCACCTGTATTCTTTATTCTCACTGCTGTGTCCCACCAGTGGCATCAGGCTCTTTGTTGTTCTCGGAATATCAAGTCTAGTCCTGTTCCATTTTATTTTCTGCTCTGTAATGTGGATGACCTTTCTAAAACAAAGTCTCTTCCCATTTCAGACCTTCTCAATCATGAGTGCTGGGGCTCTAGTATCTGCATTTTTGAAAAGCTTACGAAGTGATTTTTATACAGCTCTAATTTCTTCATTCTCCTATTTCAGAAACATGTTACTGCTCTTAGGAATTCCTAAACCCCTTATTATTATTTTTACAAAGCACTTCCTGATGTGATCTCTGTCTCTTAACAAATCATCTTTGACGTATGAAAAAAGTCTTAGTTTCTTTAAGACAAGTGCTTTATGAAAAGTCAGTATTTATACATTTAGTTCATGGGGTTTTGTTTGTTTGTTTGTTTGTTTGTTTGCGGTACACGGGCCTCTCACTGTTGTGGCCTCTCCCGTCGCGGAGCACAGGCTCCGGACACGCAGGCTCAGCGGCCATGGCTCACGGGCCCAGCCGCTCCGCGGCATGTGGGATCTTCCCGGACCGTGTTTTTTTTTTTTTTGACATCAATAAAATTTATCATTGTGGGAGGGATCAGGAGGAAATGTGGGTATTCTAACTTATTGATTAATGTTGTGTATCTGTGACAAATTTGGCTGCTAAATTATAAAATATTTAAATAAGATTTTTTTCTTGTAGGTATTTATAGCAGCAGTGATGTAGCAGTATCATTTCCAAATGTAGCATCTGGCTCAGGATCCAGTACTCCTGTCTCCAGTTCTCATTTACCTCAGCAACCTTCTGGGCATTTACAGCAAGTGGGAGCGCTCTCCCCGTCTGCTGGGTCGTCTGCACCCTCTGCTGTTGCTACAACTCAGGTAACTTATTACCATGTTACAAAGTAACATGTACATCCGTTTGTCTTTTTTTTTTCTAAACATCTTTATTGGAGTATAATTGCTTTACAATGGTGTGTTAGTTTCTGCTGTATAACAAAGTGAATCGGCTATATGTACACATATATCCCCATATCTCCTCCCTCTTGTGTCTCCCTCCCACCCCTCTAGGTGGTCACAAAGCACCAAGCTGATCTCCCTGCGCTATGCAGCTGCTTCCCACTAGCTAGCTATTTTACGTTTGGTAGTGTATATAAGTCCATGCCACTCTCTCACTTCATCCCAGCTTACCCTTCCCCCTCCCCGTGTCCTCAAGTCCCTTCTCTACATCTGTATCTTTATTCGTCCTGCCCCTAGGTTCTTCAGAACCATTTTTTTCCCCTTAGATTCCATATATATGTGTTAGCATACGGTATTTGTTTTTCTCTTTCTGACGTACTTCACTCTGTATGACAGACTCTTGGTCCATCCACCTCACTACAGATAACTCAATTTCGTTTCTTTTTATGGCTGAGTAATATTCCGTTGTATATATGTGCCACATCTGCTTTATCCATTCATCTGTTGATGGACACTTAGGTAGCTTCCATGTCCTGGCTATTGTAAATAGAGCTGCGATGAACATTGTGGTACATGACTCTTCTTGAGTTATGGTTTTCTCAGGGTATATGGGATTGCTGGGTCGCACGGTAGTTCTATTTTTAGTTTTTTAAGGAACCTCTATACTGTTCTCTGTAGTGGCTGTATCAATTTACATTCCCACCAACAGTGCAAGAGGGTTCCCTTTTCTCCACACCCTCTCCAGCATTTATTGTTTGTAGATTTTTTGATGATGGTCATTCTGACCAGTGTGAGGTGATACCTCATTGTAGTTTTGATTTGCATTTCTCTGCTGATTAGTGATGTTGAGTATCTTTTCATGTGTTTGTTAGCAATCTGTATATCTTCTTTGGGGAAATGTCTATTTAGGTCTTCTGCCTATTTTTGGATTGGGTAGTTTGTTTTGTTGATATTGAGCTGCATGAGCTGCTTGTATATTTTGGAGATTAATCCTTTGTCAGTTCCTTCATTTGCAAATGAAAGTAAGTTAGATTATAGGGGAGATAAATGAAATAGGGCTTCCTATAGGAATTTATAAAATATCTCAACCTGTATTGACATGAGTGGAAATAATACACATTTTTACATGATATTCATGGGAGAGCACAGAAGAATATGTTGGCACCAACTGATTCTTTTCAATTTCTGAGTTCCTGATTTTGTCCTAATGATGTAAAATAGTAATTTGGGGGGAGCTTTTATTCCCTCTTTTAAAAGTAGGACTTACAAAGTATGAACCATTTTTGGACTTCTGTGGTTTTAAAAATTCCTTTCATAATTTTAAAATCACAGAAATAATATATGAATATCTGTGGTGTAAATTTTTAAAAACCAGTGAAGGAGAATATAGGATTAAGAGTGAATGATTCTTTTAAGTACTTATATGGTGTTCTTTCTTGTGATAAAGAAGGAATATTTATAATATTATAAATAATGGTGACTATGTTGGTGGTTTTGCATTTATTTATCCTTTTCCTTCATTTTAGATCTGGAACTTGATAGGTGACCTAGTCTACAAGAATGCTCTAAGAGCCAGAGTCAAACCAGAGAAATCATAATTATACAAATAGGATAGTAAATGGGCACAACTGCACGCATGCACACACACGCACACACACTCACTCTCCATCCCCAACCCCCATGTTTCCTCAAAGGTAATAATTTAAAATTCCTAAAGTATATATCTTTTTTCTTTATTTGGAATTCTTTATAATTTTATTAGTTTCATTTTACCCAATGCCTCTAATAGTCTCAGAGTTTTAAGAAAATTATGACAAAGACAAATGTCTAATTATAAACAACTAGTTTAGTTGTTTGTAAGTTGCTGTAAACTTCTACTTTATGTATGTGTTCATAATTTCTATTGTACGGGCCTTAGAATATATGTACACTTTTCCAGCATTTTCTGTAAGTTGTACATCAGAGCACAGCATTAAGTTATTTTTAAAGTATGTAATGGTGCAGTGCAAACGATCACCATTATAATTAGATCAAGAATTAGAATAAACAACAGTTCAGCACAGAAAAACAATGGCATGGTTAGTGGTATTGTCTTTGAAAATGAAAGTTAACAGTTTGGTGAACTTCTCAACCTGACTATTTTAGGAGAGTTTTTCTCTAGCTCATTTCACTAGCCTTGGTGAGGTATAGGCATAATGATAGGGGTTTGGGGTTAGAGAGGGTGAAAGGATAGATGAGAAAATGGCTCTTATTAATAGTTTTATCTCTTTTAATTAAGTGTAACCATATGCTGTTGATAGCTTTATATCCTTGGAAAGAGTCTCACATGAACATTTTCAATGTGCATTTTTCTTTGCTTTCTTTCTAAAAGTCTGTTTTAATTACCCTCTGGTTAATTCCAGGCTGAATTAAGCAAAAATCTCATTTCTTCTCATTCATTATGTTTGTGGTTTTGGGGGTTGGCTTTAGGGAGGTGGGTGGGGGAAGTGGTAGTGAAGAGAAATTTATAGCTAGAGGGAAAATTCCACTTAACATATGACTCAGCTGAAGAACAAAGAAATCATAGTTGCAAGTAATCCAGGATTCAGTCCAATTAAAATCTTCACTGTTTATCCTCTTCCCTGTTTCAGTAAGATGGGTCTCTTATAAATATGATCATCCAGTGAGACTCACATGCTGCATGCCAAGACAGCTGCATCTCTGTTTCTGTCCAGCAGTAAACACTTTCTGCCTTCAAGCCGGAGCTTATTTAACCTGGCTTATCTGGTGCTGCTGTAGCAACCATCAGTCTCCAGGCAACTGAGGCAGGTTGACCTCTGAGTTGAACTGAGTGCAGAACTACTTCAGTTTAGCTGCCTTAGACAATAGTTTTGGTGTTGAATGTGCAAAGTGTGAATTTTCTAGGCAATGTGCAAAGGAAGGATACAGAAATATTTAGAATAAATAGAATGTTTAGATAGAACTCCTAAAATTGTGATGCACTTGGTAATTTAATCTTCTTTCCAAAATGACAGAAGTTTATTTCTGTTTAACTTTCGTATAGGCCTTGTATGTTTTCAGATCATGCAATTCAGTGTGTTTAGATAATCACATCCTACCCTTTTATTTAGAGTTTCTTTATAGGTAGTTGATTTAAAAGTGAAGAGAGTAGTGCTATAAGTGTGTAAATTAAAACTATCAATATTTAAAATATAATTATAGAAGCCTTGTTACAATTATTGAGAAAACCATCACACCAGCAAGCAAATGTTTTAAAAAATATAAATCAGAGAATAGAAGTGTTAAATTCGAACGATGTTTTGACTTTCCTCCTTTCCCTCCCAAAAACTTAATGAAAGCAGTAATTTTTAGTGATGGGCTTGGTGCCGGCCGGACAAAAATCCATAGGTCATTCATCTTTCTGGCCTTGGTTTTAAGTAAGATAGACAGGCCTCTTCTTTGGTTTATTTGCTGTCTTAAGGATTGTTCCCAGGCAAGTGGTCAGGGAAGTAAGATCAGGAAGAGCTAATAGAAATTAAAAACTGAAACTAGATTTGTGCCTTTAATGGGGCAAAAAGGAGACACTTGTAAAAATGTGGGGAGACAAAGTCTGATGCTTAGCAGCCCTAATGTGAAAAAAAACTTTAAAAATGTTTGATAACCTAGTTTTATATTGTTTGACGTCAAATCCTTTTGTTTTATTTGATAAACTTGTTTTTAGGGTACTTATTCCTTCACAGATATCAGCAGTATAGTTACAGTTATAGTTCCTTAACGTTATTGGAAGATACAACTGCTGTCCTTGTGATGTTTTAATGATGGGTACTCTGCTCTTGTACCATGGGTAGAGGTATAAATTAGTTTCTATAGGTGTGCCGTTAATGTTTCATTTTGCCTTTCAAATTCCACTGTTTCTTAGTTCCGCATTCGTTCTGTTTTGTCTTCGGAAGCATTCTGGTGCTTTTGTTTGAAGGATGATTGCTTTAATAGAGTTTAAGACAGAATGTAATGAAAATAATTGTATTCTAATATGTCTTGCATTCTGAGTTTTGCTTTTGGATACAGTCTTCATGTAGATAATCATGGTTCCTTGTTTACTCTGTGTTACTATTATAAAAATGATACAGGTTTAAAAGTAATTTAATTGAAGGAACTTCTAAGGTTTATTTATGTGATATTTAGTAAATGCAGATAAATTTAAGTATTTTAAAGGTATAATTTAGTGACTAATGTTTTGCAGATTTCTGTGAGACTTTTACTTCAAGTATCTTAACTTTGGTGTGTGTGTTGGGGAGTTGTCTTAGATATAATCCTGATTTCCTTTCAGATGATGGCTGATAGGGCACTTTGATTCTGTTTGGGAAAATGGTTCAGTTTCCCAGGCCGATTCACCTGTCTTTGGAGGAGCTCTGACTTGATTGGTCAGAACGGAAGTTTCATCTATTTTATTTTATTTTACTTTACTTTATTGTTGTATCCTGCTTTTTAATTAATCTATTTATTTATTTATTTATTTATTTTGGGGCTGCATTGGGTCTTGCTGCACACAGGCTTTCTCTAGTTGTGGCGAGCGGGGGCTACTCTCCGTTGCGGTGCGCGGGCTTCTCATTGCGGTGGCTTCTCTTGTTGTGGAGCACGGGCTCTAGGCACGTGGGCTTCAATAGTTGCGGTATGCGGGCTCAGTAGTTGTGGCACACGGGCTTACTTGCTCCGCAGCATGTGAGATCTTCCTGGACCAGGGCTCGAACCTGTGTCCTCTGCATTGGCCGACGGATTCTTAACTGCTGCACCACCAGGGAAGTCCCTGTTTTAAATAATTACATAATGACTTGTAATTTTAAGGAAGTTCACATTCTGAGTAGAATAAGTTTTTATAAGTGCTTTCTAATGTTACTTACTTTTGGATGATGAAGAGGTTAAGTGACATAGATCATGAGCCTCTGTGTTGAGGGGTATCTCTTTGAAGAAACATTCTTAGGAATTTTACTGTGTCTGTTTGTGTGGCACAATACAAAATAGCAGAAATTTGGGTCCGAAATCCTAGATTCCTGGAGCATTGCTGCTCACTAGTGTGTCTGTGGGTAGGTCTTTTACATTTGTGAATGTTGATTTTTTTTTCATATGTGAAATGGGATACTTTAAATACCTGTTCTACCTGCCGTACAGGTATATTCTGAAGTTCAAGCGAGCATAAGTACTTTGCAGACCATGAATTACTTTGGAATTAATGGTTATTACACCCATTTAGTCATTTCACATACAGCTGTTGACTAAGGTCTTTTCCATTCTTAAATTATTTCAATAGTCTCTTTAGTCCTAGGGACTTAATTTCCACCCCAAAAGGTAGGAGTTATATTGATTAGATATTGACCAATTAAGAAACCTGCTTAGAATTGGTGGTTATTCTGCACAGTTCTGTTGCTCAATCATGAGTGTTCATTGATGGTTTAACTACAATTTAATCCCTCCCACTACTTTATAAACTCAATTGTGGGGCATTTCAGCATTAGCCTAAACAATGGTTTTGAATACGTTAAGCTCCTAACAATTAGGGAGCAGTTTGGGGCATTGAATAAAGTGGAATGATGCAATTGAACCTGACAGCTTTAACAGTCAACCTACTCATGGGACCTGAAAGTTGTTCACACATGGTTTCTTCTCTCATCACATGCTGAGTATTAAAGCCCGATGGTGGTAGCTGACACAGAAATGGGTCTGTTATCAGGATACATTTTAGAGTACGAAGTTAGGATTGAGTTGGAGAATATATGAAACTTTCTGTTGTTCTCCAGTTTTTCCTGAAAACTTTTCTAGTCAAACAAATTGTGTATAAATTGTCATTAAAATATTTGAATCCTTACATTATATTTGCTGTATTGCTATGTTATTATAGAATATATAGATTAAAATATCCTTGCATAATGAGACAGTACCATCTAATTTTTCTTAGGGAAACGTTGTACTCTGAAATATAGCCATGTTAATATCAGAATATAATTGGCAAATTATGTTCTCTGACGAAGTTAATGGAAAAGATGGAAACCATAATAGCTTATGAAAAGAAGTTTTAAATAACAAGGTAAAGTTTGAGTGCTTGCCATCTGCCACGCATTCTTCTCAGCCTTAACTTCTCAGCAGTAACTCAAGTCTCACAGTATTCTTAGGAGGAAGGTACTATTTCTGTCTCCATTTTTACAGTTGGAAATTGAAGACAGAGAGCTTTATTGCCTCACCCAAGGTGAGATGGTTTGTCTTACGGCCGATATAGTGATAACAAAAAGTTTTTTCTTGTAAGAGTATGGATGAAGTAGGAATTTTTAAAAATAATACTGTTTAGTGAGCTGACAGTATTTCAGAAGAACGCATTTTAAAATCATGTGTCAGCGTTGGAGAGTTTGAAGAAGAAGCTACTGTGTTTTAGAGCTTGTTTGAATCATTTGACTTTAATGTTTATTGACAGGTTAATTGTGCATTTAAAAAGTGCTTGCTATGACCTCTTCCTATATGAGTGAAGCATGAAGTTTCATACTCACCTCTAGATGATGCATTGCTATGATACTTTCCAAAGGTGAAATTTTGATAGGTACTGTTCTTTCAAACCTAATTTTTCTTCTTTATACTTTATTTTTCTGCCTTTACCAACATTAGGGAGGAAAAAAAAATCTACCAAAACAATACCCACTTTTAAGTCTGATACTCAGATAATTGAGTAGATTTAGCCTGATTTTTTTCCTCTCCACTACTAACTCCTTTAGAATGAGCCAAGTGCCTAGGAATTTGGTAGACTTACTTCACTCTACAACTAGAACTCTTTCAAAACTTCTCTGTGGTCATAAGGAGACATTTGAAATGTAAGAGGTGAACTATTAATGGGGAAATTCAAGCTGAAATATAATTTTAATCTTGTTAATATTTTAATAGGGTATGTCAATCTACTTAGGAAACACTAAATTTCTCTGATTTATTTTGAGTTTCACTACTGCCTTGGTGTAGGGACTTGCATCTTTCTAGATGCTTAACATAGTAAGTTATTCTAAATTTGCTAAGGGTATTCTTTGACTCAGGTACTAAGCATATTTTGCTTCATCGTGACTTAGATTTACCTCAGTAATTATTCAGTTTCTTTTTACTTTACTTGGCTTTGGGTCCATCTTGTAAAATAATTATTACACTTAATGAGACTTTTACTAGGGTATTAGAATAGATAGAACATCTTGCGTGGAAGTGGTTCCTTCAATTATTAGTCTTGGGGAGGGAAAAAAGAACCTGTCTAAGGTATCATATATTTGGAAGTGAAAGCAGAAGTTTATTAAGGCAGTATGAACTTATAATTTCATAAAATATTTTAATCTTGATCTAAAACCTGTTTTTACATTTTGAGTAGATGACTTCATTTCATCAGGACACTATAAAGCCAAGTAACCAGTTTTTTGGCAGTCATATTCTTTTTTTTTTTTTTAACATCTTTATTGGAGTATAATTGCTTTACAGTGGTGTTGTTAGTTTCTGCTGTATAACAAAGTGAATCAGCTATATGCATACATATCCCCCTATATCCCCTCCCTCTTGTGTCTCCCTCCCACCTTCCCTATCCCACCCCTCTAGGTGGGCACAAAGCACCGAGCTGATCTCCCTCTGCTATGCGGCTGCTTCCCACTAGCTATCTATATTACATTTGGTAGTGTATATATGTCCATGCCGCTCTCTCACTTCGTCCCAGCTTACCCTTCCCCCTCCCCGTGTCCTCAGGTGCATTCTCTACGTCTGTGTCTTTATACCTGTCCTGCCCCTAGGTCCATCAGAACCATTTTTTTTTAGATTCACATATATGTGTTAGCGTACGGGATTTGTTTTTCTCCTTCTGATCCACTTCACTCTGTATGACAGACTCTAGGTCTATCCACCTCACTACAAATAATTTCATTTCTTTTTATGGCTGAGTAATATTCCACTGCATATATGTGCCACATTTTCTTTATCCATTCATCTGTTGATGGACACTTACATATTTTTATTTTGTTTAAGCTTCTTATTTTGAAATAATTTTTGGGTGTATAGAAAAGTTGCAAAACCAGTACAGAGTTTATGTGTGTTGTGGGACCTTCACTCAGCCTCCCCAGTGTTTAACAACTCATACTCTTTATAGTGCCAATAGGCCTGAGAACATATTTGCCCACAGTAGACATTCTCTTTCCCGGGGCAAGACAGAATTGAAATAAGGTATGTGCTTCCCTCCAAACACAATTGCCAGTTTTGTTTTTTTTTTTTAATTGAAGTCTAGTTGATTTACAATGTTGTGTTAATTTCAGGTGTACAGCAAAGTGATTCAGTTATACGTACATATATTTCTTTTTTTTTTCAGATTCTTTTCCCTTATAGGTTATTCCAAAATACTGAGCAGAGTTCCCTGTGCCATACAGTGTGTCCTTGTTGGTTATCTATTTTATATATAGTTGTGTGTATATGTTGATCCCAAACTCCTAAGTTATCCCTCTGCCCGTTCCCCTTTCCTCTTTGGTAACCATAAGCTTGTTTTCCATGTTTGTGGATATATTTCTGTTTGTATATAAGTTCATCTGTATCTCTCTCTCTCTCTCTCTCTCTCTCTCTTTTTTTAAAATTCCACATGTGAGCTATATGATATGATATTTTTCTTTGTCTGGCTTACTTCACTTAGTATGATAATCTCTCAGTGCATCCATGTTGCTGCAAATGGCATTATTTCACTCTTTTTTAAGGCTTAGTAGTAGTCCATTGTATATATGTACCACATCTCCTTTATCCATTCATCTGTCAATGGATATTTAGGTTGTTTCCACGTCTTGGCTAGTGTAAATAGTGCTGCTATGAACATTGCGGTGCATGTATCTTTTCGAACTATGGTTTTCTTGGGATGTATGCCCAGTAGTGGGATTGCTGGATCATATGGTAGCTCTGTTTTTAGTGTTTTGAGGATCCTCCATACTGTTCTCCATAGTGGCTGCACCAATTTACATGCCCACCAGAAGTGTAGGAGGGTTCCTTTTTCTCCACACCGTCTCCAGCAATAACAACTGCCAGTTTTTATACCAGGTCTTCTGAAGCAGACCTATGATACATTAGTAATTTGCTTTCACTGCACTTTAAAAATCCATGTTCAAGGTGTGCTTTGGAGAACCGTGTATATATTGTTTCCCTTATTCCTTGTTCCAGATTCCTTTTATATAAAAGCTTTCAGTGCCCTTTATGCTTCATAACTAGCTTCTTTAGGTTCTCATGGACTTTCATGAATCTTAGTGCTTTCACTTATTAGTAATGAAGGTTTTTGAGTCTACAAAATGCCAGTCATTATGTGTGTACTCTCCTCATAAGTTGTGTGTCTCTTCCCTGCTCTCTCTCTTATCCTTCTTTATTGCTACTAAGTTGAAGAACCTTTTTACTAAAATGTTGGGAGTTTCTTGGTCCTAAGGTGCCTACAGAGTTATCAAGAGTTTCCAGCAGTAACCATTGTAAATATCATTTCAGAAGTGTTGGCCAAGCAGTGTCAGACATTTGTGGAATCTTTGGTAGCTCATGTTACCAGCTTAAAATGATGGTAATGACTTGAGTTTTAATGTGGAGTGCTTTAGATGTTTTCATATACCACAAAACCCTACATGGTAAAATTAGTAATTTATTTTCAGTCTCTCTTGGAAATTTCTTGTTTAGATAAATACAATAATTTTTAAAAGACAGAACTACCAGATAATTTTTAAGCATTCAGAAAATTTGGGAAATTTATCATTCAGGTTAATGAAGAATGTATTTCTAATTTATTATTTTATTATTAATTTTACCTTTTCCTGCCATCTTTATAAAATACATCTTTCCTGCTTTGGAATTATGCTAACGATGATTGATTCTCTTCCTGTTGATAGTCATTATGGAAATCAGTTATGGTGTGCTGCCTTGCGTTTTGATCCGTTAGTGTAGTGGGCGTAGTGTGTGATTCGGAAAGTAAGGTGATTTGGAGACTACATCAAGAAATTTGAAGCTAACAAGGATAAATATAAAGCTCCTGACAGAAGGAAACCTTCCTGAAAGAGAATAGGATCTTTGATTCTTGTCAGGAGACTAAGGCAGCTCATAAAACTGATTATTGGAACTAGAAATGCAGTTCAACTGGTATGATAATAGTTTTGATTCAGCCGGTGGATGAGTGCGCAAACACGAGAGTCAAAGGACCAGGTGCAGGTGCAGAGGCCCCTCCTGTCCGTGTACTCAGAGCACAGCCCCACCGGCAGTCGGGAATGCACTCATTCTTGCTCGTATTTTTCTCTCTCCTCTCTTGCTGTCAGCTGTTACTTCTTGCTGCCAACAAAATGTCTCAAGATATTACTTTTTCTTCCTCTTTCTAATTAATTTTCCACTTCTAATCTGTTATATGCTTAGTTGATCTTTTTAGACTTGTGTCTAGAGTAAGTAAATTGGCTCTGCAAAGAGCATTTTAAGTGTGAGGTGCCCAAGATTTTAAACTGGGTTACTGGTAACATCTGATCTTTCTGTGTGTCTCTTTGGATTTTTCTTGTTCTAAGTTATTTTATAAGTATCCAAGATTCCCAAGTAGTTAACTTCTGGAGAGGTTAAAAAAAAGTCTTCCTGTATTTCCATTTTTGACTCATATTTTTTATATTCTATACATGGTAAGTGTCTAGTGTGATCTTTAGGTTAAAGTGCTGACTTAGCTTTTGCCAAGGGCTAATTGATTGTTAAACAGTACCATATAATCCAAACTACTGACTTTGTATACATATCTTTAATAAGAGGAAAAATGAAGCCCAGAAATTGACCAGTTGAACTTAGACATTACAGTGTGAACTATGAAATATACCCTTTGAAACAATGGAAAGCAAGGACAGGATTCTACATCACGGGGACTATTACTGTGAATTGTAAAGTCCAACTTTTATGCTTAGTAAGTTGGCTAGAGGCCGAATGTTAATGTCAGGGTCTGAGTCTTTCCAGAAACACAGTTTATTCTCTTGTTTATATTTTGCTTGTTGTCACTATTATGTCGTCTTGGTCTCCTTTATGCAGTTAAACATGTCAAAATGTCCCACATCTTTTGTTCTGCTGTTATTCAGCTGCTTTATATTAAAAACGCCTCAGTTCTTTTAAATTGTTTTCCAGAATTTTCTTTTGCAATAACTACACAATGATTTTGTTTTTATGAAAGGTTAAGTTTGATTTCATTCATGAAAAAGAAAAAGAAATCTACTTTGAAATTCGTGGTTCTGTTAAGTCTGAAAAGTATTTCAGGCTAGTAATAGCCTTCTGTGAGTTAACAGTGTTTTGTGTACACGAGATTTGCTTCTAAAATGCCACATTTTTAAGGTTATAATATTCTTGGAAAGTGGGAGAAAGTATTCACATCAAAGAAGGCATTTTTATTACTTTGGATTACGCAAGACTTTGGCTAGCCTCCTTAGCTTCATCTGTTTAAGGGTTCATTTTCGCTTGTTTGGCACAAGTCCCAGTGGAGGCCTTCAGAATTGTGGTTAGCAACATGAATGAATCACAAACTGTGGACTAGCTCTTCAGTTTGTAGAGCTGGCTTACTGCCAAAAAGACAGTGCCTTATATGGGGTCAGGGCAAAGCTGTGATTCGTTGAGCCCTGCATTGTATAGAAAACATACTTGTGATGCCTGTTTGCTTTCTTTTAAAATAAAAACAAAACAAAACAGAAAAAGCAGCAGGCTTCCAAGTCTATCAGAATAGGAAGTAACAAAATAGTGTGCAGGTTTTACTAATGACAGAATTAAGCAATAGAAATATGGCTCTGTGTAGTTAAAATACTAAAGGTAGAAGTTGGACCTTTTGACCTCCTCAGCCCGTCTGTGAGGTAAGAGATTGAAACATTTGTTAGACATCTGTTGTCTCCCTGCCCTTATTTTGTAAATGGTTTAATAAGATTAAATAACTAGTCATATGTTCACATGGTTACCATGCCACTGGTTTTGGTATCGAATAGGTACTTTGAAATTAAAGCATGAATAGTTAACTTTGTGCCAATTCTTTTTCTTTCTCTCTCTCACTTTTTTTTTAAAATTTAGAGTTATGTAACTTTTCAGAAACTGGAATATTGGAATGGTAAAACAACAATGAAATTTGCTCTTCAGAAAGTCAGAAATTTTTGCTTATATTCTTAGGTTGGAGAAAATAGTTGTTACTCGGTCTATTAGGAGGAAAAGTATTAAGATATTTTTAAGGATAATTCATTTGTCTTTGTAATTCTTTTCATTTAGGCAAATACTCTAGCTGGATCTTCTCTTAGTCAGGCATCATCTCATATATATGGCAATAGATTAAATCCAAATTCATCAATGGCAGCTCTTATAGCTCAGTCTGAAAATAATCAAACAGGTAAGATTTCAAGAATGTTTAAACTCTAAAATTCTGTTCCCTTTCCCCAGTGTAATTTTTACCCACTTCAGGTCATTTCATTTGAAAGGTCTAAAGGTGTGGTTCATAAGTAAAATCTAAAGGGTGGGGGGGGATTGTGCCCCTCCCTTTTTAAATCAAAAGAATCACAGTTGGAAGTAAATAGTATGCTGTGCTGCAAAACAGTGATGTGCTCTTTTACTGTCTGAAATGTAAACGTCGAAGCAGAGCCGTCAGCAGGCAGGAATGCTACTGTCTCCTGTGACTTTTGTGATTGATGTGTTCAGTGCTCAGTGCTGTGCAATGAAAGTAACATAACACTGGGCTTTTCTGTGAATAGCCTCAATCTTTATTTGCATAATTCATGAAATTGCATTACACAAACTTGGTAAAAAAAATCCTGTTAGAGAATTTCTACAGTGTTTAGTAATCCTGTGAATTTTTACCAGTTGACATTTTGTAGCCTTTGCCTCTTGTACTGTTTTAATGAGCCACTGGATTTGCTTTGTCTCATTCCATCCTTAAGGATTTGTTGACATGTCCAAGTAGTCATGCCTGTTTGGGGGAAGGGAATGGGTTTAGCAGTTCACCAAGAATGGATCAGTCATGTCTTTACACTTTAAGGGTCAGAGGTTACCTGACTCAGAATAAGGGGAGGACAACCTTAAAGAGGCCAGATAGGATGATTTTATAAGGAGCTAACTGTAGGGGAAATACAAGTTATTTTTCAAGCAGAGATACTCGGTGTTACCTAAGGAATATTTTGAAGAAATTAATTTCTTTTTCCTTTTAAATACAGAATTCTGTATTCCTACTTGTTATTGTCCATTTGGATATTTAGTGTTATGTGAAATGATCCATGTAATAGATACACTTTTAGTAGCTCTATGTAATACATATGCATTTTGTGACTTGTCTTGGAATGCAAAGTGTTAAAATATACAAAGCATAAGGATTTGCTGTGATAAGCATACAGATTAGCTGTCCACAGCTGTGATTCATTACTTTAACCATAGAAATTAAAAGTGGCTGAGGGGAGGGTACTGCAAATGGAAACCACGCTTCTGTGCTGTAAAATTGAAAGGAATGAAAGAACGAACATAATCCATGGCCTTCTCCACCCACAAAAAACGTGTAGGGACAACGCCTTACATGCCACAGTTCAGCAATTCTAAACTAGCAACATACTAGATCTTCTACTTTCATAATAACTGCAAAGATAGTGGTAAAGGTTTTATGTATGTTTTAGAAAAAATCAGGGCCAGAGCTTAAAACCTGTTATCTAGTGAGAGTCACTTTATCAGCTGTGAAATATTTACACTGCAGATCAAGAACTCGGAGACAATAGCCGCAGCCTTGGTGGCAGAGGAAGCTCACCCAGAGGGAGTCTCTCACCAAGGTAAGTGTTATTTGCACTGCAAAGTATCGGCAAAGGAAACATTTCGCGATTTGGAAACTTCTTTAACTCATATCAGCAGAGCATACATTTGTGAGGCTATAAAAGCATTCTATAGATAAGAAGCATGTCTGGACAGTCAAGAAAAATGATTCTCAATTGACTTGAATATTAATTTAAACACATGGCTAGATTTGTAAGCTTTGTAAAAGATGCACCTTTTCTTGGATTTCTAATCAATTTCAGCTCTCTTGTATATTTAGCTCCTGGTATTATTAATGTATTAATTTGGGTAATTCTTTTTGGTTATAAAACAGTCTTAAAGTCTCTTAGGGCTTCCCTGGTGGTGCAGTGGTTAAGAATCTGCCTACCAATGCAGGGGGGACACAGGTTTGATCCCTGGCCCGGGAAGGTCCCACATGCTGCGGAGCAGCTGAGCCCGTGTGCCACAACTACTGAAACCCCTGCGCCTAGAGCCCGTGCTCTGCAACAAGAGAAGCCATTGCAATGAGCAGCCCGTGCACCGCAAAGAAGAGTAGCCCCCGCTCGCTGCAACTAGAGAAAGCCCACACGCAGCAACAAAGACCCAACACAGCCAAAAATAAAAACAAAACAAACAAAAACAAACAAAAAAAGTCTCTTAAAGCTGCAGACTCCAGACTTTCAACTTTGGGTTCCAGTTTTAGCTCTGTTGTGGGCAATGCACTTAACCCTTTAGTCTCTAGTTGCTAATTCAGTAAATGAAGTTTCTTGTGGCTCATCTCTAAAATCCCTCTAGTTCTTAAAATTGTCTGAAGCAAAGTATAGCAAATATGTTACATTGTTCTGTGAAATTATCTTAGATATTATATGAAAGAGTTCAGGTACCATTTATTAATATGTAATATATAAGGTTATTCCTACGAATAGCACATTAGGCTATCTTTTTACTAACTTTATTCCACTCAACTCCTATACCTTTTTCTAGTTTGTTTTCTCTCTGTTCTCTAATTTTGTAAACTGCCTCAAGCATAGTATTAGATTGGGTGAGAATGGAGCAGAAGGAGGAAGAAGCCCATTCAAGAATCCTTTTCAACTGTGGAAATTTTAAAATTCTATTAAAAATAAAATTTTTTCTGCCATGGCTACCATGAATATCACTGTTGTTGTGTTGCTAATATATATGGGAATGTCTGTTAAGGAGCATCTTTAACGTTAGAGAGATTAGTCCAGTAACCTCTAATTTTGCTATTTTCTATTGCTGCATCAGTAGTGCCTTTTTTCTAATCCCTGAGTGAACTAAAGGTAGTATTGTTTTTCCTAATTGAACTCTGCAGAAAATTAAATATTCTTCTTTTGAAACTAGGAATCTGAAGTACAATTGTAACATCATCTGACCAATCTATAATTTATGCTGTGTTACTTCTGTACTGTTTTATTCTTTTTTTTTCAAAGAAGAAAGTTAATGGATTTTTTTGCTCATATGTTTAGTGGAGGAAGCATCTCTGTGTTCTCCTTTTATTTATTTATTTTTTTAAATTAATTAATTTATTGTTGGCTGCGTTGGGTCTTCGTTGCTGTGCGCAGGCTTTCTCTAGTTGTGGTAAGCGGGGGCTACTCTTCTTTGCAGTGCATGGGCTTATCATTGCGGCGGCTTCTCTTGTTGCGGAGCACGGGCTCTAGGCGCGCGGGCTTCAGTAGTTGCGGCGCGTGGGCTCCAGTAGTTGCGGCGCGTGGGCTCAGTTGCTCTGTGGTATGTGGGATCTTCCTGGACCAGGGCTCAAACCCATGTCCCCTGCATTTGGCAGGTGAATTCTTAACCACTGCGCCACCAGAGAAGTCCCTGTGTTCTCCTTTTAAACTTAAAATATCATGCAAGCTACCTAGAAATTATTCAGGATTCCTTACTGCATTGTGCAGTTCTTCGTGTTTCATTAGCCAAATGGTATTTAACACAACAAAACGGCACTAAATTACTTTAGCACATATTTCCAGCTGTATATTATTCTTTAAAAATCAGCCTGAAATATAATGGCCTAAATTATCCTGGCAATAATATACTATTTGGAAAGGGCTGGGCAGCTGTATGTAGCATGTGATGTTTACATGTGGAATAAAAAGCCTCATTTGTTTAACTTCTAATTTAAAGAGATTTTTGTAGAGATGCATATCAGGGATGCAGCCGAGCACTCTCAGGCTGTGGGAAGACCTGAGCTGTAGCCCAGCTCTGTCACTTACTAGCGGCGTGTCTTTGGACAAGTCACTAAAGCCCCATCTTGTTTCCTCAGATAGAAATGGAGCCAGTAAGGCAGGTTTTGACTTCTCACTAGGTGGTTGTGAAGTTAACTAGGTGGAAACACTTCAGAAACTCTAAAGCCCTTTACTAATTTATTATATTTTTATGGAGGCTGGAGACCAGAAATGGCCACATTTACTTATTTAAAACAAAAAGTGGATGAGAGAACATAGCATGTTCATCTTAATATAAGTGGTACTTGTTTTGGAAGAGGTGATTAAGTTGTTATCATTTGAAGTACAGATCTAAGACGTTTTAGAACGTCTTTGTATAAGGGGCTCAAATAAAAATGGCTCTGGTCTGGATAATGTTCTCTAATTCTGAAAATACTTGAAACTAAGTATTTTTGAATTTATAACAAAATACTCCTTCAAGATTGTTTAAAAATTCTTTTTACTGATATTTGAGATTTTGTGGTTATGAATTAAAATGCTCTCTACTTTATTATAATCGTACAGTGTAAGTCTTTTCTAGTCCTATCTTTCTCCCTTTTGTCTTATAAAGTTGCATCAAGTTCTTTTACAGCCTATTCCAGAGATTATTAGTGGTGTGTTTATATTTTCTAGTGGTTTTTAATTATCGAGCATGGCCAGCTGTTCCCTTGACTTTTACCATTTGGGGAGGAAGGATGGTAATTACTAAATTTTAGGGTAGGTTATGGTTTTATCGTTCTAACATAGGCAGCCTGGTGTTAGAAAACTTGTACAGGAGAAGGCTCAGCCTAAGGTGAGAAATGTGAATGTGCTTCCTTCAAAGGGTCCTTCTTCTGTTTAACCTGAGGATTAATGTTTCCAACAGGTCCCCTGTAAGTAGCTTACAGATCCGCTATGATCAACCAGGCAACAGCAGTTTGGAAAACCTGCCACCGGTAGCAGCCAGCATAGAGCAGCTTCTGGAGAGGCAGTGGAGTGAAGGACAGCAGTTTCTACTAGAACAGGGCACTCCTAGTGACAGTAAGTATTGTCTTCTTGTCTTGAAAGAAAGGTCAGTAGATGGATGGGTGGACGGATGCACAGAGAGGTGGATAGATGTTGAAGTCACACCATCGAGAACAGCATTGAAATTGTGATACATCTTACATAATATGGTGAGAAAGTGTAATGTAGTGGCTCAGTAGAACAAATGCTGCAGGTTTACTGCTTGGACTTGAATTTTGTTTTTACCTGTTACTAACAGTGTGATCTTAGGCAAGTTCCTTAATGTCATTGTGCTTTTAGATTTCCATTTGTAGAATGGGAATAATAATGTACTTATATATCATAGTATTGTTTTGAGGGTTAAATGACATAGAATATATGAAGAACGTTGCCTGGCTCATGGAATTCACTGGTTTTTGTTACTTTTTATAATTATTAAAATATTGGTACATTGTTTCTCCATTGTACTTTGTTCTAATCAATTTTTAAGTTTTACTAAAATACAAGTTATAGCTCTTTTAGCTTAGTTGTTTGAATCAAACTTGCTCACCTTTGGAGAATTTATTTTAAAAAATGTGTATAGTTAAGTATGGCCAACTCTCTTGATTTTACAATTTGGGTGAGAAAGGAGAATAATTACTAAATTATATATATAACTTATATATATTATCTATATCATTTACTTGCTAAATTATGTAATATATATTACATATATATATTTAGTATCTTTACAATTTTAACTATTAAGGAGAGCCATGGGTGAAAAATGTCAAACACAAAAACTGTTACTACAGATACTGTTAACTAGAGAAGTGGCCTAATGTTAAGGATATATGTATCTGGGGGAAATAATAGGTGTTTTGGTTTGGTTTTTATAATCATTTTGGGGGGGGAGGTATAAGCTTTTGCTGCTTTATTTTTTTAAAACAAAACAAAATATTTTGCTTATTGTTACGCACGTGCCATAAATTGGTATTTTTATGAATGGCGCTCTGACAAAAAATGCTAATTGTGAGGAAATTCATGCCGGGATAATCCTTTGAACATGATAGCTGGAGGACAGGTTTAGCTTAGTCTTACTGCATCTCATTTGGGTATACTAAGGGTTTATTTGTGGGATCTTGAAGAGGAGGGATAAAAGTTAAATCCTTGGGAAATGACCGTATGTGTCTGTACCAGTAGAATTGTGTGTTTTCAAGGCCCTGAGGCCTTTGTTAAACAAATACAACTTTTTAATACATAGAACTTTTAAAGTGTCCATCACCGCAGCGTCACACGGGCCTCTCTCTCTGCTGTGTCGAGAGGTCTGAGAGCTGTGGCCGGAACGGAAACGGTATTTGAGGTGGTGAGGCAGGACAGACGCTGAGCCTGTGTGCAGATGACGCGCCTTCCCTCGGAGCCGGGAGTGGGGCTGCGGTGCACACACACTGCCCTCTGCTGGGCGAGTGTGGATCCACAGGCCTAGCGGCTGGGCTTCCTAGTCCTGTGTCAGGTGGCTTGCTTAACTCAACCAAGCAGCAAACAAATACTTGTGCTCTTTATTTGTGGCGAAGGATATTGGTGTGATTCTTTGCCCTTTGAAATATGATTTTAATGAAAAATCATGGCGAGCACTTTGAATTTTTAATTAGGTTTTTATTTTGATGAAAATAAAGTGTTCTCATGATTCTTCTTTGAGAATGGAAATTACCTGAACTAGGTTGGGTTTTTTTGGTATGTGGCGACAAAGCTTCCACATGGTATATCTAGGAACAGTATCCCTTTATGCTTACATAGGTACAAACATATTATGGTATATTTATATCTACATATAAATTTAGGAATAGAACCTAGTCACTTAGAAATGCTTTATAGAATTTCTGCTTTTCTATTTTAATTTATTTCTAAAGTTATTGACACTTAAGTCCATAAAATACCTAGTCCTGTGTATGAAATTCTTTATTAAAAACCATTCAAATGTCTGCTAGTTTTAGGAATGCTGAAGTCATTACACCAACTTCAAGTAGAAAATCGAAGATTAGAGGAACAGATTAAAAACTTGACTGCCAAAAAGGAACGCCTTCAATTATTGAATGCACAGCTCTCAGTGCCTTTTCCAACAATAACAACAAATCCCAGCCCGTCGCATCAAATGCATGCATTTTCAGCACAGAATGGTAAGTATGACTTTATTGTGGAGCTAAGGAAAGCAGGATGGACTTCCATTGTCTTTTTCATAATAACTGAATAATGACTGGTCACCAGTTATATGCAGATGTAGAAAAGGAATGATAAATTATTTTCTACGAGGGTAAAGAATCCTGTTCATGTAGAGAACAAACGTATGGACACCAAGGGGGGAAAGTGGTGGTGGGGGCGGGTGGGGGGATGAATTGGGAGATTGGGATTGACGTATATACACTAATATGTATAAAATAGATAACTAATAAGAACCTGCTGTATAAAAAAATAAAAAATAAAGTTCAAAAATTTAAAAAAAAAGAATCCTGTTCAGTGTTCAATTTGAATTTGCTCCAACTTCTTTAGTACAGAATTTAATGGTAAAACTTAAATATGTAACGATCTCTTCATTGATTTAAAGCCATGATATTCAATAGAGATAAAGATTTTTTTTTCATTCAGATTGGTCTTAAGAATACCAAGGCTTAATATTTAAGTGTTTTTAATGCGGGCTTCAGGGTAAGCTTTTTCAGACAAGCCTTTAATCTTACACATAATGTAATTTAACAGGTAAATAGGTTTCTTTGTCTTTTTTAATCTAGCTCCTACTACTGATTCCTTGAACAGCAGTAAGAGCCCTCATCTAGGAAACAGCTTTCTACCTGATAATTCTCTTCCTGTATTAAATCAGGTAATTTGGGTGTGGTTAGTTTCATCTGTGTGTTTCACTTATGAACAGTAGTATATCACATTAGATGGTTTAAAATTATTTTAAACAGTTTTGCTGTATTGTTTACAACTTAGTTTCTATTCTTTCTTACGTTAGGACTTAACCTCCAGTGGACAAAGCACCAGCAGCTCATCGGCTCTTTCTACTCCACCTCCTGCTGGGCAGAGTCCAGCTCAGCAGGGCTCAGGCCTTAGTGGAGTTCAGCAGGTCAATGGTGTGACAGTGGGAGCACTGGCTAGTGGAATGCAGACTGTACCATCCACCATTCCTGCCGTGCCTGGAGTGGGTGGAATAATTGGAGCTTTGCCAGGTAACCAACTGGCAATTAATGGCATTGTAGGAGCTTTAAATGGGGTTATTCAGACCCCTGTCACAATATCCCAGAACCCTACCCCCCTCACCCACACAACTGTACCACCTAATGCAGCACATCCAATGCCAACTACACTGACTAACAGGTAAGAAACTTACTTCAATACCTTTTGGGTTTTTTAGTGTAACATGGTACCAGTGCTGTCCATACTTTAGATTGGGATTTTTAAATGTGTTCCTTGTTAGAAGTACTCTAAGAAATTAAAAGCCACCAAAACTTAATATATTATACCAAGAGCCATTTATTTTTGACACTTAAGTAATTCAGGTTAAAACAAAATTAAATCACCTTTCGTAACAAAGCATTAGGTATATTCTATACTGAAAATTTCAGTTTTGATCTGTGATGTGTGTTTTAAATGCTAATTTTTCTTATCCCCATGTATATTGCCTTCATGGGTCATAAATCCTGAAGAAAAGTAATATTATAATGAAGATCACATATGAATGTTGGTTTCTTAAAATTCAGCTATGTAATTTTGTTAGCTTTGTTGTCAAAGATTTTGATATAAGATGAAGGTCAAATATTTATCTTGAATTTCCAGGGAGTGAGACTCGCTGTTTCACTGTAGTGGAATTTCATTTGAATGGCAAAGCCATGTTGTTATTGCACATACTTTTGAGGAATAAATCATTTTCAATGTATTTGCAATGGATAGTAGTAAACTATTTCTTCTGGCTCTCTTTTCATTGGTGCTTAATTTTACCAACCATTGGGACTGTAAAAAAAAGTTTAGGTCAAATCAATTAGTAGTATGTTTGGATTCTTCCTTTGTTTTAAATATGTGTCACTTAGTGTGGGTTAAATTATCCTTGAATGATTAAAAATAAAGTATTACATGTTCTGTTATAAACACACGTAAATTTTTATTCCATAAAACAACTGACTGCCTGCTTGGTTTACAGTATAAAGGGAAACAAAACATTTACTGACAATGTGAATTCTTGTTTACCTGTATATGTGCAGAGAGAGAGAAAGAGAGATAAAAGAAATTTGTACATCATTGTTTTCAAAAAGTATTATGGTTAGAAACTTGTTAAGTTATTAAACATCAACTTGAAACAGTTGTTCATTTTACATTAAAAAAACCGTTAAAAGGTGTACAGTAGAAAGTAAGAGTTTTCATCGTTTTTCAGTGCCTCAGGACTAGGATTACTTTCTGACCAGCAAAGACAAATATTTCTTCATCAACAGCAATTCCAGCAGTTGTTAAATTCGCAACAGCTCACACCAGTAAGTTCTTCCTTTTGATAATACTTGATCTTTATTAGGAGCAAGTGATCCAAGCTATAATAACTATTCAGCATAGGTATAGATTGCCCACTTTGTGAAATGACATTGTGGTGTAGTCTGTGATACCTGCAGTGACATTATATTGATTCATCGACAAATACTAGAACGTGGTCTATGCAACTCTGGTAGACTCTGTATTTTCACGGAGACTTGTATTTTCATGGAGCTTCATTATGATAGGGGTGATGGACGATAAATATATACACACTTTTTGGTAGTGATGAGTACTGGGAAGGAATATGAAGCAGGATAAGGATTGGATAACAGTCGGATGAGAGCCATCTTAGATAGGATGGTCCAGCCTCTGAGTAGGTGACTTTTGAGCACACACCTGAATAAAAGTTGAAGGAGCATGACTTTCTGACATGGGGGGGGTTGCGGTGGAAGAGAACATTCACTCAAGGTGGAGGGACCAGGGCCTGTGAGCTGTGTGACTGGACTGGTGTGGAGGAGAGCAGTCAGACGGGTGGGTGTGGGCTGCAAGCTTGTGGGCTGCCTTGTTTGGCTCTCCATGGCATGGAATTTAGATTTACCTTAAGTGTGATGGAAAGCCATCGGTGATATTTTTTTTTAAAAAACCTTTCTTTGTGGAAATACACATTCAAGTGTACCAGAAGTAGAGAGTATGGTATACCGATTGCCTAGCTTTAATAATTATCCCAGTTAAAAAACTCTTTTTTCGTATATCCTCATTTTTCCTTTCAGAATTTTAAAGAATTAATTGTAGGGTTTTTGTTTGTTTGTTATTTGTTTTGGCCACGTAGCATGGCATGCAGGATCTTAGTTCCCTGACCAGGGATCGAACCCGCGCCACCCGCAGTGGAAGCTCGAAGTCTTAACCACTGGACTGCCAAGGAAGTCCTGTAATTGTCGGGCTTTGAACACAATAGTGACATGACATACAGTGATGTTTAGATTCACGGGATTCGCTGAAGTCAGTAGGGAATGAAATCTAATGTCTCAGGACTGAGCCCTGGGCACCCTGGAGGAGGAGAGTAATCTAGTCAAGGGTCTAGGGAAAAAGTGGCCAGTGGGTTAGCACAGAGAGTGGTGGCCTAGTTCCATGTGAAGAAACATTTCAAGAAAGGGAGGACTCAGCTGTGTAGAATGCTTCTGGTGAGACAAGTAAGAACTGCCCATTGGATTTGGGTGTCTAGAACTTTTTGAGAACGTGGTTTTGCTGAGAAGTGAAAAGCTTCACTGAGTGGTTGGAAAGAAAATAGGAGAGGAAGCGAAGATGGGGTACAGGCAACTCAAGATGTTTTACTGTAAAGAGCAGAGAAATGAATCGGCAGCTAGCATTAGAAAGACGTGGTCTAAGGGGGGTAGTTTCTAATCATTTTGAAAATGACAGCATATGTGTATGTTGATGGGGAATTTTCTGGTGCAGAGAGAGGAGGGATAACGCCAGGGCAGCAGAGCTCTTCAGGAGAGAGCAGCTTCCCCTGTGATAAGAGGGAGGCAGAGAGGCTGTCGGTGGGTGGGTTTTATGACAGGAGGTTGAGGAAACCCACTTCTAATGTTTGTAGTTTTTAAATGGGAATTATAAGTAAAGTCATCAGCTGAGGGGGATAGAGATATTGTAGTTAGAGGAGGGAAAGAAGGTGTGGAACAGATATCTTGGAGGAGGGGAGAGAACTAAGGCAGATGTGGGAGGGTGTGTCTAGCACACCTCACTGCTAGGAGAACACCCATTTAATTAACTTCGGGGTTTCAGCCTTTGTAACTTCTTTCTAAAATACATCTACCTACCTACTTTCTTGCTTTAGTCAAAAATGTATTGAAAATGTCTGTTTTACAATTCTGGATCATTGTCACCGTCACTGTTCTAACAGTGGTATAAGGACAGAGTCTATATAAATTCTTAAACGCTTACACTAAAATGTAATCTTGTTTTCTTATCTCTTGCCTCATCTTAATATGAAGTTCTGGAATTCAGTTTATTTGGGGTTCTTCCTGTTAATCCAGATTTTACTCTTAATAACAGCACATTTAGGTGTCTTGTTTCTGGAACGTGGTTGATCAAGGAATTTTTAGCACAAATTATTACCCAGAGACCATGAAGACTGAGTGGATTAGACTTGACGTTTCCTTTGCAGCCAAGGTTGTGGCGTGAGGTTTGTTTATTTACAAGCATCAAACTTCACGTACGTAGTCAGGAATGGTACTGTGAGGCACCTCCCTCCTCAAGGAAAACTCTTGCTCGACCTCCTCCTGACCCTCCTCCCGACCAGCTGCTGCCCCATGCTCAGCCCTGTCCGTTTCTGCCTGGCATCTTCCCTGACCTGGTAATGGCTTCTGCCCACTGGAAGCACTTTCTTCCCTTAGCTCCCAGGATACCACATTATCTTGGTTTTCTTCCTGCCTAACTGGTTCTTCCTTTTTAGCTTCCTTTTCTGGGTCCTGCTCTTCTCCTCAGCCCCACTCGTTTCAGAGCATCCTAGAATTCAGGATCTCCTCCAGCCGCAGAGCTTTAAATACTGTCTGTGCTGATACCGACGTCTCCAGCCCGGGCCGCTCTCTGGAATTTCAAGCTCCCATATCCACTGCTTACTTAGTTGCCACCACTTGGCTCTCTTAATAAATGGTGCGGGCATAATGTGTCCAAACGGAACTGCTGACCCTCCAAATGGCTGCGCCACCTCAGCTGATGCACCTCCATCCTTCCAGCTGCTCAAGCCGTTATTCCTTCACCCCTCTCTTTTTCTGACACCTCACATTGAATCCATCAAGAATCCTAGGTCAGGTTGTGTCGCTCCTCTGTTCAGAGCCTTCCTTTGCCTTCCCGCGTTACTTTGAGAAAAACCAGAGCTCTCGGCCGACACTCCAGGCCCTTGTCCTTCTCTGGCCCCCTTCCTGCTCACTGCTCTCCGGCCCAGTCTCCTTGCTCGTCCTGGGTGTGCCATGGGGCCCCTCGGCACTGGCTAGCACTCTCTCTGCCTGGAACCCCCCCACCCGCCATATCCGCGTAGAGAATTCCCTCGTCTCCTCGTGTCTGTGTCCAAGTGAGAACCACCCTGACCCCCACCCCCGCTGTCCTCTCTCTTACACTCCTGTTCCCCGCAACCCTGGGCAGTAATCATTTCCTAACATTTCTTCACCCCAGAACAGTGCCTGGCACATCATAGTAAGCGCTCAGGGGTGCTTGCTGGAAGGCATGGTCTCATAACCGCATCAAGAAAGCACTCTTTCTGTTGGCATGAATGAGAACTTTAAAAGTTATTTTAAGTTCCCAGAATTATGGGAGGGGTTTCACCATGCAGTGCATTCTAAAGCCAAACGCAGGTCACGTGGCTGCTCTGAGTTGCCGTTCTCCTTGATTGTCATGGGCAACCTCATATGAATAGGGTTCCCCTACGTTTGTTTGCCCCATTTTGAAAATAAAGCCATTCCCTGATGATACTTACATTTTACAGTAGATGGTTATTATCTAGTGCAGTGTGTTCTTCCAGATGAGACTCTTGTTGTCTTTCTTAGTAGTATGACTTTGCTGTCACTTGAATACCTAATATCAGAGCAAAGAAGAGAGAAAGCAGGCTGTCCTGACTGCCGGGTCTGCACTGGGACTCACCCTCTCCTGCATGTTCTTAACTAAGGAGCAGCACCAGGCCCTTCTGTATCAGCTGGTGCAGCAGCACCACCAGCCTGATCTCCAGCAGCTGCAGATCCCGGCACCCACGCAGATGCCCATCAACAACCTGCTCGCAGGCACGCAGGCGCCTCCGCTTCATCCAGCCACCACCAACCCGTTCCTCACCATCCATGGCGATAATGCAAGTCAGAAGGTAACAGTAAGTGTCTGTGCTTTGTTAGAGCTAGTAAAATACCAAAACAAATTTTACTGATTAATCAGAGATGACTGTCCAGCCCCTCTCTTCCTCCCCACCCCCCTTAAAATATATTATCCCCCTGATAATGTCTTCTTAAAACCAGTTGTTTCAGCACCTGGATATTGTAAACAGAAAGGACCTAAGCCAATTTATGTATCCTCTAAGTATATCAGTTTGAATTTGCACGTAAGGTTGGAAGACTGTTTTATAATTCAGCAATTTTTCAAAATGAAAATGTGTTTTAGTATGGTAAGTGGTATTGGACAGTCCAATCAGAAGATAGTAGTTGGTGTTTTGAGAATCTTTGTTTGACTAATATTTTTAATTATAGAAATAGTCTAGATAATTTAGGAATATTTTTATTATTTTGCTCAGACATGCTAAAATTGAATTACATTTATAATAAAATTAATATATAAACTTTAGGGCAATCCAGTTATTCTACCTGATAGAAAGTAAATCATAATCACATTTGTAATGAAATTTAAATTCTTTATTAATCTCATGTAAGTGATAGCATCTTACCCTTTCAATGTACAAGTTAAGATAAATAAAAATGGGTGCAGGAACAGTATACTATACGTATAGTAGCACACATTTTAAGGCTGTTTCTTTCTATTAATTCTCCCCTTCAATCAGGTCTACTTTACTGGAGTATAAATGTTTCCCCTAAATTCCAGTTCAGGGCAGAACCCTGTTAGAGGAAGGATATTGGGATATAGAATGGAGACTGGACATCAGGAAAAGGAAGAAGGGAAAGAATGAGGTGGGAGACTTGGCAAAAAATGGTGTTAAAAGTCACAATGTTTGCTCTTTCCCATTACTTTGAAAGTTTGCTCTTTACTGTGCTTTTAGTTTTCAAAAACTTTAGTTTGTATTTAGTAACAAGAATTGGTTCACAATATAGAAGTATTGGTTTTCATTAACTCTTCAGTGCTTTTTGTTTGCCCCACTGTTCCTCTGATTTCCTGACTGTGAATACTGTCATTATCACAAACCTAGTTTTGCAGACGTGGAAAATTTCATTGATTCTGTATTAATTTAGAATTTTTTTTAAACGTTTTTTCCTAAGTTTTTTCTTGTGTTAAAAAAATTATACAGTATGAAATGTATTTTTAATGGAAAATCACAATAGTAAACACTATAAAATAAACAATATTAATTAACGTAGAAAAGCAAGGCTGGGAAATAATATTTATGAGTATCCTGCTATGTGGCAGCCATCTTTGTTAGATACAATAGTATACGTGGTTCCAATCTTTAAAATATTAATAGGCTGTAACCCCATTTTTTAAATAGGGAGATTCAAAGAGGTTAAAGCTCAAAGGACACATAGCACGTGTGGGATCAGAACCCATGACTTTCTTAGTTAATTTTCCACACTACTGTGTTACTACTTCTGTGGAAAAGTCAGTCTGGGGGGATGGTTTCTACATTCATTCCTTATGAATCCTCCCTCAGAGGGGCACTTCTGTCTTTGTATACTGCTGAATTTAATATAAAGCAACTGAATGTTTAGCAGTAAATTCATGTCTTTATATTATGCTGAAAAGTAGCCATGCTGACTTTTAGAAAAAAAGGAGTAACCGTATATATGACCTTTTATCTCAGTTATAATTTCAAGTAAGACGATATTATCTCAAGTGGGGGCCAAAAATTCATTTAGCTAATGCATCTTATTTTGTTTGTTTTAACTGCAGAGACTTAGTGATAAAACTGGGCCTGTTGCTCAAGAAAAAAGTTGACACTTGAGAAACATCTAGAAATGGACTATCCTGCCATTCTAGCACTTCATCTGGCTGCTGTTGCAGTCCCCTTACTACACCTATGAAGAAATGCAACAAGAAACCAGCTGCACGACAAAGGATTAATTGCCCCAAGAGCATTCTTGTAAGGCTTTGATTGATTTTCTTGTTGCTTTGTTGCACTGAAATGGAATTCCCATATCCCCCAACCCTCACCCACATTTTTTGAATTTTGAAAGAAAATTAAATAGCTAACTTTTGTCATTGAAGTAATTTACATGCAATGAGTTTATCAGCCTAAGAGAAATTTAATATAGTTGGTGTACAACTAATTTTGTTATAAATTGGAGAGATGAATAGCAAAACTAAAGACTTGTTCCATTTTTAAACCATTTGATTTTAATGTAAAAGTTGGAACATGAAATACGATCTTTTGTTTGGGTTACAGTTATGCTTGCTCTGTGAGTCAAAACAAATTTCAAGGAACTGTCTAATTTCTTCTACTGGAGTTTTATTGGTTAAATATTACAAATAAATAGGTCATCCACTTGGACTTGGCAATCTTTATTATAAAAATTTCCTTTCTAATGGGATTTGGCCAATTTTGGTAATCAAGTTAGGATGGTAAATGTCTGCTTCTGCTAAAGGTAATTTTCTTTTGCTAAATGCTTTTTCTTTAGTGTTAAGACCTACTCATATTTTAAAGAAAGCTTGAGTTCAGTGATTTCTAAGGCTGCTGAGGGAACCAGCTCAATTCAAAGTGAAAGAGGGGCCACTCTGAAACTGCTGGTAGGGTTTGGCCTGAATCAAGTGCCTGTTAGTACCTGCCTTGTGCTGAAGTGGCTCTGGACAGCTGAGCCTGCGCTCTCAGTCCTTGGGAGTAGTAGGGACAGTCGGCGTTGCACCAGCAGCCTTCCCCATGGTTCTGCCTTTATTAAGAACTTTCTATGCCACTGTAGCTAGCTCAGGCAAAACTATTACCTGGGTATTTATCCACTAATGAGTCACAAGAAAAATGAGTGGATTTGGTAAGAATTTTCTTTTTTTCTTAAGTTAGACAACTTCCCATTATTGACAATGATTTGAAACAAACAAAACAAGACAAAAAACCCACCACTGCAGTTCCTGAAACAGGTGAAATCTGTATTACAGCCCTTCCATGTTGGGTAGCCCCACTCCTGGTATGACAGTATAGCAGAGTATAAATTAAACAATTGGGGATGTAATCATTGAACTATTCAATGTGTGAATTATTAGTGGAAAAGACCCAGCTGTAATTAGACCTCCACTGTGTACTTAGCTGGAAGAACATGTTAATTCTGCAATATGTCTCTTGGTTAAACATTGCACAGTTCTTACCTCATTTCTGTAAATAAGGTTTTGTGAATCTGTTTTGTATTGTGAAAAATTCATAAGATAACATTGATATTTTGATTTGTAATATTTCTAATTGGTAGATTTAATTGAAAAGTAAAATTAATTTATTTTTATATGTTCAGGGGAATTTTAAAGAAAATCAAGTCTTTTGTAGATAATTAAAAAAAACCGGTGTGGTTTATTTTACTTATTTAACCCACTGGTTGTTATTCTGTAACAATTTGTATAAATGGTAAATTTTGAATGTGTTGTTATTTTACTTAGATGTAAAATTCCACATGTATTAAAATGTACAAAGTTTTTGTTAATAAAATTTAATAATGTTTATAACTCTGCCTTTTTCCCCAGTTTTATTAAGATATACTTGACATACAGCACAGTATAAGTTTAAGGTGGACAGCATAATAATTTGACTTACATATATTGTGAAATGATTACCACAATAAGTGTAGTTAACATCCATCATCTCATACAGATACTAAAAAAAGAGAATGACAAAAAAAGCGTTTTCCTTGTGATGAGAACTCTTAGAATTTACTCTCTTTAACCACTTTCCTGTATATCACGGACAGCAGACTTAACGACAGTCATCATGTTGTACTTTTACAGTCCCGGTACTTATTTATCTTATAACTGGAAATCTGAACTGTTTGACCACCTTTGTCCAGTTCCCTCTCCCTCAACCCCCACCTCTTTTCTATGAGTTAAATTTTGTTCTTTTAATAAGATTCCACATATGAGATCATACAGTATTTGTCTTTCTCTGTTTGACTTAATTCACTTAGCACAGTGCCTTCAAGGTCCATCCATGTTGTCACCATAGGAGGGTTTCCTTCCTTTTTTATGGCTGAATAATATTCCATCATACATATGTATGTATGTATATGTGTGTGTATAGACACATATATATACACACACAAATACATACAGACTCATATACCACAACTTCATCCATCAGTGGACATTTAGGTTATTTCCATATCTTGGCTATTGTGAGTAATGCTGCTATGAACATATAGGGGTATAGATATCTTCAACATAAGTGGTTTTGTTTCCTTTGGATATGTTCCTAGAAGTGAGGTTGCTGGATCAGATGGTAGTTTGATAATAGCCATTCTAACAGGCATGAGGTGATATCTCATTGTGGTTTTGATATGCATTTCCTTGATGATTAGTGATGTTGAGGAACTTTTCAAGTGACTTTTCATGTATCTGTTGGCCATCTGTATGTCTTCTTTGGAAAATGTCTGTTGAGGTCCTTTGCCCATTTTAAAATTGGATTATTTGGTTTATTTTTGTTTTTTTTCTGTTGAGTTGTCTTGAGTTCTTTATGTATTTTGGATATTAATCCCTATCAGATACATGATTTGCAAATATTTTTTCCCATTCTATAGGTTGTCTTTTTCAGTTTGTTGTTATATCTTCTTGATGGATCGACCCTTTTATCATTATATAATGACCTTCTTTGTCTCTTTTTATCATTTTTAGTTTACAATCTATTTTGTCTGGTATATGTAAGTATAGCTACCACTCCCTGCTTCTTTTTGGTTAGTTTTGCTTGAGATGTCTTTTTCCATCACTTCACTCTCAGTTAATTGTCTTAAAGGCTAAAGCAAGTCTCTTGTAGGCAGCAGCATGTTGTTGGATCTTGTGTTTTTATCCATTCAGTCATTCTTTTTGTTTTTATTGGAGAATTTAATCTATTTTTGTTTAATTATTGACAGGTATGGACTTGCTGTTGCCATTTTGTTCATTGTTTTCTGGCTTTTTTAAAAAATTTATTTATTTATTCATTTATTTAATTTTTGGCTGCATTGGGTCTTCGCTGCTGCACGCGGGTTTTCTCTAGTTGCTGAGAGCGGGGGCTACTCTTTGTTGCGGTGCGCAGGCTTCTCATTGCGGTGGCTTCTCTTGTTGCAGAGCACAGGCTCTAGGCGCATGGGCTTCCGTAGTTGTGGCACACAGGCTTCAGTAGTTGTGGCTCGCGGGCTCTAGAGCTCAGGCTCAGTAGTTGTGGCGCACGGGCTTAGTTGCTTCGCGGCATGTGGGATCTTCCCGGACCGGGGCATGAACCCGTGTCCCCTGCATTGGCAGGCGGACTCTCAACCACTGCGCCACCAGGGAAGCCCCTTCTGGCTGTTTTGTAGACCCATTGTTCCTTGTTCCTTATCCTGCTGTCTTTCTGTGCTTTGATGTCTTTGGGTATCAGTATGCTGTGACTTCTCTATCGTGTTCTTTTTGTGTAATTACTACAGATTTTCCCATGTGGTTACATGAGTCTTACATAAAATATTTTAAAATTATAACACACCCTATTTTAAAATGACAACTTAACTTAGATAGCTGTCCCAAGCTTCACACTTTTACTTCTACTCCACTCACATTTTATGTTACTGATATTACAATTTACATATTTTTCATATTGTGTATCCAATAACAGATTTTTATAGTTATGATTCTTTTTACTGTTTGTTTTTTAACTTTTAGAGTTGTAAGTGAATTATGCACCACCATTACCATATTATAGAATCTAATTTTGAATTTATATTTACCATTATCATTGAATCTTATGATACCTTCTTATATTTTATCATGTTAATTAGCATCCTGTTACTTCCACTCAACTCCCTTTAGGATTTCTTGTAAAGCAGGTCTCCTGGTGATGAGCTCCCTCAGCTTCTGCTTGTTCAGGAAAATCTTTATCCCTCCTTCACTTCTGAAGGACAGTTTTGCCTGATACAGGCTTCTTGGCTGAGTTTTTTAGTTTCAATATTTTGAATGTATCATCCCATCTCTCCTGGCCTGAAGTTTCTTTTGAGAAATCTGCTGATAGTCTTATGGGGTTCCCTTGTATGTAACTTCTCTCTTGTCTCTTGTTGCTTTCAAAATTATTTGTCTTTGACTTTTGATATTTTTAATGTGTTTCAGTGTAGCCCTATTTAGGCTTAACCTGTTTGGGGTCTATTGGGCCTCATGGATCTGTTAATTTCTATCCCCAAGTTTGGGAAGCTTTTTCACATTATTGCTTTGAACATACTTTCTGTCTCTTTCGCTTTCTCTTCTGAAATTCCCGTAATGCAGATACTGGTTCTTTTGATTGTGCCCCATAAGGCTGCCTTCACTCTTTCTTTTTTTTTTCCTTTTGCTCCTCTGACTGGGTAATTTCAAATGTCCTGTCTTCTAGGTCATTGATTGTTTCTCCTGCATGGTCGTCTGATTTTGAAGCTCTCTGTTGAATGCTTCAGTTCAGTCATTGTATTTTTCAGCTCTAGGATTTTTGTTTGCTTTTAATGGTTTCTGTTTCTTTGTTCAGCTTCTCATTTTGTTCACATATTGTTTTCCTAATTTCGTTTAGTTGTGTGTCCTTGTAGCTCACTCAAGTTCAAGAGGATTAGTCTGAATTCTTTGTCTGATAGTTCACAGATCTCCGTTTCTTTAGCATCAGTAGTCTGCTTTGGTGGTGTCATGCTTACCTGAATTTTTGTGATCCTTGATTCCTTATGTTGGTATCTGAGCATTTGAGTTAAGTGGGCTCCTCTTCCAGATTTTACAGGTTGATTTTGGCAGAGACAGTTTTTCACCAGTCAGCCCTGTTTGGGTTTCTGGATGTGTCTGCTGGTAATGTTCGTGGGCAGGGGGGGTGGGCTGCTATATCAGGGTCTACTTTGGGGCAAGGCCACTGCCCAGAACCCTGAGGTGGGGGGCAGGGGTGGTGGTGCTGCTGAGAGCACTTGGATAGGAAAGCTGGCTTGCTTCCCTGCCCTAGTAAGGCTGTAGGATGGGCTTTGCTGTTGCCTGGAGTCTCTGGTCAGGCTCATCAGACTGTCGGGACAGGGTACTCCACCCAGTATTAAGTAGGGCTCTGAGTTAGCTTCCTTCCCTGGCGGGGCAGCATTGTTTGGGGGCCCTAATTAGACCAAACTATGCGCTGAATTCCCTGGTCAGACAGGGCCGCCGGTGTTGCTCTGGAGACAGGGAAGCACAGGCTGTGCACTGTTTAAGTGCCACTGTAAGCACGGCTCTCGGATGGGCTAAACAGCTTGCTGTGTGCTCTGGTCAGGCTTCCTGGGTGAGAGGGCGGGCAGCTGTATTCAGCAGTGGGTGGGGCTACAAATTAGTTCCCCTGCCCAGGTGGAGTGGGAGAACTGGCTCCAAGACAGGTAAGGCGCTTCGTGGTCTCGACTCAAGCCGACCGGTGTCTCAAGTTTCCTGGCTGAACAGAGCCGCTGGATCTGCTCGGCAGAGCTCTGCCCCTGCTGGACTCAGCTCCAGGGCTCCAGCAGGGCTGGGCGGTGTGGCTCTGCCGGCGTTGCGGCCGCCTTCCTGGGCCGGGGGCCGCGGAGCTCCACTCGGCGGTGGGCGGGGCTGTGAGAAAGCTGCCGCGCGGCGCCCTCGTGCTCGCATCCCAGCTGCCTCTCCGGTGGGCGGGGCTCCGAGTGAACTGCGGCCCGCGCGGGGGCAACAACCGGCTCCGGCTCCCAGACCCGCACCCTGCGCCCTGCCAGGTTCCCTGGTCAGACGTGCTGCCGCAGGAGGGCAGAGCTGCTGGCAGGGACCGCCGCCTAGGCTCAGCAGGTAGGAGCTCGGTCGGCCGAGTGCCGGTTGTCGGAAGCCCCACCGTCTTCTCCACCACAGATGCCCAGGGGTCGAGCCCCGCAGCTCCCCCGGTGACGCGGCGGGGTGGAACTGTAGTAGGGGCTCCTGTGAAGCAGCCCACAGTGCTGGGGCGAGGGCGCCAGATGTCCGCCGGAGGAGCGGTGGGCTCAGGGGCCCTGCTGGGCAGTACTGGGCGGGCCTGGGGCGGCTCCTCTGACTCTGCCAGGTGAGGCGCGTCGTGGTCTCTGTGGTGCTGGCGGTGCTTCAGCGTCACGCCCGTAGTCTAGGATTTTCTGAGGGATGTGTTGTCCATGAACAGTTGTTCGTTGTTCTTGTGAGGGCAGTGAGGTCAGGAAGGACCTGTGTCACCAGCTTGGTGACATCCGTTCTTGTTTGGGGAAGATGACGCTCCTGAGGCCGTGGGTGCCTCGCGTCGATTCGCTCCGGGAGCCTCTGGGCGCTTTGTGCTTCGGCAGCAGGGTGGTTCCATCTTGAGGTTATTTAAACTCGCTCGGGAGTAGACGCTGCGCAGCGGCCGAGCACACCACCTTGTGTCCGACTCTTAGACATCATTAGGTGAGACAGAGAGAGCCCTGCAAACTGCTGCAGCGGAAAGAGGAAGGAAATAATCGCAGTGAAGATGAAAGGAAGGTAAATTCCGGATGAGAATTACAGCACATCAGTAAAGCTGTATTCATACTTGGTAAAGAGTAAATTCTTGTTTTACACAGTTAGCTTTAACCAGAGGCATTTAAATAAAAGAGAAACCCAAGTGGTTCCCGGCTCTCAGTGTGCATCAGGATCACCTGTGGGCCTTGCAAAGGTTCAGACTTAATTGAACCAGAATATACCTCATCTGTGTAACTGGGTCCTCGTAATTAAGAGTTGAATAAACAAGGAAAACTGGTTTAGGCTTTTAACTTTACTAAGGAGCGCATTTTAGGTTCCTGGGAAGACTTCCTTTTTGATACACGAATGGAAAAATGATTATCTGATTCTGCAGAGTCTTGTCTCCCGCAGGGCTGAGGACTCGCCTTCCTCCAGAGGGCCGGTGCCTCATCACTGTTCGCCGCCGCCTCGGTTTTCAGTCTCCCAGCCCTCCACGGAACATGACCCGGCGGTGCACCTTTTCCGTTCTTAAACACGTGTCACTGGTCTGGGCTCTTGGCTTGTGCCTTTGTCTTGGTGTGGCTCCACGTGCTTAAGCCGCTGTTGGAACTTGCCCGAGGTGCTGGGCAGCCTCATCCCCGCACCGCATGAAATGCGCCTGGGCTGCTGCTCCCTGCTTCTCGGTTGGCTTTTGCTCTGAGACGTTTCTGAGCAGCTACTGCTCGTTGCCCAGCACAGACCCTCGGGCAGGGGTGCTCTGCGTGTGACTCGGGATGCCACGGGCTGGTTCCCATCTGGACTTCTTTGCAGAAGTGCTGTGGGAGTGTGCTGGGTCGTAGGGTCAAGAGCAGGCGCCGGGCGGGAGCGCTGAGAACGCAGGTCGCCAGGTGGCTTTCTTAAGCACTCCGTCAACCAAGCAGAGGACAGGATGACCACTGCCCCTGGACACTCCCCAAGACAGACAGCAGAGGCCCTGGCATTGTAGGCAAAAGGTGCCTCGCGACGGAATGTAGCTTTGCTTTTAAAAGTAGGGGATGGACTTTTGTTTCGAATTTGACAACTCTCAGTGAGACACATACCATTAATTTTAAACTTCACTTACTGGAAACAAAACACACATTGATGAAAACCACTTTTGGTATACATCACACTAGGCCTTTCCAAATGAAATAGTTGTGAACTTTTGTAAACATCTGATTTTTTCAGATAATTTTACCTTGTTAAGAATTCACGCCAACTGTTGTTCCAGTTACAGTCCCACCCCTCACCTTAGTATTGGCAACAAAGGAAATGTCTCTTTCGTACCGATCACTGAATGTTTACAATCCCGTAAATTCAGTAAAGACTTCCGTGAACTGTGAGCTGCCTTTGGTCACAGTTCAGGCTTGGTGAGTCTGTCCTCAGGGGCAGAGCGCGGGTGGTGCTGTGACGTCCTTGCAGCTGTGGCCACTCTCTGGCCCCCAGACCTCTGGCTGCTTTGGGCACAGATGCAGGACTGGGGAACAGACAAACTGAACTGAACTGGTTTGAAGGTTCAGATGAGATCAAATGGAGGGTGGGGAGGAAAAGCACGTTTGGGTCCCGTGGGGTAAGTGACCCTCAAGTAGGATTTGGAAACTGCAGCGGTGTTTCGACCAAGCGAAGGCTTTTAGGGGCAAGGAATGAACAGACTCCATCGCTGGCTTTGGGCTGGAGATGCGTTGTCTTGCTTCTCGGTTCTGTGGGAGGGCTTCTAACCTCTGCTTCCCAGGGTGGGGACCTAGAGGGGCAGACTTCCCAGCCTTGCTGCGGTACTGGACGTGAGGGAGGCCCCAGGCTTCCTCAGCAGAGGGGATGATGGTTGGCTTGGGCATGGGGAGGCTGGCCCCCATCAGGCCGGTGCAGGCGGTACAGGCAACAGCCATCAGGAGGGTGTGCTGGAGGCTGGCCCTTGGGGACCCTGAGGTTTAGAAGGCAGGTGAGAGATGAAGCGCCTGTACAGGGATCTGAGGACGGGCCGGGAGGGCTCCCTGTTTTCTTGAATTACACGCACTTCATTCCCGAAGAACTTGAGGCTGCAGAACGTTAAGAGGTGACACCGCCCGCTGCTCATCAGGACTGAAGATCCCACCTGAAAACGCCTCCTGGATCCAGTGCTCAGAAAGTGACGTGACCAGGAGCTGTTTGGGTGGCGTGAGCGGCAGGGGTCAGGTGATGGGGAGGATGGGTTGCACAGCCGGGCCAGGCGAGGAAAGGAGGCACCTCGCGACTGGCGGCTGTGAATGCACAGCGTTCTGGCTGTGCTGGTCCTTCTGAAGTTTGAAGCAAGACGTTCACTTTTTTGCTGATGGAGTTAATTTGGTTTCCCTCAAATTCTGATTGATGCATCTGCTGTTTTTCACTTGGCTCACTGAACAAGCAGACGGATTAATTAGGAGATTTTACATTTTTGGCATCTCCGCTGCTCCTGCCGCAGCGATCTCGCTGGCTCTCCCCCTCCTCCCGGAGCAAGTATGGACAGGTGTTTCCGCAGCTGAACCCTTCGTGTGCGGGCAGTCTGTGAACAAAATAAGGTGCAGAGTTTCTTTGCAAACTCTTGGCCTGCTGCAGTGGTTCTCCTCCCTCCAGCTGCCCGTGAAGGCAGAGTGTGGACTGGGGTCCTGCCCTGGGTGTCTAGGGGCTCTGGTGGGAAACTGCGGGGCCGTCAGGCTGCTCTCCCTGCCCTCCCCAGGCCCTCTGCCCCGCCCACCCCTGACGCCCCCACTCCTTCCCCGGCTCTGGGCGAAGCCTTGCAGCTGCCCGTCGTGAGCCTTGCGGCTCTTTCAAGAACTGGCCTCTCCCAGCTGCGGATCAGGTGGCCTCGTTGTTCACCCCGATGTGAGCCTTTGACACTTCAACTGCAGGCGTCAGTGCTCGGTCTTGGGTTTTACTGGGGGCCCAGGGTAGCTCTGTGGCCTTCAGCATTGCAGTGGGCAGGCCTGTGACCTTGTAAACGTCAGCCCTCCCTGCCCGCAGCTCTCACAGCTTCGGGCTTCTCAGGTCCTAGGAAGCTTCTTTACTTTCTTCTGGTTTACGGCCCATGTTTAACTCCTCCCTCAGAACAGTCTTTCTCCATGACTGCAGCCCTTGTTCTGGTTTGGAGTTAATGTCCAAGCCAAGACCCGGAAGGAGGTACCAAGCGGCCCAGCCTCACCCCAGGCTTTGCTCCCGGAGGAAGTGGCCGCTCCGGCCGCTCAGCTGGCTGCAAACAGCTGCTTTCGCTGCTGCCAGGAGCTGGTGCTGAGCGGGGTGGGGGTGGGGGGGGTGCGGGTGGGGGAGGTATTTGTAGCCGACAGGTCCCAGGATTAAAGCAAGTTTGGGTTCATCGTCACCCACCCCAGGCCAGAATCGGCCTCTCTCCTGTTATGGAAACACAGCCCCAGGCAAAAACGTCCACATCCAATGCTTTGGTTCCAGTTTTAACATAACAGGATAGATCTCAGTTTAGCCAGAGGAGAGTTCCAAGGGGGTTTCCTATGCCAGGCCTCTTAAAACAGGAGACCAGCTTGGGTCAGACGTCTGGAGGCATCTAGTTGTCACTGCAGGAACATTGTCCTTTGTGAGACAGATTGGAACCAAGATAATTTGGGATAAACAATTTGATATTTTATCTTAAATTTACAAAATATTTCTTTTTGAGTTACAACAGAAAAGAAAGCATGGCAGAGATTGTTCGTGTTCCTTTGTAACTTAGGACATACAAAATTTAAAAATGACTCAGACTAGAAAACAAACTTCTGGCTACCAAAGGGGAAAGGGGGTGGGGAGGGATGAATTAGGAGTTTGGGATTAACAGTTACTAACAACTGTATATAAAGTAGATAACAAGGTCCTACTGTATAGGGTAGGCACTGTATTCAATATCCTGTAATAAACCATAATGGAAAAGAATATGAAAAAGAATATATATATATATGTGTATATAACTGAATCACTTTGCTGTGCATCAGAAACTAACACAGCATTGTAAGTCAGCTATACTTCATTAAAAAAGACGACCCCCTCATTGCCACTCGAATCTTTGTCCATTTCATTTTGTAAAAGTAGGATTTCTTTTTAAACTGTACTAACCAAAGATGGGCTTAATTGAGTTAAACTCCTGTAATAATACAGGGGATACTGACCCTCAGGCTCCTGGCTTATGACAGGTAGTGAAGGCAAGAGGTGAGCAGGCAACTTTCCCTACAGAAGAATCCGGTGTCTTTTTGTTCGTTCCTGTAGCAGTTCCTGAAGTGGGAGGGCACGGAGGGTGTGAGGAAGGGAGCTGGACCCGCGGGTCCCTGCTGAGGCTGGAGGGTCCCAGAGCAGCCAGGCCAGGTGCTCAGTGGGGGCAGCGGGAGGAGGGGCTGCCCTGCCCCCCACTTCCCACCAGGGCAGGTGATAGCCCCGGGGCTGGCCCCTGGCTCTCTCTGGACACACTGGTAGCTTCCCCCTGGGGATCCGACTGCGAACGTGGTTTCCCTTTTTTCTGTCCTACATGAAGCCATTCTTTTTCTCCCCAGACCAGAGGGGAAAATAATTGCAGCCGTTCAATTTTACAGCATGTTAATTTAGCTCTCCGGTGAATCAAGTCGAAGGCTGAGGGCCAAGCAGTTTATTCAAACAGGAGGCTGGGACTCCTGCCAAGACAGTGGGGTGGCTTCCAGGCCAGCCCCGCCGTGATCCCAGCTACAGGTGGAGTGGGGGGGGGGCGGCGGGAGGGGAGGCCGTGCGGCAAACCGCTAAAGGGGGCCACGGCCCGGGCAGCCGCGGGAGCACAGGGGGAGCCTGCCTGACGCTGGCAGGAGCCCCCCGGTCAGGGTGGGCCTGACTCAGGCGGGTCCCCGTGCCCCTGGGGGCACCAGGGCTCAGGGTCAGCACAGTCGCTGCGTCCTCGCACTTTCTCTGCCACAGGCGAGCAAAACGAACGCGGACGCCTCAGAGCCATCTGGGATGGGGGTGTGGTTCAGAGTCCCCCCCGCCCCAGGGACCTCTGGGACCAGCCATCCTCCAGCAGCCCCTCACAGATGGATGACCGTGTAATGTGCAGTCCAGACTGGGTGCACGGAGACAGGTATAAACTGAGACTGTCCTGGGCCACTTGGGACCTGTGGTCACCCTGTGTGTATAGAGCATCACAACTTAAACTGTGCCTAACAACTACAACAACTACCCTACAGGTGGAAGTGGGGCTGAGGTAGTTGGTATTTTAAAGGGATGAGTTCTCTACTTTCAAAAGGGGTGGATGGACTTGGTGTGAGGGCAGGGCTGGCACATACCAAGAGGCAAGAGGCCTTTCTAAGGCGTCCGGAACATCGACTGGGAAAAGCTGCTGATGATTTATTCTAAAACTGAGATCGGAACCCAGGAGAAGGCTCAGCCCATGGGGGTAATATTGCAGTCAAAACGGAGCCCGTCTTGGGGGGCAGAACGTTTGCCAAGCACACATGGGTCAATCAAGGAGATAAGAGCTCAAGACTTCTATGTGCTTCCTAAGCAAATGTCACAGAAGCACCAGGTCGTCCACTGGGAACCTCAGTTCTTAGTAACAAAGCATTGTAAGGCACAGCCGGGAAAGAACACAGGCCTGCCAGCCCTGCCAGGCCCTGGGCAGCGGATGACAGCACCTGGCCTCGAAGCAGCGCTGGCTGCTGGTGGGAACCTGCTAGAACAGTCAGGGGCTTCGTGAGGACACAGGAGGGAACGTGTGAATGGGCTTGGAAACCGGTGCCGTCGGTGTTGTGAAGAACGGAGCTGTAACCTTTTGCCTCAGTGGAGAAAGTAAATGTCAATCACTACAGGACAAAGGGCCCGGTTCTCCGGGAAGATGGGGGCAGACACCCCAACCTGTGCGGGGCCGGGGGGCGCAGGTGGGCAGCGCGTGCTGGGGCCAGGCCAGCGCTTTACAAGCCCTGCACGAAGAGATACCTCCTGCTGTTCCCTCTGCCAGGGTCTGAGTGGGGTGGGGACTCTGAGGTTGAATTCTGGGCCTCTTTTTGTCAGAGGCCAAGTCTGAGGATTCTCCTTGTACCACGTGGGCCCTTGGTGGGCTGCAGTCAGAGTAAACACTTGAGCAGAGGCCTGACTTAACCTTTTTGGGTAAGGAACCTTTGGGGCAACCGGTGAAAGATGTGTACCCTCTCTCCAGAAAACCACACGTCCAAAAGAATAAAGACTTTGCATACCTTTGGCAGGGTTCCCAGACCACCAGGGTCTGTACAGTGCCCAGGACTCCTGGGGCCCAGGCTAGGGATTCCCGCCCGCAAGGGACCAAATGAGCGTGGCTGGTGGACTGCCAGCCCTGCTACCTGCGTCTGCAGCCACTGAAAATGATGGTAACAGGAAGCCTGGATGGTCAGATAGAAAAAGAACATTTATTGTGTTCAACAAGCCAGATTATCATCGTAACAACCTATGCAGCAGCCACCGTTATTCCCTATTTTTCCAGATAAGGAATCGAGACAAAGAGGTAAGACAAGGCACTGATGTCACACAGCTCAGAGGTGTGAATAGATAGATAAGGTCACAAGGCGGGGCTGAGGGGTGGGTTTAGGGAACACTTCCCTGGGGCGTCAGGAAGGAGAGGGGGGCCGTGCCTGGTCCCCATGTGACCTGTGTCGGGAACCCCTTTTGGAGGTGCCATTGCTTTCCCGTGACCTCGCTCAAACTGAACCCCACGGGTCTCCTGTGTGCAGCTGAGCTCCTGAGCCCTGCCCCACCCGGCCCACTGGTCCTACTTCAACAAAACTCAGCAGCTCCAGGTCCCCCAAATAGGGGAGGCCATGCAGAAAGGGGCTGGTGGCAGGGATAGTCATCAGTAGAAAACAGTGCTAGAAGACTCCTCCTTAGTGAGTGTGCAAAAGATGAGGTTGGTAGGCAAATTAGGGCATTTCATCCTAAATTATACCTCTTAAGGCATCTTTGGGCCCCTGTGGGGCTCTCCCCACACTGGAAGCCCAGAAATCTGGTCATGGGATTTGGGGGTGCATGCAACAGAAACCCAATTCAAAGTACCGTAAGTGAAAAGCATGATTTCATGGAAGGATGCTCACAGAATGTCACAGGCTGGACAACCAAGCTGTGTGACAAGCCTGACCCTGGACTCAGAGACAGGATGGACCCAAGGCCTGGAAAGCAGCCAGAACAATCCCTTCCTGATTCCCTCCATGCACCAGCTTCTTCCTCTGAGACGTCCCACACCAATGGGGAGTGGGCCTTGGCCCGAAGTGAATGCACAGTAATAACCTCATGGCCCCACTGGCTCCAGGAGAAAGTTCTGGGGCAGAAGCTGTTGGCTCTGGTGCCGCCCGTGACCAGCTCTTGTTTGTTCTTAGAAAGAGGCCTCCTGACATGCAGGCCAGGCAGCCTCTCCCTCCCTGGCTGCCTCCCTTTCCTGACCAGGATGAGGCTCAGGGGAGCTGCTGCCCGAGGACTCAGTTCATGAGAACAATGACTTGCAGCAGTTTCTCCACTGCTCTTTTTGACATCGCAGAGGTGGCGGGTCCCCCACAGCGTCAGAGGCAGGCCTACCTGGAGCCACGTGTGTCCTGCTCAGGCTGAAAGGCTACAGAGCCGGTGTGGCTGCTGCCACCCAAACCGTCTCCGGGAATCTAACCTCATTTCAATCCTTAGAGAAAAATGACGTCTTTATAGCATTTTATCAGATCACCTCCCTGAAATGTGTTCTGGTGATCATTTTTTTAAAATTTATTTTTAATTTATTTATTTTTGGCTGTGTTGGGTCTTCGTTGCTGCGCGGCAGGCTTTCTCTAGTTGCAGCGAGCGGGGTCTACTCTTCATTGCGGTGCGCAGGCTTCTCATTGCAGTGGCTTCTCTTGTTGTGGAGCACAGGCTCTAGGTGTGCGGGCTTCAGTAGTTGTGGCTCGCAGGCTCAGTAGTTGTGGCTCGTGGGCTTAGTCACTCTGCAGCATCTGATCTTCCCGGACCAGGGCTTGAACCCGTGTCCCCTGCATTGGCAGGCGGATTCTCAACCACTGCGGCACCAGGGAAGCACTGTTCTGGTGATCTTGATGGTTTTCAAGTTTAGGCAATCTGTACTTGAGCAAACTGCTTTCAGCCCTGAGCAAATGACAGATTTAAAAAGGAGCACTCAGCTGATGGTGATGGTTCAGTCAAAAGTAACAGCACAAAATAGTGATTTTTAACTCAGGTATTGAAAAGTGGGACCCAGTGTCATCAGATCCGAAAAACCTTGCCTACGTGTTGTATGGAAATTCTATCCGTTGGGTATGCATTTCTACCAAACCATCCAAACTTAGAGTTTATTATGTCCTTGTGCATTTAGACTTATTTTTTTCTACATACATATAACATATGCATAAACATACAGTTAAGATAACCCCACACTATTCCCAGCAGCTAGCTCAATACAAAGCTGGTTTGTTCTCCCAAATACTGGCATCCTGCTACTCATTAGCTGCTGTGATCTTTGGTCAAAGAAACACATTACGTTTTCATTCTTACACATTAGTTCACTCATATGTTCCTTCAAAATCATACATTTGCCTGACTGTTAGAAAGCACTATTCAGTTTGTTCCCCAGGAAATTAAACTTTGCAGTGATGAGAGAGAAAATAATCTATAAAATACCCAAATCTGATTTTTTCTCCTTTAACACAGTATTTGTTTAAACAATGTAGCACAACATTTATTTTACATTAAAAATTTTTTTTTACTAAGGCACATGACGTATAGAAATAGTGAGGTACAAAATGCAAATTTCTGCATAAGATTTTTAAAATAATCCTTTTGGAAAATAAGGTAAACATCATCTTCCAGAGGATTCAGCTTTTAGCTTGTTTTTTCTTCTGGACCAGTTCAACCAGCAGCTTGTATCTAGCGATACAGTCTTCCTGGAGAGAGAGAGAGAGAGAGACAGAGAGTTGACAGTTAAAATCAGAGTGACCCTCATGGGGTGAGCCTGCCGTACCCACTGCTGACCAAGGGCTGTCCTGTCCACCTGGAATTCCCTGGGTGCCTGGGCGGGAGGTATGATGTGCACCCTGGGGGAGGGGCCAGTGGCTGCTGTCTGTGGGACAGAGACTTTGGTTACTGTGATGGTGACTTTCGACTCACCAGTGGTACTTAACATTTTAACATTTCACCGTTTCGTCACAACACATTACTTCAGAGAAACGAAAAAGCTTGAGGCCAGGCATCCACAACATCATTCTCATTATGGTTTGCCTCTCCCTGGGGGCCCCTGGGACCTTCCTGCGGTAGGGCCACGTCAGCCCAGCCCCACGGGCTACTGCAGGGAGTGTGCCCCGCTCTTCCTCTGGCTCGTGTCAGCCCCACCGAGGTCTTCCAGACTTCCAGTCAGGCTACAGAACTAGTAGCTTCAGACGCCAGCTGCCTGTCGCTGTCACCCCTTGGGGTGAGGACCCCTGATGAAGCAGGGGAAGGGCCTCATTGCTCTCTTGTTTATCACAAGGTACTTTCCAGAATCCATTTCTGTTTCTGTTCAAAAACACCCCAACGGCACTATAAGCCTTCACTAACTTAAGGTCACACGTGAACTGGTTTGTGCTCCGCAGCAGATGACTTTATCAGCGGCCCTGGACAGAGAATGGGTGTTCCTCCTCTTTCTGGGGTTTTGGCTTAGTAGTGTTCTGAGAGAATCTTCTAGTAAGTGCCTCTTCTGCATCCCCAAGGGCCACCTGCCTAAAGTGTCACCCTTTCCCTAACAGCCAAGCTGCCCGGCCAGCCCAGCGCTCTGTGGGGGGATGCGGGGACCCTGGGCTCTGAGCAGCAGGCCTGCCAGGGTTGGGGGCCCAGCCCAGCCCCGTGCGGGCCTCAGGCAGAGGCTCCTCCTTCAGGCCCAGGGCCCCCAACGGCTTGCAGGCCCCTTCCAGGGAGTCGCCCTGTAGCGGGCGAGCCAGCAGGCAACCTCCCCTGGACCTGGTTCTGACGTGGAGGCTTAAGGGGAACACCTGCAGGATAATAAACAGTGCTGCTCATTCCTCCCTGAACCAGGAAGGTTTCCAAACCCCAAGGCAATGAGTTTCTGAGTGTGCTGTCCACAGGAATCCACGGTTCCAGCTCCTTCATTTTAAGCCAGTGTCAATTCATCACACATGTAAATGCCTGTGTCCCGACAGATGCTAAAGAAATTCAGGGAAAATAATTACTTCTGGCAAATCAGTTGGAGGGGCTGGGAGGATCTGTGTTTCTCAAATAGATCAACTGCTAATGGTTTATTTTTCTCCCCGGGAATTCTCAACTTCCTCATTTTAAAGTAGGTGATAGATAACTAGACTTGTACGCACGGGGACATCCATGGCCACGAGCTAGATTTTCCGACATCGAATTTCAATTAAAAAAAAAAAAGAATGTAAATGAACATCAGTGTGCCCACAGGCTACTGAGTGATGGGCACAGAAGGCAAAGGAGACTGGTTCTTTTGATTTCTCGGTGTTCCTGGTGCCTCAGACGAAGGGTTATGGCTACGAGGAAAGATGCCCAGGAGGCTGTATCAGGAAAGGCTGGGGTTGAAAAGATCACACCGGAGGCTCTGCAGCTCCCAGCTGTCGGAGCAGAAGACAGAGGCCGGACTGGGCCTGACTTCCCACAGGGGCTGCCCCTCCTCCCTCCTATCTGAGTTGGCATTCGGGGACTCTCTGCAGATGTGTTTAAACAGACACGAAAAGCTGTACACTGGGAGGAAAGGGCTACAGAGGACAAGCGGGATCCTGATCCTGAGGGCAACCTCTCCCTGACCCCGCCCCAACACTACTTCCAGCCTTTGGTCCACAGGTGCCACCGCTGAGTCCAGACAAATTACACGGCCGAACTGGTGACCATGGCGACGCCGGCTGCCACACGTGTTCCCCGGGTTAAAAAGCTGTGAAGCGCTGGAGGGGCTTGTGATTCTGTGGGAAACCTCCTTGCTGGCCGAAGGGAGCCTCCGCCTGCGAGGGAGCCCTGGCCCTGCGCGGCCCTCGCGGCGACAAGGATGCTGCCCGGCCGTCCCCGCCCCGCCCCCGCCGAGCGAACGCTCCAGAAGGTTGGCGGGATTGCTGTGGGGGAAGGTTATGATCTATGCGTGGGGTTTTCGCTGAGTAAACATAACTGGTATCTGTAACTTGGAATCTTGACCTCATTTACACTAAGCAGTCGAGTGCAGATTCACAGGCTCTCGGGAGACATCTAGTGGAAGGTAACTGGCAGGTAAGAGATGAGGCGGATAGAAAGAGGCGTAGAGGAGGGAAAGCCGGTGGACCCGCTGCGGCCGTGGCCGTGTGACCTAGACCCGCTCGGAGGCCTTCCTTCCCGGCGTCACCCACCTTACTCTTGGACGGAACACACTTGGCGATTTTGTCCCAGCGGTCAGAGCATCCCCTTGGGTACTGCTGTAACGCTAACTCCAGAAGCTTCTGTTGGCTCTGAGTCCAGGGCTCCTCCGCGGCTCGCGCTCGCTCTCTCTTCTGGCTCTCATCGTCGCTGGACTCGTGCTGTTCCGACATGTCGAAGTCCCTCTGCCTCTTTGCCCGGACCTTCTCCTCCGGCTCGGGCGGCCGGGCTGGCCTCCGCCTCCGAGGCCGGCTCTCCTCCGCGGCCTCCGGCTCGGCCTCCTCCTCGCCGTCCTCCTCCTCCTCCAGCTCCCCGGCCTGCTTGGCCTCCTCCCGCTGGGTGATGATGTCGTCTGGCAAGGTGGCGGCGGCCTTGGGGGGCCTGGAGTTCTGGGCCGTGGATCTGAGCTCGGAGAGTCTGACCATCCCTGTGAGAAAGGACACACGGAGGGGAAGGGCAAGGTCAGTTCCCGTGACAAGTGTCAGGACAGCTGCCTTCACCACAGCAGACAGTGCGCTGGGCACTCGGCATGTATTGTATACTTAATGTTCACACTATTCTATAAAGACAGCCATCGTGACCCCAACTGCACAGAGGAGGGCAGTCAGTCTCAGAAGCAGCAGAGGTGGGATCTGAACCCACTTCTGTCTGATTCCAAGCCTTTGTCCTTCCACCACTCTGAGGACTTCGGGGGCCTCCCAGGGCCAGGCTGTGATCAGAGGATGAGAAGGTCTCTTTGAGGGGGGATAAGCGGCTACTCTCGAGGTATGGAAAGATGTTCTTCAGAATCTAGGGTTGTTATTAGTTCCGCGAGCGCCAAGTACAGTGAATCCGTCAGACCTCCCGCTGGGCTCACTGCCTGCATGGGGGACCCCCGGGGACCCCCCCGGCCCCCCCGAACCAAGCTGCTTCCTGTGCCACTGCGATGCGTCTTTTGACAGAAAAGCACACTCCCCCTGCCACGCACAGGTGTGTTCAGCCACGCCTTTCCCGCCCTGCTCACACACTCCCGACCCCTCCGTGCTCCAGGATGATCTGTCCGAGCTCCACCGCCTTTTTAGGAGCAGGTTTCCGGAGACTGTGTCCGAGGGGAGCGTCTTTCACAGAAGCACGTTGCGCGCTTGGGCCTCCACACGCAGACCAACAGCCACTCTGGTAGGAGAGCAGTCTGGAAATGCCCTCCTCGCTGGAGCCCGCAGAACCGCACGCCCCATCCTTTTCCAGGGGAGACGTTTCGAGATCTCGGGGTGTGCTGGTCCCTAGTAGGTTACATCGAGTACAGGGACCTGTATTTAAGTGGAGTTGGAAGGTTTAGGAGGCATTTTCTTCTTGGTTCCAAGCAAAAAGTATGGGGACTTGAACAAAATTCCACTTAGTCTTGGAGGAAATGGATTTTTTTAAAAAATAAATTTATTTTATTTTTGGCTGTGTTGGGACTTCGTTGCTGTGCGCGGGCTTTCTCTAGTTGTGGAGAGCAGGGGCTGCTCTTCGTTGTGGTGCACGGGGCTTCAGTAGTTGTGGCACATGGGCTCAGTAGTTGTGGTGTGCACGGGTTTAGTTGCTCCGTGGCACGTGGGATCTTCCCAGACAAGGGCTTGAACTTGTGTCCCCTGCATTGGCAGGCGGATTCTTTTTTTTTTTGCGGTATGCGGGCCTCTCACTGTTGTGGCCTCCCCCGCTGCGGAGCACAGGCTCCGGACGCGCAGGCTCCGGACGCGCAGGCTCAGCGGCCATGGCTCACGGGCCCAGCCGCTCCGCGGCATATGGGATCCTCCCAGACCGGGGCACGAACCCGTATCCCCTGCATCGGCAGGCGGACTCTCAACCACTTGCGCCACCAGGGAGGCCCGGCAGGCGGATTCTTAACTGCTGCACCAGCAGGGAAGTCCCTGGAGGAAATGGATTTTGAGAAACATAGATTCTTGGAGAAGCTGCTTGGCCTGTCCTGAAGGACGCTTTGTGTGTGTGGTGGCAATGGTGGACAGTGTGGGGAAATGGAGCAGACTGGCGTTCCCCTGCGTGCCCCCCTCCCCCCCAATACTAGAGAAGAACAAGGTTTTTACAGTTCTTCAAACTTATTAAGTACATCTTAGCACCACTGTGTGTGCAGGGCTGCACTGGCTTGTGGGTGCTTGTAATTCGATCCCTTTCACAGAGATGACCAGTAGAGTCCATTGGGCAAAACAAGTTATTATAAAAAGGGATTTATTTTGAAGGCACGGCTTTAGATTAATGGGATGGAGTGGGTGCTGACTCACCTGGGGAGCAGGTAACTGAATCCTTCAGTTGCTTGGCTTTGGTTGTCACCTGTTTCAAAATATAAAAGCAGAGAAAATCTGACTTACCATATGTCTACTGTAGGTTAAGTGACCTCTTTCATAGAAGGTCCGTGTGAAGGAAGAGGGTTTACTGAATCTTAGGCCTGGATGGACCCTCAGTCATCAGTTCAGTCCAGTTTTTTAACCAACATGGAAATTGAAGCCCAGAGAGATTAAATGAATTACACCAAAATATCCATCTAATCAAGTGGCAGAGTCAGAACAAGAATTCAGATCACCTGATTACAGCCCCATTATACAAGGCTGCCTGTGAAGATGTACTAGTTTCCAGAATCACTGTACAAACACGTCATGTTTTTTAGTTAGAATTTCCTGAAAGAGTATCTTTCTTCACTGGAGAATATTATACCAAGGGGTATTACGAACAATGGGGAAATTTACTCTTAGGCTAACGATGTTATAATATAGAAGTCCTTCTTTTCTTCACATCCCAGAAAGAAACCCTAAGAGCACCAAGATTGACACTAGTGGAAGGACCTCTTGGTGGAGTAGTAGGTGGACCCAAGAACCATGAGACATTTACATACTCAAGTGTGGATCCACAGAAATAATGTTTTCTTTCTTCTGTATAAATAGTATTATATTGTACGTCTCATCCTTTAGCTTGCTTTTTTAAATTTAATGATGTCTTGGAGGTCTATAGATAGATTCCCCTTTTTAAAACTGAGATAAATTTTACATAGAGTGGAATGTACAGATTTTTAAATGTACATTTCAATGAGTTTTGACAAAAAAACCCCCATGCAACCAACATTCTAATCAAATTATAGCAAATACCTGTTACCCTAGAAAGTTCCCTGTGCCCCTAAATCCATCTCTACCCTGCCATAGACAACCACTGTTCTGATTTCTATTATATATATTTTAAGCAGGAGATCAAAATTAATTTAAAAAAATTAAACTTGGATAGTTAACTGCCCCAATGCACTTATTAAACAAGCCATCCCTTCTCCATTTATTTAAAAGGTTAACTTTATTGAAATTATATTAAAATTACATTTCATTGTATACATGGAATACATACTTGGTATGCTATCCCATTAATCCGTGTAAATTCTTGAACCAACATTTTGCTGCTTTAATGAAATTTGAAAGGAAAACCTCAGAAAGCATGCTCTAACATCCTCAGAGCTCGGAGTTAGAGCTCATATTCAGTTTTGGTTCCACCTCTGATTAGCTGGGTAACCTTGAGCTATTTCCAATCCTCTCTCTCTCTCTCTCTCTCTCTCTCTCTCTCTCTCTCACTCTCTCTCATGTATTACCCTCTGTAATATGCACCTCTGATTAGCTGGGTAACCTTGAGCTATTTCCAATCCTCTCTCTCTCTCTCTCTCTCTCTCTCTCTCTCTCTCTCATGTATTACCCTCTGTAATATGTGGATAAAACTGCTAATACCTTTTGTCTGGTAGGGATGTTTTAAGTTTGAAATAAGCTCTTAGCATGATACCTAGCAAATGTTAAAGGCTTATAATTACCTATTATAATTGATGTGGATCATTTATTTTCCATTCATGCAAAGGGCAGAATTAGAAAAAATATTTAAAGCTGCTTAGAAACACTCTTCAATTTTATTCCCTCTCTGTGGATGACTTTGCTTCGTATTTTATGGGAAAAAACTTGAAGTTATCCAACATGAGCTTCCCTGACTTCCAACTTTCCCAACTCAAATTTCTGATTGCACCACCATATATCTTTCCCACATTTTATATAACCTACACATATCCTCTTGTACATTTTGAATCATCTCTGCATTACTTACAATACCTGATACAATCTAAATGCTATGTAAATCGTTGCCACTGTGAGGCAAATTCGTGTTTCGCTTTTTACAACTTTCTGGATTTCCCCCCCCAAATATTTTCCATCCGAGGTTGGTTGGATTTGCAGGTGTGGTGCCGACCATACCGTGGGGCTTCCCTCTGTAACTGCCGTTAAGTGTCTTATTTAGACGTCTCCTAGCTCCTGAAACTAAACAACTCCCAACCTCAACTCATCAACTTCTCTGCTTTCCCCACTTCCTTTTCCTAACAGTACTGTCATCCCAGTCACGTAGGCGCGAAACCAAAGAGCCAATTTTTGGACTTTTTTCTCCCTCCCCAACCAGCTGCCACGTTCTTCACAATACTGATCCCATGTGTTCCCGTCTCTCTCAGATCTCCACCACCTGTATTAGTCCTTCATACTCTGACTGAATTAATATAACAGCCTTCTAACTGGTCTACAACTTATTTATTAGCAGTTCCCATGGAATAATATCCCCAAGGCAGAGTTCTGATCAGATACCTTTCATGGCTCATCAATGACCATACAACAAAGTGTTCAATTCTTAACCTGACACACAAGGAAATCCACAATCTGATCTATTTTCTTTCCTGTGTGCATACTTCCTTTCAGCGAACTAAACAATTAATGCTCCCCAGATGGTCAGAAATTCTCTACTCTGTACTCTTGGCCATTGTTGACATTTGTCTTAAATGATTTTCTGTTCTTCATCAAACTTCTCCTTAAATATCTATCCATCCAGAGCCAAATCATCCTTCGAGATACTTGCAAGTGTGACTTTCTTCTTGAAGACTTCCCAGATGTCCACCACCAGGACTACCAAGTCTGGTGACAAGACCTCTCCTCTCTCAATTTCTACTGTATTTTTAAAGATTCTATATTTTTACATCATAATACAATAACATTACCTTTTCCTCTTTTGTTGCACAGTTCTATGAATTTTAACACATTTATAGATTCATGTAACTATAGGATACACAACCTACATATAGGATATGGAATAAATTTTTTTTTCCTCCTGCATCTTGTTATTTAACAAAATATTTTGGAGATTATTCCAGAATAGTACACAAAGACCTCCCTTGTTCTGTTTCTTAAGAAACAGCTTAACTGAGATATAATTCACATACTATACAATTCATCCACGTAAAGTGTATAATTCAGTGGTTTTTACTAAATTCAGATATGTGCAGCCATCATCGTGGCCAACTGGAGAACATTTTCATCTCTTTGAAAAGAACCCCCATATCCTTTAGCTATCATTCTCCATCCTCCTCATCCCACCCCATCCCTCATCAAGCAATAAGCAACTACAAATCTCTGTCTCTACAGATTTCTCTATTCTGGACTTCCATATGAATGGAATCATACAATATGTGGATTTTTGTGGCTGGCTTCTTTCACTTAGGGTAACGTTTTCCAGGTTCATCTAAGTTGTAGCATATATCAGTACTTTATTCCTTTTTATTGCGGAATAATATTCCATTGTATGGATATAACACATTTTGTTTATCCATTTATCAGGTGATAAACATTTGTGTTGCTTCCATCTTTTGGCTATTATAAATAATGCTGCTATAAACATTTGCATATAAGTTTTTGTGTGGGCATATGTTTTCATTTCTCTTGGGTATATACCTAGGAATGGAATTGAGTTATATGGTAACTGTGTTTAACTTTTTGAGGAACTGTCGTACTGTTTTCCAATATGGCTGTACCATTTTACATTCATATCAGCAGTATATGAGTCTTCTCATTTCTTTACATCTTTCCTAGAACTTGTTATTACCCAACTTTTTGTATCATCCCACATCCTAGTGGATGTGAAGTGGTATCTTGTGGTTTTAATTTGCATTTACCAAATGACTAGTGATACTGAACATTTTTTTTCATGTTTATTGGCTATTTGTATATCTTCTTTGGATAAATGTATATTCAGATCCTTTGCTCATTTTTTATTTGGGTGATTTGTCTTTATCATTGAGTTGTAAGTTGTATATTCTGGATACAAGTCCTTCATCAAATAAATGATTTGCAAATATTTTCTCCCATTCTGTGGGTTGTCTGTTCCTGCTCTTAGTGGTATCCTGTGAAGCACAAAAGTTTTAAATTTTGATGACAGCCACATTTTTTTCTTTTTTTTAGTTGCTTGGACTTTTGGTGTCCTATCTAAGAATCCTTTTGCCAAATCCAAGGTCATGAAAATTTACCCTTCTGTTTTCTTCTAAGAGTTTTATAGTTTTAGCTCTTACATTTAGGGGAATATTGCAATCTTAACAATGTTAAATCTTCTGATCCATGAACAGGAGATATTTTTCCACTTATTTTGATCTTCTTCAATTTCTTTCAACAATGTTTTGTAGTTTTTAAAGTTTGTATTTTTTGTTAAATTTATTCCCAAGTATTTTATTCTTTTTGATGCTATTGTGAGTGCAATTATTTTCTTTATTTTCAGGTGGTTCATTGTAGGTATATAAAAATAAAACATTTTTGTATATTTATGTTTACTGCAATCTTGATGTACTAATTTTATTAGTTCCAATAGTTTTTTAGTTAATTACTTAGTATTTTCTATACATAAAATCATGTCATTAGCAAATAGGGATGGTTTACTTCTTCCTTTTCAATCTTATTTCTTTTTCTCAACTAACTGCCCTGGCTAGAACCTCATATAATGTTGAATAGAAGTGGTGAGAGCAGACATTCTTGTCTTGTTCTTTATCTTAGCAGGAAAACATCCCCTCTTTCACCAATAAGCATGATATTAACTGTGGGTTTTTAGTAGATGTTCTTTATCAGGTTGAGGCACTTCCTTCTTATTCCTAATTTGTTGAGTGTTTCTAACATGGAAGGATGTTGGATTTGTTAAATGCTTCTATTGAGATGATCTTGTTTTTTTAACTCTATTGATATGATTAATTTACATTAATTGATTTTCAGATATTGAATCATCTTTGCATTCTTGGGATAAATCCCACTTGATTAGGGTATATAATTATTTTTATAAGTTGCTGGATTTGGTTTGCTGTATTTTGTTGAGAATTTTTGCATCCATATTCATATGAACTATTAGTACGTAGTTTTCTTCTCATGTCTTCAGTTTGGTATTAGAGTAATACTGGCTTCACAAAATGTGTTGGGAAGTATTCATCCTCTTCTATTTTGGGGAAGATTTGTGAAGTTTTGGTATTCACTCTTCTTTAAATGTTTGGTAGAGTTCAGCAGTGAAGCCATCTGAGCCTGGGCTTTTCTTTTTGAATAGTTTTTTTTTTAAATTACTAATTCAATCTCTTCACTTGTTATAGGCCTATTTCGATTGTCTATTTCTTCTAAACTTGATTCAGTTTTAGTAGTTTATGTCTTTCTAGGAATTTGTTCATTTCATTTATATCTATTAGAATAACAGGTATCTAACTTCTTCACATACATTTGTTCACAGTATTCCTTTACAGTCCTTTTTATTTCTGTAAGGTTGGTAGTGATGTCTCTTTTTTCATTTCTGACTGTATTGATCCTTTTTCTTTTTGTCAGCTTAGTTAAATGTTTGTCCATTTTATTGATATTTTCAAAGAATCAGCTTTTGGATTCATTGACTTTCCTCTATTTCTTTTCTAGTCTTATTTCATTCATTTCTGCTCTACTTTTTATTATTTCCTTTCTTCTCCTTCCTTTATGTTTAGGTTGTCATTTTCCCATTGTCTTAATGTGGAAGATTGAATTATTGGTTTGAGACCTTCTTTCTTAATAAAGGCATTTACAGCTATAAATTTCCCTCTACGAATTACATTAGCTGCATTTCTTAAATTTTGGTGTGTTGTGTCTTCATTTTTCATTTGTCTTTAAGAATTTTGATTCCCCTTGGAATTTCTTCTTTGATTCATTTGTTGTTTAGGAGTCTGCAGTTTAATTTAGACATATTTGTTGATTTTCCCAATTTCTTCCCTGACACTGATTTCTAATCTCATTCCTTTCGGATCAGAGAATATACTTTGTATTATTTCTATCCTTTTAAACTTATTGAGGTTGTTTGATGGCCTCGCATATGGTCTATCTTGGAATATATTTCATGTTTACTTGAAGAATGTATATACTGTTGTTGTTGGATGAGGTGTTATAGAGATGTCTGTTAGGTCTAGCTGGTTTATTATCATTCAATTTTTCCTTGTTAATCTTCTGTCTAGTTTTTTTATCCATTATTGAAAAGTGGAGGCAATGAAGTTTCCAACTCTTATTGTTGAACCATCTATTTCTCTTTTCATCCATCTCAGTTTTTGCTCAATGTATTTTGGTGCTCTGTTATTAGATACACATGCTTTTAACTGTTATATTTTCCTGGACTGGCCTTTTAATTATTATAAAATGTTCCTCTTTATCGCTAGTAATTTTTTTGTTTTAAAGTCTACTTAATCTAATATTAGTATAGCCACTCCAGCTTTCTTACAATTGCTATTTGCATGATATCTTTTTTCTATCCTTTTACTTTCATTTTATTTCTATCTGTGAATCTAAAGTGTGTCTCCAGTAGACCACATAGAGATGAATCATGATTTTTTTTATCGTGTCGGATAATCTCTCTTTTGATTGGACTGTTTAATCCATTCAAGTTTAATGTTGTTGATATAGTTGAATTTGATTTCTTTTAACTTTTAATGTCTTTTTTGTTCCTCTATTCCTCTATTACTGTTTTCTTTTGCATGAGTATTTTCTAATGTAGCATTTAATTAATGATTTTTTTTTTTTACTATTCTTTATTGAGTTTTGTTTTTTTTAAGAGGTTGCTCTAGGGTTTACCATATACATCTTATGACAGTCAGCTTCAGATTTATACTACCTTAATTCCAGTGATATACAGAGATATTACTTCAATATAGCTCTATCCCTCAGCCCCCCACCCCAGCCCCAACCCCAACCCCAACCATTTTTTGGCCATGCTGCGTGTCTTGTGGGATCTTAGGTCCCTGACCAGGGATTGAACCCAGGCCCTCAGAAGTGAAAGCATGGAGTCCTAACCACTGTACTGCCAGGGAATTCCCTAGCTCTATTCCCTTTACCCCAATACTGTAGTATGGCCATTATACATATTGTATCTATTCATGTTACAAACCCAGTAATATTCTTATAATTACTACTTTACCATCTGTAATGGTTCACTCAGCCCCATACAGCTTTGCTCCCACCCACCTCCTTTGTGCTGTTATTGGCAAATATATTAGACAAATACTACCTTTCTATGTGTTACAGGTCTGACAGTAACATATATCTATTATTTGATACAAGTGCTTTCTAAATCAGTTAAGAAAAGAAGAAAACATTTATTAATACTGTCTTTCATAATTACCTTATTACCTTTACTGGTGTTCTTTTTCATGTGGATTCAAATTACAATCTGGGGTCACTTGCTTTCAGATGAAAGAATTTCAGTTTTTGTTATCTTGAAAATTTTTTATTTTGCATTCATTTTGATAAATAGCTTTGCTGGATGTAGGATTTCTGGTTGCCAAGTTTTTCTTTGAGTACTCTGAATATGTTATTCCACTGTCCTGGCCTACGTGGTTTATGCTGAGAAATAAGCTGTTAATCGTATTGGTGTGTGTGTGGGGGGGGATTCCCTTGTTAGTCACAAGTCATTTCTCTCTTGCTGCCTTCAAGGTTTTCTCCTTATTTTTGACTTTCAGCATTTTTGTTATGATGCATCCTTTGTGGATATCTTTGAGCTTATCCGACTTGGAATTCAGCAAGTTTCCTGATGTATATAGGTTAGCTTTTTTCAATGTATTTGGGAAATTTTCACCCACCATTCTTTGGATTTTTTTCCCCCTCCTTTCTCTCTCTCCTCTCCTAACTCCCATTATGCGTATGTTGGTGTGCTTTAATGGTGTCTCATTTTTCTCTAAGGCTCTGTTCACTTTTCTTCTTTTGTTTTTCTCTCTGTTCTTCAGCTTGAATATTCTCTGTGGAGCATCTCTAGTGAATTTATTTATCTTTGGCTGTGTTGGGTCTTTGTTGCTGTGTGCGGGCTTTCTCTGGTTGTGGTGAGCAGGGGCTACTCTTCATTGTGGTGTGCAGGCTTCTCATTGTGGTGGCTTCTCTCGTTGCAGAGCACAGGCTCTAGGCATGCGGGCTTCAGTAGTTGTGGCACATGGGCTGTAGACCGCAGGCTCAGTAGTTGTGGCACACAGACTTAGTTGCTCTGCGTCATGTGGGATCTTCCCGGACCAGGGATCGAACCCGTGTCCCCTGCATTGGTAGGCAGATTCTTAACCACTGTGCCACCAGGGAAGTCCTCTAGTGAATTTTTAAAATTTCAATTATTGTACTTTTTTTTTTTTTTTCCGTATGCGGGCCTCTCACTGTTGTGGCCTCTCCCGTTGCGGAGCACAGGCTCCGGATGCGCAGCCTCAGCGGCCATGGCTCACGGGCCCAGCCACTCCGCGGCATATGGGATCCTCCCAGACCGGGGCACGAACCCGTATCCCCTGCATCGGCAGGCGGACTCTCAACCACTGCGCCACCAGGGAGGCCCAATTATTGTACTTTTTAACTCCAGAATTTCCACTTGGTTCTTTTATTTCTTTTAAAATAATTTCTATCTCTTTATTGATATTATTTGTCTGATGCAACACTGTCATTATATCTTCCCTTGTTTCTTTCATCATTCTTTCTTTCAGTTCTGTGAACATATTTACAAGGGTTACTTTGAAGTCTTTTTCTGTGAATTCTGACATTTGGTCACTCTTATAGGGCAGCTTCTGTTGCCTTCTGTTTTTCTAATGTATGGGTCATATTTTCCTGTTTCTTTTCATGGCTCATTATTTTTGTTCAAAACTGAACATTTAGATAATATATTGCAGCAATTCTGGTTAGTGATTTTTCTCTCACCACACCCTTCCCCAGGTTAGGGTCTGTCCTTGTTATTTGCATGTTTGTTTAATGGATGGCTGGATTTAGCGAAGCCTACGCCCCTGTGCCCCCTACAGCATTAAGCCTCTGATGTCGCTCCTCAGGTACTGCAGGTATGGGTATCCCCAGTCATCTTGGGATGCTAGTGGTATTTGTAGGACTTTCTTCCTCTCTTTACCTGACCACACCCATTAATAAACTACATTAACTGCTGGCTGATGCTTTATGGTTTACAAAATGCCCCAGGGCATAAATTGCTCTACAATCAAATCAAATCAAATTGTGGTTCCTTTGAAGGAATGGTTTCTGAAGGCAATGTTTGATATTTATTCTGACTCCTGGAGGACCCCTCCTAGAGAAGGAGTTATTATCCATGAGTTGGTTTGTTATTCCTTGTACTGACAGAGAATTCTGAATACAGTACATGTCTTCCTTGGCTTATGATGGAGTTACAGCCCAATAAAGTTTCAACAAGTTTCAGTAAGTTGAAAATGCTTACAATACACCTAACCTACTGAACATCATAGCTTTTAGCCTAGCCTGCCTTAAACATGCTCAGAACATTTACATTAGCCTAAAACTGGACAAAGTCATGTAACACAAAGCCTATTTTATAATAAAGTATTGAATATCTCATGTAGCTTATTGAATACTGTACAGAAAGTGGAAAAAAGAATGGTTGTAAGTGTATCAGCTGTTCACCCTCATAATCACTTGGCTGAGTGGGAGCTGAAGCTGCTGCCACTGCCCAGCATCACGAGGGAGTATTGTACTGCATATGACTAGCCCAGGAAAAGACCAAAACTCAGAATTCAAAGTATGGTTTCTACTGAAGGTGTATTGCTTTCGCACCATCATAAAGTTGGAAAATAGTTAAGTTGAACCACTGTAAGTAGGGGACCATCTGCATATATCACAATCTGGCCTATCCATACCACACAAAACAAATAGCTGCTATAATCTGAGTCTTTCAGATCCTCAGTTCTAAATAATAAAATGAATGGGATGTCACTATAGTCACCTTTGAGCCGTATTTTTCTCTCACTTAAAAAGGCAACTTAGAACCTATAAGAAAGAAGCAAAAAGCACAACTTGTCAACTTTCCAATTCTATGTAGTCCAACATTTATTTTAATATTCTCTCCTCTTTGCCAAGTCCATATCTCCTGGTGCCATAAGATGGTTGTATAACAATGATAACTCTAAGTGATCCTTTTTTTCTTGAGAATTTCTCTTCTTTTCATTAGTTTCTGTCTCAGGAGAATGCACGTATGTGGCAAAATATTTCTGTTTTGGGGGCAAATTTGGCATCCTCAGCAGATCATTTATTATTCTAGGCAGATTAAGAGGTTTCCAAATAAGTGACAGTCTAATAATAAAGCTCACTGGCCAGGGTGCCTCTGAGTACGGCAGTATGCCACTTCAGGAACGGAAAGTCATCCTTCAGTAAGCATTGGTCACCACCAGTTCTATTTCTTTCCTATAGATCTAGATAACTTCAATTACATGGGTGTCAGTTTGCTTTTTTTCTTTAAAGGTATAACTGACAAGATTGTAAGATATTTAAAGCAAACATGATGATTTGATATATGTATACATTTAAAAGGATTCCCCCATTAAGTTAATTAACATATCGATCACCTCATATATTCACTTTTGTTGAGAACATTTCAGTTCTACTCTCTTAGCAAAGTTCAATTCTATAATACAGTGTTATCAACTGTAGTCACTGTGTTATACATTAGATCCTCAAACCTTATTCAACTTATAACTGAAAGTTTTACCTTTTTACCAACCTCTCCCTATTTCCCCCATCTCCTAGTCCTGGCAACCGCTTTTCTACAATTTTTCTATGAAGCTTGACTTTTTTTTGCTGAATAATACTCCATTTTGTGTGTGTGTGTGTATAAATACATTTTCTGTATACACTCAGCAGCTGATGGACACTTAAGTTGTTTCCATACACTGGCTGTTGTGAATATTGTTGCTATAAAATTGGGAGTGCAGATATCTCTTGGAGATAATGATTTTGTTGCCTTTGGATATATACCCAGAAGTGGGATTACTGGATCATATAGTAGTACTATTTTTAATTTCTTGAGGAACCTTCATACTGTTTTCCATAGTGGCTGTACAAGTTTACATTCCCACCAAAAGTCTACAAGGGTTTTCTTTTCTCCACATCCTCACCAGCATGTTATCTCATCTTTTTCATAACAGATATCCTAACAGGTTTGAGGTGATATCTCATTGTGATTTTGATTTGCATTTCCTTGATGATTAGTGATGTTGCGCATCTTTTCATATACTTGGCCATTTATAGGTCTTCTTTGGAAAAAACGTCTTATTTAGCTCTTTTACCCATTTTAAAATTGAATTTTTTTTTTTTTGGTATTATGTTGTGTGAGATCCTTGTATATTTTGGATATTAACCCCTTACTGGATATGTGGTTTGCAAGTGTTTTCTCCCATTCCATAGATTTTCATTTTGTTGATGGTTCCCTTGCTGTGCAGAAGCTTTTTTAGTTTGATGTAGTCCCACTTGTTTTATTTTTGCTTTTGTTACCTTTGCTTTTGGTGTCAAATCCAAAAAAATCAACACTGAGACTAATGTCAAGGGGCTTACTCCCTATATTTTCTGCTAGTTTTATGGTTTCAGGTCTCATGCTCAAGTCTTTAATCCATTTTGAGTTAGTTTTTGTGTACAGTATAAGATAGAAGCCTGGTTTTATTCATTTATGTGTGGCTGTCCAGTTTTCCCAACACCATTTATTGAAGAGACTATCCTTTTCTCATTGTATATTCTTGGCTTTGTCAAAAATTAGTTGCCTGTACTAGTAAAATAAACCAGTGGATTTATTTCTGGCCTCTCTATTCTGTTTCTAATGCCAGTACCATACTGTTTTGATTACTATCACTTTAAAAGTTGAAATCAGAAATGTGATCCCTCCAGGTCGTTCTTCCTTCTCAAGATTGCTTTGGCTATTTGGGATCTTTTGTGGTTCCATACAAATTTTCAGACTGTTTATTTCAGTGAAAAATGCCATTCGAATTTTGAGAGCGTTTACACTGGATCTGTAGATTGCTTTGGATGGTATGGACATTTTAACAATATTAATTTCGGGCTTCCCTGGTGGCACAGTGGTTGGGAGTCTGCCTGCCGATGCAGGGGACACAGGTTTGTGCCCCGGTCCGGGAAGATCCCACATGCCGCGGAGCGGCTGGGCCCATGAGCCATGGCTGCTGAACCTGCACGTCCGGAGCCTGTGCTCCGCAACGGGAGAGGCCACAACAGTGAGAGGTCCGCGTACCACAAAAAAAAAAAAAAAAAAAAAAAAACAATATTAATTTCTTCCAGTCATGAACACAAAATATCTTTCCATTTATTTGTGTCTCATTCAATTTATTTCCTCAGTGTCTTGAGAGTTTTCAGTGTATAGATCGTTCATCCTCTTGGTTAAATGTAAAACTAGCACTTTATTCTTTTTGATGCTATTGTAAATGGAATTAATTTCTCTTTTTGATAGTTTGTTGTTGGTGTACAGAGTTACAACTGATTTCTGTATACTGATCTTGTAGCTTACGATTTTACTGAAATAGTTTATTAATTCTAACAGTTTTGGTGGAGTCTTTAGGGTTCTCTATATGTAATATCATGTCATCTGCAAATAGAGATGACATTGGCGGTGACATAGTCATCACCAAATTTATTTCTCTCTCATAGATCTAGATGACTTGGATAACATGGGTGCCAATTTAGTCATGAATGTTTAGTATTACTTCTCTCACCTATTCTATAATGAATTTTTCAGTTGCTCATTCTGCTTTTATATCATGTGCAATTGTAGAAGGTATGGTCTCTGTCTGACTTAATGGAGATTTATGACTTTTTTCTAGCCTCCTTTTAGGAGAAGACCTACAGGTCCATACAGACAAGACTTCTCTTCTTCCTCAGTATGTGAACAAATAATATTGTGGGCTACTGGCTTAGGTGGGCTTTTGGATAACACTACCCACATGTGTATTAACAGTTACATGGATTATAGAATTGTAGGGAAATTTGTTTCATGTTCTGATTCCAAGCAGAAAATACTTTATAATCCTTCTTCTTAATGTAGTTATACCTAAAGCTATCTTTAAAATTCTTATATGAGCAAATCTGGGATATATAGGTTAGGGTGGAGTGAATGAAAAAAAACCTAAAATAGGTTTCATTCCTTCCAGTGAAAACACTGATGAAAGTAACAGAAAATTAATTAACAAAATGAAAACTATATTCCATAGGGTACAGTTAGGATCAGTGGATAGTTACATAGTGGCACATTTCTACTCAACATACAGAAGAGTTTTCCATTTTTCTGAGCTATATAAAGTGTATACTCATATTCCTGGCATCCTCAGATAACTCAGAAAATAAATGTTGGTTATTAGTGATAACCTCAAGTCATATTTTTCAAATTCTGGCTGACTTAATGATATTTTAAGTATTCTAATAATAAAAATTATGTAACTGTGAAGTTCATTACAGTTGGACCTCGAGTAACACAGGTTTGAACTGAGCAGATCCACTTACATGTTTTTTTTCAATAAATATGTACTAAACTACTACACAATCCACCGTTGGTTGGATCTGAGGAGGAAGAACTATGGATACACAGGGCTGACTGTAAAGTTATATGTGGATTTTCAACTGTGCGGGGGACTGGTGTCCCTAACTGTCATGTTGTTCAGGGATCAACTGTATTTTCATTCAGTTGTATTTAATTTTGGCCAACTTTCTGCTGAATCTAGCACTTGTTATAACCAGGAGCTACTGTAGTTTTCAAATAAAAATGGCACTCTGTTACCTGAACATTAAATAAACCACCTGAAAAATGTTTCCAGCTGGTAGAGAGCAGTGCTGTTTATTCTTATTATTTCTCCAATGTCTTTAAATTTTTCTCTGGATCCTCTGTCTGGATAGAAAATACAAGAAATAATAATAGTGTACATCTTAATCATTAACATAGAGGGCCTTCCATTAACTTCCTGATCACCTCTATAAGTAATGTAGATGGCCATTTACTGGGAGAAAATACTTACTACAGTAGTGTAGTTTTGCAGATATTTTTAGTCTATCAGCAAAATACTGCAACAAGCCAACATACATTCACCCACTTTCCTCTTTTTTAAATGGGTTACCCAAATTTTTAGCACAAGGAAGCAATTTTACATTGCATTAACACATTAGCATCTGCTCAAGAGTCACCATCTATTGACTTGCTGCGTCTCTAAGCTATACATAAGACAGAGTTAAGCAAATAATTCAGGGTAATAAAAGAAATCCCACCATAAAGTACGATGCTATCCCCAGACCATAGATTATACTGTGAGAAACCAGTTCCTTCATGAATAAAACATCCATGGTATTCAAAGTGAATATCACTGTAACTAGTAAATTACATCTAGACTTTAAAGTGGATACTATCCTCTTGGTAAGATACAGGGTTCTGATGAGTGAGTACAAATTACAAACTCAATATAGTAGTAATATAGGACACTAAATAAGATCCAGGAGAAAACATATAAGAATGGTAAATGGGAGATATATATAGAAAAATTTTTATGCAATCTGCAAGTATGCTTTGCTTGAATGAATCACTGAGGAAGATGAACAAGTGTTCAGTTGGAGCTTAACGAGATGCTGAATATTTCTGTGGTTCAAATATTCAAAGGAAAGCAACTGCTTTTGGAGCTCTCTGGAGTTCCAGCCCCATGGACTGGCCAGTGTCTTGGGACATGGAATACCTTGCTCTCAAATTTATCCTCCTTTGGCCCAGAACCTCAGAAAACCAAGAGATTTCACTTTGAAGATGGTATTTGGTCTAGGGCATGGCTGACAAAGAATAGTGCTGTCCTACACACAGGGTTAAGATGTAAAAATCAAGTCTTTGCTGAACTAAGAGGACAGTGTGGCTTAAATAAGAGTCAAACAATCTCGGTTCTAGTCCCAGGCTGCCATTAACTAGCTCTGTGGCCTTGAACTTTTCTCTCTTTCTAGAACTCACATCTGTAATAAGTGATTATTATAGTGATTTACAATTGTGTAATGGTTCATAATAACAAAGTATTTTCATGATGCTATCACATTTCACCCACCAGCTACCCCATGAAATTCATATCACAGGCGAAGAAACTGAAGCTCAGAGTGATATGGGGACCTACAAAATCACACAGCCCGTAAATGGTAGCATAGGACACCAAAGCCAGGTTTTCTTTTAAATTCTTTTAAATTCTTTCCACTTAACTTCTTTATCCATAAAACAAAAGATTGCATTAATGATTTCTTTTTAAATCAAATATTCTGTGATTCACTAGATGTGACATTATTTTAGTATTATTATTTTTTTGGCTGCACCACGTGGCATGTGGAATCTTATTTCCCCAACCAGGGATTGAACCCAGGCCCTCTGCAGTGAGAGTGCGGAGTCCTAACCACTGGACCGCCAGGGAATTCCCTAGATGTGATATTATTAATGAACTATCTTTCAATTAGGTGAATTACCAAAGATTTATTAAGTATTGACTTAGCATATCACTATACTGAGAACAGTGGTATATGTATAAGATCTAGTCTTATTCCACCTCAAGGAGCTTCAATGTGGTTATTCCTTTGCATACTCATTCAACAGATTTCCAATTAATTAGGACTGTGCTTATAAGAAAGAAAATCATTGTTTATTGCTTTAAAAGTTTTTTACTTCTAAATCAATGTTGGCTAAAGTAAGGAAAGAGCAATCCAAAACAGGCTTGTGTACTGACAGTTTGGGAGTCTGGCCTCACCTCTCATGAAGGCCAATTCTGTACTACTTTACCCAAGTTACTGCCAATCACCAAGTAGGTGAATTTAGTAAAGATTCAAGCCCTTTGTACTTTGATTTCCCCAGTGTGTGTCACAGAGATCTGTTGGTGATACCTGTCACCCTATTGATGTATAAACAAGCTGGGTGGATATCTTGTTCCTCTCTCTCCACTATTCTGTTTGCCCCTCCTTAAGCTGTGTCCTCTGTGGAAAAAGACAACTGAACCAGATAAAAGAAGGACATTCTCTGGACAAGGGTCTGCAAGTAGTTGTTATTACTTTGCTAGAACATTCAAATTAGCCCTCAAGGCCCTTTGATGGGGGAATATAAACAGGCAAAAATATTAATAGATGGCTCTAGAATTCCACTAGTAAAGCTGTTTTCGGTGAGGGGATGGTCTGGCAAGTGTTTCAATAGAGGTTGAATGTTCCCACTGCCCTCCCAGCCTAGGTGTCAGCTGTCAAGTACCTTACTGTTTTGATTACCATAGCTTTATAACATATTTTGAAAACAGGACATGTGATGCCTCCAAGCTTTGTTCTCTATCAAGATTGTTCTGGCTATTTGGGGTCCGTTGTGGTTCCATACAAATTTTAGGATTTTTTTTCTATTTCTGTAAATCAGTGAAGCTTTTATAATAAAAAAAATTAAGAAGAATGAGGTAGGCCTATATACTGACATGGAAAGATATAAAATATTTTTTCTTTCGATTTTTAAAAGTAGTTTTAAAAATCAAGGTAATACATGCACACAGCTTAAAAAAAAAAATCAGTTTACAACCAGGGCTTCTGATGAAAAGCCATGTACCCTACACCCAGAAGCATGGATTTCTGTTCACAGTCTTTTTTTGAAATTTTAAAATATTTTTTCTGAGCATTGTTTTTTTAACCATTTAAAAAAACTGAAGTATAATAAATTTACAATGTTGTGTTGGTTTCGGGTGTACAGCAAAGTGACCTGGTTACACACACACACACACACTTTTCAGATTCTTTTCCATTATAGGTTATTACAGGATATTGACTATAGTTCCCTGTGCTATACAGTAGGTCCTTGTTGTTTATTTTATATCTCCCCCCTGCCATTTCCTTTGGTAACCATAAGTTTGTTATCTACATCTGTGAGTCCATTTCTATTTTGTAAATAACTTCATTTATACAATTTTTTAAGATTCCACATATAAGTGATATATGATATTTGTCTTTCTCTGACTTACTTCACTAGTATGATAATCTTTAGGTTCATCCATGTTGCTGCAAATGGCATTATTTCATTCTTTTTCATGGCTGGTAATATTCCATTGTGTTCATATACCACATCTTTATCTATTCATCTGTCAGTGGACACTTAGGTTGCTTCCGTGTCTTGGCTATTGTAAACAGTGCTGCTATGAACACTGGGGTGCATGTATCTTTTCGAATTAGAGTTTTTGTCTGTTCTGGATATATGCCCAGGAGTAGGATTGCTGGATTGTATGGTAGCTCTATTTTTAGTTTTTTAAGGAACCTCCATACTGTTCTCCATAGTGGCTGCACCAATTTACATTCCCACCAGCAGTGCAGGAGGGTTCCCTTTTCTCCACACACTCTCCAGCATTTTTATTATTTGTAGAGTTTTTAATGATGGCCATTCTGACCAGTGTGAAGTGATACCTCATTGTAGTTTTTTTTTTTTTTTTTTTTTTTTTTTTTTTTTTGCGGTATGCGGGCCTCTCACTGTTGTGGCCTCCCCCGTTGCGGAGCACAGGCTCCGGACGCACAGGCTCCGGACGCGCAGGCTCAGCGGCCATGGCTCAAGGGCCCAGCCGCTCCGCGGCACATGGGATCCCCCCAGACCGGGGCACGAACCCGCATCCCCTGCATCGGCAGGCGGACTCTCAACCACTTGCGCCACCAGGGAGGCCCCTTCATTGTAGTTTTGATTTGCATTTCTCTAATAATTAGTGATACTGAGCGTCTTTTCATGTGCCTGTTGGCCATCTGTATGTTCACAGTTCTTCTGATGCTTACAAGTACACATAATTAACTAACAGGCCTTTGGTATATTATATCCTGAATTCAGCCTCTTTTTCTCATCTCTACCAATAAGCCCTGGTCCAAACCACCACTGTCTTTTGCAGGGACAACTGAAATAGCCTCTTACTTGGCCTGCCTTCCTGCTCCCACACTTGCCCTGCCACAGCATCTTCTCCACAGAGAAGTCAGAATGACCCTTTTAGATCTTGCACTCCTTTGCTCAAAATCTTCTGGTGCTTTCCTGTCTCATTCAGAGTAAAATCCAAAATCTTTACCTTGACCAAGGACGTCCTAGGTGGTCTGGTCCTCCACTATCTCTTGGCCTCATCTTCTCTAATCCCCCCTGCTCACTCCTGGTCAGCCATACTGACCTCTTTGCTGGACTCTGCACACCCCAAGCAGGCTCTTGCCTCAAAGCCTTTGCAACTGCTGTTTCCTCCACCTGGAACGCTTTCTCAGACAACCTCGCTCCCTCAGTTGCTTTGTGTCTCTGCTCAAACGCTACCTCTTAGAGAGGACTTTCCTCAGAATCCCACTTGAAATTGAACTCCCTAGGTTAGGTCTCTAACCTCTTACTCTGCTTTATTTTTCTTCGTGGAGCTTGTCACTGTTTACAATTTTTATTTTACTCCATATGTTCGTGTTCTTTCCATTGTGCTTCCCTGCCATTCTTTAGGGCAACTGTCTTTGCCTGCATGGTCGCAGCTGAGCTGCAGGCAAATTGGTATTCCAGTTCAGTGGAAGGGAAAAGTGAGCAAGAGCTCCTAGGGACACACATTACTTCAATTATGTTCCTCTGAGAAGAAATTAGTAACCTAGCCATAGCAGAGCTTGGAGGGCTTGGAAGTGCAGTGTTGCTGGGCAAATATGTGCCTGCCTTCTCTATTACTAGAAAAGGGGATAACGTATTTTGATGGACAACTTGCCATAGTCTTCCACAATTTGTTGATTTTAAAAATTGAAAAACCATCTAAAAGTATATAAAATGTTTTTTTTTACATCTTTATTGGAGTATAATTGCTTTACAATGGTGTGTTAGTTTCTGCTTTATAACAAAGTGAATCAGTTATACATACACATATGTTCCCATATCTCTTCCCTCTTGCGTCTCCCTCCCTCCCACCCTCCCTATCCCACCCCTCCAGGCGGTCACAAAGCACCGAGCTGATCTCCCTGTGCTATGCGGCTGCTTCCCACTAGCTATCTACCTTACGTTTGGTACTGTATATATGTCCATGCCTCTCTCTCGCTTTGTCACAGCTTACCCTTCCCCCTCCCCATATCCTCAAGTCCATTCTCTAGTAGGTCTGTGTCTTTATTCCTGTCTTACCCCTAGGTTCTTCATGACGTTTTTTCCTTAAATTCCATATATATGTGTTAGCATACAGTATTTGTCTTTCTCTTTCTGACTTACTTCACTCTGTATGACAGACTCTAGGTCTATCCACCTCATTACAAATAGCTCAATTTTGTTTCTTTTTATGGCTGAGTAATATTCCATTGTATATATGTGCCACATCTTCTTTATCCATTCATCCGATGATGGACACTTAGGTTGTTTCCATCTCCAGGCTATTGTAAATAGAGCTGCAATGAACATTTTGGTACATGACTCTTTTTGAATTATGGTTTCCTCAAGATATATGCCCAGTAGTGGGATTGCTGGGTCATATAGTAGTTCTCCCTTTTCTCCACACCCTCTCCAGCATTTATTGTTTCTAGATTTTTTGATGATGGCCATTCTGACTGGTGTGAGATAATATCTCATTGTAGTTTTGATTTACATTTCTCTAATGATTAATGATGTTGAGCATTCTTTCATGTGTTTGTTGGCAGTCTGTATATCTTCTTTGGAGAAATGTCTATTTAGGTCTTCTGCCCATTTTTGGATTGGGTTGTTTGTTTTTTTGTTACTGAGCTGTATGAGTTGCTTATAAATATTGGAGATTAATCCTTTGTCAGTTGCTTCATTTGCAAATATTTTCTCCCATTCTGAGGGTTGTCTTTTGGTCTTGTTTATGGTTTCCTTTGCTGTGCAAAAGCTTTGAAGTTTCATTAGGTCCCACTTGTTTATTTTTGTTTTTATTTCCATTTCTCTAGGAGGTGGGTCAAAAAGGATCTTGCTGTGATTTATGTCATAAACTGTTCTGCCTATGTTTTCCTCTAAGAGTTTGATAGTTTCTGGCCTTACATTTAGGTCTTTAATCCATTTTGAGCTTATTTTTGTGTATGGTGTTAGGGAGTGACCTAATCTCATATTGAAAGTATATAAAATGTTTAAAATATGAAAAGCCATTATGTAAGATCTTACATAACTGTGATATGGTAAACATTACTCACTGTAGAGATAAGTACTGCACTGTGACCGCACTTCTTGTGTCACTTAAAGGAGAATGTCGTTCCACTTTTTACTGCACAGGCAGATTGCGGTTTCTGTAAGTTGAAGGTTTGTGGCAACTCTGTTGAGAAAGTCTGTGGGCACCATTCTCCCAATAGCATCTGCTCATTTTGTGTCTCTGTGTCACATTTTGATAATTCTCACAATATTTCACACTTTTTCATTATTATTATATTTGTTATGGCGATCTGTGATCTTTGATGTTACTACTGCAAAAAGATTATGACTCATTGAAGGCTCAGATGATGGTTAGCATTTTTTTAAGCAATAAACTATCTTTAATTAAGGTATGTATGTTTTTTGGACATAATGCTATTGCACACTTAACAGACTACAATATAGTGTAAACATAACTTTTATATGCATTGGGAAACCAAAAAATTCATGTGGGTCACTTTATTGTGATGTTTGCTTTATTTCGGTGGTCTGGAACTGAACCTGAGGTATGGCTGACCTTAAATTTGGACTATGCCTTTTTTGTACGGTTTTCTGTTGGTGGAGTTTCTAGTTGCCTTTTGTTCATGTTGTTGCTCTCTCCCAGTCTTTTGTTCTCCTGCTCCAGCGTGGACTTTCTGCACTCTTCGCCTGCTGTATTGCTGTGGGGTCTCCGGATTTCCATTCACTGGGCTCAGTCCACTATTCCGAGGATTCTGTGTCTTCCTCTTTGGTGACTTATCCCTCATTTGCTGGAGTGCAGTCTCAGGAAACTGTCTTAAGAATGAGTCCTCACCCCACGTATTTACCATAGCTGGTTGGTCTGTTCTAGATTCAGAGCCATTGCCCCTTGAACTGTGAGGCCAATGTTCCTCTTGTCTCCCGGAATCTAGTGCTGCCAAGCAATCTGCTGTCACTCTGACCTGCCTTACTTTGGAGGTTTCTTCTCCCTAGAAGCTTTAAAGATCTTCTGTGTAGTCTCAGTGTTCACGCGTTGTTGGTCTCAGGTGTTTCTTCATTCCTGGAAAACTTCATTGTATCATTTATTGAAAAATGCTCTCATGTCTGTTTTCTCTAACTGGAACTCCTTTTAATCAGATTCTGACCTTTTGGACTGATTCCCTGTATTTCTTGTCTTTTTGTTCTGCTCTCTAGGAGGTTTTCCAGATGATAATTTTCAACCATTCCACTTCATTTATTTGGATACTTATTTTTGTTCTGATTTTTTTCCATAGCACACTTTTTTGTTTTATGAATTCAGTATTTTCTTGACTCTCTAGATCAGGGGTCCCCAACCCCTGATTAGGAACCAGCCACACAGCAGGAGGTGAGCAGCGGGCGAGTGAGTGAAGCGTCTCACTTCTTCTGCCGCTCCCCACTGTTCCCATTACTGCCTGAACCATCCCCCCAGCCCCATGTGTGGAAAAACTGTCTTCCACGAAACGAGTCCCTGGTGCCAAAAAGGTTGGGGACTGCTGCTCTAGATGTTAGAAGGCAGGTATAATGAACTAATTCTAGAAGGCTGGTATAACCCTACCTAAAGATATCCAATTAACAAAACAACAAGAATCCTAGAATATTTTTACTTTAAGATATATAAATGCAAGAATCCTAAATAAATTAACAAATCAAATCCAGCTGTTTATTGAAAGAATAATATTATATGATTAAGTAAACTTTATCTTAGAAATACAAAGGGGGACCCTAGTAATATCCTTATTAGGTCATATGATCATGTCAAGGGATGTTGAAGAAACCACTGTTAAAATTTCACATCTATTCCTGAACACAACTGTAATAAATGAGAATTGGAAAAATTAGAGTGAAGAAAATTTCCCTAGCATAATAATGGATTTCTCATATCAATGACTAATATTAAAATTAATGACCAAACATTAAGTTTTCTTATTAAAATGTTGAGCAAAAAGTCTACATGAATCACTCTTACTGTAATATAACATATCTCTGGAATTGTTAGCTAATACACTCAAATAAGATAACAAAAGATATAAAGAAAATGGCAAAGTATTATTTGCAGAAGGTAGGACTTCCCTGGTGGCACAGTGGTTAAGAATATGCTTGCCAATGCAGGGGACATAGGTTCGATCCCTGGTCCAGGAAGATCCCACATGCTGCAGAGCAGCTAAGCCCATGCGCTGCAACTACTGAGCCTGCGCTCTAGAGCCCATGAGCCACAACTACTGAAGCCTGTGCACCTAGAACCCACGCTCTGCAACAGGAGAAGCCCGTGCACTGCGACAAAGACCCAGCACAGCCAAAAAAACAACAAAAAACGGTAGGACTATCTATCCTCAAATTATAATGAATTAACACAAACTCTATTCAAAATAAGACCAGTAAGTAAGGAGGCAAGTTATAAAAATCAGTGCCATAGCACTTTTCACTTAGTTGATGAGCAATGATGAAAAACAAACGTTCTGTGTTTATGAGACTATGAGGAAGTGTCCTCTCATACCACCAGGGGCATTGTATAATATTATCACCTCTCTGGAGGCCAATTTTAGAGTCCCAAAGGTTCGGAAAACATCCATAGTCTTGAATCAAGCATCTCTACTCCTAGGCATACGAGCTAAGGAAACAGATATAAATGGAAAGATGAATGAAGAAAAAAAGGGAAGCAATTTAAGTGACAATCACCTGGGTGCTCCTTAATTATATCCAGACAACATGGAGTATTGTACAGGTGTTTAGAAAAATGATGTGGATCTTTGTTGTCGTGGAAGGAAGCTCATAGCAAAGTGAAAAGGGCAGGATACAGATTAATACTGTTAAAATTATGTAGTCATATGCCTATATAAGAAGACTAAAGTCTGGAATGACACACAACAGAGTGTGTGTGCATGAGAGAGAGATTTGATAACACATTATTATCATCAATTAATGTCAGATTGAAAATTGATTATTAGATTTTAGTGACTCATCTAGCAAGAAGAATGGTATAAAGGACCCCTTCCTTTTTAAAATTTAAGTATCCTTGAAGGTCTTGGGGTTGAGCAGGTGGGGGAGTGAGAGGAGCGGAGATGAAGCTGCTCTGGAGAACCGCTGTGGCAGGGAGCCCGATGCAGGGGGTGGCGACGGCTCTTGTCCCCTTTACAGGCTGTGCAGGACTAGTCTGACTCTAAATAAAAGTAATAGCAATGATACATTTGCCAAAATATATACGAGTTAAATTGCTGAATTCTACTCTGGATAAATACAAGGAATGTTATTAGCTTTGTTAAAAAATTAATGCAAAGTCTATTTTAACTGAGATATACCTAAACTGTAACACCTACTTTACTATAGATGAAGTATTTTAAATGTTAATATATGCCTTTCAGCATTATATATACTATACATTTAGTTCACTGACAAAAGTTTTTCTATTGAATAATCTGCTTACATTTTTTGAAACAACTGCCATAATAACATATAAATATTCCCCCAACAGGTATCTCCTCTATCTCCTCTCTAGTTGTGGCTATATAAAATAAAATTGGGAATTTTATTATTCTCCCTCCTTTTCACCTGCATATGAAATGCTTATCTAACTATACACATCTCAGGTTGGCACTAAGCTAATTACAAAAGTCTGTTTAGATCTATCCACCTATCTTTTGTTTTGCTACCTACCTGGGCCTTTTCCAAGCAGGCAGAACATCTCCAATCAGTCTGTTATCACAACTAGGACGCAGGAGATTAGTGACTGGAGAGGGGCAGAATCAGTTTACATCCTTACAGGCAAGAGAATGGTATTACTGCACAAGCAAGAAATGTGAGGCTCCCTGACCTTAATTTAGAAAACCTGCAGTTAATAATCACACTAAAGTTGGTTTTTACATGCCAGACAGTTTTTGTTTCCTGTTTTTACAATTTGAGTGTCCTTTGTGGTTACCAAAATTATTTGCTAAAAGGCATATATTAACATTTAAAATATTTCATCTATAATAAAGTCTTACAGTTTAGGTATATCTGAGTTAAAATATACTTTGCATTGATTTTTTTTTTTTTACAAAGCTAATAACAAATTCTTTGTATTTATCCAGAGTGGTATTTAGCAATTTAACTAGTGAATTATGACAATTAATACACTGAAAACTCCTTTCTTAATTGAGGAACAAAATGGGTTTTTCACTGTAATCTGTCAACCCAAATAAAGCACATATAGATTCCACCACGGCACACTCTCACCCCTCCCAAAAACGTCAATTGTTTCTCGAAGGAAAGAGAACTCAGCCTGAAGCTACACATTTAGCAAGGAAAACGGGTCAAAGAACAGATGTGCAGAGCTGGGGAGAACTGGTACAGGTGATCCGGTCAGTATGCAGAGGTTCCAATAACAGCAAACTCAACTTGGTTTCTTTTTCATAGTGGAACACTTAATGAAAACAAATCTAATTAACACCATACGCCAAAAAAGAAGTATAAGTGATCTTCTAAAGTGTGGTTAGCTTTCACTTAACATTCTACTAAAGGAACTGTATTAGCCAAACCCATCTCAGCTGCTTCAATGTAACTCACTGTGTGTTCAGTAAAATGAGTTTTGTTTTCAGACACTTGTTCTCTTTTAGAGAGAGAGTGCTTTACAGTTTGTGTTTGTGTGTATGTTACTGAAATGAAATGTACAGTCTAGCTATGGAGATGATGCTCACAGAATGAAAATACAGTGTGAGTCTATATATGTATATATTGATATAGAAGAAAAGTTACAATGGCACTTTTGGTGCCCCAAATTTTAGGTTTACTAAGTATTTCCAAGGTACTTTTGGTATTATGAAAATAGAACTAATACTTGGAGGGGGAAAAAAAATCTCAAAGTCATGTTTGGGGGCTTCCCTGGTGGCGCAGTGGTTGAGAGTCCGCCTGCCAATGCAGGGGACACGGGTTTGTGCCCCGGTCCGGGAAGATCCCACATGCTGCGGAGCGGCTGGGCCCGTGAGCCATGGCCACTGAGCCTGCGTGTCCGGAGCCTGTGCGCCACGACAGTGAGAGGCCCGCGTACCGCAAAAAAAAAAAAAAAAAAAAAGCAAAAAGTCATGTTTGCTACTTCCACGATAAAAGGAAAAAATTTCTATTACATGGACTCAGTCTCCCTTGGGTAAGTCTAGAAGAAGAAGAAGAAAAAACTATGGGATGAATTTGCGAAAGTGTGAAAAGGTGCCTTTACCTACACCAAGGCTGCACTAAGACTGCTCTTGTAAGTTACGTCGATTTTCTAGATCTATGACACTAAACAGCCATCCCAAGGCTCTGTTGATTACATCATGTATATTAGCATTTAAACTTTCATCTCTCTCCTCTTAAAAATACAGATTAAAAATTTAACCAGATTTTAATGACGACAACGACAAAGTAAAATATTGCTCTATTCAATTTCTTATCTGCCTTTGGCATTATTAACTGTAAGGTCTCATAGAAATATTATTTAAAAAGTTAAAGGCAGTGTTGGGACTTCCCTGGTGATGCAGTAGTTAAGAATCCACCTGCCAATGCAGGGGGACATGGGTTCGAGCCCTGGTCCGGGAAGATCTTGCATGCCGCGGAGCAGCTAAGCCCGTGCACCACAACTACTGAAGGCTGTGCACCTAGAGCCTGTGCTCTGCAACAAGAGAAGCCACCACAATGAGAAGCCTGCGCACCGCAACAAAGAGTACCCCCGCTCGCCACAAACTAGAGAAAGCCTGCATGCAGCAACGAAGACTCAATGCAGCCATAAATAAATAAATAAATAAAATTTATATTAAAAAAAGTTAAAGGCAGTGCTATCTTCAGCAGAGACACCGCTATCTTCAACGGAGACACTAAGTTAGTGAACTATTCTCTCTCATCAGCCAATTGAACTAAAAGTTTTGAGGCCCTTTTAAACCAATGCCTGTTTTGTAACTTTCTAAAAAGTATTTCAGTAATTTTTGTTAATCATTACATTAACAGTAATTATATACTTAGAGGATCATAGTACTTAAAACATCAGTAACCATGGAACATCTTTAACCTGGTCAGGTATTTACTGATAAGGCATTATTATCTTTTACAAACAACCTTACAAGATAAAATGCACATCCCAGTAACATTCTTAGCAGAGGAAAAGGTATCCTTATGGTTTTCCTCCAGTAACCTAAGATAACTGGTCTCATCATGAAATAGCCAAAAAAAAAAAAAGTTATAAGATACAAGGGCTAACTTTCCACATGATCAGACTAACTTTTAAGTCAAAATCATGTAAAACATCTTACAAAAATTTCTCTTTAAAATGTGATTTTAAAAAGTCCTACCATATGGTAGTAAAAACATTCATATATAATTTAAAATTCTCAAAGCAGCTCCTATCTGAAACAAAACAAAACAAAAAAACCCAAGAAAAAAAATTGACAGTAATACGTAGCATTTGTTTCTAAATTAAAAGGTTATTTTTTGGTAGTTGTGCTTATTAATCATTTTGCAGGGTTTTTAAATTGTTCATTATCAAAAAAGACCCAAAGTATACTAATACAATTGAAGAGAACATAAGAAATCTGAATCTTTGCTTTCAGTATCCTTAGATATTTTAGAGCTATAGGATTTATTTTAAAGTAAATTCAGTAAAGAATATTTACTACCATTTATGAAAATAAGGATCATATTGATGAAAATAAAGACCTCCATTTCAAGTAAACATTTACTGAATATTTAGTACATATCAGGTGCTCTAGTAGGTGATTTTATAAGATTCTCTGCCCTATATTTCTAAAGTGTTAAGTCGAAAACTTTCCTGGTAAACACTGTCTTTTTGTTTTGTTTTGTTTTGTTTTTTTGCGGTTCGCGGGCCTCTCACTGTTGTGGCCTCTCCCGTTGCAAAGCACAGGCTCTGGACGCGCAGGCTCAGCGGCCATGGCTCACGGGCTCAGCCGCTCCACGGCATGTGGGATCTTCCCGGACCGGGGCACAAACCCGTGTCCCCAGCATTGGCAGGCGGACTCTCAACCACTGCGCCACCAGGGAAGCCCAACACTGTCTTTTAAATGGTAGGTATTACTAGTCACATATAATCATATATAATTTAAATATATATTGTTTATAGTATATATATAAATCTATAGTTATACACTTTTAATGTATATTATATATAATTATAAAGCTATATGCATAGAACAATTTTTTGGTTAAATAACTTGTCAAAATGAATGGTAGGTATCATCCTTGAAATAAAAACATTATAGGAATATTGCTCATTTAATTAACGCAAACCACCTGTCAACTACCTATAGCAATCTGTACTTAAGTGCTAAAAAGATCCAGCTGAAATGTAACTTCTCTAATTCTGATCAGAGAACTATTTTTTTCCCACAGCTAAAGGGGTCACTCGAAACAAAAACTAGCATTGTTTTTCTGTGATTAGGTTACAGTAGCTTAAGTCTCTGAACACCAGAATGCCTCACACAGCTGTTAATTGTAGACCAGGGGACTGGCTGACATCTGCTTCTTGCTTATTTTGTTAACGGTTCACTTCCAGGTCCTTAAAAAGATTGTAGGCTTTCTCCAAAGATAATGTTGGATGCATCTATGTCTGCCTTCTACATAGTTGGCTTATTCTGGTTTGTCACTCTCCATACAATGCAAATCTGAGTGAACTCACATCTGTCACCGATCGACCCAATTCGTGGGCAATCTTTTCCCATCGACCTGGGGTTCCTCCTGGGAACTTAACCATACTTCTTGTCAGCTGGCTGAGGTCCTCTTCTGTCCATTCAGGTGCCTGCAAAACATTAAAGAAAAAAAAATAATTCAGAGAATGTTCGCTAAAACGTTTAATAAACCTGTGAAACCAAGTATTGGCATTAAGCTTTCTGCAAAAATAACAATGTTAAAATGTATCTACTACATTAGGTGAAGGTCTGAGTTGCATATTTAACATTAGAATGCAAAGCTCCCGCAGCCTTTTAAATGCTCCAACGTACACCAAATAATAAAGAAGAAATACTGTGAACCCAGGCTCTTAAAGACATTTAAAAAAGAAAGACAGTTGTTTTGAAGTGCATTGTGTCACTAATGCTCACAAATGCCTCATGTGAGCTTACCACAGAAGGTCTTGAAGTTTTTAAGAAAAATGATTAAAAAAGCAAAAAACTTTATAAGTGTAAATGAAAATGTGAACAAGTAAATGGACTGATTCAGAATCAGAACCGAGACAAAGATATATTTTTTGTTCCTTCTACGTAACGATATTTAATTCTAAAAAGCATGTATTTTCAAGAAGTTAATTTATCAAGTGCTAGCATTTTGTAAAACTTGAGAACAGAAATTAGAAACTCCTGCAGCCAAGACTTAAACCACCCGGTCCATGCAAAGCAACACTTCCTTCTTGAAAAGGTAAATAGCTTCTAAAAGTTGATCAAATTATTAAATTGAATAATAAAATACCTTAAAGATTATAAAAATCTTTTTTTGCAAAAGCCAAAATTCTCAGAGCAAGCATATTCTCTGCATTTTATTCAGCATTACCACTTGGTGAAACCCAAAGTTGAGCAAAGCAAAAGAAACCATCATCAAATAACAGGTAACCACGTTACAATTATTTTACGTTACAGCACTAAACTATTTCCTACCAGAGGCAGTAGCCACAATGGTGTAACACAAGACTCTAGGAGTCAGCAGAGAGATGGAGGAAGCCACCTTATTTTCCTTTAATTAAAAAGAAAGAAAAAAAGAAAGAAGGAAGGAAACCTCTGAGACAAATACCTTTTCTAATCACCATTTCCGATAATGAACAGGCATACATCAGGCCGTATGCATTACAGGACCATCAGCACAGACAACAGTCAGAGGTGAGTGACCCCAGGGACTATCTCCACAGCTACAGCAAAGCTTCTCCCTGACACTAATCCTCCCTGTCATTCTCCCACTGTGCTCTAACCACACTGACATCCGCCTGCCTCACCGCAAGCTTAACGGGGCCCTTCCTGACTTTTTACTGTCTCCCCCAATCAATGGTTCAAGCGTGCTCTTTTCACCATGTCCAAATGGCAGCTTCACTCATAATCAAAGTGCACTGCCCCTGTTAAAGGGCTTTCCGAAAGGCTCTCCCATTTGCATTCATTTGCAAAGCAAACTACTTTTATTCACTTTGTTCTGCTATCAAGAATGTTCCCTGAAGCAGATAAATTGGCATAAATACAACCTGCCACTTAAGAGTCAGTAAATAATAGCCAATAGTAGGGAGGATTTTATCAATCATTCTATTTTGTATCCACTAAAAGCTGAAAGCCTCAAACATATTCATCAGTACAGCCCTTACGAAACATGCATAAATCCCCTTCTATAAAAAGGTAGCCTACACTGAGTATGGTCGGAATTTCCTTGATATTTAATGAATATCAGAAATCTAATTCTCCATATCAGATAATTAAGAAATTTACACTGAAGGTTTTTTTTACTTTCTTTTTGCTTGTTTGTTTTTACTTAGGGGAAAAAGCATTATTCAGATATTATTTAGATGGACATAATTGGATTTTCTAGGAAATCACTTGCTAAAAAGCTGCAACTTGAATAACTATACCAATTGGCTTCAAAATGCAAAAGTTACGAAGCATTTAAATATAAGCTTATAGTACAAGGAAGGTCATACATAAACAGCATTAAGTTGACGCTGCACAGAGATAGAGTATTCCAACCATATAGTATATCAATGCAATTTCACACTAAATCAGATCTTATTTCTGCATTAATTATAACAAACACATTTTTGTAGCAAACGAAATTGTCTAAAATGTCAATAATATAAGCCATTCTTTCCCAGAGTAAACTAATTCTTTAATCTATTTTTAATAGATCGGCCTTCCAAATATGCTGCATATATCAACAATGGGCATTAAGAATCAATCTAATTTTAATTCCTTGTTCATCAGTCTAAAAGGATAGTGCCACTTTTTTCTGGAAAGGAAAAGATTTAAATCAAATATTTGGATGAATATCCTGAAAAATCATCTACTTCCTTGAAAACCTTTCCTTTTAGTTTCACTGTTATTTCACAGCCATGATTTTATTATTAATATTAAAAAACTAGATCAATAATAACTGGGACCACAGTCTGAAACCTTTGAAAGAATCCTTTTAGCAGTTCATTCTTCTCTGTCTTCCAGCTGTACAGCACTTTGGTGAATGTGTAATTCCTCAGCAATAGTTGGTTGTGTCTTTAGAAGCAACAGAGCCTACTGTGATCCAGCTACTGCAGCAGCCATGAGGGTGGCCTTGGTGTGAATGTATTCTCCTTGCTCTAATCTGGAGCCAGCTGTAGCTCTGAAAGTCAAATGAATGCATACGCATACTGCTTTGCCACTTAGAACCACGTGTGTCCAATATTACTGAGACACTGGGCCAAAAATTCATCTCTACTGTAAAGTAATGGAAGACACCCCATGGGGTGGGGACAGCTGTTGTGACTACACAAGCATTCCAGTTTTGCATCAGAAAAGCCCCGCTCTGGGAATAACTCTCCATACTGAATAAAAAATAAAAAGTTTTCATATTATTTAATACATTTATGTAATGACTTCAAAATATATCTGCTAAAGTAAGAGCTGATATAACATTTAAATTGTATTCTCTCTACCCCTTTGGGATAGATTTTTGTCATAAAACTAGCTAATGTTCAAAGATTCAGTGCCTTTGAAAATCCTTAATATTCTTGGGGGATAGGAGTTGGAGGCTGTAGGGGAAAGCACACTGTACCTTTAAAGTAACCTATACATACCTTTCCCCTCACAGAGTCACAGAGTTAGATGGTAAAATGTTAATTACAAACTGTCATGCAATTTATTTGGTACTGAAACTTATGACCCAGTTAAAAGAAAAATGTTAAATGTACTTACTTACTGCATTTTCATACTTTATTGAAACTGCCTAATGAAGAATATTTCTGTTGAAATGACTTATTAATGATCCTTATTTATGTAATTACAGACCTTACAATTTTGGATTCAACAATTTTTAATAGATTCAGCTCAATTCATGAATTCTCAAATTTTACCTAAGAAATAATATCCTTACTTAGCATCACCCAGTTAAAATATCACACATGCATCTAATAATATGGATGGTATATCTAATGATTGAATAACCAGCTACCCTCTCATTCTACATTCTGTACTGACATTGTGTTTTAGAATATGCATTCGGCTTTCAGCTATACAATTTTCATTTCCAATTTGAAAATTGAGCAGTTAATTGACCTTGACTATATATGTGGATAAATGGTATATTAAAAAATGCAAACAACAAAATTAAAAACAAATCACCTTGGGGCTTCCCTGGTGGCGCAGTGGTTGAGAGTCTGCCTGCCGATGCAGGGGACACGGGTTCGTGCCCCAGTCCGGGAAGATCCCACATGCCACGGAGCGGCTGGGCCCGTGAGCCATGGCTGCTGGGCCTGCGCGTCCGGAGCCTGTGCTCCGCAACGGGAGAGGCCCGCATACCGAAAAACAAACAAACAAAAAAACCCAAATCATATCTAATGTCTTCTCACTCTTAGGAGGAGAAACTCTTCTTTGAAGAAAACTTGCAACTCACCCTAAGCTATTATTATAGAGTTGTGATCCTTTAGCAGCAGTCGTTGTGACCAGAAAGGTCTTCCCATCTATGACTTAGCTACCTTGCCAAAAGAGAGATCCCCTCTGGACCAGTGATCCTAAAATGTGGTCTGGTGCCAACCGGCAAACGAGTTTGTTACCCACCTGTGACAAAGTTCAGACACTTACAGCAGTTGACCGCTGCCACCACAACCAAGAGCAATCAGCAGGCTCTTCCTTTAGAGACTATAAGCCAGTTGGGTTAGCTGTCAAACTAGCATGGTGCGTCACATGAAGTGTGAGCTGCAATCTTGTTCGGCACCACAGGACTACAGCTTGGTCAGCAGTAGCCGGAAATAATTTTTAAAACCTGGTCCTTCACTATAGATAATTTGAGAAACACTGCTCAAGACAATGCAGATGATTCAGATTCCTTCTTACCCCCCCTTTTTTTAGGAGCAACAGTAAATACTTGGAGCTCTTGAGAAATGGACACAAAGATGTTTGATCCATTCCTTTAGCTTTGCAAAATGCCACTAAGTGTTGGGGGGGACTTGGCATGTAGTAGAAGATTACACCAGGTACAGGGAACAGCAAATTGCAGAGGCCTTGAAGTGGGAGCACGTCTAGGATGTTTGAGGAACAGCAAGATGACCAGGGTGGCCGGAGCAAAGCAAGCCGAGGTGGCAGGGGGAGGAGGTGAGGTCAGAGGGGCAAGGAGGTAAAATCACAGAAGGGCTCAGAGGCCATCACAAGGACTCTGACTCATTTACTCTGCCTGACACAAAGCTCTTGGAGAGGTGTTTTTTCCCTTCGGTTGGTAGAGAGCTTATTTACAAAAGGGGCTATTTACAAAGGTGTGAGTGGAGGGGAGCCACGAGAGCTAGTGCACCGATAGTCCTGACAGCTCAAACCTGCCAGAGGAGACACCCACAGGGTCAGCCTGCTTACGAGGGGGGAGTGAAAGCAGGTGCAGGGCGGCAGTGGGCCTGCGATGGCCACATCCAGAACCACAGCTAATTGGGTTTGTGATAATTTACTGCCCAGGCCCAGCAGTTGATGATAAGGAGTAATATCAGGGTGTGATAAGACTCTCTGAAGTCTTTAATGACAGTACGACTCTCTGCCTTTTTTATTCCTTTACTCTCCTTCTGTGGGGATTCAGAAAGGAGTAATGATAAATAAATGTGATCAAGGGGATATATTTACCCAGAAGAATATGAGTTTACATGAAAGATTTGTGAAGTCTTATTTAAAACTATGATATACATTATTCAAATTCTAACCTAAAGAGTACGTACTAGAATCATCTATTCATGGTAATTTAATATTGAAATAAAGAGTGACACCATCGTACGATGTTTGACTGCCGATAGCTTTGAAGCCTCCCCTCTCCCCTCCCCCTGTGCCCCACGTCTGGGTAAGGCCTGAAGGAAGCCTGGGAGGCGGAAACCTCGCATGTCCCTCCGTCCCTCGTCCCTCCGTGTGTGCGAGAACCCTCATCCCAGCCCCACCCCAACTGCAATAAGGAATCCCAAACCAGCCTCCTTTTCTTTCTCAGGTAATTTTTGGGCCAACATGGAAAGCCTGCCCTGTTTTCCCCAGAAAGCCTTGTTATATAATCAACCTTTTTGTATAATCTTGGGGGGGGGAGGGAGGGAGGGAGAGTGAGTGAGTGAGTGAGTGTGTGTGTGTGTGTGTGTGTGTATCAGTCCTGACACTGGAACCAAATTTTGGGTATGGAGGTGGTAATGCTGTCCCTGCAAGGTGGCCACAGCAGTTGACATTGGGAGCAGGATGTCTAGTGGGGGGCGACCACCACCCAGGGTTATCTTCTCTTGCTTTGGTTTGCTGACTGGATCTGCTGCCTGGTGCTGCACTTGCTGAGTCCTACCAAGCCTCTGTCATAGATTTAACCTACCTAAGCTGGAAGCGTCAATGATCGGTGTTCACAGAGAAGAGCATGGGATCAGGGAGCTCCTTTAAGTACCCTTGGGTTGTGTGTCTCAGCCCAGACTCACCTGTGTCTTAGACTGAGTTGTGTGTCTTGATTGATGGACTCAGGAGAAAGACTCTTAACTTGTGAGACACTGCTTGTGTGTCTCAAGCAGGCGGTGTTGGTCCTGTTCTAAAGAGGGCTCAGGGGGAAAGAGCTTGTTCAGGCCCACTGGGTAGTCACCTGTATGGAGGAACAGCAGTCCCTATTTGAAGAGCAGTTGAATTACTGAGATTCATACTCCTAAAGGCAGATGGCTCACTAGGACCCTATAAGATGCTTTTGCTGCTCCTGCTGCCTATGTCTCTGATGCAAAAAAGACCTTGATCCTCAGGGTTATAGAGAAGAACACCCCTGGCATCCCTGTGGCACAGCCAAGTTGTAAATTCAACCGCTGTCACGGCAAAGGACGTTAACCCTGACAATACTGATTGGAGGCTTTCTGGAGGAAGAAATTTATAAATATGAGCAGTGCAGAGAAGACCTCCCTGAAGTATACCCAGTAACTACCACCACCAAAAAACCCCAAACCCAAACAAAAAAAACCTACAGGGTGAGCACACTGGTCTGCTAGGGCTGCCGTAACTGAGTTGCTTAAACAACAGAAGTCTATTTCTTCACAGTTCTGGAGGTTAGAAGTAGGAGATCAAGGTGTCATCAGGGTTGATTTCTGATGAGACCTCTCTTTCTGGCCTGCACATGGCCTTTGCTCTGTATGTGCCCACACAAAGGGAGGGAAGATCCCTGGCCTCTCTTCCTCTTCTGATAAGGACACCAGTCCTATCAGATTAGGGCCCTGCCCATATGACCTCACTTAACCTTAATTAATCACCTCCTTAAAGGCCCCATCTCCAAGTACAGTCATGTGAGGGTTAGAACTTCCGCGTATGAAGGTGGGACATAATTCAGTCAGTAACAAGGAGGAAACAAACAAAAACTGAAATGGAAGTCCGTAATTTGGCCCAATTGGTAACTGAAATTTTACTAAAAGAATTTCTACAACAAAAAGATTAAAAGGGCAGATTGGCTTTTGTACCTCTATAACACTGGTTCTGAATTAGTTTAACATTTGCTGAAACACAGCAGTTGGATAACCTTCATGGCCTTAATCAATAACGGGGCTCAAATTAGTTACACTGGGCATCCCACTAAATTTAAATAAGGTACCCCCTATAATCTTCGGGCAGTTACTAAACGTGATAAAGAGGACAAAAAGGTATGCCTTACCTTAACCACAGGAACTACTGTCTTGCCTAAATTTCTCGTGATCACAGTACCCACTGTCCTAAAATGTGCCAGTGCTCATGGACTCTCTGACTCAACAAGTAATAAATATTTGTCACAAATTATCTTGATAAAATGGAACCCCACGAACCTCTTCTTCCCCCATTAAAATAGTTAATATGGGGCCTCCCTGGTGGCGCACTGGTTGAGAGTCCGCCTGCCGATGCAGGGGACGTGGGTTCGTGCCCCGGTCCAGGAGGATCCCACGTGCTGTGGAGCGGCTGGGCCCGTGAGCCATGGCCGCTGGGCCTGTGCGTCCGGAGCCTGTGCTCCACAACGGGAGAGGCCACAACAGTGAGAGGCCCGCGTACCGCAAAAAAAAAAAAAAAAAAAATAGTTAATATGCCCAATGTAAATTAAAACAGTCTTTAATGATTGAAACCCTTTAGACAAGATGTATTTAGAGAAGTGGTGAGTAGCCCCACTGCTTTGCCATTTAACAGCCCAGTTCACCCTGCTCTTAAACTTGGGAAGAATGAATGTGCCTCACAGTGGATTACCCATGAGCCTGGATTGCTGTGGGTCTCGTTAAGGTCCCTGTAGCCAGTACTTCTGAATTTACCAAATTCATCCAATCAGCAAATGGTAAATATTTTGCTATTAGAGAATTTGTTGAATATCTTGTTCAGTGCCTATTTCAACACCCTTTTTTTTTTTTTTTTTTTTTTTTTTGCGGTACGCAGGCCTCTCACTGTTGCGGCCTCTCCCGTTGTGGAGCACAGGCTCTGGACGCGCAGGCTCAGCGGCCATGGCTCACGGGCCCAGCCGCTCCGCGGCATGTGGGATCTTCCCGGACCGGGGCACGAACCCGTGTCCCCTGCATCGGCAGGCGGACTCTCAACCACTGTGCCACCAGGGAAGCCCTCAACAGCCTCTTGACTGCAGTTTGCCTTCCCCTCCAGAGGGCTATGACATACTTTACCCAGCTCCCAGGGCGGGTAGCTCACAGCCCTGTCATTGCACGCAATCTCTGAGGGCAAGACCTTAACTACGTCCTTCTTTCTCTAGGGACACGGGTATGACATTACCCTGATGATTGCCTCTTTGACACACTCGTTCAGGACGTACAGGTAATACAAGGTGCTCACAAAAGGAGGATGGGCCACTGCCCCACACACAGGGTACGGTCCCCCTGCCACCTCGATGAGATTCCTGAAAATTATTTGGGAAACTGAAGGCTGCTCTCTCTCTGACACTGTCAAGAAACAGCTGTTGACTCTCAGCACCCACAACTTCTTTTAGGCTTTTTTTTGTGTTCTGAAGGAAACATATTTCTCATTTACAACTTGTACACAAGCCCATTTATGCTGTTACTTGCAAATTAGCTCACTTTGAATGGGGGCCACTCTAACAAAGGGCTCTAGAATCTGTCCCAATTGCAAAATAACAGACACTCCTGTTAGTGCCCCCCAGAGACTCCTTCACTGTAGAGGTTTTGGCAACCTTCTCTCTGAGTTAGAATACCAGTTGTATACAACTAATCACTTTAAAATGTTAAAACCATAAATATTTGGACTGCTAAAATTAAACTCTTGGTCTTTTAAAGAAACTGCTTAAAAAATGAAAAAGCCACAAACCAGGAGCAAATATTCACAACACATATCAGAAAACAAGATTTGTATCACAATTTGTTTACCTATTCTCCTACTGATAAACATTTGGGTAGCTGCCGGCTCTGGGTTATTATGTATTATGAATACAGATGCTATGGATATTTGTGTATAACTCTCTTAGTGGTCATGTGTCTTAATTTCTCTTGGATAAATACCTACTGGTGGAATTGCTAGGTCATATAGAAAGTATACATGTCACTTTGTAAGAAACTAGATAAGTATTTTCCCAAGTATTGTTTTACACTCTAACCAGCAATAAATGAGAGTTCTTTTTTTTTTTTTTTCTTTTTGCGGTATGCGGGCCTCTCACTGTTGTGGCCTCTCCCGTTGCGGAGCACAGGCTCCGGACGCGCAGGCCCAGCGGCCATGGCTCACGGGCCCAGCCGCTCCGCGGCATATGGGATCCTCCCAGACCGGGGCACGAACCCGTATCCCCTGCATCGGCAGGCGGACTCTCAACCACTGCGCCACCAGGGAGGCCCTAAATGAGAGTTCTTGTTGCTCCAGATCCTCACCCACACTTGATATTACCAGTTATTTTATTTATTTATTTATTTTAAAAGAATAATCAGGAATTTATTTATTAATTTAATTTTATTTAATTTTATTTTTTGGCCATGCCATGCAGCATGTGGGATCTTAGTTCCCCAACCAGGGATCGAACTGGTGCCCCCTGCATTGGAAGGACAGAGTCTTAACCACTGGACCTCCAGGGAAGTTTCCAGTTATTTTGACTGTCTGGTAGGAATGAAATGTATCTTATTGTGGTAATGATTTGCATTTCCCAGATAACAAATGATCTTGAGTATCTTTACATGTGTTTAAAGACCAACTGAATATCTACTTTTGTGAAGTATGTGTTCATTTGTTAACTGGGTTATCTTTTTATCAGTCAGTTGTAAGAATTCTTTATATTTTGTGGACACAAGATCTTTGTCAGATATGTTTTGTGAATATTTTCTTCCAGTCTGTAACTTACATTTTCATTTAAAATTCTTCAACTTTTATTTTAAAACAGTAGACTTACCTAATTCCCATATACTCTTTATCTAGCTAACTACGATGCTAATAGCTTATGTAACCATTGTGGTTACAAGCCTCCAAGATGGTCCTCGGTGATTTCTACCTCCTTGTTCAGTCCCCTTCCACAGTGCCTAGAGCTGACCTGTGTAACTAACAAGATATTGTAGAAATGGCAGTGTGTGACTTCCAAGGATAGTTTATAAAAGACACTGCAGGGCCTCCCTGGTGGCGCAGTGGTTAAGAGTCCGCCTGCCGATGCAGGGGATACGGGTTCGTGTCCCGGTCTGGGAGGATCCCATATGCCGCAGAGAGGCTGGGCCCGTGAGCCATGGCCGCTGGGCCTGCGCATCCGGAGCCTGTGCTCCGCAACGGAAGAGGCCACAACAGTGAGAGGCCCGCATACCGCAAAAAGAAAAAAAAAAAAAAAAAGACACTGCAGCTTCTGCCTTGCTGTCTTCGGGATCACTTGGCTCTGAAGGCCAACTGCCCAGTTGTGAGGGCATTCAAGCAGCCCAATAGACAGGCAGTGTTAGGAAGAGACAGTGTCTCCCTCAAGATCAAGGGGCAAGCATTCTTACTGTCTGGTATAGTGAAGATAATTGCCTCCCTCTGGAGAAAAGGACAGCCATGCTTATTGCCTGTTATAAAAGATTTGGGTTCCTTAAGCTCAGGATTCCTCTTCTGTACCACAACCCATTGGTTGCAGAGGGGGTCATCTTTCCCTCCGCATTGCTCTAGGGGAACTGGGCTCAGGGAACCAGCAGAAAAATGCTGATACTCTAGCTACTGCTATTGCTGTGAGTGATAAACTGTCCTTTACCTCTGATCCAAGAGTCTCATGTCTTCTACCAGCATCCATGAAACTGTGGCAGGCTAACTTACGTTACTTGCAAGTGGGGTAGAATCTCCAATTCCTTATAGTTTTGGTGACGAGGATAGGATTCTGACAGAGACATGACTTTCTTTTTTTTTTGCGGTATGCGGGCCTCTCACTGTTGTGGCCTCCCCCGTTGCGGAGCGCAGGCTCCGGACGCACAGGCCCAGCGGCCATGGCTCACGGGCCCAGCCGCTCCGCGGCATATGGGATCCTCCCAGACCGGGGCACGAACCCGCATCCCCTGCATCGGCAGGCGGACTCTCAACCACTTGCGCCACCAGGGAGGCCCGAGACATGACTTTCTGAAAGAGGAAGGATGAGAGCCTCGCAGAGACTTGAGGGAAGGCCTTGGGAACCTGCAGTAAACATGTTGACCAAGTTGTACAGTCAGTTCTGGAAGCAAACGGCCCTTCCTTTCACTGCCTGTTACTGAGGGTGAACTGCGGAGGTGGCTGCACGCTGAACACCAGGAAACAGGTTCAAGACAGGTGCCTCAGAGGTGTCCTCACTGCTGCTAAATCTCTTCTGGGCTGGGGCACTTCCTTACCACCCTGTTAATCAGCCTCAGGTCTGTCCCACGGGAACAACCAGGAGATTCATTTTAGTACTGTTCCCTTTCAGGCAAAAGGTTCTGCTCTCTTTCAGACAATTACAGAGACACATATCTGTAATGACCATGAAAGGAGAGAAATTCATGGGCATAAGTCAGGCCAGTCATTAGAACAGTGTCTGGTTTACTTGGGAGTTGAGGGGGCAGGGTGTGTAATGAATGGTCTTAAGGACAAATGGTATCAGCTGGGCTGTCTTTCCTACAGTCTATCTTGTTGACCTCAAGTCTATTTGGAAATGACAGTAAAAGGTCTCAGGTTTTGGAAGTGGGTCATGGCTGCTTTTATCCTTTCAGGAGGTCTCCCAGAGACAGATAAACTCTTGTAGGAAACCAAGAATGAGGCCTTGCTTAGTATTCAGGTTCTTATTACCTCAGATTGGATTTAGAATGCTGATGTAAGTGACCAACTAGAGAATGAGAAATTAACCCAAAGAAACTTAGGTAAATTTTTGTGGTCAGCCTACCACCCTGGAAAACTCCCCTAGCCCTTATGTAGAAACTGAGTGGGAATTAAGAGATGTCAGTGATGGGAGAGCAACTGCTCTGGATGAAGATGGACTCGGCAAAGAAGGTCACCACTGTGCAAACCTGAGCCAGCCAGTGGCAACCCCATGACCTCAGCTAGAAAGCCCTGTGGCTATGGTACTGAGTCAGAGAGTTCTCAAAGCTGAAATAGATGGTATCAGCCATGAGAACCTCACCACCTGATCACACGTGGTGTGATCATGGGTCACCCAAAACAGTGGAGTTGCATTTGGTTTGTGCAGCTCAGAACTAAAAGCACCTTATCCAAATCTTTGAGTACTGGAGATAGTATGTGTCTCATTTCAGCACTCTACCTGGTACTTTATACGGACTAAACTACTTATCACAGTACTTTGAGGGGACTTGGACCAGCAGGCTGCATTTGCACCTGTCCAGGAAGCTGCTGACATGCTGTCTGCTTTTGAAGTCCCACATCTTCATGACTCTTTTGGGAGGTAAGTCTCTATGACTAATGACCCTGTGACCTGGAGCCTATGACAAAGGAAAACAGCCTTGACCTGGAGGCATCTCTTGGGTTTTGGACTTGCTGCCTCCCTGACACAGTTATCAGGTAGGCACACCACCCCCTTTTTGGGGGGCCTCATTGCACAGCATGTGGGGTTTTAGTTCTCTGACCAGGGATCAAACCCGTGCTCCCTGCAGTGGAAACGCAGAGTCCTAAACACTGGGCCACCAGGGAATTCCGAGGTGCACCCTTTTTGAAAAGCAACTACTACCTTGCTGTTGAACTACTTTCAAAAAGAATGCCTGGTTTAAGGAAGCCTTGTGACTCTCCAGTCTGATATTCCCATTTTGGGGTGAGTCAATGCAGATTCAATGACTCATAAGTTGAGAGGGCCTAACAAGCTTTGCTTGTTCAATGGAAACAGTAAGTTCAAGAACACAGCTGGCCTGGGCCCCCTGGCATCTGGTCTGTACATGAACAAGTGGCAGCTTTCCCTATGGGAGAAACTTTTACTCTATTCCACCATCCGAAGCAAAGCTGCTGGCTCAGTGGGGCCCTCAATTCACAAAGGTTCCATTAAATGCCTGGGCCTTGTTCACTGATGGTTGGGCTCATCAGAAACCTGACGGTACCCAACCTCAGTACCAGCTATGAGAAAACAAAACAGACGTCGCTGTGCAGAGAGAGCAGAGCTGGGGGCGGGAGGCGGGGTGCTTCCCCACCACTGACACGTTTCCAGGTTACTGAGCTGCCATTCCCACCTGATCAGCCACATCGTCATGGCTCTTGAAGGTGACCTTTGCCATTTTTCAGCTTTCCAGACCATTCACGGTCTGTCAACAGTATACCTTTTATTGCAAAAGCCACTCAACAGCCACTCAAGAGTTACCGTATCTGATAGAACTCAAAAATTAATTCAAAAAGATTTGACTCTATCTCCCTCATCTCCTCCAGGTCTTTACACCTTAGTAATAAAGCAGTTTGGTCACTAAATGTCACTTTCTCTAGAAAGGAATCTTATCTTCTTAGCTACTTCCTGGGTAATGGGTAGTGATTAGGATGAAAGGAGAGGCAGGTTATAGAGACGTATTTAGAAAATTTGGGATTCCCACCTGATTCTGGCATGATGCTTCTTTCCCTTATGACAATCCCAGCCCAGTCTGGCTGGTACACCTTCTGGGTGGCAGTCCAGCCAAAAGGGGGAATAGGCGTTTCAACCTCAATTCTGGTTCAGCTACCTGGATTCTCTTGTTAGAGTCACATGGTCCTAGGTCATGATCACTTAGTTGAATATACTTGTCACCAATACAGTGCAAAGTGGGGGGATCTAATGGAACTCTGTAAGATGTATAAAAATGACTTTTTCCTCTCATACTTGACCCTTCTGGGAAAAAGATCTTGGTACAAGGTCAGGGGTGAATGGGGGAAAAAAAGGTGAAGCTATAGCTTCTGGAATGAGATACGCCAATTTTGTGGCAATGGAGGGAGAACAGCAATCTCAAAATCTGGAAAGGCAACAGCTTAGATCCTGAGAGATATGGGGAAGGGAGGAGTGTTAATAATTTTGTCCTTCAGAATAGGCCCTGGAACCTTCCTCATGAAGGAAAACACCCTGGTGCTACTCTCTCAAACTGTTCCAAGTGCCTTAAATTTAGCTGGCTGTACCACAGTTTGATTATTATTGCCTTAAATATTTCTGACAATGTCATTAAAAACAGCAGATGGCCCAGATCCTGTATATCCCATGCTAAACATACATCAGCACCTTTGAGTGTCATCTCTATCCTCATCCCCATGGCCACCACTCAGTCATTCTGTGGGGACGAAAAATGTGACTCGGCTGGTGGCACTGACCAACCTGACGGGTTAGGCTGATGACTTCAGGTAGCTGCTCAACAAAACAAGGACTAGACTCCATTATTAAAAGTGAACTGGCCCAGCTGAGAGGAGTGTAGGAAGCAGGGCCAACTCATAGAAGTCTCATGTGTAATATACTACCACTGCCCTAGTAATTGTAAATAAACTTTCTTTACAGGGTCATCATGTGCATGCACCTCAGGAATACACTGTGGTGCAGAAGCAAGCCATCTTTTTTTCCTTTATTCCTGAAAATACAATGACTTGCACCCTGGCAGTAGTCATAAGAGACATTCAAATGTTTAAAGAAACACCACCAGCAGGTTATGTAGCCCTCAGATGACTGAGAAGACCCCTCCGAAATGAGGGATAACTGACTTGTAGTTCATGTGCTCATTGAGGAAGGTATCCCCACAATGGGAATCATCTAATTCTAAAAGGTGGTATGAAATTTGTTCCTGATTACTTGAATTGACCAATTACACTACGTACCATGGTGGTGGAAGACACTCAGATCAGCCTCAACTTTCTGGCCAGGGTTGTTACCGGTGACCCAACTGCCACAGATTTCTCCTGTGGGCCAGGGTGGAAGCTTGTTAAAGCATCCTGCTATACCAGAGGCTTGGGGAAATGGCTTTAAAATGCTGATATTCTGGCTACTGCTGTTGCTGTGAGTAATAAACTGTCCTTTATCTCTGACCAGGAGTCTTATTCTTCTATCACCATTCATGAAACTGTGGCAGGCTAACTTGTTAGTCTACAAATAGTGTGAAATTGTAGACCCTTCACAGTTGTTGACAGTATGTACCTTTTCATTTTCTTAATGGTACCTCTTGAATGACAGAAGTTTTTAATTTTCATGAAGTCCAATTTATCACTGTTTTCTTTTATGGTTAGTGACTTGAGTGTCCTGTCTCTAAAGGCTTTACCAATCTCAAGGGTAAGGTAGGGGTCAAGGTTCATTTCCTATTTCACAGTTGCTCCAATACCATTTGTTGAAAAGACAACATTCTTTCCCCTTCTGAATTGCCTTGATATCACTGTCAAAAATCAGTTGACAGACTGTAGAGAACAAATGTATGGATACCAAGGGGAAAAGGGGTGGTTGGAGGGATTGGGAGACTGGGATTGACACTATACATTATTGATACTATGTATAAAATAGACAACTGGTGGGAACATACTGTATAACACAGGGAACTCTACCTAATGCACTGTGGTGACCTAAATGGGAGGAAGGTTCAAAAGGGAGGGGATATCTGTATGTGTATGGCTGATTCATTTTGTTGTGCAGTGCAGGCAAACACAACAGTGTAAAGCAACCATACTCCAATAAAATTTTTTTTTAAAAAGACAACAGAAACAAAGAGAAGTCAAGAAGAAAAGGAATGTAATCACTAAAGGCAAATATAAACATTTTAAATTCTTTAAAAAAATCAATTGACTGTATGTATGTGTCTACTTCAGGGCTCTTTTAATGTTACATTCATCTATTAATCTATTGGATGCCATAAAATTTCCATTATAAGATAAGGAAATTGTAGTGTCGTGCTAATTTTTTTTAAAGATGTAGCACATCACAACTTTTTTTGGGGGGGGGAATGAAAATTATTTTAAATTACAAATAAATATTCCATCTATTTAAATCTTTATCCCTGCTTGTGGAATAATGCTATATAGTCTAAAAAAGGACCTAAATCAGGACCTGGGGTCTTTGTTGTCTTTTTTAGCTACACCTTTCTAATGCTCTACAAAACCTACATCCTGTCTTACTCTTCCTGAAATAATAACACTATCATCACCTATAAGGTTAGGGAATTGGCAAAAAGATACAATAATTTTCTTAAGGCCACCTAGAAAGTCAATACAAGAAGCCAAAGATTCAAAGTTCTTAAAGAAAAAAAAAGTATTCTGGATAAAATTATAAATGATTAAGACCCAACATTTACTATATTATTTACTAAGATTATAAAAAGATATGTGTGAGTGTGCATTTACTATATTATTCAAAAGAAAGACTCTTTGAAAATGAGCATTGGTAAATTTATGTTAGAAAATCTTTGTGCCGTCATTATTACTTGTTTTCTATTTTTTTTTAATGTTGAAAAGTAGGAAAAGCTTTATAAAGAATGACATTACTATTTACTGCCTAAAACTTTGTTTTGACTTCCGGGGAAGATGGCGGAAGAGTAAGACGCGGAGATCACCTTCCTCCCCAAAGATACACCAGAAATACAGCTACACGTGGAACAACTCCTACAGAACACCTACTGAACACTGGCAGAAGACCTAAGACCTCCCAAAAGGCAAGAAACTCCCCACGTACCTGGGTAGGGCAAAGCGGAGAGATTCCCGCACAGAGGATAGGTGCCAACTGGCACTCACCAGCCCGAGAGGCTTGTCTGCTCGCCCACCGGGGTGGGCGGCACTGGGAGCTGAGGCTCGGGCTTCAGTCAGAGTGCCAGGAGAGCACTGGGGCTGGCGGCGTGAACACAGCCTAAAGGGGCTAATGCGCCACAGCTAGCCGGGAGGGAGTCTGGGAAAACTCTGGAGCTGCCGAAGAGGCAAGAGACTTTTTCTTCCCTCTTGGTTTCCTGGTGCGCGAGGAGAGGGGATTAAGAGCGCTGCTTAAGGGGGCTCCACAGACGGGAGCGAGCCACAGCTGAAAGTGCGGACCCCAGAGACGGGCGTGGCACACTGGGGCTGCTGCCGCCGCCACGAGGCCTGTGTGCGAGCGCAGGTCACTATCCACGGCCCCTTTCCGGGGAGCCTGTGCAGCCCGTCACTGCCGGGGTCCCGGGATCCAGAGACAACTTCCCCGGGAGAACGCACGGCGCGCCTCGGGCTGGTGCAACGTCACGACGGCCTCTGCCGCTGCAGGCTTGCCCCGCACTCCATGCCCCTCCCCCTCCCCGGCCTGAGTGAGCCAGAGTCCCTGAAGCGGCTGCTCCTTTAACCCTGTCCTGTCTGAGCAAAGAACAGATGCCCTCCGGCGACCTACACGGAGAGGCGGGGCCAAATCCAAAGCTGAGACCCGGGAGCTGTGAGAACAAAGAAGAGAAAGGGAAATCTCTCCCAGCAGCCTCAGAAGCAGCAGATTAAAGCTCCACAATCAACTAGATGTACCCTGCATCTGTGGAATACATGAATAGACAACGAATCATCCCAAATTGAGGAGCCAGGAGTCAGTGCTGTGCCTCTGAGGTGGGAGAGCCAACTTCAGGACACTGGTCCACAAGAGACCTCCCAGCTCCACATAATATCAAATGGCGAAAATCTTCCAGAGATCTCCATCTCAACACCAGCACCCAGCTTCACTCAACGACCAGCAAGCTACAGTGCTGGACACCCTATGCCAAACAACTAGCAAGACAGGAACACAATGCCACCCATTAGCAGAGAGGTGGCCTAAAATCATAAAAAGTCTGCAGACACCCCAAAACACACCACCAGACGTGGACCTGCCCACCAGAAAGACAAGATCCAGCCTCATCCACCAGAACACAGGCACTAGTCCCCTCCACCAGGAAGCCTACACAACCCACTAAACCAACCTTAGCCACTGGGGACAGACACCAAAAACAACGGGAACTACGAACCTGCAGCCTGCAAAAAGGAGACCCCAAACACAGTAAGATAAGCAAAATGAGAAGACAGAAAAACACACAGCAGGCGAAAGAGCAAGACAAAAACCCACCAGACCTAACAAATGAAGAGGAAATAGGCAGTCTACCTGAAAAGGAATTCAGAATAATGATAGTAAAGATGATCCAAAATCTTGGAAATAGAGTAGACAAAATGCAAGAAACAGTTAACAAGGACCTAGAAGAACTAAAGATGAATCAAGCAGCGATTAAAAACACAATAAATGAAATGAAAAATACTCTAGATGGGATCAAAAGCAGAATAACTGAGGCAGAAGAACGGATAAGTGATGTGGAAGATAAAATAGTGGAAATAACTACTGCAGAGCAGAAGAAAGAAAAAAGAATGAAAAGAACCGAGGACAGTCTCAGAGACCTCTGGGACAACATTAAATGCACCAACATTCGAATTATAGGGGTTCCAGAAGAAGAAGAGAAAAAGAAAGGGACTGAGAAAATATTTGAAGAGATTATAGTTGAAAACTTCCCTAATATGGGAAAGGAAATAGTCAAGTCCAGGAGGCACAGAGAGTTCCATACAGGATAAATCCAAGGAGAAATACGCCAAGACACATATTAATCAAACTGTCAAAAATTAAATACAAAGAAAACACATTAAAAGCAGCAAGGGAAAAACAACAAATAACACACAAGGGAATCCCCATAAGGTTAACAGCTGATCTTTCAGCAGAAACTCTGCAAGCCAGAAGGGACTGGCAGGACATACTTAAAGTGATGAAGGAGAAAAACGTGCAACCAAGATTACTCTACCCAGCAAGGATCTCATTCAGATTTGATGGAGAAATTAAAACGTTTACAGACAGGCAAAAGCTGAGAGAGTTCAGCACCACCAAACCAGCTTTACAACAAATGATAAAGGAACTTCTCTAGGCAAGAAACACAACAGAAGGAAAAGACCTACAATAACGAACCCAAAACAATTAAGAAAATGGGAATAGGAACATACATATCGATAATTACCTTAAATGTAAACGGACTAAATGCTCCCACCAAAACACACAGATTGGCTGAATGGATACAAAAACAAGACCCATATATATGCTGTCTACAAGAGACCCACTTCAGATTTAGAGACACAGACTGAAAGTAAGGGGATGGAAAAACATATTCCATGCAAATGGAAACCAAAAGAAAGCTGGAGTAGCAATTCTCATATCAGACAAAATAGACTTTAAAATAAAGACTACAAGAAGAGACAAAGAAGGACACTACATAATGATCAAGGGATCGATCGAAGAAGAAGATATAACAATTGTAAATATTTATGCACCCAACATAGGAGCACCTCAATACATAAGGCAAATACTAACAGCCATAAAAGGGGAAATCGACAGTAACACATTCATAGTAGGGGACTTTAACACCCCACTTTCACCAATGGACAGATCATCCAAAATGAAAATAAATAAGAAAACACAAGCTTTAAATGATACATTAAACAAGATGGACTTAATTGATATTTATAGGACATTCCATCCAAAAACAACAGAATACATATTTTTCTCAAGTGCTCATGGAACATTCTCCAGGATAGATCATATCTTGGGTCACAAATCAAGCCTTGGTAAATTTAAGAAAATTGAAATTGTATCAAGTATCTTTTCCCACCACAACGCTATGAGACTAGGTATCAATTACAGGAAAAGATCTGTAAAAACTATAAACACATGGAGGCTAAACAATACACTACTTAATAACGAAGTGATCACTGAAGAAATCAAAGAGGAAATTAAAAAATACCTAGAAACAAATGACAATGGAGACGACCCAAAACCTATGGGATGCAGCAAAAGCAGTTCTAAGAGGGAAGTTTATAGCAATACAATCCCACCTTAAAAAACAGGAAACATCTTGAATAAACAACCTAAACTTGCACCTAAAGCAATTAGAGAAAGAAGAACAAAAACAGCCCAAAGTTAGCAGAAGGAAAGAAATCATAAACATCAGATCAGAAATAAATGAAAAAGAAATGAAGGAAACGATAGCAAAAATCAATAAAACTAAAAGCTGGTTCTTTGAGAAGATAAACAAAATTGATAAACCATTAGCCAGACTCATCAAGAAAAAAAGGGAGAAGACTCAAATCAATAGAATTAGAAATGAAAAAGGAGAAGTAACAACTGACACTGCAGAAATACAAAAGATCATGAGAGATTACTACAAGCAGCTCTATGCCAATAAAATGGACAACCTGGAAGAAATGGACCAATTCTTAGAAATGCACAACCTGCCAAGACTGAATCAGGAAGAAATAGAAAATATGAACAGACCAATCACAAGCACTGAAATTGAAACTGTGATAAAAAATCTTCCAACAAACAAAAGCCCAGGACCAGATGGCCTCACAGGTGAATTCTATCAAGCATTTAGAGAAGAGCTAACACCTATCCTTCTCAAACTCTTCCAAAATATAGCAGAGGGAGGAACACTCCCAAACTCATTCTATGAGGCCACCATCACCTTGATACCAAAACCAGACAAGGATGTCACAAAGAAAGAAAACTACAGGCCAATATTACTGATGAACATAGAGGCAAAAATCCTCAACAAAATACTAGCAAACAGAATCCAACAGCACATTAAAAGGATCATACACCATGATCAAGTGGGGTTTATTCCAGGAATGCAAGGATTCTTCAATATACGCAAATCAATCAATGTGATACACCATATTAACAAATTGAAGGAGAAAAACCATATGATCATCTCGATAGATGCAGAGAAAGCTTTCGACAAAATTCAACACCCATTTATGATAAAAATCCTGCAGAAAGTAGGCATAGAGGGAACTTTCCTCAACATAATAAAGGCCATATATGACAAACCCACAGCCAACGTGGTCCTCAATGGTGAAAAACTGAAACCATTTCCACTAAGATCAGGAACAAGACAAGGTTGCCCACTCTCACCACTCTTATTCAACATAGTTTTGGAAGTTTTAGCCACAACAATCAGAGAAGAAAAGGAAATAAAAGGAATCCAAATGGGAAAAGAAGAAGTAAAGCTGTCACTATTTGCAGATGACATGATACTATACATAGAGAATCCTAAAGATGCTACCAGAAAACTACTAGAGCTAATCAATGAATTTGGTAAAGTTGCAGGATACAAAATTAATGCACAGAAATCTCTGGCATTCCTATATACTAATGATGAAAAATCTGAAAGTGAAATCAAGAAAACACTCCCATTTACCACTGCAACAAAAAGAATAAAATATCTAGGAATAAACCTACCTAAGGAGACAAAAGACCTGTATGCAGAAAATTATAAGACACTGATGAAAGAAATTAAAGATGATACAAATAGATGGAGAGATATACCATGTTCTTGGATTGGAAGAATCAACTTTGTGAAAATGACTCTACTACCCAAAGCAATCTACAGATTCAATGCAATCCCTATCAAACTACCACTGGCATTTTTCACAGAACTAGAACAAAAAATTTCACAATTTGTATGGAAACACAAAAGACCCTGAATAGCCAAAGCAATCTTGAGAACGAAAAATGGAGCTGGAGGAATCAGGCTCCCTGACTTCAGACTATACTACAAAGCTACAGTAATCAAGAGAGTATGGTACTGGCACAAAAACAGACAGATAGATCAATGGAACAGGATAGAAAGCCCAGAGATAAACCCACGCACATATGGTCACCTTATCTTTGATAAAGGAGGCAGGAATGTACAGTGGAGAAAGGACAGTCTCTTCAATAAGTGGTGCTGGGAAAACTGGACAGGGACATGTAAAAGTATGAGATTAGATCACTCCCTAACACCATACACAAAAATAAGCTCAAAATGGATTAAAGACCTAAATGTAAGGCCAGACACTATCAAACTCTTAGAGGAAAACATAGGCAGAACACTCTATGACATAAATCACAGCAAGATCCTTTTTGACCCACCTCCTAGAGAAATGGAAATAAAGACAAAAATAAACAAGTGGGACCTAATGAAACTTAAAAGCTTTTGCACAGCAAAGGAAACCATAAACAAGACCAAAAGACAACCCTCAGAATGGGAGAAAATATTTGCAAATGAAGCAACTGACAAAGGATTAATCTCCAAAATTTATAAGCAGCTCATGCAGCTCAATAACAAAAAAACAAACAACCCAATCCAAAAATGGGCAGAAGACCTAAAAAGACATTTCTCCACAGAAGATATACAGACTGCCAACAAACACATGAAAGGATGCTCAACATCTTTAATCATTAGAGAAATGCAAATCAAAACTACAATGAGGGCTTCCCTGGTGGCGCAGTGGTTGAGAGTCTGCCTGCCGATGTAGGGGACACGGGTTCGTGCCCCGGTCCGGGAAGATCCCACATGCCGTGGAGCAGCTGGGCCTGTGAGCCATGGCCGCTGAGCCTGCGCGTCCGGAGCCTGTGCTCCACAACAGGGGAGGCCACAGTGGTGAGAGGCCCGCGTACCGCAAAAAAAAAAAAAAAAAAAAAAAACTACAATGAGACATCATCTCACACCAGTCAGAATGGCCATCATCAAAAAATCTAGAAACAATAAATGCTGGAGAGGGTGTGGAGAAAAGGGAACACTCTTGCACTGCTGGTGGGAATGTGAATTGGTACAGCCACTATGGAGAACAATATGGAGGTTCCTTAAAAAACTACAAATAGAACTACCATATGACCCAGCAATCCCACTACTGGGCATATACCCTGAGAATACCATAATTCAAAAAGAGTCGTACCAAAATGTTCATAGCAGCCCTATTTACAATAGCCCGGAGATGGAAACAACCTAAGTGTCCATCATCGGATGAATGGATAAAGAAGATGTGGCACATATATACAATGGAATATTACTCAGCCATAAAAAATGAAATTGAGCTATTTGTAATAAGGTGGATAGACCTAGAGTCTGTCATACAGAGTGAAGTAAGTCAGAAAGAGAAAAGAGAAATACTGTATGCTCACACATATATATGGAATTTAAGAAAAAAAAATGTCCTGAAGAACATAGGGGTAAGACAGGAATAAAGACACAGACCTACTGAGAATGGACTTGAGGATATGGGGAGGGGGAAGGGTAAGCTGTGACATAGCGAAAGAGAGGCATGGACATATATACACTACCAAACGTAAGGTAGATAGCTAGTGGGAAGCAGCCGCATAGCACAGGGAGATCAGCTCGGTGCTTTGTGACCGCCTGGAGGGGTGGGATAGGGAGGGTGGGAGGGAGACGCAACAGGGAGGGGATATGGGAACATATGTATATGTATAACTGATTCATTTTGTTATAAAGCAGAAACTAACACACCATTGTTAAGCAATTATATTCCAATAAAGATGTAAAAAAATAATTTTGTTTTGAGAAAAATGAATAGTAAAGCGTAGAAAATCAAAGTTAGATATATATACTATTAGACTACTTAGGATAAAGTTATATCATATTTAAGATTAACATGGTGTTAATAGAAAAATTTTAGAACATGACACTGGCTTTGATTTAAGACCTCATGAAAAAGCAGTACAAATTAGTTTTTTTTAGTTTTGGAGGACATTCATTAGCCCACCAGCTTGTCAGTCACGCTTTGAAATTCAAGCTTAAAAAATGTATTGGGGACCTCCCTGGTGGCACAGCGGTTAAGAATCCTCCTGCCAATGCAGGGGACACAGGGTCAATCCCTGGTCTGGGAGGATCCCACATGCCACGGAGCAACTAAGCCCGTGCGCCACAACTACTGAGCCTGAGCTCTAGAGCCCGCAAACCACAACTACAGAGCCCGTGCTCCAGGAGAGAAGCCACCGCAAAGAGAAGCCTGTGCACCACAACAAAGAGTAGCCCCCACTCACCGCAACTAGAGAAAGCCCGCGAGCAGCAACGAAGACCCAACACAGCCAAAAATAAAATTAAAGTAAATCTTTAGGGAAAAAAAAGTATTGATTTACCACTGACATAATTAAAATTATATCCTCTTGTTGGATTGACCCCTTTATCGTTATGTAATACTCTTTCTCTGTCTCTTATGATAATCTTTGTTTTAAAGTTTACTTTGTCTGATATAAGTATAGTTACCCCAGCTTTCTTTTGGTTTCCATTTGTATATAGAGTATCTTTTCCCATCCCTTCACTTTCAGTTTATGTGTGTCCTTATATCTGAAGTCAGTCTCTTGTAGTCAGAGTATTGATGAGCTAATGCATGTCCTCCAAAACTATAATTTAAAGAATTATAGTTGACCCTTGTACAACATGGGTTTGAACTGCATGGGTCCACTTACATGCAGATTTTTTTCAATACATATGTACTACAGTACTACACGAAACACAGTTGGTTGAATCCACAGATGTGGAACTGGGGATACAGAGGCCTGACTATAAAGTTACATGCAAATTTTTCACTGTGTGAAGGGTTGGCACCCCTAATCCCCATGTTGTTCAAGGGTCAACTGTAATACCAATCCTTCTCTAACTTCCAAAAAATAGAGAACACTTTCAAACTCATTTTACAAGGCCAGCATTACCCTGATACCAAAACCAGACAAGGAAGCCATAAGAAGAGAAAATTACAGGCCAATATTCCAGATGAACACAGATACATTTTAAAATCCTCAAGAAAATATTAGCAAACCAAATTCATTAATACAGTAAAAGTATCATACACCACGATCAAGTGGAATTTATTCCAGGGATGCAACAATGGTTCAACATGTGCAAATCAATGTGATATACACCAACATTAACAACATTGGTTTGTTAACAACATTAACAAAATGAAGGATAAAAATCATATAATCATCTCAGTAGATGCAGAAAAAGAATTTGACAGAATCCATAAATATCCACTTATGATAAAAACTCTCAAGAAAGTGGGAACCGAGGGAATGTACTTCCAACATAATAAAGGTCATATATGACAAGCCCATAGCTAACATTATACTCAATGGTGGAAAGCTGAAAGCTTTTCCTTTAAGATCAAGAACAAGACAGGGATGCCAAGTCTTACCACTTTTATTCAACATAGTATGGAAAGTCCTAGCCAAAGCAAGTAGACAAGAAATAAAATGCATGCAAACTGGAAAGTGCATGCAAACATGTAAAACTGTCACTTTTTGCAGATGATGTTTGATATAATGTATAGAAAACCCTAAAGACTCCACCAAAAGACTGTTAGCACTAGTAAATTCAGTAAACTTTCAGGAAACAAAATCAATTAAAACAATCTGTTGTGTGTGTGTGTGTTTTTTTTTGCGGTACGCAGGCCCGTCACTGTTGTGGCCTCTCCCGTTGCAGAGCACAGGCTCCAGACGCGCAGGTTCAGTGGCCATGGCTCACGGGCCCAGCCGCTCCATGGCATGTGGGATCTTCCCGGACCAGGGCACGAACCCGTGTCCCTTGCATTGGCAGGGGGACTCTCAACCACTGCACCACCAGGGAAGACCTGTTGTGTTTTTATACACTAGTAATGAACTTTCAGAAAAAGAAATTAAGAAAACAATCCCATTTAAAAAAAATAAAATACCTAGGAATATATTTAACCAAGGAGGTGAAAGATCTGTATACTGAAAACCGTAAGACGTTAATGAAAGAAATTGAAGAAGACACAAATAAATGGAGAGACAGTCTGTGCTCATGGATTGGAAGAATATGTTAAAATGTCCATACTACCCAAAGCAATCTACTGATTCAATACAGTCCAATGGCATTTTTCACAGAAATAGAAAAACAATCCTAAAATTAGAGTGGAACCACAAAGGACCCCCAATAGCCAAAGCAATCTTGAGAAAGAAGTACAAAACTGGAGGCATCGTGCTCCCTGATTTCAAATTATATTACACACCTACAGTAATCAAAACAGTATAGTATGAGACAACCTACCGAATGGGAGAAAATATTTGCAAATGATATTACTGATAAGAGATTAATATCCAATACATAAAAATAGCTCATAAAACTCAACATCAAAAAAACAACCCGATTAAAAACTGGGGCAGAAGAACTCAACAGACGTTTTTCCAGAGGAAATGCAGATTTTTCATATGCAGGCCAAGAGGCATATGAAAAGGTGATCAACATCACTAATCATCAGGGAAATGCAAATGAAAACCACAATGCATGTCAGAATGGCTATCATCAAAAAGAACACAAATAACAAATGTTGGTGAGTGTGTGGAGAAAAGGGAACCCACATACAGTGCCGGTGGGAATGTAAATTGATGCAGCCACTGTGGAAAGCAGTATGGGGGGTTTTCAAAAAACTAAAAATAGAACTACCATATGACCCAGCAATTCCACTTCTGGGTATACATCTGAAAAAAACAAAAACACTAATTTGAAAGCTACATGCACCTCAATGTTCAGAGCAGCATTGTTTACAATTGCCAAGATATGGAAACAAACTAAGCGCCCGTCAACAGATGAATAAAGATGTGGTATATCTATACCATGAAATACTACTCAGCCGTAAAAAAAAGAATGAAATTTTGCCATTTGCAGCAACATGGATGGATTTGAAGGATATTATGCTAAATGAACTAAGTCAGACAAAGACAAATACTCTATGATATCACTTATATGTGGAATCTAAAAAACACACCAAACTAAATAAAACAAAAAGAAGCAGACTCGCAGATATGGAGAACAAACTAGTGGTTACCAGTGAGGGGGTGGGCAGGCAGTAATAAAAGGGTGGGGGAGAGGGAGACACAAACTACTGGGGGCAAGACAGGCTCAAGGATGTACTGCACAACATGGGGCACCCAGCCAATACTGTGTAGTAACCGTAAATGAAAAAAATGAATGAAAAATTGTATGAAAAATAAAAAATAAATAGACAGCCCCCCCACACCAAACAGTATGGTATTGGCATAAAGTCAGATATATATGATCAATGGAAGAGAATAGAGATCCCAGAAATAAACTCATTCATATACGGTCAACTGATTTATGACAAAGGAGCCAAGAATATACAATGGGGAAAGGACAGTCTCTTCAATACATGGTGCTGAGAAAACTGGACAGGCATACGCAAAAGAATGAAACTGGACCACTGTCTTACACCATACATAAAACTTAACCCAGAACAGATTAAAGACTTGAATGTAAGACCTGAAACCATAAAACTCCTGGAAGACAACATAGGCAGAAAGCTCCTTGATATCCCTGATTTGATCCACTATTAAATATCCACCAATTTTTCTCATTTCCTTTACGAAGAAATCCAAGTTCCTATGCAAGGCATTTAAAGACTGGGTATCTTGGCCCCTGCCTACCTCTCCACTTTTATTTCACCTTAATCTCTGCCTCCTATCCTAATGCTTCAGACATCTGAAACTACTGGCTGAACATGGAGGATGTTTCATATCACTGTGCCCTTTTGAATATTTTCTCTGTGCCTAGAATACACTATTCTGCGTTTTCTATCTAATAACTACTCCTACATTAAGAATAAGTTTCCTCTGTGAAGCCTTTCTAACTCCCAAGATACTGAAGTACTCCCTCTGCTATGCTTCCTCCATAACTATATATACTTTTATAAAAATTATTGCATTATATTGTGATGGCCTCTTTATATAACTGTTTCTTTGTATGGATTACAATCTCCTAAGGCTTAGGGACTATGCCTTTCATGCATATATTCTCAATGCCTGGAGCACATTATAAAGTCAGTGAATAATTACTGAGTGAGTATTTTGGGAAAAAGTCGAAAAACCCAAAGGAAAAATAGATGGGAAGCACACCAGGCCCCTTTGGAGGTAGGACAATAAATTCTGTATGTATTATTAGAAGTGGATAACGCATACATGAGTGGAAAATGACAATAATTACGTATTTCTCTAGGATTAGTGATACTCAAAATGTAGATCTCTTGGATCTTGGGCGGCTGGGTCAGCTGACCCGAGGGGGCGAACGCGGCGATTTAGGCCTGTCTGTGGCGTCTCGGAGACGCCGCTGCAGCTATGGCCAGTCAGTCGCAGGGCATCCAGCAGCTGCTCCAGGCCGAGAAGCGGGCCGCCGAGAAGGTGTCCGAGGCCCGCAAGCGAAAGAACCGGAGGCTGAAGCAGGCCAAAGAAGCAGCCCAGGCTGAAATTGAACAGTACCGCCTGCAGAGGGAGAAGGAGTTCAAGGCCAAGGAAGCTGCGGCTCTGGGATCCCACGGCAGTTGCAGCACTGAAGTGGAGAAGGACACCCGGGAGAAGATGACCATCCTTCAGACCTACTTCCGGCAGAACAGGGATGAAGTCCTGGATAACCTCTTGGCCTTTGTCTGTGACATCCGGCCAGAAATCCATGAGAATTACCGCATAAACGGATAGGGGAAGAGCAAAAGCGCTGTGCCGTGGATTGGCATTTTAGATGCCTTCATAGAATATGAGGCTTTAACAAGGCTTGGGTTATATTCTTGTGAAAAGGCATTAAATTATTTCTGTATATTATATAATAGGTCCCTTCACTTTTTGCAGAATAGCAGTCGTAGCTTCTTTGTACAAACTTATAGCCCATCCAAAGATTTTATCTTTTTACCTCATATTTCTTAGAAACTTAATGGGTATATGTTGTCTGCTTTCCTATGCCTTTTCGCTCAAGTGGCATATTACGAACACTGACTTTTTCTTTCTTAGATATAGTTTTTTTTTTAAATTTTAAGTCATAGCTTTATGTTGCAACTCTACTTGTTCAAAAGTTATATCATGAAGGTTCCTTCCTATGACCTTAGATATAGTTTTAAAAAAATTTTCTTAAGAAAGAAAGGGATTAAATTTTTTTTTTCCCTAAATCTTTCTTGAAGGTCAGGGGCTTTATCTATGAAAAAGTAGTAAATAGTTACTTGTAGCCTATGTAAACAGCCAGCCTTAAAATAGTCCTTTCCGGCTAAGAGAACAGTGGGTACTAGTATTGGGCTGCTTTTGGTTTCTCTTATTTAAAATTACTAGATGATAGAATTCAGGAACTTGTTGCATGTCACTACTTGGTATACTGATACTGTACTAATAATCATTTAAAAGTCAAAAAAAAAATGTAGATCTCTTGCTTAGTAAAGCTAGAATTCCACCAGAGACATTTTCATTTCTTAAGGGACATTTTAATTTATAGATTTATAGCTATTAACATTAAATGTGACCTCAAGGACCAACTATTCTGTCTACAGGCAGAAATCTTTCTGCATTATCCTATTTGAGAAAAAATAACTGACACAAAAGAAACCGAAGGGATTTAAAAAAAATCAGGACATATGATAAAAGGATGTATTGGTAAATAGTACGGGGGAAGCTGGAAATTTGTAGTACTCTTTCCATGTTGTTCAACTATAATTCATCCAGTATTTGTCAAAGGTCATATTATTCAACAGAATGACCCCTGATTCTTAGTTTAGTAACTGGAATCATGTATGTACACTGGAATCTAACTAGCTTTCTTAAAGGGTAACACTTTTAGTAGTTATATTCCCTTAAAACAGCCTCATTTCAATGGTTTATCTATATGCTGTAATATTTAATAATATTTTAGAATTACAAGGGGTCACAGAGACAACCTAGCCCAACACCCTCTTTTTAAGATAGAAGAAACTGAAGCCTACAGAAGCTGAAAAGGCTTCTTCAGGTTCACTGGGCAATCAGCGATGGAGTCAGGATAAGATCTCAGGTTTCCCAATTTTAGCCCAGTAATCCATTCTGAGTTTTTTTTTTTTTTTTTTTTTTTTTTTGCGGTACACGGGCCTCTCACTGTTGCAGCCTCTCCCGTTGCGGAGCACAGGCTCTGGACACGCAGGCCCAGCGGCCATGGCCCGTGGGCCCAGCCGCTCCGCGGCATGTGGGATCCCCCCAGACCAGGGCACAAACCCGTGTCCCCTGCATCGGCAGGCAGACCCCCAACCACTGCGCCACCAGGGAAGCCCCATTCTGAGTTTTTTAAATTACAAATAAAAGTGTTAAGTTATCACTGACAGTGAGCATATATATTGTATCATGCAATATCATAAAAACATATTTAGCCAAACTGTTGAAAGTGGGATACCTTTTAAATATTTCTACAAAATTAGGTAGGATCATAATTTTAGACAGCATCACAATCAGGACAATACTTGCAAATTCTGTCAATTAGTATAAATGTCATAATTTCCTTTCCAGTTTTATGTCATCTGATAGCAAAGTCCTAGTGTGAAAGGAAAATAATAATAGAGTCAGTATTGCTCAGATAGCTCTCTTAAATGGAGCTGGGAGGCCATTAAGGAAGTATGACTTATGCAAGTCTCAGCCTGGATGGAATCTGACCTTTGGACCTGATGAAGTCATCCAGAACACCTGCCAGAAGCTCAAGATACTTATAGGACCCTTACCCTAAAATAACTTGTGACAGTCTATCTACTTATCAGACCCCTACCCTAAAACAACTTGTGATCCCGGGACTCCCTGGTGGTGCAGTGGTTAAGAATCTGCCTGTCAATGCAGGGGACATGGGTTCAATCCCTGGTCCGGGAAGATCCCACATGCTGCAGAGCAACTAAGCCTGTGCACCACAACTACTGAGCCCTCGTGCCACAACTACTGAAGCTCTCACTCCTACAGTCCATGCTCTGCAACAAGAGAAGCCACCGCAATGACAAGCCCATGCACCGCAAGCAAGAATAGCCCCCGCTCGCCGCAACTAGAGAAAGCCCGGGCGCAGCAATGAAGACCCAACGCAGCCAAAAAAAATAAAATAAATAAAATAAATAAATAAATAAAAACTTGTGATCTCTTAAGGACAAATACTGTCTGACTCAGGTCAGAGTCCATCATAATTCTCACCAGGCAACTTTTAACACCCTCTGGCTTTTCGTTTCAATAAGCCCCTGACTCTTTTCCTCGGAACATTCTTTCAGAGTTACCAGAATCTGTGTCTCTTGATTTCTGATCCTTAAGACCCCAAATAAACACTTTTCTTATTTGCAGCCTCCTGCATTATTTTTTGGTTGACACTAGATGCATACTAAGTACTCAGAAAACACTTGTTAAATTGACTGAAAGAATACCATATGATAGTCTCAAGCATTAACCACTAACAAGGGAAGGCCTATGTAATCTGAAGAAAAGGGATACAGACAAGAATACAGCTAGGAAAAATATAATAAAGAGGAATAGTTTATAAAATTGTAATAATTTTTAAAAATATGTGTTATTTAGGTCTTTACTCATCTCTGCAAATTCAAGGAGACTTGAACTGACATCTAGAAAACCACAAACAAACCTATTAGCAGCTTTTTAAGTGAAAATAAGAACTTAGATGAAGTGTGCACTGAAGAGCTGCTTCTTTGTGAAGGCTTTAAATTTTCGTGTTTTATCCAGATTTCCTTATGACCAGTGGTATATGTCTGTAAGATGGTTCCCAGGATAAGGGAAATGGATGTGAAAAGTATAAAAACCAGTCTCACACCAGGATCAAGTCATAAAATGATACCTTCATACCCATATGTGTGTCACCATATATTTAACTGCACTTTTAGATGGGGTAGTTTTAATTAGAATTTTTTATTGAAGTATCATTGATTTACAATGTTGTGTTAGTTTCAGGTACACAGCACAGTGATTCAGTTATATATATACACATACATATATATGCACGTATGTATATATATATATTCTTTTCAGATTCTTTTCCCATTTTTTCTTAACAGTTGTGATTTTTCTCTCACTGATGTCTATTTTCCTTACTCTCAAGAGAAAGCTATTCAACTGTCATATTTTCTTCATTCCTTATTCAGTCTTAAAAATTTATGACTTCTGATAATGCTTTCCACTTACATATAAACAATACCAGTCAACAGTTTTTTTAGTTTGAACAATAATAATACATCAAGTACTCTGTTCTTCCTTCATGTGTTTCAATACTTGAGAATAAAAATTAGATATAATAAATGTACCAACAAATGAACAGGTATGGAAAACTCCTTGATTACCTGAGCATACATACCACTGTGCCTGACATATAGCAGGCTTATGATAATTATGTTGAATGAATGGCTGACTGACTAGCTGAGTGAATGACGGAAATAAAGATTCTGGCCATTTTGACAGTGGCTGGAATTTGGCACTAAACAGTTCTTGCACGTAACCAAGCAGACTAGACTCGCTTTGCTAAGGGAGGGAACAGTCAAGCTTCCATCCAAAAGACAGTAATACTAAGAGCCGTTGGTGCAGCCAATGGTGCAGCTGGACAAGGGCTTCAGAGGCTTTGTTCTCACTGCTCAGTGCAGCTAAGTGTTCCAGTTCCACAAACATTATAGGTCCGTAACACTACCTAAGAGATTATTCAAATCTTTGAGGAAAGATCTGGCACCACACAATGGTAAATTAGATAAAGTTACCATCATTTGAAGTGAGGCTGTAAGTTAAGGACATATATTAAGGCCAATAATATTTAATAGATGTTAGCTGTGGGTTACTGAATTTCCAAATAGCCCTCCAGAGGGAGGTGAGGGAAGTCTGCTGTCTGCCTCCTACCAGCCTGGGCCACCATGCTGCTCCCCTCCAGCTTCCGCTTCCCACCCAGCTCCCAGGACTGTCACAAACCTGCCCTTACTCATGGTTTTTATTGTGGTAAAATATACATAACATACGTTATGCCTCTATGGATTTGCTTACTTTGGATATTTTTTTTTCTTTTTTTCTTTTTTTTTTTTGCGGTATGCGGGCCTCACTGTTGTGGCCTCTCCCGTTGCGGAGCACAGGCTCCGGACGCGCAGGCCCAGCGGCCACGGCCCACGGGCCCAGCCGCTCCGCGGCATATGGGATCCTCCCAGACCGGGGCACGAACCCGTATCCCCTGCATCGGCAGGCGGACTCTCAACCACTGCGCCACCAGGGAGGCCCTGGATATTTTATATAAATGGAATCATACAATATGTGACCTTTAGTTTCTGGCTTATTTACTTATAATGTTTCAGTGTTCATCCATGTTGTGACATGTGTCAGTCCTTTTTATGGCTGAGTAATATTCCATTATACGTTTAGACCACATTTGTTTATCCATTAATTGATGGACATTTGGGCTGTTTCCACCTTTTGGCTATTGTGAATGGTGTTGCTATGAACATGCACGTGCATGTATTTGTTTGCATTCTTGTTTTCGATTCCCTTGAGCATATACCTATGAATGGAAGGGCTGGATCATACGGTAACTCTATGCTTAACTTTTTGAGGACCCACCAACCTGTTCTGCGCAGCAGCTGAACCATTTTACACACTTTCCAGTAATTTATGAGGATTTCATTTTCTCCGTATCCTTGCCAACATTTGTTATTTTCCTTTTCCCCTCTTTCATATGGCTATGCTTACAGGGTGTGAGTGGTATCTCACTGTGATTTTGATTTGCATTTCCCTAATGATTAATGATGTTGAGCATCGTTTCACATGCTTATTGGCCATCAGTATATCTCCTGCCCATCTTTGAATTGGGCTGTTTTTTGTTGTTGCTGAGTTTTAGGAGTCCTTTATATCCTCTGTGTATTAATCTCTTATCAGATATATGATTTGCAAATATTTTCTCCCATTCTGTTCCATCTTCACTCTTGATAGTGTCCTTCGATATACAGAAGTTTCCAACTTTGATGAAGTCCAATTTATCTATATTTTCTTTTCTTGTTGTACTTTTGGTGTCACATCCAAGAAATCTTGCCAAATTCAATATCATGAAGCTTTCCCCATGTTTTCTTCTAAGAGTTTCATAGTTTTAGCTCTTGCATTTATGTCTTTGCTCCATTTTGAGTTAGTTTTTCTATACGGTGTAAAACAAGGGTCCAACTTCATTCTTTTCAATGTGGATATCCAGTTTTCCCAACACCATTTGTGGAAAGACTGTCCTTTCTCCATTGGCACTCTTGTTGAAAATCATTTGACATATATGCGAGGGATATTTTTTTACTCTATTCTATTCCACTGATATATATGTCTGTCTTTATGGCAGTCCCACGCTGTTTTGATTACTATAGTTTTGTAGTAAGTTTTGAAATCAGGAAATATGAGTCCTCCAATTTAGTTCTTATTTTCAAGATTGTTTTGGCTATTTGGAGTCCCTTGAGATTCCATTCTGAAGGGGAGGCACTGAACCTGTAGATTGCTTTGAGTAGTAGTCACGTCTAACAGTAGTAAGTCTTCCAATCCATGAACACAAGATGCCTCTCAATTTATTTTTCTTTAGTTTCTTTCACCAATGATTTGTAGTTTTCAGTATACTTCATTTATCTTTAAAATGAAGCTCAAAGCCACTTTGTCCAGTCAGTACCACTTGCTTACTGGAGGTCATAGTTTCCTCCCTCCCCCACCATCTGCCTTGGGTTTACATAAATTGTAGTGCGATATACTTTTTCCCATTTGACACTTAAGTTTTCAAGATTTACCATATTGATACATATAGTTCTAGTTCATTCCTTTAAACTGCTATGTAGTATTAGTTCCTAGGGCTGCCATAAAACATTACACTACAAACTGGGTGGCTTAAACATTTATTCCCTCATAGTTTAGGAGGCTAGAAGTCCAAAGTCAAGGTGTTGGTAAGGTTGGTTCTTTTTGGAGGTTCTGTGGAAGAATCTGTTCCACACTTCTCTCTAGCTTCTGATGGTTGCCAGTAATCTTTGTGTTCCTTGGCTTGTACCTGTATCACTCCAATCTCTCCTGTGTGTTTCTGTGTATCTTCACCTTTTATAAGGACAGCACTTATTGGATTCAGGGCCTGTCTTAATCCAGTACGACCTCATATTAACTAAGACCCTATTCCTGAATAAGATCATAGCCTGAAGTTCTGGGTAGACATGAATAGTGCCCTTTTTGGGAGGGCACTATTCACTATACATTATATGACTATAATATGTAATTCATTTATCTATTCATTCCCCTTGTTGGTGGACATTTAGGTTGTTTCCAATTTTTCACTATTAGAATGCTGCAATGAATATCTTTTTTTTTCTTTCATAATTGAGATTTTATTGGTTGCTTTGAGGATCAGTACATAGACATTTCAATTTGTACACAATTCTCAACATATGTACCAAAAATCTAAAAAATCATGTAGTTGTGACTCTTTTCTGAACAGTTATTCCAGTGACTTTCCAGCTTAAAATTTGGAGGCAAATTTTCCTTCACAGGATATCAAGTACCAATATCTTCAAATATTGATATGCTGTTACATCGTAAGTCCCACTAATTCGCAATTTAATATCATATACACTACATACTCAAATTGTCAATCATTCACAGCACATTAACAGTTACTAGAAGAACTGGACTACCATGACCAAAGATGTTAACAGAGTGCACAAAATTCTGCCCAGGAGAGCCAAGATCAAGGGGTGAGTGGTTTGCTTTAGGAAATAATTCTACCAAAAACATGGGAAGAGTAGTAATTTAAAGTGTTTAAGACATTAAATGCACAACTGAATCCAAAGTGCCATTTAGTGTGCTTTGTATTATAGGATATAAAAGCTACCCCCCCATCTGTGGAATGTTAAGCTGACTCCCAAGACAATCAAAGCCTCCCATATTCAATATCCCACTATTTTCTGGTTGTACCAAAAAATAAACAACCAGCAAATGATATCACCTCTTAAAAAAAAGCGTTTACACTTAAAAAATGGGATGAGGTGGGATTCCCTCCTTTTTAAAAATGTTTCTGGAACTACTGAAAAACTTGCATTTACAAAATAGTTGACAGAAATATTCCTCTGGATTGTACAAGAAGGGAGACAGGGACTGGGTGTGTGGTATTAATCAGACTTGGCGTCTTTCTCTCCTGCTTCATCAGAGGCTGTGCTCTCCTGGTTTTTAGTTTCTCCATTTTCTGCAGGTAAGTCTTCTTTAGCCTCTTGGTTAGCCACTTCAGCCTGTTTTCCCTTTGCTCCCCTTTTCCCTTTTATCTGCACTTTTTTGTCTAAAGATTTATCCCTTCCTGCCGCCTTTTTTGGCTTCATTTCTACTTTTGCAGGAGCCGGTGTAGCTGACAGCCTCGCTCATCTCCTCTTGGGTTCCTCCTTCGCTGCCCCCTCCTTGGAGCTGACCTTCCTCTTGGGCATCGTGGCGGCGGGGCTGGCGCCAAGAGCCTTCTCGAAGCTGGGCTGCCTGGCCGCTGCCGCTCCTCCCGCCAATGAATATCCTTTAAATGACTCTTTACCTACTTGTGTGTTTACTGATTCCTGACAATAGGATATGGGTATCTTCAAATTTGCAATTAGGTATCACCAAACTTTTCCCCAAAGTAACTGTATTAATTCACTTTCCCATCAAAAGCAATGGAGATTTGGGACTTCCCTGGTGGTCCAGTGGTAGAGAATCCACCTTCCAAGGCAGGGGACATGGGTTCAATCCCCGGTCAGGGAACTAAGATCCCACATGCTGACGGGCAACTAAGCCCACGTGCCACAACTACTGAGCTCACGCCCAACAACTAGAGAACCCGCATGCCGCAAACTACAGATCCCACACGCCCTGGAGCCTGCGCACCACTAGAGAGAGAAAACCCGCATGCCACAACTAGAGAGAAACCCCAGCGCCGAAATGAAGAGACCGTGCGCCACAACAAAAGATCCCAAATGCCTCAACGAAGATCCAATGTGCCGCAACTAAGACCCAACACAGCCAAGAAGCAAATAAAATAAATATTTTTTTTAAAAGCAATGGAAATTTCACATTTTTCCTCCACATAGTTGGCAACATCTAAATTTTTTTTTTTTTTTTTTTTTTGCGGTACGCGGGCCTCTCACTGTTGTGGCCTCTCCTGCTGCGGAGCACAGGCTCTGGACGCGCAGGCTCAGTGGCCATGGCTCACGGGCCCAGCCGCTCCGCGGCATGTGGGATCTTCCCGGACTGGGGCACGAACCCGTGTCCCCTGCATCGGCAGGCAGACTCATCCACTGCGCCACCAGGGAAGCCCGGCAACATCTAAATTTTAACTTTGCCAGATGTATTAGCTTGTTATTACAAAGCAAACAACTGAAAATCTCAGTAGATAAAACAACAGGCATTTATTTATCACATGAGTCTGTGGGACACTCAGAGGTGGCTGATCTAGGCTGGGCTAGCCCCGGTGGATTGCCTATATTACATGTTTCAAAGTTGGTTTTACTATCATACTCATTTAACAGAGCAGAAACTTTTAAAGCAAACCTCAGGTATTAGAAAATGACTTTTTAAAACTCAATACCTAACATTTTTAGGAAATTTTTGTATCTATGTCCATATGTAACAATAATCTCTTCCTTTTCATAATACATATTTAATTTTGAAATTAAGATTTACATTAGCCTCATAAAAGAACTTGGGGAGTTTTTCCTCTACAAATATTAGAATACCTATATAAGATAGAGGTTATCTGGTCCTTGAAGGTGTGGTATTTGTGCATTTTTTTGCCATGTAAATTTAGGTTACGTTGTTAGATGCATAATGATTATAAGGGTCAGAATTCTGATTTTTTTCTATCCCTTTACTTACAATCTTTCAGTGACACTGTGTTTTAGGTGTTTCTCTTATAAATAACATGTGGCCACATTTTGCATTAGTTTTTCAATTTGAAAATACTACTTTCATGTATTGTGAGTACTAAAATATTTGGATTTATTCTTTATCTTAACTTATGCTTTTGTATCTTCTTTTATGTATCTTTTATTCTCTTTTCCTATATTCTATTTTTCTTACTGTGTTTTTCTCCACCTATTGGTTTGAAAATTGTACATACTATAGTTTTACCCCTAGATTTTAAAAATAATCATTGACAAAGTCTAATTAGTATCTCTATCCTCCTCCCACTCAATACAAGGATGCTAAGGATGCTAAAATGTTTCTGATTTCCTTCTCCCATCTTCTAAGTTTTGCTGTCATACTGTTTTTAACCCCCTCCAATTAGTCATCATCATTACAGTAATTTCTTTTACAATCAGTGCTTAAGATTGATCAACAGGTTTACTTTTTTCTGAGTTAGAGCTTTTTCTTGCTGCCCTCTCCTTCCTCTGTATTCAATTTTCTTCTTGCTGAGGTATACCCTTTATTTGCTTTCAAAGTAAGGGTCTGTGAATGGCAAATTGATGTCTTAATTTTCCTGAAAATATCTTTATTTTATTCTCAATACTTTTAACAAGGTATAAAATGCTACGTTGACAATTATTCTCCCTAAGCAATTTGAAGATATTTTTCTATCTTTTTCTGATATCTTTTGTTTCAGATGGGAAGGTAATTGTTAGTATAACTGGTGTTCTTTAATTTTTGCTCTACAATTGGTTTAAAATTTTCTATTTGCTTTAATGCTGAACAGTTTCTCTATGGTTTGTTTAAATGTGGATTGTTTTTATTTATCCTGTTCAGGATACTGTGTACTTCTTAAATATGAGGACTTGTCTTTCTTGTCAATTCTGGAAAAGCTCAACCATTATTTTATGGTAATATTGCATCTCCCATTCGCTTCTTCTAAACTGTCATTAGATAGATATATGCTGTACTTTCTCATTCTATCTCCCTTGTCTCCTAAGCATTCTTATATTTTCCTTCCTTAACTCTTGGTTCTGTATTCTGGGTGATTTGACCAGATCATCTTCCAATTTACCAATTCTCATTTCAGTAGTTTAATCTAACCATTAAAGAAAAAAAATCAATGAACATTTCATTTATAGTTCTTTTTTTTCCTCTTATCCTGTCATGTTCTTTCATTAAGGCTTTATTACTTCTTTTATCTCTTTAATTGTTTATTTAAAAATGATTAGTTTTATGGTATCTTTCAGATTAGGTTTCTTATCTCCTGTTCTTAGAAGGACAATTTTCTTCTTTGTTGCATCTGTTGACTATCCTCACAGTTTATATTTATATTGTGAGCACACCTTCACTGAGTTTTTTGATTTTTTTTTTTCTTTGCAGTATGTGGGCCTCTCACTGCTGTGGCCTCTCCCGTTGCAGAGCACAGGCTCTGGACGCACAGGCCCAGCAGCCACGGCCCACGGGCCCAGCCGCTCCACGGCATGTGGGATCCTCCAGGACCAGGGCACGAACCCGTGTCCCCTGCATCGGCAGGCAGACCCTCAACCACTGCGCCACCAGGGAAGCCTGAGGTTTTTGATTTTTTAAAAAAATACTTCCTTAACAGGAGCTCCCAAAGCCCTAAGTTTTGTGGTAGAGAACAGTTTTTGCATTGGCTTCTGTCAGGGTCCTAAGGGTTTTAATAGCTCTGGACCACTGAATTTTTCTCATTCTTTCACAAAACAGTAGCCCTTTGAGACTAGGCTTTATGCAGGGGGCTCAATTCCAGCTGCCTGTGGACCCAAAGGCACAATTTTTGCTTCAAGTAAGTATTAAAACCCCAGACACCAAGGCTTATATTCTGTAGTGTCATTTCCTGCTTTTGACTATGGTTTTGAGCTGTTGCTGGCATTAAAACAAAACTGGATTTCCCTTTTATTCGTTTAATCAAGGCTATGATTCTTTTTTTTTGTCCGTAATACTTAATCTTATATTGGAAGGGCAGGGCTCATTCATATCAGCTCCATCTTTTATGCTGCTAGAAATCTGCCAAGGGAGCCTTATTGAGGGCTAATCTATATTTACTCTTAAGTCTAATAACCTAATATTCACTTTATCCATGTCTATATAACATGTGTAGATACCACAGTTAGTCTATGATTTCTGAGTGCTATGAAGGAATCTAGAATTCACTCGTAAGATACAACAACTAGAAAATGATTTGAAGTAGAGAAGCCAATTATAGAAGCAAAGAAAAACAAAGATCTACGGGGAAACAATATGAAATAGCATGTATAAGCACAAAAACTCACGTTCTCACAACCTAGATTTCAGAAATGCTGATGTTTTGCCACATTTGTTTTATCTCTCTGAAACATTCCACTCTCTCACTTCCTATTTTAATCCACTGTAATCTTCTAGTTCTCCTTACCCTGGGAATATTCCTTTGGTGGTTCTGATTTTTCCATATATCTCCAGATGTTTTTCCTCTATGTGCTTCCCTGGATTTAGGTATCAAATGTACACCAAGGTCTCTAATAGTTACATCTCTAATTTTCATCTCTTAAATTCTACATTATCGGACTTCTCTGGTGATCCAGTGGTAAAGAATCTGCTTTACAATGCAGGGGACTTGGGTTCAATCCCCAGTCGGGAAAATAAGATCCCACATGCTGCGGGGCAACTAAGCCCGCATGAGACAACTACTGAGCTTGCGCGCCTCAACGAGAGAGCCCGCGTGCCGCAAACTTCAGAGCCCACGCACTCTGGAGCCTGCGTGCCACAACTAGAGAGAGAAAATTCGCACGCCACAACTAGAGAGAAACCTGCAAGCCACATCTAGAGAGGAGCCCGAGTGCCACAAAGAGGCCGCGCGCAGCAACGAAAAGGCCACGTGCCGCATCTAAGACCCAATGCAGCCAAAAAAAAAAAAAAAACCTACATTATCGCTGAATGTTTCCTTCCACTGGCATCATAAACTTGGCATGTCTCAAACTGATTATATATCTTCCTTTCTCCCAAACTGTCATGTCCTAACTGTGCTCTTTGTTATCTCTGTTAATGGCATCTGTCTCTTCCAACCACCCACTAGTCATTTTTAGTCTCCCAGCCCCACCCTTGCTGTATTACCAATCAGTTGATAAATCTTGAAGATTCAAGAAGATTCACAGTCTCTCTTCCAGTCTCTACTTTCCCTGCTAGCTACCTAATTCAGGGCTTCATTATCTCTTACTTAGCCTATGACAATAACTTTCTAGTTAGTCCTTCTCCTCTCTTTGACCCTTTGCATAATTATAGTCAAACATTTCTATGATACAGACTTAAAAATATCACTGCACTACTTACAAAATATGACTTAAACATCTTAATCTCACATTCAAGAACATGACTTGGCTGCAACCCACTTTTATAAACTTATTTCCCTTTACCATTTCAAGCATCGTTTGCCGTTAAACTACATTACTCACTGTGCCTGGTGATACGTTCTGAAGAGTCTCTTCGCAAGAGTGCTTTATATCATGCAAGTTCCTGTCTGTGGAATGTTTCTCCCCACCCCACTTCCAAACCCTTCATAATGCCTTTGTTTTTTTCCTAGGAGGAAGTAATCTTGCCATCTGCTGAACTGTAAAAGTTCTTTAACCTTCTCACAAAGGTGCTACAGTAAACCTCAAAATATGCTTATTTAGGTCTCTGTCTTACCTTTTCAACTGGATAATATAGTGGTAGTGGCTAACAGCATGGATTCTCAAGCTGGTGAAGTAGGTTTGAATCATGGTTTTGTCACTTATTAGCTAACTAATTTGGAAAAAGTTATTTTACCTCTCTGTACCTCAGTTTTCTCCTGTGCAAAATGAAGAAAATAGTGTAGACCACATGGTGTTGCTGTGAGGACTGAGTTATATATAAAGTTCATAGAACAGTATCAGACACATGGTAGCCACTTAATAAATGCTATCTAATATTAAGGACAAAATTGGGTACGTCTTATTTATCATTGTATCACCCAGTCACATTATTTCTTGCTGACTTGCAGGCAGTCAGCAAGTTTTTTTTTTAATTGGAAAAAATTATAACCAATAGAATACTAGGTAGTTCAAGGAACTATACACTCAAATATAAGGTTAAGTGGTACAGAAATAGTGCTATAAGAATTCAGATAAGGAAAGTAAGATTTAGAGTAAGAAAATACTCTAGGAAAGAGTGACTCCCCAGTGAAACTATTTTAAAAGTTCTAATCAGAAGCAAACAGGATGAACTGATAGGATAATAGTTAAGAAACTATTAGCAGTCATGAGGCCATGAGATACTGGACTAGGATGGTTAGCACTGAGGGATTTCAAAAGGAGGGATAGAAACAGAGAGAGAAAACAAAGCCAGAATAAACTGGGTTTATAAAAACAGGAAGAAGTAAAAACAAACAAATAAAAAAAAACAACAAAAAACACAAACTCAGTTGCATTTCTATACACTAATAATGAACAATCTGAAAAGGAAATTTGAAACAATTCCTTTTATAATAGCATCAAAAAGGATAAAATACTTAGGAATTAACCAAAGAGGTGAAAGACATATACAATAAAAGCTACAAAACATTGTTGAAAGAAATTAAAGACATAAATAAATAGAAAGACATCCCAAGTTCATGGACTAAAAGACAATATCGTTAGATATGAATTTTACCCAAAGCAACCTACAGATTCAAAAAAATCTCCACCAAGGGCTTTCCTGGTGGTGCAGTGGTTAAGAATCTACCTCCCAATGCAGGGGACACGGGTTCAAGCCCTGGTCCGGGAAGATCCCACATGCCGTGGAGCAACTAAGCCCATGCACCACAGCTACTGAGCCTGTGCTCTGGAGCCCGCAAGCCACAACTACTGAGCCCGCATGCCACAACTACTGAAGCCCACGTGCCTAGAGCCCGTGCTCTGCAGCAAGACAAGAAACCACAATGAGAAGCCCACGCACCGCAATGAAGAGTAGCCCTCACTGGCGGCAACTAGAGAGAGCCCGCGCGCAGCAACAAAGACCCAACACAGCAAAAAATAAAAATAAATAAAAAATAAATAAATTTAAAAAGATAGAAATAGTCAAAGTAGGTAAATCCAAAGAGACAAAATGAAGATTACTGGTTGCTATAGGCTGGTGGGGACAGGGGTAGGGAATAGGGAGCAACTGCCTAATGGGTACAGTTTCCTTTTGGGGTGATGAAGTGTTTTGGTGCTAGACACAGGTGGTTGTACAACAATGTGAATGTAAATGCTACTGAAGAGTTCACTTTTAAAAGATTAATTTTATGTTATGTGAATTTCTCCTCAATTAAAAAAAATTGTTTAAAAAACCCACATTGGTATACCACCCGCTAGAAGAGCTAAAATGAAAAAAAGACATAAATACCAACTGTGGGCAGGGATATGGAACAACAGGAGCTCTCATAAATTGGTGTGTATGCATACATTGGTTATAATTACTTCGGAAAACTGGCAGTAATCTACTAGAGCTGAATCATATGCACACCCTAGCACAATGCCTAGTAGGTGCTCAATAAATGTTTATTGATTAAACTAATGAAGTTCCCACTCCTTTTTTAGGCACTGTGCTAAGACCCTGGGACATAAAAATGAAAAGTCATGGTTCTCTCTCCTAATAAACAGACATTTAAATAATTACAATAACAGTATACAGATGGCCCTCTGTATCTGTGGGTTTCACATCTGCAGATTCAATCAACTGCGGATTGAAAATAATCAGAAAAAAAAATTCTAGAAAGTTCCAAAAAGACAAAACTTGAATTTGCTGCATGCTAGCAACTGTTTACACAGCATTTACATTGTATTTACAACTATTTACATAGCATTTACATTGTATTAGGTATTATAAGTAATCCAGAGATTAAAGTATACAGAAGGATGTACATAGGTTATATGCAAATACTACACAAATAAAGGGACTTGAGCATCTGTGGATCTGGATGTCCTGGGGTTGGGAGCGGTGTCCTGGAACCACTCCCCTCGGAATACTGAGGGGTGACCACATTTACACTGTAGGGGAGCACAGTGTATTGGTTTTAGAGTCAGACAGACCATTTAAGCCCTGGCTCCACTACTGACTAGTTAGCTATGATTACAGGCAAATCTGAACTTTATTTCCGTATCATTTCTGGAATTTCTTTTCTTTCTACTCTCACTCTACGGTTTCAGTCTACTGTTGCTAGAGTCGTCTTTCTAAAACAGAACACATTGGGAATTCCCTGGCAGTCCAGTGGTTAGGACTTGGAGCTTTCACTGCTGGGCCCTGGTTCAATCCCTGGTCGGGGAACTAAGATCCCACAGGCCACATGGCATGCCAGAAAAAAGAAAAAGAAAAATCAGAGCACATCACCACTTCACTCCTTCCAGCTCAAAATCCAAAGATTCCCTACTACCTAAAATATAAAATGTAAACTTCTTAGCCTGGCATTCAAAAACTTGTGTATTTTGTTACCTACCTGTCCTTCCAGCCTTAGGTCACAGTCTACTCCCACTGTGTTCTGGAAGCCAGACACAATGGTCTGCCATCTTATCTTGAACACGTTTTGAAATGTCTTACCTTTGTGTCTTTGCTCAACACGTCTTTCTTCCAAGAATTCACTCTCCTCTCTACTTTGAGTATCTCTGAGTCATGAGAAAGTGATTTTCATGGTATATTGATAAAGGGTCTCCTACATGTAATTTAGCTTAACCTATAGATTAAGCATGGGAGAGAATAAACTGATCACATTTATGGGAGTAGACTGATCCACACAACAAATGAATAAATTAGCAATCAGGAACACACTCTGGCCTTGTGGGCATTTTATTCAGGCAGAGGAAGTTATTATTTTCTCAATACTAACCATATTGTTGTATCAGAGTTATCTCTTCTTAAAAGAACGACACTGGAAAACTGCTTTTCTGGTCCAGAAACTTGAATCTAATCCAGTATCAAAATTAATTGGCCCGGGCTTCCCTGGTGGCGCAGTGGTTGAGAGTCCACCTGCCGGTGCAGGGGACACGGGTTCGTGCCCTGGTCCGGGAAGATCCCACATGCCGCGGTGTGGCTGGGCCCGTGAGCCATGGCCACTGAGCCTGTGTGTCCGGAGCCTGTGCTCCACAATGGGAGAGGCCACACAGTGACAGGCCCGTGTACCGCAAAAATAAATAATAATAATAATAAAAATAAATAAATTGGCCCTATCCCTGTGCTCCTAGTGGCGAGTATAGTGAGATACTCCCAGGAACTTTAATCTCATGGAAGTAAGATTATCTTTTGAAAGATAAACACACAAAGGGTAAGAACATGTAATGGTATTGAGTGATGGAGTGAAGTAAATTAGTGGGATCAGTTTAATTCAACAAGTGAATTCAATTCAATTAATATTTACCCTATAGACACTACAGGGGATATAAAATTAAAAGGGTATGAGCACAACCATCAGGTGGTTTATAGCGGAGGAGAGGAACAATATAAGTGACCAGGTAATTATAATATAAGAATTATATCTCAGCTTATTCCTAAAAATATGTACTTATATTATTAATAAGACTGGATGCAAGGGAAACAATACAAAGCACAAAAACTAAATCCTATACTACAGTATACAGAAAAAAACCGTTACATTATAAAAGGAAGATGAGAAACAAATGTGGATTTTTAAAAACTCTCTCTCCATAGGCATACCTAATTATATTTTAAATATTATCAAAATTTTCCTTTTAGAAAGCATTTAGTATACTATGATTCATCTTTTCTATGATCTCCTTCCCTCTGCAAAAAAAAAGTCTAATTTAAGTATTTTTTTCTATAACATCATAATCCTAAGACAAAAGTGGTTTATTTAGAGATACAGGAAAAAAAAAAACCAGGAAATAGTATTCAGCTAATCAGTAATATGATGTCGGACTAAAACTAGTAGCATATTAGTTGTCAGGAAGTGGAAAGGATTCTCAGATTTCAAAGCAACATCGATGTGATAAGACTCAAGGCAGAAGAGAGCAGGTGGTATAGTAGCAGTCATTAATTATAAGGTACCTGGGCTTCACAAAAGACCCACTTTAAAGAGTTATCCATTATCTTAGCATTCTTCAAATTGACTGTAAACTGTTACCATTGTACAAAGTTTCTAAGAAGAAAATAAATTTATAAATAAAAGTTAAAGTCAAATACCCATCACAAAATAAATGACTGTTTAAAAAAAAGTTTCTCAGCTATCTAGGAAAAAGTCTTAAGACATTATGAAACTAAAGACAGTGTTAGAGAATATTAGTAGAATAACACATGCTGGTAATCACCCACCTGAACCATAAAACCATTAATTCTTTTAGAAAATTATCTAATTAAGATTAATTTTATTGAAGGGCTATGATGTGTCTGCCACTTTTACGTATGTTTCATTTAATTCTCATAGTTTTCTTTGTTGTCTACTCATGTATGTACTTGAATATATGCATGAATGTGATATACACAAACTGATATATAAATCTGGTGTACATATTTCAGTTCATACAAAAGTAGTTTCTTATGTTGTGCTTTCATTTTATCTTAAGACTGTGATATTCATTCTCTTTTCCCACTCAGAGAAAACTTCTATAACAAAATGAGTTACTAAGAATTTAATACAGCAGCATATAAAAGCCTGCTGTATTGTTTACTTTTTACTGCTTAAAAGAAATGTGTCCTAGTTCAGGACTATCCAGTGCATACCGAAGCCATTACGCTCCAACTGTGTGTGAAGAGATGAGGGTGGAAAAGAAAATCTGAGTGCAAATGGAAGCGTTGAAGAAAAGAGCAAGACAATTGGGGGGATAGAAGAGTTCCTAAAATTGGTAACAGGATACGATGACATACTTGCACTTGGAGGCGAGCTTGAGAGCAGTGGCGAGGCCCCTGGTTAGCTTGGCATGAGGAGAGCAGTTGCCAGTGGGCCTCTTGCTGTATCAGAGACTACAGACACCACACTGGCCAAGCCAGGAGGACAAGCAAAGGGGACTCACTTCAGAAGAAATTAGAGGGCATTCTCAGATAATCAACAAAGCAGTAATCTCAGACTGAGTGACTTCTTTTTGGAGAGACAACTGGGAAAGGGGCCAGGGCCCAAAGAATGACTAACAGTGGATTTCTCACAGACCCTGATGGGGAAGGGCTTAAAGTCAGAAATTTCTTTGGAAAAACGGAGAGATTTGACATCTTTTGTACTCTAGTGTTATCAAACAAGTTACCTCTGAAAGAATCTTACAAAATATAGGTGTTTAATATTTGCTGAAAGTGATTTTAGTAGACTTAAAACAGGATTTTAATAAAATAAGACTACCAGACACATAAATATCTCAGTTTTTCGTGCTCTCAAATATACTGGCCATTTTCTGTCTTGATGATCAAGAAAACCATGAAATGCACTTTTAACAGCACCATACAGTAAATCATTCATTGGGATGTCTTTTCTGCTATCCAGTCTATAATAGTCAGAGACAATGTTTAAAAAGAGTTTTCCTTTTCTTCCTGAAGCTTTACTTAAGTGAGAAACAGCTTTAATACAAAGGGCCAATTCAGCAAAATATAGGATTTTCTAACAGGCAAAGTTCAAATTTATCTTTTGGAAAAGGCAGATATTCTAGATCTAATATGGCCATGGCCAAATTATTTTGAAAATATAATACACTTTAGAAAATGTATGTAAAACAATTTTATTAAAGGGTAAACTAATGAATGATGAAAATATTCAGCGGCAAGCTGCTGTTATCAACGATGAACACAAACAGTTAACTGCTGGGTAACAGACTGGGACCTTTCACCTTTCAGCTGTTATCAAACTAATTACATTAAAAAGCTTTTAAAATGAAAACCCTGTTCTTACAAATAAAACAAATCTATCTAGGCAGTTTTAGGTAGGTGACGATCTAGCAACAAAAAAATCTCACCAATACTCCAATGTACTTAGGGATCGCTTCTTTTGGTTCTGTTGTTAAGACATGGGAAAGATAATAATTTTGAATGGTTTAAAGTCATCTTGCTAGGCAAGTAACAGGAAGGTAAGATATTAAATGACTTCAGGATAATATAATAGGTGCCTTAATAATAGAGAGAAACTGATAAAAAGAAAAAGAAAACAGGCTGATATTTATATCCTCTATATATCCCCTAAATACCAATAGTCAAATAATTTGCATAACTGTAGTGAATCTTGGAGACAGATGAAGGATGGCTGAATCAGACATACAGTAAAAGGTAAAGAAATGGAGTTTCCCCAAGGACAGTGGTGTGCTGGAGCCCACTTACACAAGCTCATGAGAGCCAATTGGCAAAGTTTCAGGAACTGTGTGAGCCAGTTATTAAATGTATCCATTATTAAAAATTAAATTATATAAACTTTTAATTAAATTATACTAAAAAAGGTAATAGTCAAAATTCATTGCTTCCTATTTTACATTTTATTATTATGTATGCCTTTGAGGATATTCACATCTAGTGTATCTACATGATGGAAATATTACAGAATGGTAAACTACTGCTCCACATCTTTTCCCAACTCCACTTTCAGTGACTTCATGTTGATAATTTCAAATCAGCCATGATGAGAGTAAATTACCAGTAAAATTGGCAAATGCTGCAAATTGAGGCTTCTTTTTTCCCTCCAAAGAATCAATTTAAAAAAATTCACCAACCTACCAGTACCATGGGGTATTCTAAAAATATTTATAAGGATGGCTGGTTTAAAAGCAGTAACACTCTGAAATACCTGAAAAACTACTTCCTGAAAAATCACTGATGACAAATAGGGAATATCCTCTTAAATGCTACTAAAATATAAATTAGATCAATCCTGGAATACTCCAGAATATAAACAAATGACTTTTTATTTTATAAAGAAAAATATGGCACCCATCTTTGACTGCTATGACTTTGGGGGTTTAATTTTGGTTTGGAGTCATTGTTGAATACTTCGCAGGCCCATGCTCACAGCTCTAAGTGTTACCATCAACTTTTTTTTTTTTTTTTTTTTTTTGCGGTACGTGGGCCTCTCACTGTTGTGGCCTCTCCCGTTGCGGAGCACAGGCTCCGGACGCGCAGGCTCAGCGGCCATGGCTCACGGGCCCAGCCGCTCCGCGGCATGTGGGATCCTCCCGGACCGGGGCACAAGCCCGTGTCCCCTGCATCGGCAGGCGGACTCTCAACCACTGCGCCACCAGGGAAGCCCACCATCAACATTTTTAAATAGGAACAGCATTCTGGAAGTTGTTTTCCTGAGGAAGATATGTGCCCTTCTTTTCCACTTAAAATAACTTTCTCTTGTTTACATTCACACACCTACTCAAGTATCTCTTTTCTGACAATAATCTGATTTTGTTTCTGTTGTTTTTGTTTACTCACTTTTCTGTACTCACCATAACTCTTTCAAAACATTAAGTTTTTGTGTATATGGAATAATGTGAAACTGAGGAGGGCAGCCATGTTTCTTAGAACTTTAGGGTTTTTCCAAGATGCCTTGCCTCATGGGGTGAGGAAGAGGCCATATGGATGGGACTCTAGCCTCCCTCATTCTGACATTAACCAGAGAAGCTCAGCCTTTTGTAGCTGTCTTTCATGTATTGGGGTTATGTGTAAAATGTCACTAGGAAGGGAGGGAGGGAGGGAGGTGGAAAGAGAGAAGAAACGAAAACCAGTGTGTTAGAGAACTTAGGTACGCCAATGTTTGAGTGTGTGTGTGCATATGCATGCATGTGTACCACCTGTAATTATGCAAGGTGTGTTTGTGTGTGTTTTGGGAGGAACAGGTATAGGTAGATTGGGTCTATTCATGGTTAAAACACAAGTGCATTTTTAACTGAATTATATGCATTATATTTTATATATACACCTACAAAAAGATCTAATTGATTTAAATTACTGATATTCGAGGTTTTTTTAATTAAAATTTAAAGTTACACAGTATGTAGATAATCTAGGTTTTAAAGGGAACAAGAAAACAATTCTAAGTTTTGAATCTTCACATAATTACATTATATGTGTTTTAAAAAATAATTTCATGTGTTGTCTATTTTTTATAAAACAAGGGCAACACTATCTCTCAAAACAAATAGAAACAAAGAACACTTTACAGAGATAAGTAAAATAAGTCCCTGAGATAGTAAATTTTTAGACAATAAAACACATTGCTGGTTGGAATACTGTCTTTTCAAGAATATAGCCACACACCTTTCAAACTAAATAGTGTTTCAAGTTTGAAAAGGGAAAATAAATAAATTCATTGATTTAAATGACTAGAAATGCATTTACTTTAAAGACCTTTTCTTTTCTTTTTTCCTACAGCAAGTAAATCAATCAAAGAGTAAAGTGCAATAATGACTGTAAGACAAGGGTTCAAGGAAGATGAAATACTGGCTGTATGGAAGGTGTGTGTTCCACAGACTTTGTTCTGAGGTCTTCCATCCCAATACTAATCAGGCCCCATCTAGCTGAGTTTATGAAATCTGACATGGGTACAGCCTATGGCAGTAAGGATGCAGGATAGTGATTTTATTTCTTATTTTATTCATTGCAGCCCCAGGGAGAGAGATAACGAGAACAGGAATGAAATCCAAGTCTCCTACATAAAACACTGCAGAACATTACCACTAGGTCACCAGAGGGAAAAAGAAGGAAATATTTTATTTTAGAAGAGTTTATTTGTTATAGTATTTATGGTGGAAAATTACTTTGTTTGACTTACCGATGACTCATTAAAACCTCACGTTTATTAATCATATACGTGGATTGTTTTTGCACAAAAAATGTTTGACATCTGCTCATTGGACTTAAAATACTTAACTACATTGTTTCAGAAATTGAAAAAAAATGACTATCACCAACTTAACTTATAATGTCGGGCAATTATAATCGGAAATAACTTTTTATATTTCACTTTTTATCTAATATTCCTACTATTTGGATATTTGTCATCTTTTTCTTATTGCTTTAAAGTGCTACAGGCACTGACTCTAATGAAAGCTGTGGCAAATTCTGGGAGAAATTACCTGGGTTTGACCCTTTCAAGAGCTTAAGAAGGTTAAGAAATTCCATAGATGGATTCATGCCTAATATACTTACACTGGTTGAGCCATGTAAAATTCCTGATATTTGAATGTCTTTACCCTAAATAACAGCAATTGCATATGATTGAACTAAATATTGTACAGTGCCCCTGATAATCAAACACCCCTTGCAAATGGAAAAAATGTTACCAGGGTTCTGTGAGAGTTAAATGAGCAACTCAATGTTCAGTAGGACATAGGACAATATCTGACACAAGATGTCAAGAATGATGATGATAATAATAAAATTTTTTATTTCCCCTATTTGACATGGAATTATCAGTAAAGTCAACAGCTAGCTTTCTGCTATGGTATTTTCCTTATGCAATTTGTCTATATGGGCTATACAGAGGTACAGCCTCTGTCTACAGTCATTTGCCACCATGTCATATGCCCAGGGTAACCTTTCCTAGAAGTTCATCTCTCCATTACATCATTTTACAGCAATATTTTGTGAGAGCTTACAAACATGGTACTTAAAACCTTTCCGAATATATACTGGACAAAACAAAAACGAGTTAGGGAGATTATTGGAGAAGCTCTTGAAAAAAGTTAGTCAACCTCTTAATACAAACAGCAGAGAGGTCAACTGGGACATATATTTCTCTTCATTTGGTTTCTACTAATAAAAGGACAAAAGAAAAATTTTAATGTAGATGAAAACTTTGAAAATGACAGGAAGATCCCAAAGAAGGCTAGAATAAAAGGAAAATTTTGGTTTAGGGTTTCTCAGTTTACAAAATATTTTAACATATATATTTTTATCTCTAAGGTAGAAAGATCAGATTATTTCACACTCTTTGTATGGTGTTAAGTAATAAGAAAACAAAAACCCGGATCATATAGGTAATAAACAGTGATGCTAAAACTAGAACTTAGGTCTTCAAATCTTAAGTATCCAGTATTTTGTCTCCCACTCCCCCCATTATTATGGTCTCTCAGCAGAAGTAACCATGATAAATTACTCTGGACGCTTGATCAATTTAACAAGTATCTACTGAGAGTATAATGTGTGCACATTTCTACGGTCAGTTCAACCAAAGAAACTATAGGTAAAAATTCTAATGAGAAAAGAATACAGGCTTTGAAACAAAGGAATCCAGGAAATGAAATGCTGTATCATCACACAGTTCTACACACAAAAAACTCCTGTATGACTTCATTCTAACTACTTACATATGCAATGAACTTATTCACAAATGTCACTTTCTCAGGTACTGGTAGTTAGGGCTTTAACATATAAATTTTAGGGGGACACAGCTCAACACATAACACACAAAATACACACAAAAAATAGATGAAGTAAAGGGTCAAAGGTCATTTTATTGTCTGGGGAGTAGCAACAGAAACTCATGCAAGACTATAATAAGAGGCATATTGAATACTACATATTATCCACAAAAGGAAGACTAAAAGAGTGTATAATGACATCAAGTTTGTAGAAGGGAGAAATGGAAATTAAAAATTAATCCAAAAGAAAGCAAGAGAGGAAACAGATAAAGAGGGACAAATAGAAAGCAAATACTAAGATGATAAATTTGAACCCCAAAATATCACTAATTATACTAAATATAGATGAATTAAATGCTCATCCCAAATTCTTAAGATGGTAAACTTAAATAATGAAAAGAACTATATACAAACAGAAGGCAGTAACAGAAAGATATCTGGAAAATACCTATCTTTTAGGAAAATAAACATGAGTGGAAGAGGAAATCACAAGGAAAATTAGACTGTTTCGAACTGAATGAAAATGAATACATAATATCAAATTTTGTGGGATACAGCTAAAATACGAATATATAGGGCCTCCCTGGTGGCGCAGTGGTTGAGAGTCCGCCTGCCGATGCAGGGGATACGGGTTCGTGCCCCGGTCTGGGAGGATCCCATATGCCGCGGAGCGGCTGGGCCTGTGAGCCATCATGGCCCCTGGGCCTGCGCATCCGGAGCCTGTGCTCCGCAACGGGAGAGGCCACAACAGTGAGAGGCCCGCATACCACAAAAAGAAAAAAAAAAAAAAAAAAACGAATATATAAATATTAAAAATACCAAATATAAAGCTCTACATTTAAATAATTCAGTGTTCAGAAAAAACTTACAGCATTAATACTTAGAAAAAAGGAAGTTCTCAAATCAATGACCTAAATATCCACCTTAAGAAACTAGAAAAAGAGCAAATTAAACCCCTAATAAGTAGAAGACAGGAAAACACTAATAGTGGAAATCAATGAACACAAGACTAAAAAACAACAGAGGAAAATCAATGAAACCAAAAGCTGATTTCTAAAGAAAATCAGTAAAATGGATGTACTTCTAGAGACTCTGACCAAAAATAAAACATAAGACACAGGGCTTGCCTGGTGGCACAGTGGTTGAGAGTCTGCCTGCCAATGCAGGGGACACAGGTTCGAGCCCTGGTCTGGGAAGATCCCACATGCTGCAGAGCAGCTAGGCCTGTGAGCCACAACTACTGAGCCTGCGCGTCAGGAGCTTGTGCTCCACAACAAGAGAGGCTGCAACAGTGAGAGGCCCGCGCACCGTGATGAAGAGTGGCCCCCACTCGCTGCAACTAGAGAAAGCCCACGCACAGAAACGAAGACTCAAAAATAAATAAATAAAATTTAAAAAAATTGCAGCTTCTTAACACCCAATATTCCCTTTTTCCCCCCTCCTTGTTCTCTTTAAAAAAAAAAAATGAAAAGAAGACACAAATTACCAATATCAGAAATGAAAGAGACATCACTACAGATATTAAAATGATAATAAGGGAATACTATAAACAACTTATTCCAGTATATTCAACAACCTGGATAAAACAGTCAAATCCCTTCAAAAAGAAAAACAGCCAAAGCTACCTTAAGAAAAACATAGATGGAATTCCACGCAAATGCTTGTAGAAAAGAGAAGAGGAAGGAACACTTCCCAATGCATTCTATGAGGCCAGTATTACCTGATATGAAGAGATGTCAAACAAAAACATTAAAATATAACAAAATTGTAGACCTATCCTTCATGAAAGCTACTAGGACTAATAAGTGAGTATAGCAAAGTTACAGGGTAAAAGGCTAATATACAAAAATTAATTGTATTTCAATATACTCACATCAGAAAATGAAATTAAAAATACAATTCAGAATAGTATAAAATATGAAATATTTAGGTATAAATTTGACAAAATATGTTCCTAAGAGAAATTAAAGGAGACTTAAATAAAATAAGAGATATACCATGTTAATGGATCAAAAGACTCAATACTGGGACTTCCCTGGTGGCGCAGTGGTTAAGAATCCGCTCGCCAATGCAGGGTACATGGGTTCGAGCCCTGGTCCGGGAATATCCCACATGCTGTGGAGCAACTAAGCCTGTGCACCACAACTACTGAGCCTGCGCTCTAGAGCCTGTGCTCCGCAACAAGAGAAGCCACCTCAACAAGAAGCCCACGCACTGCAACAAAGAGTAGCCCCCACTCGCTGCAACTAGAGAAAGCCCATGTGCAGCAACAAAGACTCAAGACAGCCAAAAATCAAAAAAAAAAAAGACTCAGTATTGTTATGATGCGAAATCTCCCCAAATTTATCTACAGATCAATTCAACTGCAATAAAAATTCGAGCAGAATCTTTTGTACAAATTGACAACTTGATTTTAAATTTTATAAAGAAATGTAAAGAACTAGAAAAGTCAATACAATTTTGAAAAGAAGATAACGGAGGATTTATACTATCTGATTTCAAGGCTTATTATATAGCTTATTATCAAGACAAATTGTATTGGTGTAAATATAGACATACAGATTAAAAAAACAGAATAGAGAGTCCAGTAATAAACCAACACATATATAGTCAATTATTTTCAACAAAGGTCCCATGCCAATTGAATGGGAAAAGTATAACTTTTTTAACAAATGGGGCTACTGGATAGCTAAATGTCAAGCAAACAAACAAAAACCACCTCAACGCCTACCTTCCGCTATATACAAAAATTAACTTGAAATCTCACAGACCTAAATTTAAGAGCTAAAATTGTAAAACTTCTAAATGGAAACATGGGAGAAACTCTCAGTAACTTTGGGTTTGGTAAAGACTTCTTAATTAGGACAGAAAAAGAACTTAGTATAAAAGAAAATATTTAATAAACTGAACATCTGAATTTAAAACATGTGCTCTTCAAAAGACACTATTACTAAAATAAAAAGCAAGTTAGGGTGCTTCCCTGGTGGCACAGTGGTTAAGAATCTGCCTGCCAATGCAGGGGACACAGGTTCGATCCCTGGTCCAGGAAGATCCCATGTGCCATGGAGCAACTAAGCCCATGCGCCACAAATATTGAGCCCATGTGCCACAACTAGTGAAGCCCATGCACCTAGAGCCCATGCTCCGCACAAAGAAAAGCCACCACAATGAGAAGCCCACGCACCACCACGAAGAGTAGTACCCGTTCGTCACAACTAGAGAAAACCCGCGCGCAGCAACGAAGCCCAATGCAGCCAAAAATAAATAAATAAATAAATAATTTATATATTAAAAAAAGCAAGTTATAAACAAGGAGAAGATATTTGCAAAACATATAGGTGACAAAAGTGTTCAAATATGTAGAGAACTTTAAACTCAATAATAAGACAAGCATGGGCCATAGATTTGAAGAGAGACTTCATAAAAAAGATATTCTAATGAAAAATAAACAGATAAAAAGATGCTCAGCATTATTAATCATTAGAGAACTGCAAATTAGAATCACAATGAGATAGACCTACACATCCACTAGAATGGTAAAAAGCGTGTTAACAGCAAAGGTTGGCCAAGATGTGGAGCAACTGCAACTCTTACACATTGCTGGTGGGAATGTAAAATTAATAGCCACTCTGGAAAACAGTTTGGCAACTTTTAAAATATTTAGATATACACACATCACACCTTGCAGTCATTTTACTACATGGTATTTACCCAAGAGAAATGAAGGCATAAGTCCACACAAAGACACGTACAATGAATTTCATAGAAGACTCATTTATAATGGCCAGAAACTAGAAACAAATCAAATGTCTATCAACCAATAAATTTTAAAAACTGTAGTGTATCCATACAATAGAATATTACTCAGCACTAAAAAGGGAAAACTATAGAAACATGAATAAATCTCACAACAGAGTATGCACTGTATGTTCCTACATACATAATATGCTAGATCATGCAAACTAACCCACTATGGATTATTATTCAGTGATAAAAAGAAACAAACTACTGATACACTCAAACACTTGGAGGTATCTTAAGGGCATAATGTGAGTAAAAAAAAAGTCAATCTGAGCACCTAAATCTATAAAGCAAATATTAACAGAATAAAGGGAGAAATAGACAGCAATACAATAATAGTAGGAAACATTAATACCCCACTTGTATCAATGGGTAGATCATCCAGACAGAAAATCAATGAGGAAGACTAGCCTTAAATGACATGTTAGACCAGACTGAATTAATAACATATACAGGACATTCCATCCAAAAGCAACAGAATACACATTTTTCTCAAGTACACATGCATCTCCAGGATAGATCAGATGTTAATTAGCCCACAAAACAAGTCCTAAATTTAAGAAGATTGAAATCATATCAAGCACCTTTTCCTACCACAATGGTACTGACATTAGAAATCAATTACAAGAAGAAAGCAGAACTCACAGATGTATGGTGATTAAGCATATGATCATCTGAATAGATGCATTTGACAAAACTGGACAAAAACATTCATTTATGGTAAAAACTCTCAACGAAGTGTGTATAGAGGGAATGCACCACAACATAATAAAGGCCGTATGTGACAAGCCCAAAGCTAACATCATACTGAACACATGAAAAGATGCTGAGCATCACTAATCAACAGGGAAATGCAAATCAAAACCATAATGAGATATCATCTCACACTTGTTAGAATGGCTATTTTCAAAAAGACAAGAAATAACAAGTGGTGGCAGGGATATGGAGAAAAGGGAACTCTTGTGCACTGTTGGTGGGAATGTATATTGGTCCAACCACTACAGAAATCAGTACAGAGATTCCTCAAAAAATTAAAAATAGAACTACCATATGATCTAGAAGTTCCACATCTGGGTATTTATCTAAAGAAAGTGAAAACACTAATTTGAAAAGATATATGCACCCCAATGTTTGTTGCAGACTATTTACAATAGCCAAGGTATGGAAAGGACTTCAGTGTCCTTTGATGGATGAATGGATATAGAAAATGTGACACACACATCCACAGACACACACAGGAATATTATTCAGCCATAAAAAGAAGGAAATCTTACCATTTGTGACAACATGGATGGACCTTGAGGGCATTATGCTAAGTAAAATAAATCAGGTAGAGAAAGACAAAAACCAGGTGATCTCACTTTTTTAGAGGAATCTTAACAAAAACAAACAAAAACCAAGAAAACTAAGCTCAAAAAAAAAGAGAACAGACTGTTTTTTTTTCTTTTTTTTAATAACTTTACTCATTTATTTGTTTTTATTTTTGGCTGTGTAGGGTCTTCGTTGTTGTGCGTGGGCTTTCTCTAGTTGCGGTGAGCGGGGGCTACTCTTTGTTGCGGTGTGTGGGGTTCTCATTGCAGTGGCTTCTCTTGTTGCGGAGCACGGGCTCTAGGCACGCGGGCTTCCACAGCTGTGGCTCACGGGCTCAGTAGTTGTGGCTCACAGGCTCTAGAGCGCAGGCTCAGTAGTTGTGGCGCATGGGCTTAGTTGCTTCATGGCGTGTGGGATCTTCCTGGACCAGGGCTGGAACTTGTGTCCCCTGAATTGGCAGGTGGATTCCTAATCACTGCAACACCAGGGAAGGCCCAGACTGGTTTTTATAAGAGGTGTGGCTATGGCAGTGAGGGGTGGATGAAATGGGTGAAAGGGTACAAATAAATAAGTCATGGGGATGTCATGTACAGCATGGTGACTATACTTAATAACACTGTACTGCATATTTGAAAGTTGCTAGGAGAGTAGATCTTAAAAGTCCTCATCACAAAAAAAATTTTTGTAACTATGTGTGGTGATGGGTGTTAACTATACTTACTGTGGTGATTCCTTTGCAATCCATACAAAGTCAAGGGACTTCCCTGGTGGCGCAGTGGTTAAGAATCCGCCTGCCAACTCAGGGGACACGGGTTCAAGCCCTGGTCCCACGTGCCACGGAGCAACTAAGCCCATGCACCACAACTACTGAGCCTGCATTCTAGAGCCCATGCACTGCAACTACTGAGCCCGTGTGCCACAACTACTGAAGCCCATGTGCCTAGAGCCCATGCTCCATTAACAAGAGAAGCCACCGCAATGAGAACCCTGTGTACCTCAACGAAGAGTAGCCCCCTCTCACCACAACTAGAGAAAGCCCGCGCACAGCAATAAGGACCCAACACAGCCAAAAATAAATAAATAAAAATAAATTTATTAAAAAAATACATACAAAGTCGAATCATTATGTTGTAAATATGAAACTAATATGTTATATGCCAATTACCTCACTAAAAAAAAGAAAGGAATAAAAATGAAAAGGCATTAAAAAATGTCTACCTCAAGAGGTCACGCAATGAATGATTCCGTTTATATAATGTTCTCAAAATGACAAAACTCCAGAGAAAGAATAAATTAATGGTTGTCAGAGGTTAAGGACGGTGGGAAGGTGATGGGTGTGAATATAAAGAAGGATGAGTGATGTATTTGTGTTCTGTATCTTGACTAGTTCTATATCTTTATTGCAGTGGTTGTTACATTAATCTACACGTGTGATAAAATGGCATACAACTATACACAGCCATTGTACTTAATGTCAATTTCTTGGTTTTGAAATTGTATTGTAGTTACATAAGATATAACTATCAGGGAAAACTGGGTTAAAGGTACATTAGAATTCTGTGTACTATCAAATCATATCAAATCAAATGGGTTTAAGAAAGCAAGGTGGTTTAATATTAGAAAAACAATCTATATAATTCATCTCATTAACAAAATAAAGGTTAAAAAGCTATAATCATCATAACTGACACAAAAAATATTTGATAACATTTTACAGCATTCATTTTTAATAAATAAAACTTCTTAGCAAATCTAGGAAGAAATTCTGATTTTTAGATTCACAGTGTGACATTAACAAAAATGGCAGAGTAAGGAACTCCAAACCTACTCTTATAAAAGCAACAAAAAAATGGTCAGAATCTATCAGAATCAAGTTTTTCTAAACTCTGGAAATTAATCAAAGGCTTGCAGTACTATGGGTAACATGTACTAAAGAAAGACAGCTGATTCTTGATAAGACCAGCAACCTCTGTGCTACATTAACTTACCCCAGTCTTATTCCCTGTTCCACAGCTCCGCATTACCTATGAAAATAACAACCATATTCTTGATTGTGCAGGGAGCAGAATGAACTAATTTTCAAGGAACTGTAATCATTTGTTTTGATCTGTTTCGTGGCTCCTTGGAAGATCAAAAGGCTTGTCTTTATTTTGCCTAACTGAAAACTGGCCTAATTCTAAAAGCTCTTCCTTGGGGGCATTTTGGGAAAGTGGTTACTGTCTAGTATCTTAGCCACTGCTTCCTGAGGCAACAGAAAAAAGCTGGGCAAACAACAGATTAACCAAAAAGCTTGAGAAGAAAGGCTGAGGAATAAGATGCTCTGAGAATCTAGGCCACGTGCATGCTCAAGGCTGTGAGCATGTTCAGAAAAGACCTGAGAAGGACTTAAGTTCTCACCTGCTGTTGATCTTGAGGCTCTCTGGAAGCAGAAAGTAAAAGCTAAGGCAGAATTGTCAACTGCCTGACTGGGTGTGGAAGCTGAGCCCCAACACATACACAGAGCCCATGGCAAAGACTGGAAGAAATTTTGGCTCCAGGCATTCAAGGAAATCTCTGTCCAATTATTAGCTGATCACTAAGCTAATTGAATAGAGACTTCGGTGGCTACACAAAACAAAAGAAACAGAGTTTGTAGAATTAGTACAGAAAAGTCAGTAAACAAACAAACAACAACTACAATAAGCCAAACATAACAATAAATCCTGGAAAGGGGAGAGAATCTGATTTTTTCAGAGTCGCAACTAATAACAGTCACAATACCCAGTCTTCAACAGGAATGATAACTGCCATACCTGCAAAGAAACAATATAGTCTGGCCCAAATAAAGGAAAAAATAAATAGAAACTGTGCCTGAGGGAGACCAGACATTGGAATTTCTAGGCAAAAGCTTTAAATCAGCTATTTTAAATATTCAACAAGCTAAAGGAAACCATGCCCAAAAAAACTAAAGGAAAGTATGAGAACAATGTGTCACCTAGTTGAGAATAAATCAATAAATAGGTAGAAATTGTTAAAAGGAATAAAATAGAAATTCTGAGGGTGAAAAGTGCAATAACAAATTAAGAATTCACTAGAGGGGCTCAACAGCAGATTTGAACAGGCAGAAAAAGAATCAGCAAACTGACAAATAAACCCACTGAGATTATCTGGTCTGAAGAACAGAAAGAAAAGAGAATTAAGAAAAATAAGCAAAGCCTCAGAGGCCTGTGGGATACCATTAAACATATCAACATATGCTTAATACGAGTAACAGAAAGGCGAAAGGAGGAAGGGGAAGGGGGGGGTGAGAGAGAAAGAGAGAATATTTGAAGAATAATGGTCAAAACTTCTAAAATTTGAAGCTCAATGAACTCCAAAAGGATAAACTCACAGGAATCCACATCTACATACATCACAATCAAACTGATCAAAAGCTAAAGACAAAGAAAGAATCTTCAAAACAGGAAAGGACAAGTAACTCATCATGTACAAGCGATCATCAATAAGATTAACATCTGATTTCTAATCAGAAACCAGAAGGTAGTGGGATGATGTACTCAAAGTGCTGAAAGAAAAGAACAGTCAAACCCAAATTATTTATCTGGCAAAACTATCCTTCAAAAATGAAGGAAAAAATTTGACAATCCCAGATAAACAAAAAGTGAGAGAGTTTGTTGCTAGCAGTCTGGCCCTACAAGTGCTTAAAGGGACTCCTTCAGAACGAAATGAAGGGACATTAGACAGTTACTCAATGGCATATGAAGAAATAAACACCAGGATAGGTGTTTTTGTATTTACACAGGTAAATATAGAAAACAGCATAAATGTAATTTTTGTTTGTAATTCTTTTTTAAGCTCACTAAAAGACAACTGCATAAAGCAACAGTTATAAATCTAAGTTGACAGGCACACAATATATACAGATTTAATCTGTGACAATAACACATTATATGGCGGAAAGTTTAACACTACTGAAACTAAGTTGGCATTAATCCTAACTAGACTGTTATAAATTAAGATGTTAATGTAATCCCTAGAGAAACCACAAAATATATGTCTGAATAAAGACCTGTATGTGAATGTTCATAGCATTTTTATCATAGTCCCAAAGTGGAATCAAACTAAATATCCATTAGCTGAAGAATGGATAAACAGTATGTGATATATCCATATGATGGAATATTATTTAGCCATAAGAAGAAATGAAGTACTGTTAAATAACACAACCCTGGGGGCCTCCCTGGTGGCGCAAGTGGTTGAGAGTCCGCCTGCCGATGCAGGGGATACGGGTTCGTGCCCCGGTCTGGGAGGATCCCATATGCCGCGGAGCGGCTGGGCCCGTGAGCCATGGCCGCTGAGCCTGCGCGTCCGGAGCCTGCGCGTCCGGAGCCTGTGCTCCGCAACGGGGGAGGCCACAACAGTGAGAGGCCCGCATACCGAAAAAAAAAAAAAAAAAAATAACACAACCCTGAATACTTTATGCCAAGCAAAACACAAAAGGCCACATACTGTATGATACCAATTACGTGAAATGTCTAGAATAGGCAAATCCATAGACAGAAAGTAGATTAGCAGTTGCCAGGGAAGGGGAGAGAGGAGAATTGGAGCTAACTGCTAACAAGTAGAGGGTTATTTATTTATTTTTTTGGTGTGATGAAAATCTTGAATTAGATAGTGGTGATGGTTGCACAACATAGTGAATAGACTACAACCACTCAACTGTGTGCACTTTTAAATGGTGAATTTTATGTTATGTGAAGTGTGTCTCAGTAAAATATGCTGTAGAAAGCCTACAGCATATATCACGTTTAACAGTTAAACAATAAAAGAATATATAATTTTAATAATGAAATAAAACTTCTAATAAAGAAAGTTTTGAGACTGGAAATGAAACAAAGATACTTATATCACTTTTATTCTACATGTACTAGAGATCCTTAGCACAAAAGAAAAAAAAAGTGTAATACTCAGAGAAACTGTTAAAATTAAAAAATAAATTTAGCAAGGTTGCAGGATACAAGGTTATTATACAAAAATCAATTGTATTTCTATACAGCAAATATAATTGGAAAGTGAAGTTTAAAAAAACAATATCATATATGTCATCTAAAAACACTAAATGACCAGGAATAAATTTTTTTTAAACGTGTAGTATATACGCACAAAAACCTGTAACACATTAAAAAAATTTTTTAAAGACCTATATGAATGGATTTATTCATGGGTTGTAGAGTCAATACTGTCTGGATGCCAGGTCTTCCAAAATTAATCTATATATTCAGTGTAATCCCAATTGAATATCTCAGCTAAATAATTTGTGGAAAATGGCAAGTTACTTTAAAAATTTATATGTGAGGGCTTCCCTGGTGGTGCGGTGGTTAAGAATCCGCCTGCCAATGCAGGGGACACGGGTTCGAGCCCTGGTCCGGGAAGATCCCACATGCCGCGAAGCAACTAAGCACGTGCGCCACAACTACTAAGTCAGCGCTCTAGAGCCGAAGCCACAACTACTGAGCCCACGAGCCACAACTACTGAAGCCCATGTGCCTAGAGCCCGTGCTCCGCAACAAGAGAAGCCACTGCAACGAGAAGCCTGTGCACCACCAGGAAGAGTAGCCCCCGCTTGCCACAATTAGAGAAAGCCCACGTGCAGCAACGAAGACCCAACGCAGCCAAAAATAAAATAAAATTAAATTAAATTAATTTAAAAAAATTTATATGTGAATGTAAAGTGGAAATCTTATAGGAGGAAAACTAAGTTGGAAAATTACTATACCAAATATCTAGTACATAGCTACAGTAATTAAGATTATGTGGTATCAGCACAAGCATGGAGAAATAGATTAATGGAACAAAGCAGAAAGTCTAGAAACAGACCACATGGTTATGGACACTTGTTCTATAACAAAGGTGGCATTTGAAGAGCTGTAGGAAGCAGTCTTTTCTTTAACTGGTATTGGGTCAATTGGTTTGGAAAACTTTTGAAAAAATATTAAACTTGATCATTACTTTACAATAAACACAAAGTCCAGGGGATTATGAATCTAAATGTAAAAAGTAGAATACTAAAGCTTCTAGAAAAATTTGGAAATATCTTTATGACTGCAAAGTGGAAAAAGATTTCTTAAACACAACACAAACATCAAATAAAGGAAAGGAAAAGATTGATGATTAAAATTAATTACTCTGGTCATCAAAAGACACCATTAAGATAATGAAAAGGCAAGCCAAAGTGGGAGAAAACATGTGCAAAGATTCACTTCTGAAACACATTAAAAACACAAATCAGTGAGAAAAAACACAGGCAACCAATAAAAAAAAAGACTTGAAAAGGCATTTCACATAGGAGAGTATCAGTGTCCAATAAACATAAGAAAGTGTTTAAACTTATTCATCAAAGGTTATGCAAATTAAACCATAATTAAATATGACTACACACCTAACTCTATGGTTAAAAACATAAAAGACTTGACCCAGTGTTGGCAAGGATGTAAAGTAATTGAAGTTTTCAGATCCTGTTGCTGAGCTATAAATTGATACAAACATTGAAAAAAAAAAGTATTCAGAATTATTTACTAAAGCTGACCCTGCAACTTAACTCCAAAAATAGAAATTTACACATACGTGTACTGAAAGTACAATAGTGTGCAAAGGAAACTTACTCATTATAGTCAAAAACTGGAAACATCAATCTCCAACAAAAATAAATTGTGCTATATTTCTAAATGGATTATACAGCAATGAAAATGAACAAATTACTGCTACACACAATAATGAATAACTATCACAAATACTATATGAAGAGAGGAAAGCAGATGCAAAATAGTACATATGGAATGTGTTATGGACTGAAGGTCTGTGTCCATCCCCCCATCCATATGTTGCAATCCTAACCCCCAATGTGATGGTAGTAGGGGGTGGGGTCTTTGGGGGTTCATTAGGTCATGAGGGTGGAGCCCTCATGAATGGGATTAGTGCCCTTACGAAAGAGACCCCAGAGAGCTCTCTCACCTCTTCCACCATGTGAGGACACAGCAAGAAGACTGCTGTCTATGTATAGGAAGAGGACCCTCACCAGACACCGAATCTGCCGGCGTCTTGATCTTGAACTTCCCAGTCTTCAGAACTGTGAGAAATAAATGTTTGTTGTTTAAACCACCCAGTCTATTATATTTTTGTTACAGCAGCCTGAATGGTCTAAGACAGGACGATTCCAGTTATAAACTTCGAACAGCAGGAAAAACTAATCTATGGTTAGAAGTCAGGATAATCATTATCTTTGTAGAAGAAAAGAAAGGTAGTGACCAGGATGAAGCATGAGTGTGGCTTCTGTACACTGGCAATGTTCTATTTCTTGATCTTGGCAATGGTTAACTTGATTTACCATGTGATAGTTTACTGAGCTGTACGTCTATATTTTATGTACTTTTCAGTATGTATTTTACTCAATTAAAACAAAAATTTAAAAATTTACCTGTTTTTTCCGTGTTCTGTTCCTGTTTTCCAGCCAATCATCCATTTGCTCCTCAATTTCTTCTATAGAAGTTCCATGATCATAAGATTGAATATATGTGCTTTCTAAAGGCGTATATACAGGAAATTCAGGTTTTGGTTTTTTTACTTTAACTTTCTTCTGCTCTAAAAAAAAAAAAGTTTAAAGAACCAATCAATAACATAATAGCTTCTAACATTTTATTCATAGACCATTCTTGAAAGAACACATAAATATATATTGTTCTTTCATCAAAATAGAATTGCTTTGCTATAAATAGTTAGCTGTAAGTTTTATTGTGCCCTATCCACTGCACTGTTTTTTTTTTGTTTTTTGTTTTTTTTTCTTTTTGCGGTATGCGGGCCTCTCACTGTTGTGGCCTCTCCCGTTGCGGAGCACAGGCTCCAGATGCGCAGGCCCAGCGGCCATGGCTCACGGGCCCAGCCGCTCCGCGGCATATGGGATCCTCCCAGATCGGGGCACGAACCCGTATCCCCTGCATCGGCAGGCGGACTCTCAACCACTGCGCCACCAGGGAGGCCCCACTGCACTGTTTTAAAATAAAACTCACAGGTGCTAATGATAGAAGATTATGATATAACCATCATATCAATTTGTATATATCTTTAGTGTTCAAACGACTGTTCATGAAACATTTCATTATGGCATAGTGAAAAGAGCCTGGTCATTAGTGTTTTAATCCTACCTTTACTATCTAATAGTTGCACAGTACTGGGCAAGTAACTTAACCCTTAGAACAAGTGTCCATTTTCTCTTCTGTAAAAGGGAGCTATATCTAACCTCATAAAGTTGATGTGAGGAGAATTATATATCTCCTAACATACTACTTGGCAGAAAATTAGCTCTTAATGGCATACATTCATCTTTTCAATATTTTACAAATGCAAAATATAATCTGGCAACATCAAGGGTAGTTATCAATAGACACTTATCAATTTATCAATTGGCCTCTCCATTAAATCCCTTTCTGATTAGAGAGTTAACACTGAGAAGCAACTTCACTCTTGATTACTACTGTCAAACTCATCCATCCTTATAACCATATCTTCTCCATCCTCTGTGTATCTGTTATAATGCTAACGTAATAAAATTAATATGATATTGGCATATGAAGAGACGAATTCCTAGAACAGAGAATTCATAAATATTTCAGTTCAGTGGGAAAAGGATCTATTAAATGATGCTGGCACAAATGAATACCCATTTGAAAGAAAACTGGACACAACCTTACAATCTATACCAAAATAAATCCCAGTTGGATAAGAGACTTGACTTTAGAAACCAAAACAATAAAAATCTTGCAAAAAGAAATCTAAAATACTACCTGTACTATTTAAAGGAAGACAAAATCTTAACTAAGACTGAAAACCCAAATGCTATAAAAAAAAGATAAAAGACAGAATAAACAAATCAAGAAATAACAGATTTGAAAAGATCATCTACAATTCAGAGTACAAACAGAAGACTGATATGTAGAATAGATAAAGAGATCTTATAAACTGAAAAGAGGATAGGCAGCCCAATAGAGAAAAATGGCCAAAAATAATGTGCATTAAGAATACAGTGTTATGGGAAGAGTTCTACTTAACAAGGCTGTTACCTTTCTAGAAATTACATGGTATCTAATACCATATTTTATCCTATACTGCTTCAGTACCTTTATATGTCCAGGCTTTTGAAATGGTGACTTAAAAAAAAAAAAAAACACCCTAATACCAAAATAGGAAATTAGTAACTTAAATGATATATGAGTCTAATTTAAAAGTATAAAAACATAGTGTCACCAGAGTACAATATGAGCCCAAATAGGAGGCCAGGTTTTCTTGTTTTTTAAAGCTGTTTTTCAGAAAAGAGGAAGAAACCGTATAAATGACTCCTTATGGGGACTTCCCTGGTGGCACAGTGGTTAAGAATCCGCCTGCCAATGCAGCGGATACGGGCTTGAGCCCTGGCCCAGGAAGATCCCACATGCCGCAGAGCAACTAAGCCCACGCGCCACAACTACTGAAGCCCGTGTGCCTAGAGCCCGTGCTCTGCAACAAGAGAAGCCACCGCAATGGGAAGCCCACGCCGCAACGAAGAACAGCCCTGCTCACTGCAACTAGAGAAAGCCCACGCGCAGCAATGAAGACCCAATGCAGCCAAATTAAAAAAAAAAAAAAAAGGGCTTCCCTGGTGGCGCAGTGGTTGAGAGTCCGCCTGCCGATGCAGGAGACACAGGTTCGTGTCCTGGTCCGGGAGGATCCCACATGCCGTGGAGCGGCTGGGCCCGTGAGCCATGGCCGCTGAGCCTGCGCGTCTGGAGCCTGTGCTCCGCAACGGGAGAGGCCACAACAGTGAGAGGCCCGCGTATGGCAAAAAAAAAAAAAAAAAAAAAAGATTCCTTATGAAGTTGGTCGCATTACTCAATTTTTCACAATTTCTTTTTTTTGAGCAACAAATTATTGTTAAGGGAAAATACACATAAACTAGAATGTATCTCATGGCTACTAATTTTGGTTGCTTATAGAGAATCAGTTATAAAAAGGAAGCAAATAAATTTGGTTTATTTCTGGGGTGTTTATCACAATTGCAAGTATTTGAATCTTTTAAACTATGCATTTTAAAAAATCACTTAAAAAATAATACAAAACTTCCACTCCTGGAAAAATGAAGAAGTACTTTTTCATAGTCCTCTCACTAAGAAAAACTAAAAATTCTAAATGTTATATATGAAACAAACAGAAGAATAATCTGAATGTTGGAGAGAGGACAGACCAACTGGGAATGGCAGGACCCAATGGGTACCAAGGTGGGAATTTCCCTGGGTTTCTTACAGCCTCATATATCCGAGACTTGGTTCCAGAGAAGCTTGCAACCCAAAAACACTGAAAGGCACAGACATAATAATGGTAATATTAAAAATTTTTTAAAGCTTTCTCTTTCCAGCCAAAAGGACCAGAAAAGCAGCAGCATTTCAAGATAAACTTTTAGATAATAACCGATCTACTTCAGGCAAACAACACAGGAAAAACTATGGCCACACCCCACCCCCATGCCAGCAAAGGCTAGTGGGAAGCCTAGACTTCTGCCATAGTGAGGCTGTAATGAGGCACCCCAATCTCAGGGTGATGTGGGAGAAGGCTGTGTAAGAAGCCAAGCTTTCATATCTGCTGAGAGGTGATGGGGATCCCCCTTCCCATGTGGAAACAGCAGAGACTAAGTTGGTAGTCTGGGTTTCCAAATCTACCCAGGGATAATGAGGTGTCCCTCCTCCCTGCCAGGGTGGTTTCAGAGGAAGCCTATCAGGGCTTTCACAACTGTCCAGCTGAGGCACCCCTGCCCCCCACAATGTCAGGGGAGGCCAGGTGGCAAGCAGTAAGTAGACATCTTGCTTATCCCAGCCAGGCTGTGGTAAGTGGAGACCTACTGGCAAGCAGGAGCACCCACACCCACCCAACCCTGAAAGGATTCACAACCAGCCTCCCCCTCAGCTGTAGTACATGTCATGAAGGGAACCTGGAATTCCACTCCTACCTGACTGTAACAGGGCAGCAACCCTCCCCTTTCTACTGCTAGGCTTTGTTAGAGAACACCAGGTAAAATAGAGGATTTAAATAAGATCCAGAGTCTTATAATACCTGAAATGTCCAAGTTTTAATAAAAAAAAAAGTCACTCATCATACCAAGAACCAAGAATATCTCTATTTGAATGAAAAAGATAATCAACAGATGCCAACAGATGAAAGAGATATCCAAATTATCTGACTAGAATTTTAACACAGCCATATAAAAATGGTTTGACAAGCAATAATACACATTCTTAAAACAGAGGAAGAAATAAAAAGTCAACAGCAAAGAAACAGAAGATATACAGAAGAACCAAATAGAAATACCAGAACTGAAAAGTATGCTAACTGAATTTGGCACATTTTTCAAGTGCAAAATTCAAACAACTGTCAACTCAAAATTCCATATTCAGTGAAAATATCCTTCAGGAATAAAGGGGAAACCAAGACCTCTGCAGATGAAGGAAAACTAAGAGAATCTGTTACCAGCAGACCTATCTGATAATAATGGCTAGTTATCTGAACAGAAAGGAAATCATAAAAGAAAAAGATCTTAAAATAGCTGGAAGGAGAAAGAACAAGAGTAAGAGTAAAAATATGGGTAAATACAATAGATTTTCCTCCTCCTCTTGAGTTTTCTATGTTATATCTGACAGCTGAGTGGAAATTATAACATTCAATGTATGTAGAGAAAATATTTAAGACAATTATAAGTGGGAGACATAAATGGATGTAAAGTGAGGTAATGTTTCTATATATCACTTGAAATGGTAAATTGTTTACACCAGTAGATTGTAATAAGTTATGTATATATAACATAATACCTAGAGCACCCACTAAAAATGCTATACAAAATGATATACTAAAAAAACACTACAGATAAATTCAAATGGAATTCTAAAAAGAAAAACATTCGAGTAACCTACATAAGAAAGCAGAAAGAAGAAAACAGAACAAATAGAAAAAAAAAATGGCACACTTAAGCCCTAATATATCAATAACTACATTACAGGCAAATGGTCTAAATACACCAATTAAAAGATAAACATTGGTACAGTGGATGAAAAACCACAACCTATGTATATGCTATCTACAAGAAACTTATTACAAATTAATCAAAACATTAATCAAAAGAAAGCAGGAGTAGCTAATTAATATCAGGTAAATAGAATTCAGAGCAAAGGAAATTACCCAAAAGATGCCCAAAGCAAGCAGAAGAAAGAAAATAATAAAAATAAGAACAAAAATCAATGAAATTGAAAAAAAAAGCAATAGAGAAAATCAATGAAACAAGGAATTGGATCTTTGAAAAGATCAATAAAAGTGATATACATCTGGCAAAACTGACCAAAAAAGTGAGAAAACAGAAGTTAGCAGTATTTTAGCACTGAAACAGGAGAAATCACCACAGGACATGCAGACATCAAAAGGATAATAAAGTGAACAACGCTAAACACTGAAGTTTGACAATTTGGGTGAACTTGACCAACTGCTTGAAAAATACAAACTACCTTAATTCAATCATTAAATAGATATATGAAATAAGATATTTGAATAGCCTTGTATTTATAAAGGAAATTTAATTTATAATTTAAAAACTGCAAAAAGAAATATCCAGGCTTAGATGGCTTCACTAGAGAATTCTACCAAATGTTTAAAGAATTAACACCAATTCTACACAGCTTCTTTCAGAAAATAGAAGAGAGAAGACTTCCCAATTCATTATATGAGGGTACCCTGATACTGAAATCATACAAAGACAGTACAAAAAGAGAAAACTATAGGCCAGTATCTCTCATGAATATAGATGCAAAAATCCTTCACAAAATATGTGCAAAGAGAATTCAGCAATATAAAAAGAATTATATACCATCATGGTATTTACTGCAGGGGGGTGCAAGTGTGGTTCCATATTCAAAATTCAATCAGTGTAATCCACAACATTAACAGGCCAAAGAGGAAATATCACATGATCATATTAATTGATGAAAAAAATTTAACAAAAATTTAACAAAATTCAACACCCAGTCATGATTAAAAACTCAGAAAACTAGAAATAGAGGGAAACTTCCTTAACTTCATATAGAGCATCTATAAAAAACATACAGCTAACACCCTACTTAATGGTATAACACTAAATGCTTCCCCCCTAAGGTTTAGAACAGAGGAAGGATGCCCTGTCTCCCCACTCATGTTCAACATAGTTCTGGAAGTTCTAGACAGCAAAATATGGCATGAAAAGGAAATAAAATGCATACAAATTAAAAAGGAAAAAAATAAAATTATCCCTATTGTCATATTGACATGACTATCTACATAGAAAATGCAAAGAATCTACATAAAAATTCCTACAACTAATAAGTAAATCCAAAAAGGTGCAGGATACAATATCTACATACAAAATTCAATTGAATTTCTTTACTTAAACATTTGGAGACTGAAATTAAAAACCCAATACCATTTCATCACTCAAAATAAGAAAAAAGAAACAGATGTAAATCTAAGAAGATACATAAATGATTTGTAAGCTAAAAACTACAAAACACTAAAGAAATTAATGAAGATATAAATAAATGAAGAGATATATTCAACATAGTAAATAGGTCAATTCTCCCGAAATTGATACACAAGTTTAACGTCATTCATATCAAAATTCCAGCAAGATTTTTTTTTGTAGATACACACAAGATTACCCTAAAATTTACATGGAAAGGCAAAGGAACTAGAATAACTAAAACATTTTGAAAAAGAAGAAGAAAGTAGGAAGAATCACTCTACCTAATTTTGAGATTATTGTAGAGCTGCAATAATCAAGATTTCATATTTGTAAACCACATATCTAAAAGAGGAATCATATCTAGAACGTGTATATGAAGGACTCTTAAAACTCAATAGTAAAAAAAAAAAAAAAAAAAATCCAATTAGAAAACAAGCCAAAGGCATGAAGAAAGATTTTACTGAAGAGGATATACACGTGGCAAATAAGCACGTGAAAAGATGTTTCAACATCCCTATCCATTAGGAAAATGCAAGTTAAGACCATGGTGAGATATCTCTACACACCTATCAGAATAGCTAAAATAAAAAATAGTGAGAATATCAAATTCTGGTGAGGCTGCAAATGCTGGTAGGAGTACAATGCTGGTAGGAGTATAAAATGGTACAGGAACTCTGGAAAATAATTTGGCAATTTCTTAAAACTCTAAACATAAACTTATCATATGACCCAGCAATTGCACTTCTGGGTTCACACAAAAATTTACATATGACTATTCATAGCAGCCTTATTTGTAACGGTCAAAAACCATAAACCACCAAAATGTCCTACAGTAGGTGAATGGTTAAACAAACGGTGGTACATCCATACTATGGAATATTATTCATTAATAAAAGGAAATGAATTACTGACACATGGAACAACTTGGATAAATCCCAAAGGCAATACAATGAGTGAAAAAAGCCAGTCTCAAAAGGTCACATACTGTATGGTTCTCGAATTCACATTCTCTAAATCGTACAGTCAAAATTACAATGTTAGACAGATGAAAAATAGATTAGTAATTGCCAGGTGTTAGGGATAATGGGGGGATGGGAGAAGGTGATGGTTGTGATAATAAAGCAGTAGTGGATAACTGGGGTGGTGGCTACATTAATATAAGCATGTGATAAAATGGCAGAGAACTATACATACATTTTCTATCAATGTCAGTTCCTAGTTTTGATATTATACTATAGTTATATAAGATAACCAATGGGGGAAACTGAGAGGAGGGTACATGGGACCTCTCTGTACTATCTTTGCAACTTCCTATGAATCTATAATTATTTCAAAGTAAAAAGTTAAATAGAAAAGCAACAATTCATGGGAGTTCCCTGGTGGTCTAGTGGTTAGTATTTGGCGCTTTCACTGCTGTGACTTGGGTTCAGTCACTGGTCAGGGAACTGAGATCCCACAAGCTGCACGGCACAGCCAAAATTAAAAAAAAAAAATTAAAACAAAAAAAGCAACAGTTCAGCAAATGGTGCTGGGAAACCTAGATACCATGTGAAAATAAAGAAGTTGGACCCTTACCCAACACCATATATAAAAACTAACTCAAAATGGATCAATTACCTACGTCTAAGAACTAAAACTCTAAAGGTCTTCCAAGAAAATATAGGGCAAAAGCTTCATGACACTGGATTTGGCAATGATTTCTTTGATATGACACCAAAGGCATAGGCAATGAAAGAAAAAATGGACAAATTAGGCTTCATTAAAATTTAAAAATTTTGTGCATCAAAAGAGAATATCAACAGAGTAAAAAGGCAACCCATATAATAGGAGAAAATATTTGCAAATCATGTATCTGATAAGGAATAATATACAGAATATATAGAAAACTTCTAAAACTCAACAACAAACAAACAATCTGATTCAAAATTGGGTACGGGGCTTGAATAGTAATTTCTCCAAAGAAACACGCAATAAGATGGCTATAGGAAACACACACACACACACACACACACACACAACCCCCAGAAAATAAAAAGCATTGGCAAGGATATGGAGAAATTGGAACTCTGTGCACTGTTGGTGAGAATGTGAAATGGTACAGTGCTATGGAAAACAGTATGGAGGTTCCTAAAAAAAAGTAAAAATAGAATTATCATATGATCCAGCAATTCCACTTCTGGATATACATCCAGAAAAGCTGAAACCAGGGACTCAAAGAGATATCTGTACACCCAAGTTCACAGCAGTATTATGCACAAAAGCTAAAAAGTGGAAGCAACCCAAGTGTTCATTGACAGATGAATGGATAAACAAAATGTGGTATATACATACAATGGAATATTATTCAGCCTTAAAAAGGAAGGAAATTCTGACATATGCCACAACATGGATGAATCTTGAGGACATTATGCAAAGTGAAATAAGCCAATCACAAAAAGATAAATACTGTATGATTAGACTTATGTGAGATACTTAGAGTAGTTGAAATCACAGAACAGTGGTTGCCACAGGGTGGGTGGAGGTGAGAATGGGGAGTTATTATTTAATGGGTACAGTTTTAGTTTTGCAAGATGAAAAGAGCTATGGGAGATGGAGGGGGGAATGGTTGTACATTATGAATATATTTAATACCACTGAACTCTGCTGTACTTAGAAATGGTTAAGATGGTAAATTTTGTTATGTATATTTTACCACAATGAAAATTATTGAGGGGATAAAGCAATACATTGGTTTTATTGTAACAATCATATATTTTAAAAAAGGAAAAAATCCTAATATTAGATGAATAGGTACTTGTGATTTGGAATAAAATTTTCACTGTCAGTCTCATACATGGAATCAAAAAGATTACCTCATTATATATGGAAATAAAGATGATTTACTCTGTGTTGATGACTCAAAAAGTAGTTTTACTGATGACAAGAATCCTCTTGTCAAAAATGTTACTGAAGAGTTTAAATAAATTGCTTTAAGAAGTATGAAGTAGAAAAGAGCAATACAGTATTTATAAGTTCATTAATTCACTCAATTAATAGTTACTGAGGAGCTACCACATGCCTGGCATTATTCTAGGTGCTGGGGTTATGACTATAAACAAGAGAGACGAAAATACCTGCCTGCATGGATCTTATAAAGTGATATATCATTTTATATACAGAGTTACATTAAATAGGTACTCATTTCCAGATTAGTAAGTAAAATTTTAGTTGAAATTTGACCAGTTAATCTATAGCCATAATTGTTTATATATTAAATTGGATAAATGTTTTTTTGAATCATTTCAGTGAGAAAACTGAGATTGCATTATATTTAAGCATCACAGCATTATGATTTGAAATATCGAGGCAATTGTAATTTGTATTTGAGCTATATGATTTTAAAAATTCACATTCCACTGTTATTAGAACAAAGTACGTAGGAAATAATACTATTTTAAAGATATTCTTTGCCTACATATAAACTCTTGGGGCTAGGGCTCCTATCAGGTTTTACTATATAAATTAAGGTACAGAGTTTCTATTTGGTCATGTTTCCAGATGTACTGGAGCTAGTGATGTGTTATATGCCTTTCCATAAATTATCTCAGAGAGTAATCTCCCATCCATGAGCACCCGATATTACCAAAGGAAAAATGTTCTAACCCATTGGGATTACACCTGCCCCACCTCCTTTGTCCTCCTTCTCCATCAACCCCTGAATTAGCTTACAAATCAGCACTAGCACCTCCTTTCCTCATGAACCTAAGTTTTCTAGAAAACCAGTCTTCCATTACCTTAGGGAAGGTGAGTGTTTTCCCATCCTGACACCCTAAAGAGATATATTCTGTCTACCATGTTCTTACTGTCCCCTTGGCACCCCTACTTAGGCCATCACTGGGGCATGGAGTGGGGACCACACAACAAGAAGAAAAATATAATGTCTGGAATGATTATCTCTGCAGACAAAAAGGAAGTACTTGACAGTAGGGTTTCGATTATTTGATTTTGCTTTTGCTCTTAAGCTCATGTAAACTACACAGTAAAAAAGGGAAATATTGAGTTTTCCTTCTACCTTTCCTCCCCTTCTTTTCTCTATTCAAATTTTAACCTTTACAATCAACTTCTTCATAAAATAACTCATTTTTTCCCATTCACAATATGGGCTGTTTCATTACAGTACTTAGAACTCACATCTATTGACTTAGATTAAAACTCATACAATTAGAGAATGTATAAAAATATTATTAACACTGAAAAAGTCTTGTATTTATAAATATTCAACTTGGATTTAAACCTAAAACATCAAATTGATTAAAAGTTTATAATAAAGAAAGAAATGCTCAAAAATTTCCAAATAAATCATCACATTTTTTTCCATAAAGACTTCCCAGAAGAATGATATTTATTTTTAAGAAATTACCCTTTTTCAGATTTCCCCCCTAAAATACCATTTCAGTAAGTAACACCACCACACCCTACTCAGTGTAGTTCTAGTGTAGCCCTTAGAGGACTCTGCACAATCTCAACAGTAAAGCAAATAGACTTGAGGGCAGATTAGCAATTAGGTCATGAAAAACAGGCAGCATAAAATAGCTATTGCTAATCTGCATGAGATGAATTTACTCAATTAAGCAGATGGAAATGTTATTATGAACTCAGTATTCCAATGATGGTCTTTAAAATTAAGAAGGATGGGGGCAAATGAAATGCACACTGGGGGATTTGGGGCCTTTATGTATTAGTTCTAAAGTATACAATGTAGAACACTGTAATGAAGTTAACAAAATTAATTAAAAGATTCTTTGCATGTAACCATTAGAGACTACATTTAAAAATACATGACAGCTTTTGACGTTGTTAAGAGTAATGTGACTGTTCTTTAACATTCTTAATGTTGATACCATCACCTTTTCTAAATATACTACTGATATCAAAACATGAGTAACAGAAGTCTTATTACTCAGAGCCTAGGATGAGTATTGTTTTTAATAAAGTTTCTGGCATTTAATTTCCTCATTTTCAGTTTCAAGAAACCATAAGCTAGTAATGAATCTTCCAACTTTTTAGAAGACTATCACACATTTTTGCTGGCATACAGAGTTTTCAGATATTTACCTATTTTAAAATTAATGTTTCTTTACACAGTATTTTTATTAAATAACAAATTATTATAACAAATATCATATGATACCAATTATATGTGGAATCTAAAGAAAATGATACAAATGACTTATTTACAAAACAGAAAGAGACTCCCAGACATAGAAAAACTTAGTTAGCGGGGAAAGAGAGGGAGGGATAAATTTGGTCTTTGAGATGAACAGATATACACCTCTATATATAAAATAGATGAACAACAAGGACATACTGTATAGCACAAGGAACTATATTAAATACCTTACAATAACCTGTAATGGAAAAGAATCTAAAAAAAGAATAGATATATATGTATATGTGTAGCTGAATAACTTTGCTGTATAACTGAAACACTGTAAATCAACTCTACTTCCATTTAAAAATAAATATTAAAAATTTTTTTTTTAAAGAGCATTAGCAAATCTGCTTGAGAATTGTTATCAAATTCTTAGGCAGAACAAAAGTCTCTGAACAATTTTGGAAAAATAGTCATGAAAACATGACTATGAAAGCAATGAAATTACTGTATTCATACTGCCTCTACAGGTAAATTTTGGTTTAGTTTGATATTTTTCTCTTTTCTTGTAAATGTGATTTCTGCCCCTCCTTTATTTTTTTTTTTTGCGGTACGCAGGCCTCTCACTGTTGTGGCCTCTCCCATTGCGGAGCACAGGCTCCGGACGCGCAGGCTCAGCGGCCATGGCTCATGGGCCCAGCCGCTCCGCGGCATGTGGGATCTTCCTGGACCGGGGCACGAACCCATGTCCCCTGCATCGGCAGGAGGACTCTCAACCACTACGCCACCCAGGAAGCCCCTTCCCCCCGCTCATTTTGACTAGTCTTAAAAGGCTTAGAAAATTTTTATGTAACAGTTTTACTTAAAAATAACAATTATATAAAAATTACATTTAAAGTTTCATTTATTCATTGATTTATTCAATTTAATTAAAACTATTTCAACAATTGCTCTAACATCAACTTCTGTTTCAATCTTTGGTTTAATATAACAATAATAATTGTCCACCCTTACTCTGCAAAACACACATCAGTCAACCTTAATACATAATTCTCTAACATCCTAAACTTTCTCCTCTTAAACAGAAGTCTGCTTTAAACAATGATATAGTTTATCTGAATATTATTTTGTGTTGAAACTTTATTTTTTATTGGAGTATAGTTGATTTAAAATGTTGTGTTAGTTTCTGCTGTACAGCAAAGTGAATCAGCTATACATATACATATATCCACTCTTTTTTAGATTCTTTTCCCATATAGGTCATTACAGAGAATTGAGACTACTTCCCTGTGCTAAACGGTAGGTCCTTATTATCTATTTTATATAGAGCAGTGTGTATATGTCAATCCCAAACTCCCAATTTATCCCTCCCCACCCCTTTCCCTCCGGTAACCATAAGTTTGTTTTCTGCTTCACTATTATTAACACTCATTAATATTCATGGGATTATATTAATTCATATATTTAGTCATTCATCCATTTATTAAACATTTACTATGTGCCAGGACACTATATTCAATGCTGCAGACACAAAGGTGAAAAAGTCCCTGTTCTAAAGCTGCCCAGACACCTGAAGGTTGTATAAGGCAAAAAATGGTCCCCCAACCATGACCATGTTCTAATCCCCAGAACCTGGGAATATTTTACCTTACATGGCAAAAGAGACTTTGCAGATGTGATTAAGCTTGAGATAGGAGACTATCTTGAATTATCCAAGTTGGCCCAATCTAATCACAAGTCCTTAAAAGCAGAGAACTTTTCCCAGTTATGATCAGCCAGAGATGTGACTACAGAAGAGTCAGAGAGATGAAACACTGCTGGATCTGAAGAAAGAGGAAGGAGGCCAAGATCCAAGGAGTGTGGAAGGCCTCTAGAAGCTGGAAAAAGAATGCAGGCTTGCTTGATAACCTTGATTTTAGCCCAGTGAGACTCATGTCAGACTCTGACCCATACAACTATAAGATAATAAATACATTTGTGTTTAAGCCACTAAATTTGTGGCCATTTGTTAGAGCAAAAATAGAAAACGAATACTGGGATCATCTAGTCCAACATGTTTTTCTGACAGATAAGGAAAGTAAAACCCTCAAAGCCACACATTTAGGTAGCAGCAGTGTACTCTTTGGGTTTGGAGAGAACATAATTCTCCTCTATTCTCAAACCATGGTCAGTGTCAGGGTAAAGACAGAAAGCTAGACTTTCAGTATCTGAAGGGAAATAGCCATCACCATTTTTCTATATATATTGAAAGTATGAACTGACTGTGTGGTATACTAATACCACAGTTGCTCTTTTCCAGTTTGATTTGGCTAAATGACTTCTATGTGCTGCAGGAAAGCTTTTACTCTATACCCTTAAAAGCACACAAGTTGTTTTCTAAACTACACATGCTGTGTATTTATATACATTTATAGGCGTGAAGTGATCAGGTATTAAGGGTGTTTACACTGTCTTCTGTGCCCAGATTGGTACCATGCACAGCTTTCAGAAATGAAGTTTGAACCAAAAACATTCATACTGGAATTTTTAAAAAAATAGACTTCACCTCCACGAATTCAGTCAACAATTACCTACTGAGAACCTACTATGTGCCAGGGATACTTTAAGGTCCTTGGATAGTCATAACAGTGAACAAAACAGATAAAGTCCTTACCCTCATGAAGCTTACATTCTACTGGGGGGACCAGACAGTAAACAAAATGACTATATAAATTAAAGTTAAGTAGTATTAAGTGCTCTGGATAAAGATAAAGCAACGTAAAGGGACAGAACGTATATGTGTGGGAAAGATGTAGATATACAAACTTAGACAAAAAGACCAGGGCTGGTAAAATGTCTTCTTTAATAGTATGTTCAACTTTTCCTAAAGTCAGCAAGAGCTGTCTTTAGGGTTCAGTGGAAGACTTCAACATACTGACACTTTAGCCAAGGTTTTTCATGTTATATAACAATAATACAAATGAAACAAAGGCTTTCAAAACTAAAATCATTGCATTTTCAGGCTTCCTGTTTACTACTGTAACACAGCAAGTTGGGGATCAATTGGATAGACTCAGCACTAAATATCAATGACAACTGCAGCACTGGAGTATTTAAGGACTTTCTAGGTTTTGGATGCCTCTCAGATTAAAGGAACTATATGACCCCATGTTAATTTTATCCCTCCTGATATTGAGCTGTGGGTGGTTCAGAAATTACTAATATAGTATTTTCCACATATAGTATATCAAGTACAAGTAACTCCATTTAGAGAGTAGCAAGGAAAGCACAGAAAATTTAATTACTGCTGAATTTAAGGGAAAATCCAAATTTAAATAATCAGTTTTATATAATATAGTTAATACAGTAAGAAAATGTTTAAAACTCACTTTGAAGTGTTTCAAGTTCAGCTCTAGTCAATGCATCTTCCTTTTCCTTCAATCTTGTTTCTTTATATTTAGCATAAAAGTGCCCAGCATCCTGAAAAAAGAAGTAACAAATAAATTAACATAAAAGTCAGTTTGCTTTGATGGTATTTTCCACATAACTTCAATTTAAAGCAGTATATTCAGGGACGTGGGTTCAATGCCTGGCTGGGGAACTAAGATCCCACATGCTGCGGGGCAACTAAGCCTGTGCACCACAACTACTAAGCTTGCACACCTCAACGAGAGAGCCCGCATGCCACAAATTACAGAGCCCATGCGCCCTGGAGCACGCCACAACTAGAGAGAAACCCGCGTGCTGCAAGGAAGCCATAATGGAAGATCCTGTATGCTGCAACTAAGACCTGATGCAGCCAAAAAAAATAAGGAAAATATATAAAATAAATATTAAAAAAACTATTTAAAGCAGTATATTCATTTAATAAGTAGTCTTCCTCTGTGTTTATGCTTTCAAATTTTATGAACAGAAGAAACTGAATAAGCAGTTCTCTACGATTTCTCTATCTTGGAGAACTAATGAAAGCCAGAAACTACATGAGTATAAATACGTTTAAGTAAAGCCTTTACTCTCAGATACGAAAGGGATGTATCCTCTTCCTGTTTTCTTCCATTGTATATTTTCTCAGTATTATGAATGGACAGAGAGCAGAAAAACACACTTGCTGAACTGAATTATTTGATAGCATAGTAAATTATATTATTGTGACTAACAAAGTACTAACACTATTTTCATATTAGTCCCTTAACTCCAAAAGATTTTCAAAATTACTATATGCAAATCTGATTGTGAAACTTCTATGACCATGTAGATACAAGTGAAAGTTGTCACTCCACTGAGAGTTGAGGACTGAGGACACACACTGTACACAAATACTTAGGTGTCAAGATACAGTGGCTGAAGTCTCAAGGGGTGGCCAATAGGATAGGTAAGACTTTAGCAGAGTACCGGAAAAAGACCAGGCCTTTAATCACAGACATGGAGATAAACAAGTTGGTGCTCTAATCCTGACGGTGAAAAAAGCAAAAACAGATAATCTTCCACCGCCCCTTGACTCAAACTCCATCTATTCTATAGCAATACTACTTGTAGCTGCCAGGCTACACTGTGCTATGCTTCCATGTCTTTCTGTATGCTTTGCATTCTAGCTAGAACATTTTGCTCCCCTACCATTATTCTGAAGAACTCCTACTCATCCTTGAAAACCCTATTCAAGCATCACCTCTTTTGCAAGTCTTTCTGACCTTCCCTGGAAGAGTAATTCTCTCCTGTATACTGCTTCTGTATTTAAACACATTTCTATGGTTGCTTGTATCATGCTGTATTCTCTTCTAGAAAATGAGAAATCTGAGACAGGGTTACCTGTATGCTCAGAGCACAGTATCTAGCATCAAACAGGCACTCAATAAGCATTCTCTGAACTGAGCTAGATTGAAATATATGAGAAACCTTGTAAAGAAAGAAGTAAAAGGGCTTGATGACTGACTGGTGTGGAATAGGAAAAAGATATAAAGGATAACTCTAGAGTAACATTCCCAGACTGTACGACTCCTAGAGCATATAAATCATAGACCTGTCAGAGGATTTTATTTCTGCAGGAAATGAAGGGAACAAAATCAATCCTTGGCTCCATCTCACTTCAGATGTAAATGCATGAACACCTAAACCCTAGAATGGGATTATCTCTTTTCAGCTGTGACTGTTCAAATTTAAGCTTTCTCCTGGGGTCTATGTTTCTTGGGGTTATAACAGAACTCTTTTACTTGATAATTAATTAGGGAAATGACAGGACACTTTTAAAATCACTGAATCAATATAGTAAAGATGTACCTCTTATTCCTTCCATTTCCACTTTTAGGTTCCTACCTCATTTCTTCTAGAAGGATTTCTTTCTTTTTTTTTTTTTTTTTTCGGTATGTGGGCCTCTCACTGTTGTGGCCTCTCCCGTTGCGGAGCACAGGCTCTGGACATGCAGGCTCAGCAGCCATGGCTCACGGGCCTAGCCGCTCCGCGGCATGTGGGATCTTCCCTGACCACGGCATGAACCCGTGTCCCCTGCGTCGGCAGGTGGACTCTCAACCACTGCGCCACCAGGGAAGCCCATAGAAGGATTTCTACAAGCCCTGGGCCAGCTAAATAATGGCATAATTTGAAACGCACAGAGGTCATACAACTGACTTATCCTCCTATGCCCATATTTATTTATTTTTATTATTATGTTTTTAGTTGCGGCATGTGGGATCTTTAGTTGCAGCATGCAAACTCTTAGTTGAGGCATGTGGCATCTAGTCTCCTGACCAGGGATCCAACCAGGGCCCCCTAAATTGGGAGCGCAGAGTCTTCGCCACTGGACCACCAAGGAAGTCCCCATATTTACTTTATTTTGTTTTTTCTTTTTTTTCTTAACATTTTTATTGGAGTATAATTGCTTTACAATGGTGTGTTAGTTTCTGCTTTATAACACAGTGAATCAGTTTTACATATACATATATCCCCATATCTCTTCCCTCTTGCATCTCCCTCCTGCCCTCCTTATCCCACCCTTCTACCTGGTCACAAGGCACCGAGCTGATCTCCCTGTGCTATGCTACTGCTTCCCACTAGCTATCTATTTTACATTTGGTAGTGTATATATGTCCCTATATATACTACCACTCTCTCACTTTGTCCCAGCTTGCCCATCCCCCTCCCCGTATCAAGTCCATTCTCTAGTAGGTCTCCATCTTTATTCCCGTCTTGCCCCTAGGTTCTTCATGACAATTTATTTTTTTAAGAGTCCATATATATGTGTTAGCATATGGTATTTGTTTTTCTCTTTCTGACTTACTTCACTCTGTATGACAGACTCTAGGTCCATCCACCTCACTACAAATAACTCAATTTTGTTTCTTTTTATGGCTGAGTAATATTCCATTGTATACATGTGCCACATCTTCTTTACCCACTCATCTGTCAGTGGACACTTGGGTTGCTTCCACGTCCTGGCTATTGTAAATAGAGCTGCAATGAACATTGTGGTACATGACTCTTTTTGAATTATGGTTTTTTCAGGGTATATGCCCAGTAGTGGGATTGCTGGGTCATATGGTAGTTCTATTTGTGGTTTTTTAAGGAACCTCCATACTCTTCTCCATAGTGGCTGTATCAATTTACATTCACACCAACAGTGCAAAAGGGTTCCCTTTTCTCCACACCCTCTCCAGCATTTACTGTTTGTAGATGTTTTGATGATGGCCATTCTGACCAGTGTGAGGTGATATCACACTGTACTTTTGATTTGCATTTCTCTAATGATTAATGATGTTAAGCATTCTTTCATGTGTTTGTTGGCAATCTGTATATCTTCTTTGGAGAAATGTCTATTTAGGTCTTCTGCCCATTTTTGGATTGGGCTGTTTGTTTCTTTGATATTGAGCTGCATGAGCTGCCTGTAAATTTTGGAGATTAATCCTTTGTCAGTTGCTTCATTTGCAAATATTTTCTCCCATTTTGAGGGTTGTCTTTTCCTCTTGTTTATGGTTTCCTTTGCTGTGCAAAAGCTTTTAAGTTTCATTAGGTCCCCGTGTTTATTTTTGGCTTTATTTCCTTTTCTTTAGGTGGGTCAAAAAGGATCTTGCTGTGATTTATGTCATAGAGTGTTCTGCCTATGTTTTCCTCTAAGAGTGTGACAGTGTCTGGCCTTACATTTAGGTCTGTAATCCATTTTGAGTTTATTTTTGTGTATGGTGTTAGAGAGTGTTCTAATTTTATTCTTTTACATGTAGCTGTCCAGTTTTTCCAGCACCACTTATTGAAGAGGCTGTCTTTTCTCCACTGTATATTCTTGCCTCCTTTATAAAAGATAAGGTGACCATATGTGCGTGGGTTTATCTCTGGGCTTTCTATCCTGTTCCATTGATCCATATTTCTGTTTCTGTGCCAGTACCATACTGTCTTGATTGCTGTAGCTTTGTAGTATAGTCTGAAGTCAGGGAGACTGATTCCTCCAGCTCTGTTTTTCTTTCTCAAGATTGCTTTGGCTATTCGATGTCTTTTGTGTTTCCATACAAATTGTGAAATTTTTTGTTCTAGTTCTGTGAAAAATGCCAGTGGTAGTTTGATAGGGATTGCACTGAATCTGTAGATTGCTTTAGGTAGTATAGTCATTTTCACAATGTTGACTCTTCCAATCCAAGAACATGGAATATCTCTCCATCTATTTGTATCATCTTTAATTTCTTTCATCAGTGTCTTATAGTTTTCTGCATACAGGTCTTTTGTCTCCTTAGGTAGGTTTATTCCTAGATATTTTATTCTTTTTGTTGCAATGATAAATGGGAGTGTTTTCTTAATTTCACTTTCAGATTTTTCATCATTAGTGTATAGGAATGCAAGAGATTTCTGTGCATTAATTTTGTATACTGCAACTTTACCAAACTCATTGATTAGCTCTAGTTTTCTGGTAGCATCTTTCGGATTCTCTATGTATAGTATCATGTCATCTGCAAACAGTGACAGCTTTACTTCTTTTCCAGTTTGGATTCCTTTTATTTCTTTTCCTTCTCTGATTGCTGTGGCTAAAACTTCCAAAACTATGTTGAATAAGAGTGGTGAGAGTGGGCAACCTTGTCTTCTTCCTGTTCTTAGTGGAAATGGTTTCTGTTTTTCACCATTGAGGACGATGTTGGCTGTGGGTTTGTCATATATGGCCTTTATTACATTGAGGTAACTTCCCTCTGTGTCTACTTTCTGGAGGGTTTTTATCATAAATCAGCGTTGAATTTTGTCGAAAGGTTTTTCTGCATCTATTGAGATGATCATATGGTTTTTATCCTTCAATTTGTTAATATGGTGTATCACATTGATTGATTTGCATATATTGAAGAATCCTTGCATCCCCGGGATAAATCCCACTTGATCATGGTGTATGATCCTTTTAATGTGCTGCTGGATTCTGTTTGCTAGTATTTTGTTGAGGATTTTTGCATCTATATTCATCAGTGATATTGAAATGTAGTTTTCTTTCTTTGTGACATTTTTGTCTGGTTTTGGTATCAGGGTGATTGTGGCCTCGTAGAATGGGTTTGGGAGTGTTCCTCCCCCTGCTATATTTTGGAAGAGTTTGAGAAGGATAGGTGTTAGCTCTTCTCTAAAGGTTTGATAGAATTCGCCTGTGAAGCCATCTGGTCCTGGGCTTTTGTTTTTTGGAAGATTTTTAATCACAGTTTCAATTTCAGTGCTTGTGACTGGTCTGTTTATATCTTCTATTTCTTCCTGGTTCACGCTCGGAAAGTTGTACATTTCTAAGAATTGGTCCATTTCTTCCACGTTGTCCATTTTATTGGCATATAGTTGCTTGTAGCAATCTCTCATGATCCTTTGTATTTCTGCAGTGTCAGTTGTTACTTCTCCCTTTTCATTTCTAATTCTATTGATTTGAGTCTTCTTCCTTTTTTTCTTGATGAGTCTGGCTAATGGTTTGTCAATTTTGTTTATCTTCTCAAAGAACCAGCTTTTAGTTTTATTGATCTTTGCTATTGTTTCCTTTTTTTCTTTTTCATTTATTTCTGATCTGATCTTTATGATTTCTTTCCTTCTGCTAACTTTGGGGTTTTTTGTTCTTCTTTCTCTAATTGCTTTAGGTGTAAGGTTAGGTTGTTTATTTGAGATGTTTCTTGTTTCTTAAGGTAGGATTGTATTGCTATAAACTTCCCTCTTAGAACTGCTTTTGTTGCATCCCATAGGTTTTGGGTCATCATGTTTTCATTGTCATTTGCTTCTAGGTATTTTTTTGATTTCCTCTTTGATTTCTTCAGTGATCTCTTGGTTACCCGTATTTACTTTAAATTTCAACAGAGTTTTGGTTAAGAATTTATGGTCCCTTAACACTCCCTGCACCCCCAAAATCTCAACCCTGGAAAAGTCTTATTTTATATTAAACCATATCAGTCATTCATTCCTCAGTATGAATGAATGAATGGGCTTATTAGCTTCTTTCCAGAGAGTAATTTTTAATAGTAGGGAAAGGTCAGGAAGGCTTTACCTCCTTAGGGAAGTAGGAAGGGTTGTACCATGTAAGAAAAGAAGGGCACAGATAAGTTATTTATGAGGTGTGAAAGACGACGAGTTGAAATCAAACACCATAGTATAATAGAATGAGATAGAATATAGTCATGAAGAGGGCAGATTTTAGAGTCAAGCTGCCTGGATTAAGATCTCGGCTTTGCCATCTCACTAGCCATGTGACATTCAGCATTACTTCACTTTCCTATGGGCGAATTTTCTCATCCATCAAATGGAAAGATTAAATGTGTCACTATATGGGAAACACTTAGAATAACATCTTGCACACAGTTAGGCCTTACATATAGTACCTATTTTTATTATTACTTCATCATTTTGCCAGGAACCTTATTCTCCACCACAAAGACAGGGTGAGTTTTTCTGCTTCATAGTAAACCAAAACTCTTGCAGAATCCTGCATCTTCTCACTTACATGACTTCTCTTTACCTGAACCCTCTTCACCTCAGTGCAAAAACCTTTTGCTGGACAATCCCTTCCTAGTGGTCCTAACAAATCTGAACATTTCTCTGCTAATGTTTCTTCCTTCTGCTGCAGCACAGAATTCCACTAAAAATTCCTTTTGGAAATATGCATTAGATTCAACACCACACTTATCTGAGGATTGCAATGCACCCAATCACCTTAACCTACTCCATCTAATTCCAAGAGTTTTAACACATTTCCTTGTCTCACTCACTGTTTGTTCTAGGCAAAGAATCCTATCTCCCTCTTGCCCCATTTCTAAGCATTTATTTAAATGTTCCTCATGTTTTTTCTTTCCTTCATATCTTGTTTGTACTTGCAAATTATAATTACAATATGTCCACTGTAGGAAGCATTACTTCTTTAATAAACCTACGATGTCAAATAATTCTACTGTACTCAACAAACTTTGTTCCTACCATCCTTCTGTAGAGTTTGGTGTCCCATACTTTAAGATGCACTGACAAACTGGAAGACTTTAAAAGGCAAGTGATCAAATGGTGAGGGGCCTTGAAACTATATACATATATATATATACTCAGATTATTTTCTATTATAGGTTATTATATGATATTGAATACAGTTCCCTGTGCTATATAGTAAATCCTTGTTGCATATCTACTTTATGTATAGTAGTTTATATTTGTTAACCTCATACTCCTAATTTATCCCTCCCCTCCTCTCTTTCCCCTTTGGTAACCGTAAGTTTGTCTTCTGTGTCTGTGAATCTGGGCTTGAAACTGTATTTAAAAGGGGATGGAAATGAGAAGATTAGGGATAAGTTTTGATTTTGGATAAATACAAAAAAGAGCTTGCTGATAATTAAAATCACCTGAAAATGAAACAGACTGGCTTTGCAGGTAATATTCAAGAAAGACCAGGCCAGTGACGGGGGTGGGGGGTAGGGACTGGGGGTTGGGGTGTCATGTATTCAAAAGAGGTTGAATAATAGCAGTTGTTTGCAACCTTCCCCGCCCCCCCCCCATTTTCAAGAGAAGCTAATTCATGTGAATACCATTGTTAAGTAGGGAAAATAAACACAAAGTCTCATTTTGAGTCCAGAATAAGCCCCAGTTTACCTACACAGGAAAGGATAAATTTCTTGTGGATAAACTTCTCATCCATCTTTGGAGACACTGCCTGGCACATAATAGATGCTTAATAAGTATTTAATGAGTGAATGAATGCTTAATCAATCAGGGCTCTGGACTGCCTAGGTTTAGCTGCATAACACTGTATTAAAACTATAGAGTTTACACTGTTCCAAACAGAGAGTTCTTATCCTCGAGGAGCTTATAATCCTTATGAATGGAACACGAGGAAAAGCTTTTACTCTAGAATCAACTCTTAATATTTAAAATTTCTTGGAGGGCTCAAAGCTTGCCTGCATAGACATCAAGCAGAGGACTGATTTTACATTATAGAACTATGACTTAAAGAATTTATATATTATGAGTGGTTCTTTATCTAATTGTAGAGCATGGGCTCCTGCATAAGGTCTTTAAAAAGTAATATATATATATATATTTTTTTTGCGGTACGCGGGCCTCTCACCGCAGTGGCTTCTCCCGTTGAGGAGCACAGGCTCTGGACGCACAGGCTCAGCGGCCATGGCTCACGGGCCCAGCCGCTCCGCGGCGTGTGGGATCTTCCCGGACCGGGGCACGAACCCGTGTCCCCTGCATCAGCAGGCGGACTCTCAACCACTGCGCCACCAGGGAAGCCCTAAAAAGTAATATTTATTTATACTTATTTACTGAACCACTATTATATGTGTTGTACTTTGTTAGGATATATGGGGGTTATATGCTAAGACAAGCAGTTGCCCTTAAAGCATATGTAAAAATATCTATGAATATCAACCAAAATAAGGAATATAAACTACATGAGAACAGGAATTTTGGTCTTTTTTAGAAATTTTTTTGTATTTCCAGAGCCTAAAAGAATACTTAGCACATAGTAAGCACTCAGTAAATATTTGCTTTGTAAAGCAACCATACTCTGATAAAAACTAATTTAAAAAATAGAGTAAAAAAAATATTTGCTAAAAAAATATATATATTTGCTGAATGAATTATTAAAAGAGAGAGTGGTGCTCTCCCAACATTCTATTTGTTTCCCCATATTCCCTTATTCTCTTGAAATTAGGTGGGGTTATGGGACTAGTTCTGGATGGGCTGCGGTTAGAAATATGTGTTATTTCAAACCCAACATCAAAAAACTTGTGCAATCCTCCAGGTCTCTACTCTTTTTTTTTTTTTTTAAATGTTGGGGGTAGGAGTTTATTAATTAATGAATTTATTTTTGCTGTGTTGGGTCTTCGTTTCTGTGCGAGGGCTTCCCCTAGTTGCGGCAAGCGGGGACCACTCTTCATCACGGTGCGCGGGCCTCTATCGCGGCCTCTCTTGTTGCGGAGCACAGGCTCCAGACGCGCAGGCTCAGTAGTTGTGGCTCACGGGCCTAGGTGCTCCGCGGCATGTGGGATCTTCCCAGACCAGGGCTCGAACCCGTGTCCCCTGCATTAGCAGGCAGACTCTCAACCACTGCGCCACCAGGGAAGCCCCAGCTCTCTACTCTTGCCACAGGGAGCAAGGAAGCCACATGCTCCAGATGCGAACAGCTAGAATATGGTGAAGACTTCATTATTCTGGGTCTCTAAATGGCTAGTTAGAGCAGAATGTCCCTTTTCCCACCAACCAGTGATAGATAGGTGGCATACACTGGAAAAAAAAAAATTTTAAGTCACTGAAATTTCAGGATGATCTGTACCATAGTCTATCCTGATTAATACAAATAGTAAGTGCTATGAAGTTAGTACAGAGAATATACAATGGGAAATTTTCAGTTGGCCTGATCAAGAAAGGTTTCATAATGATGATGACAATTTAGCTAAGCCTTGAAGATGTAGTATTCCCAAGCTTACTTAGCTACAAGATGGAAGTCATCCCTTATAAATCTTTCTTTTTAACTCTATTGATATAGTTTATCTAAGTGATAAAGATAACATGCTGAGCTGGCACTGCTTGTCATGTTTTGGTTTTCTTTTATTTCTCCATATAAACCTTAAAATATTAAACAATCCAAAAAAATCTTAGGAAAGAAAGGAATTGATTTAGAGTGGTACAAGCGGGGAAATAGTACCACCTGTCCTAATGGGAACAGGGAACATTTCTCTTTGACTGTGTGACAGCACAAATCTCTCGTTTGAAGCTTACATATAACCGTCAACACAGGAGAATATCGTTAAGTGCACTTCTGAAAATCTGCCCATAAAGTCAATTGCTCTATATCAAATTTTGTTCTCCAACTGACTTATAATCTCAGAATTAGATATAATATGTAATTACATATAATGTATAAAATTACAATGAAGAATACAGGAAAACTTTTAAATTTCATACTCTGAATAAGAGTAAATTTTCTTGTACAGAATGATAATGACACTAAATTCACAAGAAGTAATAAAACTAAAGCAGAAAACAAGCTCAGCTTTCCTCTGCCTGAGTCAGTAGTATTCAAAGAGATGGAAGGCCCACAGCAACTTTTTCCATTTGTGCTAAGAGACAGAAGACACCACAGAAGTCATCTATTCAGCCCCAACTCAATACAAGAATCCTTCTACAACTTTTATAACAATTGCAGTCTGCCTCAATATTCGTATAGAGCATGTAGGATCAGAGAGCTTATTCACTCACCATAACATATCTAGCTCGTCATCCAGCTGTTGAAAACATCTATTCTTTCGTAGCTTTTGTATTGCTCATCTTTTAAATTTATTTTTGTCTGCTTTAAGTGTCATTTCTACCACTGACTAGTAGTGCCACTTTGGGCCAACTGTCTCACCAATCTGAGTCTTAAACTTATTTTTCATCTACAAAATATGGAACTGATGAGACCATGCATCTCTAACATCCTACCTCACTAACATTTTGTGATTTTAAAATCTTTTCTACAAAACTCTATATTCTGCCTTTGGACCTCCGAATAATTGCATCTTATGGCCTCCTTTCAGAGGGTAGAAGGAATGGAATCTTTGTTATGTTGTGAGGTCTTTCCAGTTTTCCTATATCCCTTTGTCCTTCTGTAGCAGTGGAGTTTCAGCCTTATAAAAATTCAGACGAGTTTTTCCAACCTTTTTCATTTGTTTACATATTCCCTATGTAAAGTATGTTTGTATGCAAAATTTTTCAAAAAGTTATGTGAGTACTGAAAGTAAGCTTCCTCATCCCTTGGAAAATCTGTGTTTAACTCTGAGTAGAAGGGCAGGCAACTGAGCTTGCTACAAATGCCTCCTAGCCTTTTAGAAGCTTTTCTCCCTGCTAATTAGCTGTGAATGTTTTGCTTATTTGGTTTCTGTCCCAGCAAGCAGAAGCAAAGGGGCTAGAAATGAAGGGCCCTGACTGTAGAGAGGGTGACCTCCAGGCTTGTCCACAGTTGTAGTTTCCATGGAAGAAGCTTCTTGGGAGGGAGGATGCCTCCATTTATAAATAGTTGTATAAACTACAGTATTCCGTTTACTCTCTTAGGCAACTTTTATTTTAATTTTTTAAGGTAAAAGTCATAGCACTACAGAAAAGACTATTTTCTCAGCCACTGCTCCTCAGCAACCTATAAATCCTGATAGGGTGGAGATATACATGCTGGAAATTTCCTACAATAATTTCTAGTCTGTGTTCATATTAGATCAGCTTGGTAGTGAGAAAAGATGGGACTGGGACTTAACAATGAGAAAAATTAACAACCTTACGCAATGCACACCTAAAGCAGTTGTACATTTTATAAATTACATTACTGAGAAATGTAACATAGCAGGTAGAGAGAAATTTAAATGGTGAGTTCCCAGAAAATCAAACAAACTATCGAGGAAATAAATTCTGAATACTGAAGACCTTTTTCATCTCAGAAAATGTAGAGAACTATGAACTATGATTTAGGTTGGTAATCACTTGGGATATTTGGTACTTAATGATTTTGTACGAGAAATCAGTGGTGTTAACGACCTAAATTATCATGGGCCCAAATAAATGAAGCTCCAACACAAAGAGGCAGTGACAAAAATAAACTAAGTTATAAGAGTTAAAATGAAAATATGCACATAGCATTGGTTATATTTCATCAGTTGTTTGCTACCCTCATGGCTATGAATATATTTCAGAACATATATGGTCAATTAAAATATATCCAAGAAGCGCATTTTGGAGGTTAGAAAAATTTCTTGGGGTTATAGGCTGAATATAGTCAACACGGAAGACTGGATTAGTCAGATTCCAAGAGATTGTGTACTCCCTTCAAACTATGGTGAAAAAAGAAACACTGGTAAGATATGAAAGTGTCACTAGGGCTATACTTTTTATTTATTTATTTATTTTTTGCGGTACACGGGCCTGTCACTGCTGTGGCCTCTCCTGTTGCGGAGCACAGGCTCTGATGTGCGGCCATGGCTCACGGGCCCAGCCGCTCCGCGGCATGTGGGATCTTCCCAGACTGGGGCACGAACCCATGGTCCCCTGCATCGGCAGGCGGACTCTCAACCACTGCGCCACCAGGGAAGCCCAGGGCTATACTTTTAATGTTAAAATTAAATTCTAGCCTCAAAGCACACTATGCCTCTCCTGATATAGGCCAAGTTCCTTGTTATATTCTAATTCACATTCCATGTCTTCGGTTGATCATTCCACCTACCGTTTTCGCTGTCTAAACACATTCTTCTCAAGTTTTCCAAGCTTCTCTGCACACGGTCATGCATTTTACTCCTCTCTAAAGTTCTCTCATCTCTCTATTGGACACATCAATTTACAAACACTCTCCACATTCTTCTTCTATGGTTTCTCATTTGACTTTTTCCTTCTCTGCCTATGTGGGTACATGAATGATATAGGGATATACGTTTTGCTAGATACAGTAATATCCATACATCTTTCCCTTCAATATTTTCCAATCTAGGAAATGTTTGTTATTAACTTAACATCGAATATTTTACACATATCAAGTACAATCGTTTTCAGTTACTGGCCTCATTCTTCTAACCTACCAAATCTTATAATGCTTTCAATATATTTTTCAGAACAAAGGAAAGGAACAAAACCCAGTGCTGGAGGTAATAAAGACCTTCTCAAAAAGCAAGGGGAGCTATCAAAGAAATACTTCTACCTCTGCCCTGCTTGATCACAGAACCACTTGGAGTATTTTCTGCCCACTGTGTACTCTAACTTTCCCATTCCTGACAATGTATACGTATCTTTGACAGACATGTGCAATGGAAACACTCCGCTGTCTCAGTGTCCTTTAATAGATTTGTGAGATTTATCTATGAGAGTATAAATTCCTAAATGGCTACATTCAGAGTCTGGAGACCTGGGATATAGTCTTAGATGATAGCAATGGGCTATGTGGAATTTTTTTCTTTTCTTTTTTTTTTAAAGCAGTTGTACAATGTTTTCCTCAGGTTTCTTCCAGTCCTAACACGTATGATTATATGGGAGTTACTGTATCTATCAAATTATTTTTGTATACAAACTAGTACACAGAGTGGGTACTTCACTGTCAAGTGTCTATTCATCTTTCAAGACTCAATTCAAGTGGCTCCTCTTTTCAGTTTGCCTTGGTTATCCTAAATAGAGACAATCTTACTTCTCTGAACATCTATAGAAGTCATTGTTTATACTACATATATGAAGCTTATATACCATACTGTGTCCCAATTATTTTAATTCATGTGATATAACCTCTACCTGACTGTAAGGTCCAAGAAAGCATATTCATCTCTATAGCCTCTTGTTCTGATATTGTGTTTAATAAATTTTTATTGAACCTGCTAAACTGTTTTTCTAAAAATATAACCAGAAGAAGTTTTATACATCAAATAACTATGATGTAACTATTCTCATCTGTAATTTTTTGGGGGAGAGGGATAGAAAAGAATTTAGGTAAAATAAGTAGGCAACAAGGAAGTTTCTTAGGGATCTTAGATACTAAGTAACAAACAGTGAACTCAGGAGCATAAGCTGAACCAGAACTGCCACTCTTTCAAATCCTACTAGATAACCAACCATATATGCATGTGAAGTGTAATAAAGGAATGGGTATTTAGAGGAAGAGTGGGAGGAAAACAGTTGAAGATGAAGAGCTGTGGATATGACAAGGACAAAATTTGGGTGGGAACCAGTTCTGTTAGTGTGAGGCCATTTGCTGGAAGTCTCTGAATCTCCCACTTTTAGCTTGGATACTCCATCTTATCCAACAGCTGCCTACTTACACAGAATATCTGCTGTTCAGTTTTAATGAACTTTCCATGAAATTCAAGGGATTCACACACGGAAGTAAAACTCCCTTAACTGATACCTATTTAACTAACTGTATGCTTATATGAGCTGGTTGTATTAGCTCTTAAATCTATCTGTGTCAGTGATACATGTTATTGTAATTATACGATTCAATTAAATATTAAAAAGATGAAAACTGAGTAGAAAATGACAGTTGTTTCTATGAAAACCAAGTGGATGATTTGGAAAGCTCAATGAAAGAGTTGCTAAAAATGCTGTTAACTAGATGTAAATAAGTCAATGATGAAAGACTGAGCGATGGATATCATACAAATCTCTAAGGCTTACACAACTACATTGCTTCACAAGAGTATGGTTTAACTCTTCTTTAGAGAAATCAACTGGAAATTTGTCCTTAAAGAAACCAAGATGATAGGTATGGTTTACGCAAGAAAAAGGACTCCTACTTAAAAATAAAACAATGGCCCTGTATCACAAGAGTGGTGAAGAAAATGTTGAAGGTCACGTGTATCATTTTTTTATATTGAGGGCTCTTTTATCACCACTGGGCCAGTTACTAATACAGACTGCTTCGGGTAAAAAGGGCTTCCTCTAAATTTCATAAATACCTTATTTAAGAAGATCTCATAGAAGAGTCACATGAAAATTTCACTGTTGTAGATAAGGCATATGTATTCACATTACACGATTTTATGAATAATAAATTAATGCAAAGGTCAAAGCAGACAAAAAAAAGCAGACAATCTAATCTTAACAGCAACTATTCAGTATTGCTTTGCTGATGCTTATGAAAGTATAAGCTATAAGTTTATCAATCTAAAATATGTTCACTATTACAATATGTAGCAGAGTCTACTATATTACATTATTTTGTTAGTGAACATGAGAAAAACTTTAAACTTCAAACTGATTCAACAGTTTAAGAAAGTTTCTGCAGAGGCTAAAATGTTTTTATAAAATTCCTTATTTTTGTAAGCTTTCTACAAATGTGATGAGGCAAAATAATAACTTGTAAATCTAAGCCATCTTAATATATTGATTCTGTTTTTGCAAATTACTCCACGCTAATCAAGAAATATGTTAATTTTACCAAGTAAACTTTGTTTCAAATGACTTAGATTAAAATTACAAAGAAGTGTTTCAGACTGACATTTTATGTGATATTTTATTTATACTGCCTCATAACTATACTTTTAAATTCACCTACATTCTGGTTTGCCTTTTGCACAGATTCTAAAGCCGGCAAAAAATAATCATTCTTTAAAAAATATATGAAATCATGTCCTAAAATATTTTTCTGTCACATCTTCTCATAAATATATCAGTATGATAAATATACTTTCCCCTCTCTCTTATTAACTCTTACATACATAGCATATGAGGATGTGGATTTTTATTCAAATAAACAACATAAAACTTCAAATAAACAACTTAAAAACAAAAGCTTTTAAATTACCAAAATACTTCAATTGTCTCTATTAACTATAAACAAAATATATGATTCTGTAGGCAATAACTATTAAGATAAACAATTTTGACAAAAGAACTGGTAAATAATTTCTCAAAGGCTAGAAAGAAACACACTAGTAATTTTTAGTTCATTTTCCCTTCAAATATAACATTTTCATCATTAGAGGAAAAAGAGGAATAAAGTACAGAAGTTGGAGTCATTCACTTCCTTAAACAATTAGGAAAAACAGCTGTTACATGAAGAAAAGTGAGTAGAATTAAACAAATTATCTGTCTCTCTTGCTCTTTGTATTTTCTGAAATGAAACATTTCCTCCAAAATTACAACTTCAAAGAATCTCAAAATTTGTACACCAGGGCTTCCCTGGTGGCGCAGTGGTTGAGAGTCTGCCTGCCGATGCAGGGGACACGGGTTTGTGCCCCGGTCCTGGAAGATCCCACATGCCGCGGAGCGGCTGGGCCCGTGAGCCATGGCCGCTGAGCCTGCGCTCCGCAATGGGAGAGGCCACAACAGTGAGAGGCCCGCGTACCACAAAAAAAAAAAAAAAAAAAAATGTGTACACCAAAACTATTATATATTCTTTCAAATATTCTGTTTATGTGTTGGAAATTTTCTAACCAGATGCAACAATTAAAATTAGCAAAGCAATAATAGAATATGTGTTGGTATGCTAAATATAAAAAAATAAGAAATTGCCATATAAATATGATATGTACATTCCATTGTTTGAGGAAGACTGACGAGCAACAGAAACTTTGATTACCAGTTTAAGACAAAATATCTTGACTCCTCTTAAAGTTGCAAATAAAATGGAAAGCTATATATATTTTTGTTTAAATATACCAATGCTTACGTAAAGTGTTTTTTTTCACACTATGTACTTAAATGCTATTAAAATATGGTGACAAACTATTTGAGCTCTGTTCTTTTTTACTGGATATGCCTTCAATGATTAAATTTTTATTGCTTTTATATCTGTCCTAAAGATAGTATTGCTGCAGCCACGTAGCACAGAGAGATCAGCTTGGTGCTTTGTGACCACCTAGAGGGGTGGGATAGGGAGGGTGGGAGGGAGACACAAGAGGGAGGAGATATAAGGATATGTGTATATGTATAGCTGATTCACTGTTATAAAGCAGAAACTAACACACCATTGGAAACAATTATACTCCAGTAAAGATGTTAAAAAAAATGAAGTAGGGCTTCCCTGGTGGCGCAGTGGTTGAGAGTCCGCCTGCCGATGCAGGGAACATGGGTTTGTGCCCCGGTCCGGGAAGATCCCACATGCCGCGGAGCGGCTAGGCCCATGAGCCATGGCTGCTGAGCCTGTGCGTCCGGAGCCTGTGCTCCGCAACGGGAGAGGCCACAACAGTGAGAGGACTGCGTACCACAAAAAAAAAAAAAAAAAAAAAAAAAAAGAAGTAAAAATTATAAAACTGAAAACCATAAAAAAATAATAATTTATCAGAAAGAAGATGTGACACATATATACAATGGAATATTACTCAGCCATAAAGAGAAATGAAATTGAGTTACTTGTAGTGAGGTGGATGGATCTAGAGTCTCTCATACAGAGTGAAATAAGTCAGAAAGAGAAAAATACCATATGCTAGCACATACATATGGAATCAAAAAAAAAAAAAAAGGTTCTGATGAACCTAGGGGCAGGACAGGAATAAAGATGCAGACGTAGAGAATGGACTTGAGGACATGGGGAGGGGGAAGGGTAAGCTGGGACAAAGTGAGAGAGTAGCATTGACATATATACACTACCAAATGTAAAATAGATAACTAGTGGGAAGCAGCTGCATCCCATGGGGAGATCAGCTCAATGCTTTGTGACCACCTAGAGGGCTGGGATAGGGAGGGTGAGAAGGAGATGCAAGAGGGAGGGGATATGGGGATACAGATATATGTATACATATAGCTGATTCACTTTGTTATACAGCAGAAATTAACACAACATTGTAAAGCAATTATACTCCAATAAAGATGTTAAAAAAAAGAGATAGTATTGCTTTTTCCTTTTTTTTAGTGTCTTGGAATTCTAAGGTGTTATAAAAGCAGTGTAAGAGATAGTTATAGGGGAAAAAAAAAGAGATAGTTATAGGAATAGATACCTAAATAAATTTTAGAACTATTCTAAATTACGTTTATACTTATACTATTCATTCAATCAGCATTAGGAAGCATCTACTGTATATTCAGCATTTAGATAGCAGGCATAAATTATTTCATGAATAATTAAAGTGAAAGCATCTAATATTATAAGAAAGAGGTACATTTTACCTGGATTAGATGAGGCAATGCTTTTAGTGTAAGGCAAAACCAAATTCCCAGCTTGCAGGGGAGCAAATCATGCCATTGTGGTTTCACCAGTAATCTAAAGGGAAAACAAAAAGCAAAAATAAAGAAGCAAAATATAGAAAGAAAGTTGACAGACAAAAATATTTTTATAATTATCATGAATTCTGCTTTGAATGGCTATTTCAACAAAGGAAGAAGTTTTTCAATGAAATATTTATGACAGTTATCACTTAATCTGATGTATTCTATCATAAAATATATTAGTACAACAAATGCAATTATGTATAATAAGTAAGAGAATCTAGGCTAAGATTTTGGGGAAGGGGACTTGTAATCAAGTTATAAAGATAAAGAAAAAAAGCCCTGTTTCTAACCTGGACTTTTCATCAGTTTGGCAAAATGAATTCTTAGACTTTATGATTACTTCAGCGGTAAAAGACTAAACATCATCAGAGTGTCCCCAAGTGCTGACAAGCAGATATGAAGACTGTAGCATAAACAAACCAATACATAAAAATTAATGTCATTTGCAGTTCACTGAAGCATTACTCACTGATGTCATCAGAACAGAAGACAGGCAGAATAGTCTCTGATCTCCATCTCACATTGATCCAGTTCCTGCCCTGCTGTGTGAACTATTTAAACCCTTTATTTCTTCCTATGAATCAATAGAAGAAATGGTAGTATCTCTTTGAGTGTGCTGCATATCACTGTCTCTCTACATATTGTCACTCCTTAGCTAAACACTACAGTGATAGACTCTTCTAGTAATACTTTGTTTCTAAAGTTCAGTATAAAATTTTCAAATAACAAGAATTCAGGGGTTTAATTATGTAAATATATATGAACACTTTACAAAGGGAAAAACCTGTAGAACTTTTGCTTACGATTAGAATGTGTTTCCTAAACTATGGCACATTATTAGTCTTTTATAAACAGAATACAGATGTAAATGTTAACATATCTGAAATGGATATACATATGAAGTTGAATCACATTAAAGACATGTTTTAAAACAATTTTGAATTATAAAATGTTTTTACATATTCCCACCTTTCATTTTTTTCTGAAGCACCAAGTTTTAATACATCCACAGTCTTGCCGCCTGTCTTTTTTTTCTTTTCTCTCTTTTTTCTACTAAGCAGTTCATCCTAATGTGGAAAAAATTATGGTTACAGGTTATCATTAACATGTACTCTTCAAATGTTATCAAGAGTCTTCTGTGAAGGGTAAACATTATAGAAGAACATTTATGCAAATGTATGTAGGGTCCAACATGATTAAGTAAAATCATCAATCTTTAACAATAACTGTTGCCATGGTAACCAGTCCTTAAACACACATGAAGCTCAGCACTGTCAGTCATGTGTATCTCCATAGCAATCAAAGTTTTCTAAGAAGAGAAGGCATTCAACTTACTTTTTCTCATTCATCCAACTTTAATAATGTCACTTCAAAAAGAATGAGTAAACAGATGCTAATTCATGAATACTGATAAATATGTTTATCTTTAGCATATAAATAAAAGCCCATAGCAGAATAAACTATGTAGTAGTATATTAGGCTAAGAAATATGTAATGTTTTTTAACCAACTGATCTCTGAAATTATAAAATTATACTCATTTCAAGTTTTACTGAGTTAAAAACTTTTAAAATAATCATTCTTTATATAAGGGCCTGTGACACAAAAATTTCTAAAATCATTTTACATAAAAAATATGTATATCTGGAAGGTGACAATTAAGAAAACATAGCTCTACCTTCTAATATTCAGCTAGATATTTGAGCCTTCAAAAAATTTTGTAACAAACTCATATGCCACATTTTTAAAAAGAAACATATTTTCTTGTTACATCATGGATTCTTGAAATAGAAACATATCAAATACTAAATGCTGAGTACAAAAAATATTAGAATAAGGAGTATATACAGAAAAGTTGAAATTTTTATCAGTTGAAAAAATAAATGTCTGAAATTCCATATAAAATTAAGAAGGCTAGATCATGTGAGTTATTACCAGTACTTACCAGCTGTTTTTCCAGGTAGATTGACCAAACCACAGCATAATGACCCACTGTGAGAATTATGAACAAAAGTAATGCCAGCTCAGCATTGCTCATTTTTCTCACCCGCCTGTAGTAGAATACAGGCTGTCGCCAATCTGGAAGTCCATTGATCAGAATATCATCATACCTACAGCAGCAAATATAACAGTTTTTCATAGGGAGTTTAAAATAAGAACAAAAATCTTTATTTGTACTTATATGTAAAAAGAGGAAAGAGAAAAGAATTTCTCCAGAAGAGATAACATTTATATAGATTATCAGCATTACAATGGCCTATAAATCAAAACATTGTATCCAATCACAGCCAGCCTTCAAAAAGGCACACAGTGATCTGCTGTGGATCCCAGACCCTGTGTGTTTAAACCCCAGTGATGTGACTCCGGTAATGGCAGCTAGGCTGAAGGAGCCAGATCTGGTCCACCTCTCCACTGCAGGCTGCAGAGGGGCCCTGCCATGAAAGTCAGCAACAAGAGGAAGGCTCTCAATGGGGGAAAATCAAGATAAGAGCTCTATTTGCTACCATGAATTATATATTAATGGAATCAAAATCAGGATACATTTTCTAGTCAGTGCTTTTATTTCCACCCCTTTACAAGGGTTCAAGGTTGAAATATTTATCATTTTATCAAAGCTTCTTAATGACATAAAGAGCCTATAAAATGAGCACTTTTAAATTTTATGTTGGTCACGTTCCTTTAGAGAATAAAAAATTCCCAAATTAGGAGGTGTGGAAACAACCAATTTCTCGATAAAACTGTTTATTTGTAAACATTTAAGTGGCAATTTCCTCATTTTTTGGCTTTGCTGAAAGGGAAGAACATAACAAATAACAGCTTTCCTAGTAATGCATTTTAAATCTGCTTTCTTTAGAATGAAATTTCAACTGAATTTAAATTTACCCGTCAGACAGTTATTGATGCAAACATTTTTAAGGTTAAAAATCAGGAATAACATTTATGATTGTAAAACTCAAAATGGTCACACACAATGTTCAAAACACACAACCTGTTAATCTTAGTTCAACACAACTCATTAAATATTCTAATCACACTATTTCCAGAATTAAATCTTCACTGAAAGGCCTAATTTGGTGCAACACATTGACCAAAATATTTTAATTAAAAATATTCTGAGTTAGTCGCAGGCCTAATTACAGGAATAGAAATAGGGCCTATATTGTCAGGCAGGTCAGTAGAACTCAGTAGTAGGTTTTTCTCAAGTAAATTGACCGATCTAGGAATAATAGCGCAGCTGCTAAACTGCCAGTCTTGACATGTAAATCAATTTAAATGCAACAACTGCAGTAGCTACTTTGATAGTTATTAAATTGATACCTTGGAGATATGCTTAAAAAAATAAAGCAGAGGATTTATTACAGGCAACTTCTTTTTCGGTACAAAAAATATTGGTTATAAATTCAAAATATATTTTATCAGGCTATCTAGAAAATGTGACTTTTAGAATCAACTTAGATTATTAATAATAATGGCAGATCAGAATAACCAACGTTCAAAGCAAAGGACATTAGTGGTACTAAACTCTTAAAGCCAGGCAAATTGCGTAGTATACAAGAATCTACTAATTAAAATATGGTTGTGTAGTAGCTGGGCCAAAGTCTGATGTTAAATATTCTTTTTCAATATTTACATAGCAATTCTTGAACACTAATATCAAGACACAATAACATGATTTCATCAAAAGTTATCATTCCTGTCCTTGAAAATTTATCTTTAAATCTATTTCTGTAAAAACTGACTCATTTTAGATTAGAAATGGATTGGCAAAAAGGTTTCAAGTGGTATAATGCAAGATTACAACATTTGAATGAAGTCCAGTGAATGAAGTCCTGAATTTATTCTGAATCTACATTCTACTTCAGATTTGTTCAGAAAAAAAGGTGGAATATAAAAATAATTATTTTCAGCTAATCTCTCCCATGAAACAACTTCAAGTAAAAAGTGTAGCTATTAATAAAGAACATCTAAGAAAGTGGCAACAATTCCCTAAGAGCATGGCTAAGTGTTAAATTTGTTTTAGATCTAAACTGTACTGGAAGAAAACCCAGCTGAGCTCATAGCTGCGAATCTTGTATCAAATATTTTATCACCATCATCTTTGAAATGCTATGTGTCTGTTAATAGCTACTATTTTCTACCCCACATATAAATTGTTAGTGTACAGCTAAATTCAAGATAGCAAAACCTTATGCACTGAACACATTAAACAAAACTAGGTATTTACTAGGCTACGTCTGCCACTCTAAACAACAGTCTCCAAGGATTAAGCTTAGAATCAATGCTCTATTGATTTTACTATCAATGAACATTATGGCTCACACGACTGGCCATTTTAAGGGAAGATAGCTTCTATTATAGTTCACTTTTTAGAATATATGCTGTTAAAAGAGAAATCACTGCTTTCCTGAAACACTGAAAAAATAAAGAGATTTCTTAAAATATACACAGACATTATATTCATAAGTTATTTAAGGAAAAAATGTTGTGTTGACAACATAAAATTTAAAACATCACTGTTATGCCTTTTCTATATTTAACACATAACACTGTTAAAATAATTAAGCTCATACAAACTGCTCTTAACAATTTGTTAAAATCAGATTAAGAATGTACACATAAAAAAATGTACACATGTATGAATACTATAAGAAAATACAAAAGTAAATTTCTATGATAAAATATCACTAATGTAAAAAATCATATGGAACTATTAATTAGAAATTAAAACATTGATCAATTCTACATATGGCCTAATACATGTTTACATCATTTGATTTTCTTAAAATGCCCATGATGAACATAATAATGGTTACATAATTATGTGAGTTCCATTCTATAGTCTGCAATTCATCAAATATATTTAGCCTCATACAAACATTGGAAAGTAAATCTAAAAATGATTAAATTACCAGAAGAAAAAAAAGTACATAAATTAAAAATATTATTAGCATGCTTTGAAGAATAAAATAGTAACTATGAAATTAAAATAGAAAACATGTATACTATGAAAATGAATATTGAAATATTTCTAGCATTTGCCTAAATTGTGAATCTCCCATTGTAAAAAGTTAGAATTTTTAGCTTAAAAGAGTAACAATAACATCTACTTATGTCACATACTGAAACTTAAGAATAAAAATTAATTGTAAAAAGATCATAAACAGGAAACAAGCTTAAATTAATTGATATTACTCTCCTTTATAAAATGTACATATGTGCCAAAAATTGTGGTACACGGCACTTTATATATTGTATATAATACATGTCTTATAATATCTCCCAATTAGGAAAGGTACTAAGATAGATTTCTTATTCTCAGGTTAATGTTTATTTTTATTCAAACACACCTGTAATCAAATTTACAATAAGGAGGTAATGGATTTGTAAAAGTTTCGCAGATTAAAGCTGAGAAAACTATCCTTTCCACTGGATTTGTAAATAAAATGTGACTTTACCTAGTAAACTAAAAAAATACACTGAACTTTTACAAATATAGTACCATAAAATAGACAAAAAAATTTTAAGTTGCACAAGAGGGTTAGCAAAAGAATACTGGTAAAATTTTAAAATAGATTTTAAACAAGAGTAAATATACTAATATTACTAAAGCACAATCTAGTGTATATATGTAGTGATTAGGATCTACTCAGTACTTTATTCCAGCTAACACTCAGGGCACTTGGATAGAAATTTATGTCAGAACATAGCTGAGCTGCTATTTCCTAAAATAAGCAAGTTACCTAAGGAGTTCAGAAGACTTCTATATTAATCTCCCTTACACGAACCAGGAAACCTTTTTTCATGTTATAGTCTATGCCTTTGGGAGGAAAAAAAAGCTTAAAAGTTTATTCACAATTATACTCCTAGGAATCTACCCAAGAGAAATGAAAAATATCCATTCACACAGACTTGTGTGTGATAATTCACAGCAGCATTGTTCATCATAGCCAAAAAGTGGAGACAACCTCAATGTCTATCAGTTGGTGAATGGATAAACAAAAGTGGAATGTGGAATACTATTCAGCCATAAAAAAGAATGAACTACTGGTATATGCTACAATATGGATGTACCTCAAAACATTTTGATAATAGAAAGAAGTCAGATGCAAAAGACTACATATTAGATGATTTCATTAATATGAAGTGTCCAGAAAAAAATACATTTATAGACACATAAAGGAGATCAGTGATTGCCTGGGGCTGGGATCAGAATGGGGAACGCCTGCAAATGGACTTGAGGGAATGTTTTGAGGTGACAGAAATGGTCTAACACTGGTGGTGTGGTTTGCACAACTCTGTAACTTTCCTAAAAATCATGGAATTGTACACTTAAAATAGGTAACTTTTATGGTATGCAAATTATACCTAAATAAGGCTGTTTTAAAAAATAAAATTTGCCTATTCCTTAAAAAAAAAAAAAAGTTACCCAGTTTGTTATTTTATCTATTTCAATGCTATTCCCTTTTCTACCAAAATTTTTTAAATGCACCTGATTTCAGTGAAAATACAATTATTTGTAAGGGAAATAAATAGATAAAAATGTCTATGACAATTTCCCAAATTAAAAATTCCTGGAAGGTTACACATTACTTATTTAATGAATATTTATAAGAAATAATTGTGACACCAAAGAGCATTTTTAAATATCAGTATAAGACAATCTTCTTTCAGAAGATAAAACTATGTTTTTTTTTTCTAAAGGAATTATAAACATTAGATAATTGTCTGTAGAGGTGCATTTCTCGTATATGTTTAAATACTCATAGGTCACCCGGCCTCAGGCGCAAGCTTTAGAGGATTGATTCTCAGCTTGATTAACTAAGACTTTTGCCTCAAGGAAAACCAGTTACCAAAGAGTTACTTGTGCCTCAAGGGGTATAAATACTACAGCTGTTTGTGTAACTGTCAGATCCATTTTTTTCTACTAACACTCTACAATAAATGCAAAGGGAACTAATCCTAAAAAGAAAATGTTAGGTGAGTCTATGTTAATGAAGAAACAATTTTTACATGAGAAGTGATTTGTTCTGAAAAGATATAAATAATTTCGGTAATTGGAAGAAATTGTTACAAAGTTTACTGACTTTTAAAATAACAACAAACAAAAAGGCAAAATCTGATGCCAAAGGTGTAGAGACACTAAATAAAGCTATCTTTACAGACACGTTCTTGATGTGTGAAACAAAACTAGGGGCTCAGTGAGAGAAACCAACTAGAAAATATGCACAGAATGACCAACACTTCTTTCAACACACTTGTAGGACTCTTTCAACACTATGGATTATCTCAAACCAGAGGAATGTCTGCTATGGTATCTGGACCAATGCCAGTCCCTTATTATAAAGCAAAGAACTCTTCAAGAGAATATCCTGAGTCCTTGCTTTGCAATCTGACAAACAGAGGTAATTCAAATTAAAGAGTTAAGATCAGAACCAAGAGTGGTAGCTGACATTGTATGATACAGAATAATTCCAGGTAATACATTTGAAGAAAGATTCAGAAGGTCACATTGCATACTTTTTCGGATTGTCTTTAAGATATATTAGCCTCCATAGAGAGATACAGATATTTAGGCTGGCTTTAGCCTAAAATCTCAAATACCTACCTTTTTCTTTAAAGGTACTCTTACTGTAAAGCACTATTTTCAAACTACAGATTGTAGCTCACTAATATCTCCTGAAATCAACTTAGTGGACCACAATCAGCATTATTTTTAAAAAGAAAGAAGACTTGTCTAGACTAGCCTAGAATAGAAAACATCAGTCTGTTTCACACACAGTAAGAAGTGTTTTGTCAAATTTTTGTTTCAGGTGTGTGTGTGTGTGTGTGTGTGTGTGTGTGTGTGTGTGTGTGTGTGTGTGTGTGTGTGTGTGTGTGTGTGTGTGTGTGTGTGTGTGTGTGTGTGTGTGTGTGTGTGTGTGTGTGTGTGTGTGTGTGTGTGTGTGTGTGTCCTGAGGCACGATGCAAAATGTATTTCTTACCGTGGGTCTGACTTAAAAAAACTCTGAAACCGGTCTCAGTAGTGTCTACCTTCCACACATTCGGAAGAGCAGAGGAAGGGGGTCTCTCTGCAATCTCCTCTTAAGTCACTAGCATATAAACCACTGTATAAATACATTACTACTCTGCTGAAAGAGGCCCAGAGAAGTCTCAAAGTGAGGTGGCTGCCTCTTCTCTGACGTTCGACCCTAAACACAGAATCCCTGGAGCAGAGGAAGGGAAGGGATAGAGGCGAAAGAAATAGGAGAAAGAAGCCAATATTTTTCTTCTACTCGTATCTTCTACAGATTTATACAAGTCTGTTCTCTCACTCACAAACTGGGTTTATTATTTTGAGGAGGAAACACCAAGAAATGGTAATAACTTGAATATCACTAATCGCCTAATTGCAAAACATTTAAGAAATAGAGGGGGGGGGTAAAAAGCCCCCCAAGCGCAGATAGGAGCAATTACTGATATATCAAAAATAAATAGGCATTTGTTTGAAGTCAAGTGGAATTTTATTTCCCAGAGCATAGATACTCACGTTAAAAATATTAGCTAATGAAGCCATGATCCTGAAGTCTATAAGTACTGAATCAACCTAGTGAATATTTTCAATAGAAATTAACTCTCTTATAAACATACATTTTAAAAACAATGCACATCTTGAAAGGAATGAAAATAAAATGCTAACTTATAATAAAATGTTTAACGAGACAATTCTCTCCTTTATAAACTGAGACATCAAAGTATAACATCTTAATTCAAAAGCAGATGAACACTCACCTCTGCCTTCGTTCATCATCCTTTAAAACTTCATAAATGGCCACCAACTAAAACAAAAGCATTACTTTAAAAATAATCTCAACTATAGGAAATCACTTAGGGAGACCAACGCACTATAATTCACATGCAAAAACCCCATGCACTCATATATACAATGAACAGATAAAATCTTATTTATAAGTAAGATTTTACGGTTTTGGTAGCACCTTAAGAGGTTAAAAATGGCTTGATACCAAAATAAATCTTTTTGAAAGATGCAAAACTAATAATTATCTTAACGTGATTTTTAAAAGCAAAAACTGTAATTTAGACAAGAAAATTATGACAATTATGACCCCCCAAGAATTTAGAGATTCTAATATAAAAAAATGTTGGTAAAAGCATATTTTGTAAAAAACTGAATAAATACGTATACATTATATTTCTAAACTACAACCTCATTTTAAATGGAAATACTCTACGTGTATGTTACTGTTTCTACCATAAACATTTCTTTATAAATTATCACAAAAATACATATACAATAACAGCATATTTCACTTACTTGTCTAAACTGAGTTTCTGCATTTTCATCTTTATTCTTGTCTGGATGCAAAGTTAGTGAAAGCTTACGATATGCTTTTCTAATGTCTGCAGATGAAGCATCCTGGGGGTGGGGGGAGGGGAAAAACACAAAGCAAACTTTGTCAGTAAAAGAAATTCCCAGAACCTTGTTAAGATCTGAGAAGACAGCCAACCAAGTGCAGGACCCCAGGCAATGTAATTTGAGCAATCAGTCTAACAACCAGGCTATGCAACTAGCCTGACCCACATGACTGAACAATTATTCAATCTAATTTGGCTCTCCTCTTAACTTTTCATTACCATACATTCATTTAAAGAAGACAGTATTTGGCAAAACTTTTCAAACACTTGCCTTCCTAAAATTAACCAATAAATCTTTTTCAGTAATTAAGAGATCAAAAAGAAACAAATTAAAAATTAATACATCCGTGTGCCTTCAAGGAAGGTCTTTATTTATCTGAGAATCCCAAAGCCAATGTCTGAAGCCCAGGCTTACCATACGTGGTTCCTTCATTGCTATTTATATTGAATTTACCATGAAGCAACAACCTATGGAATCTCAATTTCACATGTCAAAAAGTATGCCTATCTGAAGGCAGTTAACTTTGCATTTACCCAAAATAATTATAATTAGAAATAGTTATATATATATGGTCCTTAACTTTTTTTTAGTACTTTATAGGTTATTTTCAATGCTGTCCAGTTTCCATAGTCTGATTTGCAGAAATAAATTTGCCCACTATTTATGTATTACTAACATAGTTTAAATATATTTTAAAAGGTCATGATAGTTGAGGAAGAGTACTTTGGATTAAGTGGATATTAAAATTGAATTTTATGTAATCCCGTGTGTACATGTAAACTCAGAGAACATCATTTTACATGGCCAGTAAAAAATACATGACAATAACAAAGAACACACTGTTAAGTTGGGTATAAAACTTGACCTCCACTAAATTTAAAAGTTATTGCAAAAACTAACATTCATAGTGGGGCAAAATGAGAATAAAGTTGCTTATTAAATTTTATCTTGTTTTTTATCTGAGTATTTGTTCAATTAATTCCTAAAACTGATTTACTAAGAAGTTCAAATGACTAAAAAACAAAACATAACAAAAGTCTGTGTACCTGGGACTAAATAGCTGTTAAAGAAACAGAGGTGGAAAGAGGCAAAGTGAGACTACAATTAGTCTGTCAAGCTCTCTTTCATTACCAATTTTCTGGAGCTTATTGCTCCAGGCAATCACTCTACTTTAAAGTTTCAACTTAGGTGTGAATATTTTTCTGACTTGTGGAGGGCTGAGGAGCTATAAAATTAGCAGAGTAAGTTTCGCAGGTAATATGGTTATAATTTTCATTCTCATTTGCTCAATGGAATTGATGTGTTCCTTATACTTAAATGATAGGTAGCATGTAGCAGAAAAGGATGACTATTTACTGAAACTCTGTGATGGAGATTTTGTTGAGCAAAGAGGTCAAGTGTCAAATGAATTCTCATTCTCTAACTGGGACTTTAATTTTAGATTTTATTAAATTGGGACTATATCACAGAGAAATTCCAAAAGTAGATTTCTTACAAAATAAGAGTGTATGTATTTGCTTATGTTACAAAATTAATACATGCTCATTATGGAACATCTATGACTTACATAACAGTCACCTAAGACATTTCCCTCCTTCCAGTCTTGGCAAGCTGACCCCAATCCTCCGTTTTTCTGCCGCAGTATATACCATAAGGGTAAATGTGGCCAGATGGCTCTCCTATTTCAAACCCTTCAGTAATGCCCAAGAACCTTCATCATCTGTCTTTTCCAGTCTTTTTAGCTTTATATCCCACTATCTTGGTCCATCCTCCTTGTCCCCCAAACCATCACATGATACAATGCTGTTCTCCAATTTTATGTTTTTGTTTTGCATCCACCTGTAGATACAGACAGTTCTCTCCTGACTTAGAAATGGGCCTCTCAGGCTACACAGAAATACTGCCTATTTTCCTCTTGAGAATCTGCCTAGTAGGTTTATTTCACTAATAAGTGGAAAGAACTTATTAGTTTCATGCTAAGTGGACAGAACTGAAAAACTCAGAGGTTTTCCTGTCTAAAAGACATGCTCTAGACAAGCTGCACCTCAAACTAGCTTATGTATGTATTAAATTTTAGTTAATTACTTAATGAATCTTAACTTATTTTATCCTCATAACAAAGCTATAAGATAAGTATAGTTGTTAGCAGGCCCATTTTACTGATGAGGTAAGTGAGGCAAAAAGAAGTAATTTGCTCAAGTTCATACTACTGGCAAATAGAGGAAAACAGAATTCAAACCCAGAAAATATTGCATCAGAATCATAGCTCTCTATGTTGATTCTTTAGATTCAGTTAGTAGATTTCATCTGAGCCACTTCACAAGGGCTAAAGCTTTTGGGAAGGCAGTGAGAACAACTGCTACAATCCTACTGAGCTGATAAACTATGTGGAAAACATCCACATAACTACAATGGAATATGGTCAACTGCAGTTTTAATGGTAAAGATCCTGATTTATGTTGGCTTTTACAGCACATTTTACATCGTATTTCTACTAGAGACCTGAATGTTAGAACATTCATCTCACATACACAGTGAATGAGACGTTTTATCTCTCTGGCTTTCAGAGAAAAATTTCTGATAGGACTATGGGTGAACTGGCCATCTTTAACACTGTTGACATCAGGAGATCTACAGGGTTCAACTGCCAGAATTCTTTTCCTTCTAAATGTGATTTTTTTTTGGCAAGCTGGACAGGAATTATCACAATACTTGGATGACCTCTGTAAAGAAGAGATATATGGTCATTCTTTTTGGGTTTTTTTGCGGGGGGAAGGCTGTGCCGCACAGCATGTGGGATCTTAGTTCCCTGACCAGGGATCGAACCCATGCCCCCTGCATTGGAAGTGCAGAGTCTTAACCACTGGACGACCAGGGAAGTCCCTGGTTCATCCTTTATTAAAAAAAAAACAAAAAAAAACACAACAACCACCTATGAAAATAATATGTTTGTCAAAACTGAAAAAAAATGTGATGAGACATCAATGAAAGTGGCAGAGTAGGGAACTCCAAGGGCCTGTCCCTGAAGAGAAACAGCAAATAACCTGGCAAAACCTGTCAGAATCAACTTAATCTGAACTCTTCAAACTAGTCAAAGGATTCCAGCAATCAGTCAAACACTTAGTCAAGCAAAAGGTAGCTAATTTGCAGTAAGGGTCCTGAAGATGCCAATCTGAGTTACTGGTGTGGGTTCCTAGTGTTAGAGTAAGCAAAGTGGGCTTTGTCCTCCAAGAACTGTGGCTGCTTGCTCTGGCCTGTCTTTTGGTTCCCTGACAGACTGTGTAAAGGGCTTACCTTTATTTTACCAAGCTCAGATCTCGCCCAGTGCAGAGAGGCAACTGTTCAGGACACTTGTTAAAACCATTTAACGGCAAATTTATCAGCAGGTGCCAAATGAGGCAAGGGATGGCAGCTGGGGTAAACAAGAGACACATCAAAAAGCTTAGGAGGAAAAACTAGGAAGTGAGATGCTTTGGGGAATATGGGATTTGAAATGCTCCCACCAGAAGACCCACATGTGTGTGCCCAAGGTGGAGTAGCTGCTCAGAAACACCTGAGACGGCCCTAAATTCTCACTTCTAGCTGAGCTTTAGGCTGTATACAAGCAGCAGGTGAAGTCTAAGGGTGAGTTGTAAGCTGCCTAGCTAAGTGTTGAAGGCGTGCCCCAACATATACACAGGACCCACTGCCAAAGATTTTGACTTTTTTTGTTTATTTGCTTCTGGTCCCAAACCTTTAAGGAAATCTCTGCTGAATCATTAGCTGACCCCTAAGCTAATCAAACAGATGTCAGTGGCCACACATGGCAAAGAATATATACTTTGGAAAATTAGTTCAGAAAAATCACTAGACAAATGAACAACACCAACCACAGGCAGCAAAAAACAAACAAACAAAAAAAACCCTGATGAGGTAAAATAATCTAATTACCACATTATATATTCAAAATGTCCAGTACTCATTAAAAATTATGAAGTATGCAAAGAAACAAGAAAGTATGGCCCACACACACAGAAAAAAGGAATTAACAGAAACTGTCCCTGATGGAGACCAGACACTGGATTTACTGGAGAAAGACTTTAGATCAACTGTTTTAAATATGCTCAAGAGCATGTACAAAGAACTAATAGAAAGAACAAGAATGATGTCTCACCAAATTCAGAATATCAACAAAGACATAAAATTATAAAAGGAACTAAAGAAAAATTCTGGACTTGAAAAATACAATAACTGAAATTTAAAAAATCACTAGAGGGGCTCAAAAGCAGATTTGAGCAGGTAGAAGGAAAAAATCTATGAACTTGAAGATAGGTCAATTGAGATTTTCCAATAAGAGGAGCAAAAAGAAAAAAAAAATGAAGAAAAATGAACAGAGCCTAAGAGATCTGTGGGACACCACCAAGCCAACATACGTTTAATAAGAGTCCAAGAAGGAAAATAGAGAAAAGGGCAAAAACAAAAAAAAAAAGACTGAAAACTTCTAAAATTTGATAAAAGACATGAATATACACATCCAAGAAATCTCAACAAATCCTAAGTAGGGTAAAGACAAAGAAATCCACACCTAGAAACATTCCACTCAAACTGTTCAAAGACACAGAGAATCCTGAGAACAGCAGAGTGACTCATTATGTACAAGGAATTCTCAAAAACATTAACAGCTAATTTCTCATCAGAAGCCATGGTGGCCAGAAGTTAATGGAATGACACATTCAAAGTGCTTTAAAAAATCTGTTAAGCAAGAATTCTATATCCAGCAAAGCTATTCCTCAAAAAAGAATGAGAAATTAAGATATTTCAATTAAACAAAAGATAAGAATTCATTTCTAGTAGACTTGCTCAACAAAAAGTGCTGCAGAGAGTCCTTCAGGCTGAAAGAAAAAAATACCAGGGAGTAACTCAATTCATACAAAGAAATAAAGAACACTGATAAAGATAACTATATAGATAAATATAAGTCAATATTCATGTATTTCTAGTTAGTAACTCCAATTTTTTATATGATTTAAAAGACAACTATTAAAGCAATAATAATAAATGTCTTAAATGTCTTAAATAATAAATGTCTATGTCTCAAATAAAACAATAATATAGATCTATATCTATGTGCATACATGTATAAAGATGTTATCTGTGACAATAACTATATAAGGAAGGGGAACACAGCTACACAGGAGCCAAATTTTTTATATGATTGAAACTAACTTGCTATTAATTCAAACTAGATTTCTATAAATTAACGTTAATTGTAACCTCCATGGCAAACACTAAGAAAATAAAGATCTACTGTAAAAGAAACAAAAAGCAGATCAAATGGTACACTAAGAATACTGTGAACAATTGTATGCCAATTAGGAAACCCAGATGAAATAGACAAATTTCTAGAAACACACAAACTGACTCATGAAGAAACAGAAAAAATGAATAGACCTATAACAAGTAAAGAGATTGATCAGTTAATAAAAACCAAAAAAATCCAATGTCCTAAAAAGAAAAGCCCGAAACCTCAAAACCAGATGAATTTCACTACTGGATTCTGTCAAACATTTGAAGGAATCACAATCCTCTTTAAACTCTTCCAAAACATAGAGGAGGAAGGATACCAAAACCAGAAAAACACCTCAAGAAAGAAAACTATAGATCAGTATTTCTTATGAATACAGATGCAAAAATCCTCAGCAAGCTTCTAGTAAACTGAATCCAGCTGCATATAAAAAGGATTACATACCATGACCAAGTGAGATTTACCCCATGAATGCAAGGGTGTTTCAGTGCATGAAAATCAATCAATATATCATGTTAATTAAATGAACAACAAAAAACCACAGTCATCTCCATTGATGCAGAAATAGCATATCCAACACCATTTAATAACAAAACACTCAACTAGGACTAGAAGGAGACTTTCTCAAGTTGATAAAGGGCATCTATGAAAAACCCACAGGTAACCTCCTACCTAAATGGTGAAGTCTGAAACCTTTTCCCCAAGGTCATTAGTAAGAGAGATATCTGTTCTGGCCTGAGCAATTAGTCAAGAAAAAGAAATAAAAGCCATCCAAATCAGAATGGAAGAATTAATACTCTCTCTATTCACAGATGACATGATCCTATAGGTGGTAAATCCTAAAGCATCACAGAACAAGTATTAGAGCTAAGAAGTAAATGTATTAAGTTGTAGGATACAAGATCAATATATAAAGATCAGCTGTATTCTACAAAATGTGGTATAGGTACATCAATATAATGAATATTACTCAGACATAAAAGGAATGAAGGGCTTCCCTGGTGGCGCAGTGGTTGAGAGTCCGCCTGTCGATGGAGGGAACATGGGTTCATGCCCTGGTCCAGGAGGATCCCACATGCTGCGGAGCGGCTGGGCCCGTGAGCCATGGCTGCTGAGCCTGTGCGTTCAGAGCCTGTGCTCCGCAACGAGAGAGGCCACAGCAGTGAGAGGCCCGCGTACCGCAAAAAAAAAAAAGGAATGGAGTACTGATATATGCTACAACATGAATGAATCTTGAAAACCTGATGCTAAATAAGAAAAGCAGACACAGAAAGCCATGTATTACATGATTCCATTTTAACTGGCCCTTTGTCCTTTATGGACAAATCTATTGATACTGAAAGCAAATCAGTAGTTCCCAGGGGCTGGGGAGAGAGGGGAATGAGGAGTGACTGCTTAATACACACAGAGCTTCTTTTCGGGGTACTGAAAATGTCCTGGAATTAGATGATGGCTGAACAACATTGCGAATACACTAGAGATCATGGAATTGTACACTTAAAATGGTTAAAATGGTGAATTTTATGTTTCATGAATATCTCAATTTTTAAAAATTGAAACAATGCAGAATTATCTTTATTGCACGCTATGTGCTAGGCGCCACTCTAGCCACGATATATGTTAATTCCCTTGATTTTTACAACCCTTGATGATAGGTATAATTATTATCTTTATGCTAATGAGGAAACTGGGGCTTAAACTAAGGCTTAATAATTTGCCAAAATGTTAGATAGATACTACGTAGCAGAAATTTCCTGACAGAAATTTAGTCTCACCTCCCATGCTAACTCTTCTAGAATTAAAGACTATTTTCTGCATATCCTATGGCCACTCCTTGATTATCTTCTAATGTAAGTTAAGCTATATACATCAAAATGGAGCCAGCTATCTCTGGGAGTCTGAAAAGCAGGATTACTAGTAATCTGATATAGCTCAACCCAGAGATGTTTAAAATGTATGGATTGTTCCCAGTGAACACTCTTCTAGAGATAGATACATTAATCTAAATGAACAAATTCTTATCTAATTTACTTTTGAACAGATCTGGTAAGGATGTTAGATACGGGACAAATCTCAGAGAAATTTTACTTGTATTCTAGATTGTATTAGAGTTAGCCCCTTTCCACTTACTATGATGCTTAGGATGAAGATGGGCTTGAAAATAACTAAGCCACTTACTAGCTACGTGATTTTGGACAATTTACCTACTCTAAGTCTCAAGTTCTCATCTATAAAATGGAAATAATAATGTTACAACACCTAAATATATATACATGTATGTAAATATATATACACACATACATATATGTACATAATGTGCTTATTATAGTATCTGGCACATAGTGGTGCTGAGTAAATGAAAACTTATAATATGTAGGCTAGAAAGTCACTATTTCTCTTTCATTTTAACACTTAGCAAACTTAATTTGCAGTTTATTTGGATTTGTGCTTCAGACCGTGAGTACTAAGGAATTGAGGAGTAAAATGAATTTGGATGGTTTTTATTTACAGATTTGACAGTATTTATTGAGTACCTACTACTTACCACCATTGAGGACACAGTAGTGAACAAAATAAACCCAACCTATCCTCATAAAAGCTGTGCAAGGTAAAAACACTGAAAATTCTGTCTTAGGTGATCCAAGAGGGGCTTCTTATTTTACTTTATATCAGGGATTAGCAAACATTTTCTGTAAAGGGCCAGATAGTAAATACTGGAGGCTTTGCAGGCAAAAAAGTCTCTGCTGCAATTATTCAGCTCTGCCATTGTAGTGAGAAAGCAGCCACAGACCACACATAAACAAATGGGTGTGGTGGTGATCCAGTGAAATTTTATTTTCAACAAGAGTTAGAGCCTGGTTTTGGCCCATGGAGCATAGTTTGTTGACCCGTGATTTATATCAGTGGATTGCCAATAATCTAAAACTCATTCTATTTACAGTGTCTTTGCAACTTTGAGACCCACCTTTTTTTAGGTCTGCCAGGCGGTTAACAAAACAAAAATGAGAAGACCTTATCCAGAATCTGACCAAAGTAAACTGTTCTTTTTTTTTGAATTTAATTTTATTTTTTTAAACAGCAGGTTCTTATTATTCATCCATTTTATACACATCAGTGTATACATGTCAATCCCAATCACCCAATTCAGCACACCACCACCCGTACCCCCCACCGCTTTCCCCCCTTAGTGTCCATACATTTGTTCTCTACATCTGTGTCTCAATTTCTACCCTGCAAACTGGTTAATCTGTACCATTTTTCTAGATTCCACATATATGCGTTAATATATGATACTTGTTTTTCTCTTTCTGACTTACTTCACTCTGTATGAGAGTCTCTAGATCCATCCACATCTTAACATATGACCCAATTTCGTTCCTTTTTATGGCTGTGTAATATTCCATTGTATATATGGACCACATCTTCTTTATCTATTCATCTGTCGATGGGCATTTAGGTGGCTTCCATGACCTGGCTACTGTAAATAGTGCTGCAATGAACATTGGGGTGCATGTGTCTTTTTGAACTATGGTTTTCTCTGGGTATATGCCCAAGTAGTGGGATTGCTGGGTCATATGATAATTCTATTTTTAGTTTTTTAAGGAACCTCAATACTGTTCCCCAGAGTGGCTGTATCAATTTACATTCCCACTAATGGTGCAAGAGGGTTCCCTTTTCTCCACACCCTCACCAGCATTTGTTGCTTGTAGATTTTCTGATGATGCCCATTCTAACGGGTGTGAGGTGATACCTCATTGTAGTTTTGATTTGCATTTCTCTAATAATTAGTGATGTTGAGCATCTTTTCATGTCCTTCTTGGCCATCTGTATGTCTTCTTTGGAGAAATGTCTGTTTAGATCTTCTGCCCATTTCTTGGATTGGGTTGTTTGTTTAATATTGAGCTGCATGAGCTGTTTATATATTTTGGAGATTAATCCTTTTTCCGTTGATTCGTTTGCAAATATTTTCTCCCATTCTGAGGGTTGTCATTTCGTCTTGTTTATGGTTTCCTTTGTTGTGCAAAAGCTTTTAAGTTTCATTAGGTCCCATTTGTTTATTTTGTTTTAATTTCCATTACTCTAGGGGGTGGATCAAAAAAGATCTTGCTGTGATTTATGTCATAGAGTATTTTGCCTATGTTTTCCTCTAAGAGTTTTATAGGGTTCGGTCTTACATTTAGGTCTCAAATCCATTTTGAGTTTATTTTTTGTATGGTGTTAGGGAGTGTTCTAATTTCATTTTTTACATGTAAATGTCCAGTTTTCCCAGCACCACTTATTGAACAGATTGTCTTTTCTCCATTGTACATCCTTGCCTCCTTTGTCATAGATTAGTTGACCATATGTGCATGGATTTATCTCTGGGATTTCTATCCTGTTGCATTGATCTACAGTTCTGTTGTTGTGCCAGTACCATACAGTCTTGATTACTGTAGCTTATAGTCTGAAGTCCAGGAGCCTGATTCCTCCAGCTTTGTTTTTCTTTCTCAAGATTGCTTTGGCTATTTGGAGTCTTTTGTGTTTCAATACAAATTGTGAAATTCTTTGTTCTAGTTCTGTGAAAAATACCAGTGGTAGTTTGATAGGGACTGCATTGAATCTGTAGATTGCTTTGGGTAGTATAGTCATTCTCACAATGTTGACTCTTCCAATCCAAGAACATGGTATATCTCTCCATCTACTTGTATCATCTTAAATTTCTTTCATCAGTGTCATATAGTTTTCTGCATACAGGTCTTTTGTCTCCCTAGGTAGGTTTATTCCTAGGTATTTTATTCTTTTTGTTGCAGTGGTAAATGGGAGTGTTTTCTTAATTTCTCTTTCAGATTTTTCATCATTAGTGTATAGGAATGCCAGAGATTTCTGTGCATTAATTTTGTATCCTGCAACTTTACCAAATTCATTGATTAGCTCTAGAAGTTTTCTGGTGGCATCTTTCGGATCCTCTATGTATAGTATCATGTCATCTGCAAACAGTGACAGTTTTACTTCTTTTTTTCCAATTTGTATTCCTTTTATTTTTCTTCTCTGATTGCCGTGGCTAGGACTTCCAAAACTATGTTGAATAGTGGTGAAAGTGGACATCCTTGTCTTGTTCCTGATCTTAGAGGAAATGCTTTCAGTTTTTCACCATTGAGAATGATGTTTGTGGTGGGTTTGTCATATATGGCCTTCATCATGTTGAGGTAGGTTCCCTCTATGCCCACTTTCTGGAGAGTTTTTATCATAAATGGGTGTTGAATTTTGTCAAAAGCTTTTTCTGCATCTACTGAGATGATCATATCGTTTCTATTCCTCAATTTGTTAATATGGTGTATCACATTGATTGATTTGCGTACAGTGAAGAATCCTTGCATCCCTGGGATAAATCCCACTTGATCATGGTGTATGATCCTTTTAATGTGTTGTTGGATTCTGTTTGCTAGTATTTTGTTGAGGATTTTTGCATCTATATTCATCAGTGATTTTGGTCTGTAATTTTCTCTTTTTTTGTAGTATCTTTTTCTGGTTTTGGTATCAGGGTCATGGTAGCCTCATAGAATGAGTTTGGGAGTGTTCCTTCCTCTGCAATTTTTTGGAAGAATTTGAGAAGGATGGGTGTTAGCTCTTCTCTAAATGTTTGACAGAATTCACCTGTGAAGCCATCTGGTCCTGGACTTTTGTTTGTTGGAAGATTTTTAATCACAGTTTCAATTTCATTACTTGTGATTAGTCTGCTCATATTTTCTATTTCTTCCTGGTTCAGTCTTGGAAGGTTATACCTTTCTAAGAATTTGTCCATTTCTTCCAGGTTGTCCGTTTTATTGGCATAGAGTTGCTTGTAGTAGTCTCTTAGGATGCTTTATATTTCTGCGGTGTCTGTTGTAACTTCTCCTTTTTCATTTCTAATTTTATTGACTTGAGTCCTCTCCCTCTTTTTCTTGATGAGTCTGGCTAATGGTTTATCAATTTTGTTTATCTTCTCAAAGAACCAGCTTTTAGTTTTATTGATCTTTGCTATTGTTTTCTTTGTTTCTACTTCATTTATTTCTGCTCTGATCTTTATGATTTCTTTCCTTCTGCTAACTTTGGGTTTTGTTTGTTCTTCTTTCTCTAGTTCCTTTAGGTGTAAGGTTAGATTGTTTATTTGAGATGTTTCTTGTTTCTTAAGGTAGGCTTGTATAGCTATAAACATCCCTCTTAGACCTGCTTTTGCTGCATCCCACAGGTTTTGGATCATCATGTTTTCGCTGTCATTTGTCTCTAGGTATTTTTTGATTTCCTCTTTGATTTTTTTTTTTTTTTTACATCTTTATCCCCTGTGATTTCTTCAGTGATCGCTTGGTTATTTAGTAACGTATTGTTTAGCCTCCATGTGTTTGTGTTTTTTACGTTTTTTTTCTCTGTAATTAATTTCTAATCTCATAGCGTTATGGTCAGAAAAGATGCTTGATATCATTTCAATTTTCTCAAATTTACTGAGGCTTGATTTGTGACTCAAGATGCGATCTATCCTGGAGAATGTTCTGTGCGCACTTGAGAAGAAAGTGTAATCCACTGTTTTTGGATGGAATGTCCTATAAATATCAATTACATCTATCTGGTCTATTGTGTCATTTAAAGCTTGTGTTTCCTTATGAATTTTCTGCTTGGGTGATCTGTCCATTGGTGTAAGTGAGGTGTTAAAAGTCCCCCACTAGGGTTTCCCTGGTGGCGCAGTGGTTGAGAGTCCACCTGCCAAGGCAGGGGACATGGGTTCGTGCCCCGGTCCGGGAAGATCCCACATGCTGCGGAGTGGCTAGGCCTGTGAGCCACGGCCACTGAGCCTGCACGTCCGGAGCCTGCGCTCTGCAACGGGAGAGGCCACAACAGTGAGAGGCCCACATACCTCAAAAAAATAAAAAGTCCCCCACTATTAGTGTGTCACTGTCGATTTCCTCTTGTATAGCTGTTAGCAGTTGCCGTATGTATTGAGGTGTTCCTATGTTGGGTGCATATATATTTATAATTCTTATATCTTCTTCTTAGATTGATCCCTTGATCATTATGTAGTGTCATTCCTTGTCTCTTGTAACATTCTTTATTTTAAAATCTATTTTATCTGATATGAGTATTGCTACTCCAGCTTTCTTTTGATTTCCATTTGAATGGAATATCTTTTTCCAACCCCTCACTTTCAGTCTGTATGTGTCCCTAGGTCTGAAGTGGGTCTCCTGTAGACAGCATATATGTGGGTCTTGTTTTTGTATCCATTCAGCAAGCCTGTGTCTTTTGGTTGGAGCATTTAATCCATTCACGTTTAAGGTAATTATCAATATGTATACTCCTATTAACATTTTCTTAATCATTTTGGGTTTGTTTTTGTAGGTCCTTTTCTTCTCTTGTGTTTCCCACTTAGAAAAGTTCCTTTAGCATTTGTTGTTGAGCTGGTTTGGTGGTGCTGAATTCTCTTAGCTTTTGCTTGTCTGTAAAGCTTTTGATTTCTCCATCGAATCTGAGTGACATCCTTGCTGGGTAGAGTAATCTTGGTTGTAGGTTTTTCCCTTTCATCACTTTTTTCCCTTTTCATCACTTTTTTTCATTACCACTCCCTTCTGGCTTGTAGAGTTTCTGCTGAGAAATCAGCTGTTAACCTTATGGGAGTTCCCTTGTATGTTATTGGTCGTTTTTCCCTTGCTGCTTTCAAGAATTTTTCTTTGTCTTTAATTTTTGCCAATTTGATTACTATGTGTCTCGGCGTGTTTCTCCTTGGGTTTATCCTGTATGGGACTCGCTGTGCTTCCTGGACTTGGGTGGCTATTTCCTTTCCCATGTTAGGGAAGTTTTCGACTATAATCTCTTCAAATATTTTCTCGGGTCCTTTCTCCCTCTCTTCTTCTAGGACCCCTATAATGTGAATGTTGCTGCGTTTAATGTTGTCCCAGAGGTTTCTTAGGCTGTCTTCATTTCTTTTCATTCTTTTCTCTTTATTCTCTCTGCAGCAGTGAATTCCACTATTCTGTCTTCCAGGTCACTTATCCGTTCTTCTGCCTCAATTTTTCTGCTATTGATTCCTTCTAGTGTATTTTTCATTTCAATTATTGTACTGTTCATCTCTGTTTGTTTGTCCTTTAATTCTTCTAGGTCTTTGTTAAACATTTCTTGCATCTTCTCGATCTTTGCCTCCATTCTTTTTCTGAGGTCCTGGATCATCTTCAGTATCATTATTCTGAATTCTTTTTCTGGAAGGTTGCCTATCTCCACTTCATTTAGTTGTTTTTCTGGGGTTTTATCTTGTTCCTTCATCTGGTACATAGCCCTCTGCCTTTTCATCTTGTCTTTCTATGAATGTGGTTTTTGTTCCACAGGCTGCAGGATTGTAGTTCTTCTTGCTTCTGCTGTCTGCCCTCTGGTGGATGAGGCTATCTAAGAGGCTTGTGCAAGTTTCCTGATGGGAGGGACTGGTGGTGGGTAGAGCTGGCTGTTGCTCTGGTGGGCAGAGTTCAGTAAAACTTTAATCCACTTGACTGCTGATGCGTGGGGCTGTGTCCCCCCTCTGTTGGTTGTTTGGCCTGAGGCGACCCAACACTGGAGCCTACCCGCGCTCTTTGGTGGGGCTAATGGCAAACTCTGGGAGGGCTCACGCCAAGGAGTACTTCCTAGAACTTCTGCTGCCAGTGTCCTTGTCCTCATGGTGAGACACAGCCACCCCCAGCCTCTGCAGGAGACCCCCCAACACTACCAGTTAGGTGTGGTTCAGTCTCTATGGGGTCCCTGCTCCTTCCCCTGGGTCCCCATGCACACACTACTTTGTGTGTGCCCTCCAAGAGTGGAGTCTCTGTTTCCCCCAGTCCTGTCGAAGTCCTGCAATCAAATCCCACTAGCCTTCAAAGTCTGATTCTCTAGGAATTCCTCCTCCCGTTGCCGGACCCCCAGGTTTGGAAGCCTGACGTGGGGCTCAGAACCTTCACTCCAGTGGGTGGACTTCCGTGGTATAAGTGTTCTCCAGTTTGTGAGTCACCCACCCAGCAGTTACGGGATTTGATTTTATTGTGATTGCGCCCCTCCTACCATCTCATTGTGCCTTCTCCTTTGTCTTTGGATGTGGGGTATCTTTTTTGGTGAGTTCCAGTGTCTCCCTGTCAATGACTGTTCAGCAGTTAGTTGTGGTTCCCGTGTTCTCGCCAGAGGGAGTGAGCGCACGTCCTTCTACTCCATCACCTTGAACCAATCTTCAGTAAACTGTTCTTAACAAAACTTCCTATTGCCTTGAAAAAACTCAAGAATATTAAATCCAAGAGAAGAACATATATCAGATTCAGTAAAAAGGGAAGAGTATAGTTATCCAAACTATATATTTAGGCACGTAGTTGAAGAACTTAAAACTTTGGTTGACATCTGGATATCTTAATTTCTGTAATGTTATTACCCAAGGTCAACTGCCTCAAACTTAGTAATTCCACGCAATCTTTCTAAGTCTTTGGGTCATTTTCTCATCTGATATTACTGAGTAAAAAGCTCAAGCTGAACTCTTGATAATGACATCGGCCTCTTTACTCTGGCCTTTGCACTTAAATTTATAGTCCACTCCCACCCTCCACCTCCCAAAAAAGCCAACAACAACAAAAAATAAACAAAAAACTATGTGTCTGGATACAAGTGCATTTACCACTAGAAGAACTAAATAACAGAGGCATTTAAGGAGGCATTTAAGGACCAGGAGGATAAGACAGGAAACTTGTGCTCACCATAACTTCAGGACTACGGGATTTTATCCAGGTTCACAGAAAATTCAAAATAAATTGGAAAAAAAAAACAAAGTAAACTGAAAAAGGAAAATGTTTTAAAAATAATTTTTCATGGCAAAAATAAATAAATAATAAAGTCGTTTACTTCATAATAAATTTTAAGTCTGGGCTTCTATGGTTGACCTGCTACAAAAGAAGCATGGAGAAGCTTTGGGTTCTTCCACTGGAGATCACTGTTAAAAGTCAACTGCCTTTGGAGAAAACTACTAAAATGTATATAAGATGACAGCTTTAGTTGACTTTTCTTAGCCTTAATATATATAGAGGAACCAATAAAGGGCTAGTTTACATCAAAATCCTGGTTATTGATGCTCACATAGAACATACATCTTATTATTTTTTGAGAGTCAAGGTTGGTAAGAATAATTTGTTGACAAATCAGATAATTTCCAGTACAGTAAAAGAGAAATGCATTCTATCCTCTTATTTTTAACTTGCACCAAAATAAATTTGGATTAATAACATGTTTATTTAAGTTGAACACACCTCTGCCCTCCCCATAAGATTAGAAATGCAAGCCTTCTCCAAAATGTAGATAAATAAAATACTGAAGCCTCTAGAGACAGCTGCTTCTGATATCTAATTACTGGGGGACTGAGCTGGCAGGAACATCAAATCAACTATTCACACAACAAAATCATCATTTCTGGTAACCAGATTAGTTATCTTAGACTACAGTTTGTAACTCATTTATCTTGAAAGGGAGGTCAATGGCAGGGGCACAAAGCAGGATGGACAGTTCTAGATTAAAGAGATTTGAGAGGCAGAACCAAGTGTATATTTTTTTAAAAATTTAGCAAGGCAGAAATAAAAGTTGAAATTACATATTACCTAGAAATTAATAAAAAGGAAAATATGTGATATCAAAACCTATGACAGGTAAAGCTCTACTTAGAGGATAATACTTGCAGCTTTAAATACTCTTTTAACAAGACAATCCAAAAATGAATGAAGTGCCCAGCCTAAGAAAGTAGAAAAAGAACAACAAAGTACACAAAAGAAAATAGGAAGAAAGAACAAATAAACATAAAAGGTGAAAGTAATGAAACCGAAAAGGAAAAAAAGCTGGTTCTTTCGGAAGGTGAATAAAACGTACCAGACACAGAGTGCCTTGATAGTCAATTAAAACCTCAGTGTCTGTATCTTGAATATTCTCACATATCAACTTTACTTTCCTCTCCGCTGACCCCACCTTCCTGTACTGTCCAATAGCAGAGCCAAACGATCTCATCTGAAAGCTCAGCCAAGACAAGTTCTAGATATGGTAACTGGGAACTTTCAAAATCTGTCCTTCACCTAATCAGTTTTGCATTTACTCCCTTTCAGAGACAGATTGGTTTTTGTTTTTTTGTTTTTTTTTTTGCGGTACGTGGGCCTCTCACTGTTGTGGCCTCTCCCGTTGTGCAGCACAGGCTCTGGACGTGCAGGCTCAGCGGCCATGGCTCACGGGCCTAGCCACTCCACAGCATGTGGGATCTTCCCGGACTGGGGCGTGAACCCATGTCCCCTGCATCGGCAAGGTGGACTCTCAACCACTGCGCCACCAGGGAAGCCCGACAGATTGGTTCTTAATACCAGAGCACCAGTTCCCCTTATAGGGCTTTTTTCTGCTGTGGTTCTTGCAGACTATGTCTTGTCCCTGGTCGTCTTCTTCCCAACGACAGAAGCCCCAACTCCTGAATGTCAGTCCAGGGAATAGTCCCCAAGGCCCACAGCTGGACCTCTTAGAGAACAGTCAACTGACTGCTACTGCTAAATGGTTTGTCCATTTTCCCACTGGTATGCTTCCACTCTGACATGGTAAGTGAGAAGGTGGCTACAGTCAATGAAAAGTGATAATTTCAAATCCATGCCACACCAAAGGAAAAACAAATAGGCACCCATGCCTACTAACAGAAATGTAAAAGCAGCAGAAGCACAGCCTCCATCTGATTTCCACCTTCCAAAATTTATCAAAGTATGTCTAATTGGTCAAAGCTATATTATATATCCAGAACACTTAACTGCAAGTGAGTCTGAGAAACAGTTATTAACTTTCCACACTTTGTGCAGTAAAGCACACCAGAGGGAAGGAATAAATGTTGAAACCAATCCACTGTATTTACTACATAGAAGGTTTGTTTTCTCATATCATCCTCTAATTTTAATATACAAATTCTTACAGCATTTAAGACAGCTGATAAATTTGTAAAATAAATGTGCAAACCAGGAAATGCAATGGAATGATAATGAATGCTTTTCTTTGGATCTCTGAAATTAACTCACTTTTTTAGGGTGAAACCTTTATCTCCAAATAAAGACGTGTAATAGTCCACTACAATTTTCCTTTTCTTCAAGGACTGTCAGGGTAAATTTCTAAATTATTCATAGTATGGATTGTAAATCCCTGAAGACAGAGACCAATTCTTTCAATTTATGTTTCTATAAGTTCCCACTAGAAAGCATAAATAATACAGTTCTCCCAATAATAATACAGTTCTTCCTCCTTTCCCAGTTTTTCCTTTTAGGTAAATGGCACCACTATTTACTCAGTAGCCAGAGCCAAAAATCTAATGGTAAACCTCAATTATTTTCATTCCTTCAGCCCCCTTATATAATTTCTCAGGTGTCCAAACACTCCCTTGATCCTAGTCCAAGCAACCTATTCTTGGCCCTTCTATGGGACTCTGTTCAAAGTATATGTTGCTTCAAATATCATGGCTCCTTTGGTATATAAAGTGGATATTCAGTCCACCTTCTTTCTAATCCAGCATTGTCTAAAAAGAATTTTGCACAATGTTAGAAATGTTCCAGACCTGCACATGTGGCCACTGAGCACTTGAGATGTGGGAAGCATGACTAAGGAACTGAATTTAAATTTCATTTAATTTTAATTCAGTTAAATTTAAATAGCCACATGTGGTTAGTGGCTACTATGTTCAACAATGAATTTCTAGAGCATCTTCCCATACTAAAGAAGTTAGACACACTCTGATCTAGTATGCAAAAATGAGGCAAAGAGCACTTCTGCTGGCAAACAAGGTCATAGGTTTTTCTGTGATAGTATTAGAAGTCCTGTTTCAACCACTAGCTTCATGGCTGCCAGACACTCCTTTGGGTGGAACAGGTATAGTGTAGCAGTTGCAGTGGCTAACTGATCATGACAGTTCCCTGGTCTCGATAACTTCCTAACTGTAGCAATCATAGTATGGTCCAAGTAAGAGATACTGGATAAGTCTAGGATAATCACAGGGGAGACAGAATTCAGTATTGTAGAAAAGTAGCAATGAGCTTATCTTAGGTAATCTTTGGGGAGAGAGAATAAAAAGTCTTTAAGAAATGTTATTAAGAGAACTTCTGTTGATAATTTAGATTGGGGGAAGGATGTCAATGACAGGTTACTTGTAGTGTCAGACTTGCACAAGTAAGGATACTAATGCCATTGGTGGAAATAGGGAATACTGAAAGAGTAAGATTAGAAGGGCAGAGAGAATAAAAAGTCTTTAAGAAATGTTATTAAGAGAACTTCTGTTGATAATTTAGATTGGGGGAAGGATGTCAATGACAGGTTACTTGTAGTGTCAGACTTGCACAAGTAAGGATACTAATGCCATTGGTGGAAATAGGGAATACTGAAAGAGTAAGATTAGAAGGGCAGAGAAGATCACGAGTTTACCAAGCAGCAGATGCCTCTGAAGTAGTCAAGTGGAACTGTCAGTTAAGCATTTGAATATACAGGTTTGAAGCTCAAAGAAGTAGTTTGTGCTAGACATATAAATTTAGGAGCTATTGGTACATGAAGAAAAATCGAACACAGGCACGAGTAAGATTGCTTAAAGAAAAAAGTATGGAGTGGTAAGACATGAAGGCCTAACTGAGTCTAAAGAATGTAAATAAATGACAGAGAACCCAAGTTAGGTAGAAAATCAGAAGAGTTTTCTTTTATTCCAAGAATAAAAGAATGGTCAGCAGTATCAATACTGCTACTGTTAGGTAAAATAAGCACTGAAACATACTGACTGGATTTGCTATTTTGAAGATCACCAATGACCTTGAGAAGAGCTGTTTTGATAGAGTAATGGGTACAGATGCCAAACTAGAGTGCAGTAGGGAATGGGTGGGAAGTAAGGGAATGAGGACAGATTTTCAAGAAATTCGCCTGCTAAAAGGAGATGTGGGATTGAGAAAGGTCTTCTTTCCTTTTGACGCTGATAAGAAGGATCCAGCTGACAGGAGAATTTAAATGTAAGTGATATACAGGAATACTGACAGAATGTTTCAGAGCAGGTGGGGACAGAATCCAAATTATGAGAGAAAAACTGGCCTTCAGGAAGAAGGAGAGGATAGACGTAAGAGTAAGTCTGTAGGGTGATTGTGGGAAGCTGGAAGTATCTGGCTGTAAATGTTATAAATCCTGATGATGCATAAATGTCATTGCTAATAAAAGTTGAGGGGGATTCTTTGAATTAACAGGAATGAGAATGCAAGCTGACGGTAAGAGAGTTCTTTTAGGCTGAACTCTTCATTAGAGGTAGTAGGAAGGTCATACTAAGGAAAAAAGTGGACATGTAGACAGAGGAGAGACAGAACTGGTAATTCAGTCTGTACAGCTTTGCCTAGCTCTTCGTTAACAGAAGATCTGATGTACAAGGTGGCTATTTCTACATTTACCTTAACCCTTTCTTCCACTTTACTGTTTCATCTTATTTCCAATTTTATGCAAAATAACTGTTTACTTAGTAATTTGAGAAGTGATAGGTGAAAAATCAAAATTATACTAGACAATCACTAGAAATGATCAGTAAGTTCAAATTCCCAGCTTTTCTCTCTGTGTAGCAGTATTATATAGAAATGGATAATACTTTAAAATCTGTATTTCATAACCAAATGGCCAACAAACAAATGAAAAAGTATTCAACTTCATTAACCATTGGGGAAAAGCAAATTAAAGCCCCAATGAGATACCACTACATACCTAACAAAATGGCCAAAATAAAGAAGGTAATTTTTTTATCTTTGTAAAATGAAAATTTGTAAAAGATTTTCTCTTTATAAAGAAGATAATTAACAACCGAGTGTTGACAGGATATGGAGCAACTACACCATCAATGCACTGCTAGAGGGACTATAAACTAGTACAACTGTCTGAAAACTGTTTGGCAGTATCTGCTAAAGCTGAATAGACACACACCCTGTGATCCAGCAAGTTCGTTCCTAGGTATGAACCCAATAGAAATGCATAGATCTGCTCATCAAAAAACATGTACAAGAATGTTCATAGAAGCACTGCTCATAACAGCTCCAAACTGGAAACAACCTAAATATCCATCAACAGTAGGATGGGTAAATAAATTGGGATACATCCATACAATGGAATACACAGACAGCAATGAACACAAGTGAACTTTTGTTCGACACAATATGGATGACTTTCATGAGCATAATGTTGAGCAAAAGAAGCCAAGCAACCAGAGCATATACCATAGGATTATGTGAATGTAAAATTTTTTAAAAGGTAAAACTAATTTATGATGTTAGAAGGCAGGATAACGGTTGTCCTTGGAGGGGAGAGTAATTGAGAAAGAGCACAACAGGGGATTCTGGAGTGCTGGTAACATTTTATTTCTTGTCCTTGGTGATTACATGGATGGATTTGGTTGTGAAAATTCATTTATCTATATACTTACGATTTTTGCATCTTTCTGAATGTATGAATGTGCATTTCAATAAAAACTTTACTTCAGAAAACTGTGTATCTCTTAAACTACTTTGGTAGATTTGACTCTTCAAATGAGCTCCTTACAGAAATAGCAACAATCCAATGGAAAATAAAATATATAACCTAAACATGTAAGCAACCTCTCTTCCAAAAGAAAAAGAAACATTACATGGGGTCTATATGGGAAAAGAATCTAAAGAAGTGGATATATATATTTGTATAACTGATTCACTTTGCTGTACACCTGAAACTAACACAACACTGCAAATCAACTATACTCCAATAAAAACTTAAAATAAAAATACTTATTACAAAAAAAATTACATGGAAATTAAACAAAAACTACCTGCCAACCACCTTCATTCCAAGGAGCATGTGGTCTTCCTCCCTTTCCTTATCGTGAATAAACAAAAAAAAGTAAAGACACCTCATTTGTAGCCTTCCAAAAGATAAAACTATATGAAAAGACAGAGGCCTGAGTTATTCTTCCGCTTAGCTCTGTAGTTAGTTTTAGGGCTGTAACCAGAGAGAAGATTTGCAATAGTTTCTCTCCCTTTTTGAAGGGTAGTCTAATTTCTATGAAGCAAATTTCTAAGAAGCAAATCAACACTTAATAAAAGGAAATCTATGTCAGAGTATATACTTTGATACTATGTATCTTTTCTATGCATTTTAGCAGCTCCTGATGCCAAGAATTTAAGAAGACTCTGATTTCCTCAGGGGCATTTTATTATGCAATAGCTGCTTATAGATTATGATCATTATACTCTAGGAAGTTATTGATAGTTCTTCCTCTGAAAAAAAATATTTTGCTTTAGCATATTTGTCACATTTGACCTGTTGGCCAAAATTTTTGTCAAATTATTTGTAATAATTTGTAAGCCCACCTTTGCACAGATCACAAAAGAAAGAAACAAGACAAATATAGCTTACTAAAATCTAAATTCTATCTCACCTACGTTTCAATAAATTAGTACATGGCCTGAATGGGTTGGGGAGATTATGGCAATAGCTGAAGTAGAAAGTGACTGTGAAAGGCAAGGAGGAAGTGCCTCAGTGGTATGCAGACAGAGAAGAGTTTACCTGGGAGTTTGATGTGATCTGGGGAGCAAGGTAAAAAACAACTAGATGCTAGAAATGTCTACAAGATTAAAGAATTTAGTAATAGGAGAACAAGGTAAGAAAAAAGACTACTGCAGTGAACAATGCATGAGTCACTATATCAGACCTTACAAAGATAACATAATGAAATGATCACTAAACAATCATGAGCATGAATTACCAAAATATGCTTATTTATTTATAAATAATATATTAGTATGACAGTACCATCTCTTGGAAGGCTACAAAGGAGGTTAGAAAGCAATCACTTATTGAAACATGGGGTCTTCAAAAGAGAAAAGGACATAATCCTTGTGAATCCAGAAATGATTTTAAATCATTTATTAAATCAGTTAAAGGTAGAGGGAAAAAAAACCCTATCCTTAAATTAATCCAGAAATTATTTCAGTAATTTATTCCTGGTTCTCATACATGGGCAACATAAGGGAAATTTTTTGAAACTTCATTCTTAAACTGGTTAGGGATATTTCACTTCTCTTTCTGGAACCTTACTTATTTTTGTTTTTTGTTTGTTTCGTTTTTAAGCAGTAGACAGAAAGATAGAAAAGGAAAACCCAAATATACTGTATCCAAATTTTAAAACTTTTAACTACTGAAGGTGAGTAAAAGATTTAAAAATATATTCCCTCCAGTGTAACTGGTGGAGTCTGACCTCTCACTAAGACAGACACAATTTCTTTGAGCTACTCTTCTGAATTAATTAAATGTGTTTTAGTAACACTGCTTTCCCAGAAAGTCTCCAATTGGGAGGAAGTGGAGAATGAAGCTGAAATAAGTGACTTTTTTTTTTTTTTTTTTTTTTTGCAGTACGCGGGCCTCTCACTGTTGTGGCCTCTCCCGTCGCGGAGCACAGGCTCCGGACGTGCAGGCTCAGCGGCCATGGCTCACGGGCCCAGCTGCTCCGCGGCATGTGGGATCTTCCCGGACCAGAGCACGAACCTGCGTCCCCTGCATCGGCAGGCAGACTCTCAACCACTGCGCCACCAGGGAAGTGACAAGTATTTTAAAGAAGAGGTGCTTGCTCTTAACTTGTCCTAAGCTTCTTTTGACCTTTGATTCCTAATGCACTCTACAGGTCACCAAACACAATCTGCCTGGAACTATTAAATTCCCATACTGATTCCACCAGCAATGATTTGGAGACTGTTGTGATATTACATCTAAGTGCTCCTTGGATTCAATATTTTGTCATTTATTTTGTTCCCAAAATTACTTTGTGCAATGGTTTCTGACATTTTTAAAGGCAGTAAATATGCAGAATTTCAGATGACTCATAGACTTGACTATTAAAGACTACAAGTTGGTAAGGAAATAAGGACTGGTTAGTACTAATACTTTTATTATATCCCATTTCCTTGAATCATGACATTAGAAATATCTGAGAAATCAAACTAGTCTTCAATAGCTAAACACACTTCCACCCCAACCCAGAATAATCTAACCCCAATTAAACTTAAAAGCTTTTGCACAAAGGAAATCATAAACAAGACGAAAAGACAACCCTCAGAATGGAAGAAAATATTTGCAAATGAAGCAACTGATAAGGGATTAATCTCCAAAATATACAAAGAACTCATGCAGCTCAATATCAAAAAAAACAAACAACCCAATAAAAAAAATGGGCAGAAGGACTAAATAGACATTTCTCCAAAGCAGACATACAGATGGCCAAGAGGCACGTGAAAACCTGCTCAACATCACTAATTATTAGACAAATGCAAATCAAAACTACAATGAGGTATCACCTCACACCGGTCAGAATGGCTGTCATCAAAAAAATCTACACACAATAAATGCTGGAGAGGGTGTGGAGAAAAGGGAACACTCTTACACTGTTGGTGGGAATGTATATTGATACAGCCCCTATAGTGAACAGTATGGAGGTTCCTTAGAAAACTAAAAACAGAACTATCATATGACCCAGCAATCCTACTCCTGGGCATATACCCAGAGAAAACCATAATTCAAAAAGATACATGCACCTTAATGTTCATTGCAGCACTATTTACAATAGCCAGGACATGGAAGCAACCTAAATGTCCATCAACAGAGGAATGGATAAAGAAGATGTGGTACATATATACAGTGGAATATTAGTCATAAAAAGGAACAAAACTGTGCCATCTGCAGAGACATGGATGGACCTAGAGACTGTCATCAGAGTGAAGTAAGAAAGAGAAAAACAAATATCATATAACGTTGCTTATATGTGGAATCTAGAAAAATGATACAGATGAACTTATCTGCAAAGCAGAAATAGACACACAGATGGATACCAAGGAGGGCATGTGGGTGGGATGAACTGGGAGATTGGGATTGACATATATACACTACTATGTATAAAATAGATAACTAATGAGAACCTACTGTACAGCACAAGGAACTCAGTGCTCTGTGGTGACCTAAATGGGAAGGAAATCCAAAAAAGAGGGGATATGTGTATATGTATAGTTGATTCACTTTGCTGTACAACAGAAACTAACACACACTGTACAGCAATGATACTCCAATAAAAATTAATTAAAAAAATAAATTGGAAAAACTTTTCTGAAAAAAAATTGTACTTAAAATTAAAATAAAACAAAACTTTGGATGTTATTATTGATTAAAGTCACAATTATGTGGAAAACAATTTAATTGATAAGCTACCAAAGCCATGAATGATGATAATTAATTATACTTACAGTTCCTTATCAGAATAATTTAGGCTTACTTTGCTAATGGTAACAAACACAGTTCTGTGAGGCTACGTGATTTTGCAGGGAACTCTACTAAAGATAATTTGATAAAAAATTTTTAAGTCAAACCAAATTAATTTTTAAAAGACAACTTACATTGAGAACAAAACACTTTCCTTTAAAAACCTCGACAATCATATACTTTTGTAATGATCATTTGTATATAATGAATCAGAAAAAGGAACAAGTATACACAGAGAAAAGTACCTGTGATCAAGAAGTCAGGAATTCAGATGAGAAAGTTTCCTTAATCCTCTGCTCTTAAGTCTTTTAACAGTCATGATTACTTTAAATGCAAAAAAGCATACCAAGCAAGATTTAAGTTTCACTCTGCACTTAAATTTTTATTATTCTGCAACCTCATCATTTTATGTATTGCTATGAAGTATTTAATAACTATAACTGATTAATTACTTAAGTATTCTTAATTTATAAACTTTGACATGTTAAGGTTTTTTAGTATAAAAGGGTTTAAGTTATAGCTTTTCATATCAAAACATCATACCCATTTAGATAAAATGTATTTAGTTTTAAATGCAGTATTTATGCTAGCCTATAAGAAAATAAACTTTATGAAATAACCCTAAAACTTATTTTATTAGTTTCTTTATGTACACATAATAAATGCCCATTTAATTTTCTTTTCGCAGGTCATCCTCAGTTACATAAATTTACTGAGCTATTAATTATTACTTTTATGCTACAGTTCAATTAATATGTTAGCAAGAGGACTAAGTCAACACAGGTTAATTTAAGGTCTTATCAAAATATTAAAATAATAGGGCTTCCCTGGTGGCGCAGTGGTTGAGAGTCCGCCTGCCGATGCAGGGGACACGGGTTCGTGCCCCGGTCTGGGAAGATCCCACATGCCGCGGAGCGGCTGGGCCCGTGAGCCATGGCCGCTGGGCCTAAGCGTCCGGAGCCTGTGCTCCGCAACGAGAGAGGCCACAACAGTGAGAGGCCCACGTACCGCAAAAAAAAAAAAAAAATTAAAATAATAAACTATCTAGCTGACATTTATAGAACAGATGAACAGAAACTTGATAATTTTCTACACAGTTCCTGATGTTTACACTATTACTTCTTATTGATAACTAATTATTTCATTATCCTCAATGTGTCATAAAATATTATAAGACATACATATTATAATTTTATTCATATAGTATATAATCCACTCTACATACTTTATACACTCTTTGCCTGACATGGCATGACTTTTTTAGTTAACCTTCATTAATAAGCTAATTCATACTGAAGTTTCTTTTACATATATCAGCTAATTTTTTTTTGCCTATCAATGAATTTGAGATACAAATACAACTACCATTTTGCACACCATCAAACATGTATTTGGATGCATATAAATTTGTTTCATAAATCAGGGCTACTTCACTTAAGAGTATTAACATAAAATTTATACTTAAAAGTAAAGTAAAATAATGCCTTTACTAAAAATTATACCTATATTAATATGGCCTTTCATTTAGTGCTAATTACCTTCATAAAAATTTAAAGGATAGGGCCTCCCTGGTGGCGCAAGTGGTTGGGAGTCCGCCTGCCGATGCAGGGGATACGGGTTCGTGCCCCGGTCTGGGAGGATCCCATATGCCGCGGAGCGGCTGGGCCCGTGAGCCATGGCCGCTGAGCCTGCGCGTCCGGAGCCTGCGCGTCTGGAGCCTGTGCTCCGCAACGGGGGAGGCCACAACAGTGAGAGGCCCGCATACCGCAAAAAAAAAAAAAAAAAAAAAAAATTTAAAGGATAGAGAAGGCTAAATTCAGAGTGTTTATTCATTTACATATTTTGCTTTTTAGTTTTAAAAGCCATGGTGCTGTTAGAGAAGTAATCATATATATTTTCTGCTTAATTATGAAAAATTTAAGGAAAGCGGATGGATCCAGGGTTGGGGACAACCCCAAGACATCATTTGTGTAGTACAACTTCATAAAAAAAAATTTTTTTTCAAAAGAAAGTGAGCTTTGAAAAGTATTTCAATAGCTATGTAGGTAGCCTGATGATATAAAATAAAGTGAAACTTAGATTATTTTACTACATATACTTTATTTTCAAAAGCAAAATAAAGCAGGAAATCTTTAATGCTAAATATATGAAAAGAATAAAATTTTTATTGAAACAAAATAACTAGAGAGCCAAATTGTTTTTCTAGCTGCTGTATGACCATATTTTAGATAGCACTGAAAGCTATGCAATACTAATGTAAAATCGAAACTTCAACACAGAGAAGACAGTATTAGAACACATATATAATTAATGGGATATAGAGCTGTCCAGACACATTCTAAGAATTGACAAATGTAATCTGCATTGTTTAAAGTCTGTATTAACAGCAGGGGCTGTGTCAGTGGGTTTTTTTTTTTTTTTGGTTTATAAATAGAATACTTTGACAAATCAAAAGATTTTTATTAGCCACTATAATAACTACTACAGATTTCCTTGTGCTTATTATACTTCTGACATACAGTTTAATAAAAACCTGTTAAGTAGACTACATTTCAGGAAAATTTATTTTTTAAAAAAACTAGTTTACAAAAAGAAATGAGAAGTTTGTCCTTTTCTACTTAATTTATTTTTGTCTTATCGACAAAAGTTACTGTTAATTATGTTTATAGTACTAATACTGAAAATGAGTATAATACTCTTAACAGTAAGTACTGGGCGATAGGAATGCCTCACGGCAGGTTTCGGCGCTACTACCAGCATGATAAAAAGGTAAGCTAAGTAAACTTTAAATGTTGGAGATGATACTACCTAACACCAACATACTGGTTAAAAAGGAGAAAAAGCAACTCAGCAACCTCAATGTAAAACAGAGGAACTTTTCCTCCACCAAATTAGAGACAGTTTTAAACTTGTTTGACTGTAGCAAGTAACAACTGCATCCTTTATCCTTTTTCCTTTTAAAAAAGGTTTGACATGTAAAATTAACTTGATATACGTATAACTGATTTCTTCATAGGGCAAGTACTTCAGAGAAATGGAGAATGTTTCAGTTTCCCTTTGTCAAGAGAGATTCCTCAAGTTAAAACTTAAGTTGAAACTTAACCATAACTACTTAAAATGAATTTATTTCATTAGTAACTACTATTACAAGGTTACCATTTATAGATATTTGTAGTAGCGTAACAATTTTTTTTTTTTTTTTTTTTTTTGTGGTATGCGGGCCTCTCACTGCTGTGGCCTCCCCCGTTGCGGAGCACAGGCTCCGGACGCGCAGGCTCCGGACGCGCAGGCTCAGCGGCCATGGCTCACGGGCCCAGCCGCTCCGCGGCATATGGGATCCTCCCAGACTGGGGCACGAACCCGTATCCCCTGCATCGGCAGGCGGACTCTCAACCACTTGCGCCACCAGGGAGGCCCAACGTAACAATTTTTTGATTTGGAGTTTGCCTATCACTGATAAACAGACCATATCTTTTCAAGTTCATGTCATTACACAACTGAAAGCTAATTTAATGCAATTATATTGGCTTCGGAGGTATTAATAACAAAAGGAAATGCTTGGAAAATTATGAGATGCTTTTGAAATATGTTTCTTTCTTACTGGAGTCCCAAAACTTAATAAGATAAGAAACAAATAAAGCGACACACGGCTTTCTAGGAGACTGTTACTACTGAGGTGATTCACAAGCAAACTATGCTGCAAATTTAGCTGACTTTATACACAGCCTGAAATGAATTTATACAATATTTGCTTAGCCGAAAAGAAAATCAACTGCTGTTAACACTATCATTAAACGTAATTATAAAGAGTTATTGGCAATGACTCTGTTTCAGTGAGTTTTTTCTCAACAGAGAATAAGAATTTAAGAAACTGAAGAAAAGTAAAAAAACCACTATATATCATTTTTCACGCTCCTAATATGATTTTCCAGTTATACATTCTCCTTCAACAAAAAACAATTATCTCATGTAAATATCAAACCAAATATTACTCATGGTTTGCTGCTAATACTTTGAGGGTTAAAAATACCAATTGTAAACCAATAGCACATACCTATTGAAATGCTTTATAAGACATCAAAATTAATCCAGGTAATGGTATATGAGTAGGAAGGTAAGAAAACTTACTATTCTTTTTTCCAGTTTTCTTGATATTCTAAAAGAAGTAGACACTAAGATCAACAGTGTACAGAGAACATTAACATCCATATTTTTTCCCTATTAAAAATGACCACCACACTTCTACATATAGTGACAAGGGACTCTTTATTTGACTATGAAAGAAAACCATTTCTAATGAGTAAGAATATTTACCACTTAAAGAACATGTGTGTTTATAAAAAGAATATTTTACAAAAAATTCCTAAATTTGGAATAAATTGATTTAATTTTTTAAAAATCGGGGAACTGAATTGGAAAAATACGTTCTCTTAAGAACTCAAATGTTGAATGACAGTAAGCATAACAATTAATAATATAGATGGTCATGTTTAATTATGGTGCAATACTGATTTTAAGCACCTGATTTCCTACTAATAAAATGTCTTTTACTAACTTGTTAGGTATGCAAGCTCATTCTAATACTAGTTAGGAACCTTTGACTAACAATTTTAACATACTTTTTTCAACAAATAATAACAATGAAACAGATACTTAAATAGCCATTTTTTCAAATTATCTGTGGACTTGCTGAATCAGTTTCCCTAGTTAAAACTGACATATATTCATCCTTAAATATTATTTTTAAAAAATCCATTTTGCCTTCAATATCTTATGTAAAACAATATAAAGCATATATTTGGAAAGATACAGCAAACATTCTCCCTTAGAAAGTACTGAAGCTCCATCTAGAGGCTTTTCGCCCTATTACTGTCACTTGCAATATAAGTAATATCACCTAGAAATGTGAATAATATTAAAATGTCAGAGATTTCTTTTGTATATACCCTTTTGTTATTCATGATGAGTTCTTGACCTAACCTTCTTAGGGTAGCTCTAGCTCCATCACTGCCATCAAGTGGTAAAAAGCTAAAACTGAACTTTGAAAGAAAAAAAAAGGAAGGATGAAAGAAAGGAAAAAAGAAAAAAACAGGAAAAAAAATTATATACCTATACTACTTACATACCCTCTTTTTTTGGTTCAAAAATAAGTTTTTTTTTTTCCTGTGTCATTTACTATCTTAGTGATTATGGAGAAAATTGATTTACCATCTGTTGCTAGAAAATAGTCGTTTCCTATAAATCGGAAACTTTTCCGGATATTTTTACATTTACAAGGTACATAAAAATACTTTGAATTAAGTCATTATGTAGTTTAGTGATATATTTAATGTAACTACAGTTCATAAATTACTTCACTGATAAGGATAGCAGTGAGAAACACAAAGAATTACTTAAGATTGATGAATTTTACAGTGCATAACAAGTTATTAAAAAAAATGATGTGGCTAAAATAAGGATTTTCTATTACCTCTACAAATAATCTAGATTTTAATAAATTGAACATTCTCATTGTACTCTCAGGATGTGGTGATAGCAAAATATCCCCAAAATGTCTTCCACAGCCTATGAATGGAGAAGGATCAGAATAATGATTTAACACTGTGGAAAGAAAAAGTAAAAAATTTAACCATGAGGAAACAAGTCAAAAAGTTAATTCAAATTTATTTAATATCTTTCCTTTTTTTTTAAAAAATGAACATATACTTCCTGAATTATGTTACAGGAGTTAGGACCGTCAAAGAAACAAAACTACAACTACAGAACCTAGGGGGAAAGACCCATGAAATAATGTCTCAGTTCAAGGAATGCTGCTATGTGAGATGCATCACTCATGACATAATTTTTAAATATTTTTAAAAATTATCTGTATACAAAATAGTATGTAGGAATGTAGTTAACTTCATCTCATAATCATGTTTAGAAATTTTCCAACATTGCTAAAACAGATATTAATGGACCACTCTTTCTGTTTTATATATTTGTAACATGAAAATTTCAGAATACTCTGATTTTATTCAATTGGATTTAAATTTTTACTGAGACACTTGTTTACAAATCACAGAGAACATGAAAATTTTGTAGCTTTGGTTATAGGTATGAATTACCATGTTAAATTAACAATAGCAGCCAACATTCATTGAGTTCCTAATGTGTGCCAGGCATTTTTCTAGATGTTTCACATGTATTAAATAGTCTCTCAACAAAGCTATAAGATAGGTACTATTAATATTATATAGATAAGGAAACTGAGGCACAGAGAGGTTAAATAACCAGCCACAGTCACACACTAAGTGTAGGGATGAGATATGAACCTAAGTAGTCTGCCTGGGTATAAGGCAGGTTTTCTCAATCTTGGCACTATTGACATTTTGACCAGATAATTCTTTACCTGGGGGGGAGGGTGCTCTTTGGTGTATTACAAGATGTTTGGCAGCATCCCTGGCATCTACCACCAGATGCCATTAACATGACCTCACCCCCCTACCCCCAGTTATGATGACCAAAAATGTCTCCAAACATTGCCAAATGTCTGGGGGGGAGAGAGGGAGCGTGGGTGGGGAACTGCCCCCAGTTAAAAATCAATGATATAAGATTAGTTAATCTGTTATAACACTGCAGAAACAAAGGACGACCAATTAATCTGAAATTAGTTTTCCTCCATTTTAAATTATTTACCACAATACAGAAAATTTTAAATCTAAAACAGATGGTTTAGGATAGCAATACTCTTAAGTCTTACCATTTAGGGGATGACATATCATATAATTAAAAATCATAATATGAGGGGCAAACCTCATACAAGGTTTATGTAGGCAAACATGAAAATAATAAGGAGATACATAAATTTCATCCAAATTTATAGAAGTAGTCACCTCTGGAAAATGGGACTGAGGGACAAAGTATGGGAATATCACCTTTCACTTTATGTATTTTGGTATTGTGTTAACTTTTTTTCAAATAACATTTTGGTTTTTTACTAAGTTTTTTAGAAACCAAATTTTAGGAAAAACGTTTTCTTTCTGACATCAGCATTTCAGTTATGCTTATTAACTACAGGGTTGCGGATGGGAAGGAGGCTAGACTGAGGAAGGACCCAGGCAACCGGTGTCCACCTAGGCTAGAGAAAGAACACATCCCCGCCCATCAGTCCACCTCAGGCCAAGCGCTTCAGTCCACAGCTCAGACCAGGCTGCTTCAGGGCCCACATTGCCACGTATGGCCTAGGAAACGCCACTCTCACCCTAGGCAGCGATTCTTTCAGAAGACATAATGTTCTGTGCTGGGCCTGGAAGAATCTTTTTCCAGGTTTTTCACTGATGTTTTCCCATGAGTTGTTTTCACTGGTTTTCCCATATTTCTCTCTGTTATGTTTTATCTTACATACTAATGTAGGAAATACAACAAATTCATAATAAAATTCATGATAAAATAATCGTGCTTAGACAAAAAATATTAACTAGATAGTTAACCATGGGTTTGAAAACTAGTAAACTGAATAACAAATTAAAAGGCTACTAGAGGTGTATATTTTCAAGAGGGCTGCTTAAAGATGTATATAAAAGTGGGTATACAATTTTCAAACAATTCTTATTTTTTCTAGAATTCTCTGCAATAACTTTAACCATGTACATTTTGCCAAACCCCAATCATAGCAAGTTTTCTTTCCAGTTACTTTGTTATTCAGAAATCCTTTAAAGAAAACACAGAGTAATAAGTACTCTTCTATTCATTTAACTTTAAATTCTCTCATTGTCATCTTTATTTCTTTTCCTTCATTTTCCTACTTGTTTTTACTACTGTAAACTAAATTGTACATACTACATTGTATCCTTTTAGTCAGTATACATATCAATTTTCCATTGTTTCATAAATTTAATAAAGTAATATTTATAATGTTTATGTTCAAGTAATGTTCATAGTTCCACTTAATTTAGTATAATCTACTTATCCATTCTGTTGATCTCTGCAATGATTTTTTACTATATCAACTTGGCAACTAAATATTTTTCACATTTTTACCTTCTTCTCTATCCTCACTGCCTTTATTTAGGCTCTGATCTTTTTTTTCCTTTTCTTTTCAGTTGTTTAGTCTCATTATACTTTTGCTAGCTATTAGCTATACAAGTAATACATGAATAAATACACACATCTTCTTATAAAAATTTAAATAACACAGAGTAAAACATCCTCCTTAACTATCCCCCCTGGCAAAGCCCACTCCCCCAACAGAAGTTATTATGGTTATCAGTTTGGTGCATATACACACTTCTAGATCTTTTTTCTTTTTTTAATTAATTTACTTTCATATATGTGTACATGTAGAAATCTTCCACTTTATATTATACCATGATTAAGCAAAGCACTTTCCTTGTATTAAAAAAAAGAACTCATAATTAATGTCTGCTTTTGTCCATTCACATATTGCTTTGCTGGGCTTTGATGTTAATATTCATTTTCATACAAGATATGCTACGTAACACTAGTTTTACCAAGGATTTGGCTTATTATTGGAAACATTTAATTGAAAATACCATGGTGTAAAACATACATTATTTTAACACATAAAATACATATGTAGGGACCTGAAACTAAAACTATAATTGGATTTAAAAGTTTAACAAAAATATTCTCTATAAGTTTTAAAATATTAATCAGAATGATCAAGGAACTAGGGTTTTATTTTCTTTCTGGTACTTTTTTTTAAACAGCTTTATTGAAGCATAAGCCATAAAAGTCACCTGTTTTAAGTACACAATGATTTTTTAGTAAATGTAAAGAGCTGTGCAAGGTTATCACAATCCAGTTTTAGAATATTTCCAACACCCCAGAAAGATCTCTCATGTCCATCTCTATAGATTTGCCTTTTCTGAACATTTCATATAAATGGAAGGAATGAGGTTTTTCTGATATATTTAAATATCAGATTTAATAGCAAAAAATACTTTTTGCATAAAGATTTTGCTGAAGTCTTTTCTAAAAGTTAACATGTTTTGCTCATTTGATAAGGATGCTATAAATATAACTGAACTCTTTTCCTTCTCTCCCTCCCTCTCTCCTTTCCTTCCTTTCTTCTTTTTGCCAATTTTCACTCTTATAGTATTTAGTGATCATCACTGTTAATAGATCACAGTTTTCAATACAGTATACATGGAAGGTATAAGGAATGAGCCTTCCTATAACCACTCCAATACGTATCCTGATAGTTTAATGAAAAACAAAACAAGGGACTTCCCTGGTGGTGCAGTGATTAAGAATCCACCTGCCAATGCAGGGGACACGGGTTCGAGCCCTGGTCCAGGAAGATCCCACATGCCATGAAGCAACTAAGCCCGTGCACCACAACTACCAAGCCTGCGTGCCACAACTACTGAAGCCCGCGCACCTAGAGCCCCTTGGTCCACAACCAGAGAAGCCACCGCAATGAGAAGCCCACACACCGCAACGAAGAGTAGCCCCCACTCACCGCAACTAGAGAAAGCCCACGTTGTAGCAACGAAGACCTAACGCAGCCAAATATAAAAATAAATAAAATAAATTTATCGAAAAACAAAACAGAAATCCAACATATGAACATATCGTGTCCTTGAGATGCTTTAGTTTCTCCTAAATGTGGAATACACTTTTTAAAATTGATGAGAAATCCATTTAATACAGGTCTCTAAAAATTTGGAATTCTATCCCCAAGTGGAATTCTATCTCCAAATAGAAATCCATCCTCCAAAAATTTCTGGCGTCACTCTTACTCCTCTTTCTCTCACAGTCTACATCCAATTCATTAGCGACTCTTGATGGTTCTATTATCCAATTATATTCAGGATCTGAACACTAATGCCTTCACCATTACCACAATGGTCCAAAGCCACCATCCTTTTTTGCTTGGATCATAACAAAAACTTCTAACACAACTCCTGACTTCAGCCCTTGCCAGGCCCCTTCCTTCAACAGTCTGTTTTCAGCACAGCAGCCAGACTAAAACAAAAAACAGATCCAGTCAAAAACCTCCAACAGCTTTCCCTTTTACTCAGATCAAAAGTCCAAGTCCTGGGCTTCCCTGGTGGCGCAGTGGTTGAGAGTCCGCCTTGCCGATGCAGGGGACACGGGTTCGTGCCCCAGTCCAGGAAGATCCCACATGCCGCGGAGCGGCTGGGCCCGTGAGCCATGGCCGCTGAGCCTGCGCGTCCGGAGCCTGTGCTCCGCAACGGGAGAGGCCACAACAGTGAGAGGCCCGCGTACCGCAAAAAAAAAAAAAAAAAAAAAAAGTCCAAGTCCTTAGTGATTACGATTAACATCTTAAACTTACAACAATCTAGTTTAACTTTTAACAACCTATGTAACAACTAAGAAATAACTTTAAAAAAATTTGTAAAGAAATAAGGGAATAAAATGGTGCGCTACAAAAGATCAACTAAATACAAAACCAGGCAGTAATGGAGAAATTGAGAGACAAAAACCCATAAGCTACAGAAATCAAATAACATCAATGGACACTGTCAAAAGGCTGAAAAGACAACCACAGAAGAGGGAAAATGTTTGCAAATCATATACCTGATAAGGGGTAAATATCCAGAATACATATAAAACTCCTGCAACTCAACAAGAAGACAAACAATCCTGTTAAAAATTGGGCAAACGACTTGAATAGACATTTCTCCGAAGATATACAAATGGCCAAAAGTACATGAAAAGATGCTCAACATCACTAATAATTAGGGAACTGTTCATCAAAACCATAACGGAGGGACTTCCCTGGTGGTGCAGTGGTTAAGACTCTACCAAAGCAGGGGGCCTGGGTTCGATCCCCGGTCGGGGAGCTAGATCCCTCACGCATGCCGCAATTAAGAAGTCCACATGCCCCAACTGAAAGATCCCACCTGCCACAACGAAGACCCGGTGGAGCCAAAATAAATAAATGAATGAATAAATAAATATTTTAAAAAAGAAAAAAACATAATGGATACCACTTCAGAACTACTAGGACGGCTGTAATTTTTAAAAATGGAAAATGGTCAGTGTAGACGAGGATACAGAGAAATTGGAACCCTTACACACTGCTGGCGAGAAAGTAAAACGGTGGTTACTATGGAAAACAGTTTGTATGACGGTTCCTTACAAAGTCAAACATCATATTAGAATACGATCAACAATTCCACTTCTCGGTACATACCCTAAAAAACTGACAACAAGGATACAAATGTCCACAGCAACATTATTCACAATAGTGGAAATAACCCAAGTTCATCAACAGATGAATGCATATACTACAAAATGTAGTATATACATATGATGGAAAATCATTCAACCATAAAAACAATGAAGTACTGATGTATGCTATAGCATGGATGAACCTTGAAAACTCTGTGCTAAGCCAGCTACAAAAGGGCAAATATTGTATGATTCCACTTATGTGAGCACCTGCAATAGGCAAATTCAGAGACAGAAAATAATAGACTAGAGGTTACCAGGGGCTGGGGGAGGAAGGATGGGAAGTTACTGCTTAATATGTACAGAGTCTCAGTTTGGGGTGATGAAAAAACTTTGGAAACAGATGGTGGTTAGGGATGTACAACACTGTGAATGCACTTAATGTCACTGAATTGTACACTTAAAAATGGTTAAAATAGCAAACTTTTTGCTTTACATATTTTAACCACTCTTCCTTCCTTTCTTTATATTTTTTAAAATTTATTTTTTTGGCTGTGCTGCACAGCTTGTGGGATCTTAGTTCCCCGACCAGGGATTGATCCCATGCCCCCTGCAGTGGAAGCACTGGATAAATAACCGCTGGACCACCAGGGAATTCCCTAACCACTTCTGTTAAAAGCCAAAGGTTTTACAATCACATTAAAACCTCCAAAATCCTTTAAAGGGCCTACGGAGTCACCAGGACCTGATGTCTCATTATCTCTCTGATCTCATCTCCAACCACTTTCCCTCTGGCTTTTTCCACACTCACACCTCCTTGATGTTCCTTGAACACACACGGGCACAGTCCTGCTCAGAGCCTTTACATCTGCTGATCCCAATCCCTCTGTCTGAAATGGACTTCCCCTTCACCTTTAGGTCTTTGCTCAAATATCACCCTTTCAGTAAGGGTTCCCCTGACTATCCTGTTCAAAACTCAGCCCCTCCCCCAACATGTCCTATCCCTCTTCTCCACTTTATTTTCCTCCACTGCACTTTATCTGGTGTGTGTGTATAAAAATCACAAATTTATTGTCATTCTCTTCCTTTAGAATGTAAACACCATAATGGCAGGAATTTTGTCTATTTTGTTCAATGCTGTGTCCCTAAAAGAGTGCCAGGCACATAATAAGCAGTCAATAAATCACTGTTGAGTGAACGAATAGTGAGTTATGCTGATCACTAATATAAGACTATTGATCAACTATTAAGACATGCCACTTCTTAAACCTTCCTCAAAATTGGAGAGGGCTCTAACTTTACGCTGAAGTCTGTTCTACAATTAAAGCCCTGCTACTTTATTACTGACTTTTTTCTTTTGCTATGTTTAAGTTAGCTTTTGCCACCCCATTTTTTTTACAGTATCTCTCAAATATTTTTAATAGCATTACTGAAATTATCATTACTGAAATTATCAATTATCATTTAAAAACAATTCGCCCATCTTAAGTGTACAACTCAATGACTTTTAATAAATTTATCCAGTTATGCAACTTTCACCACAATCCAGTTTTAGAGTATTTCTATCATCCCAAACATTCCCTCAAATCCATCTGCAGTCAATCCCCACTCTAACTTCCAACCCAAGGCAAACACAAATTTATCTCTTTACTTTTATCTTTTCTAGAAATTTCATACAAATGGAATAATTCAACATTAGTCTTACGTATCTGGCTTCATTCACTGAGCACATTTTTGAGGTTCATCCATGTCATTACATGTATCAGTTATTCATTTTTTAAAAAAATTACTGAGCAGTATTCCAACCTTATCATATTTTAAGCACTGCCTTATTCTCTTGCAGCACAGTGTTCGAGATTCATCTTCTATTTTTCCTGACCCAGCCCTGGAATCAACCATTTCTCCATGTAGTCCTGGTTCTTTTAGTTTAATCCGTGAGTTTTTATTTCTTTTCTTTTCTTTTTTTTTTCATTTATACAAGTACTAATTGGTCCTTTTAAAAATCTGTTTGGCTATTCTTTAAAAGGCATTAGTTAGGATACAGGCTAAGCTGCTGTAACAAAGAGATTCTAAAATATAGTGGCTTAAATAAGATAGAAGGTTATTTCCTTCTCACGTAATAGTCTAGAAATAAGCCGTGCATAGCTGGATGGGCAGCTCCATACACACTACAGTCTCTGTGTCCAGATTCTGCTGACTCGAGTTTTTGTCAACTATCAGTACACAAGAGGGACATAGGCAGGGGGTCATGCACAGGCATTCCTTCTTAAGGCAAGACATAGAAGGGCCACATATGACTTCTGTTCATAATCAATTGCCAAAACTTAGCCTTAGCCATATCAACCTTCAAGGGAAGTTAGTGAATAGTTTCCAGCTTGGCAGCTATAGCCATATATATTCATCTATAAACTAGGAAATCTTTGTGGATAACTAGCACAAGAGGCCCTGTGCCAATTAGAACCACTTCAAATTAAATTCCCCACTTGAGGTTTTGTCCTACGTAAGTAACATAACTTAGGACCACCAACTTATGAAGACTCACTCCTGGTTACAAAATCTCAGGGGAGATGTTTTTGCCTCTCTACCAAGCAACCAGGTTGAGATAGGCAAGTTTTGACCCTCTAAGGCACGCTAACTCAGCCTAGCTGAGCAATGCATTTAATTTTTTTCCCATTTCATTCAGGATTTCGATTGTTTCAATTGAGAGGATCATTCAGGATCATTCCACCACATTAAAAACAATATTTACTGCCTACTCTTTTAAACTGTGCAAGATGGTAATTCATTGAACTATCACAGATCAAAAACCAAAACAAAGGTTACAAAATAGCTTTAAGCTTTTATCCTTATAATGGTTACAAAATGTAGCATTTCAAAATCTACAACTTAAAATCATTAATTACCTTCTAAAACAACAGATATAACCTTAGTGTCAAGTTTCCAAAATGACCCATTACATACAATACCATCCTTTAATTATAAATGCATATTTGAATAGTTTTATATTGCACTAACACTTAAGTTTCATTAGAAATTTTTTCCAGAATTTTCACTCAGTATCTAAATTTATCAGTATCTTTTCTTCTCCACAAATCATTACTTCCTTCAAAGTAAAAGCATACGTTAAGTAAAAGAATATACAAGGAGCTCAATAAAATTATATTCTCGAAAAAACTAAGATAAAATATTAGCTAACATTTATTAAGCAGTGTATTCTACATGTATACTCTATACAGATGAGAAAACTAAGATTTAGAGACTTTATGCTACTTACCCGAGATCATACAATTAGTTAAGTATTAGAGCAACCCAACTCTGAGCTCTTAGCCACTATGCTTTAAAATAAATGTTTCCCCCACACTTGAAACTCTAAATTCAGGGTGAATCTTAAAATTGTTGGTGTATTACAGTTGCTGTTGTAGCAATTCTAAGTGACAATAATGAGGCAACTGTCACTCCCTGTGTGCATGCAAACCTCCAAAATACTAGTACCAAGACTTGCAGAATTTGAGTCGGGAGAAAATCCTAGAAATGATCTTGGAACACTCCTTTTAATTCCTAAGAAGCAAGCAACTGTGAGGAGAGGGCGGGGTGGGGAAAATCGGACGAACTTAGCGTTTCCAAAGTGGATATCAAAAGTAGGTTCACTCCACATAAGTGCAAAGCTGACTTGAGAGCTCAGCACCAATGGTTCCTGATTCTTTGTCAGAAATGCTGCACAGAGGAAGACTCCGTGTGAAAAATCTGAACGTCAGTGACTGAGTCAAAAAGTGATTCTGAATGTAAAGAACTTTAAAAATCCCTTAACCAACTTATTTCACATGTATTTTCCATTTTCAGGTATGTGTAAGAGTTATAAACAATAAAATCTATGTCTTACTAATTCTGACAGAGTTCTTTTGATAAACATGAAAATTCTAAATGGTAAAAAGCTTTGACAGTATGCGTTCCTTGTAAGTAGTATATAAAATAATGGTACAACATGCTATGATAGCAAAACCAGTGCTTACTATTTAATTCACGATAGGACATCTTAATATTGAGCTTCAGATATAACATCAATAAAATCATGCCCCCTTCCACCCAACCTCATCTTTTGACCAGGAGCTTATGCATTATGCAGGATAAAAATCTGATGTTAAACCCAGATCATATAGCACTGGCACTTTCCCAGTTTTTTCTGATTCATAATGTTCTCTGATGAGTTTTGAATTTACACAATTCCTGGTTTTCTTTATGTTAACCTATATATAACTCGCAAGGCTGGGGAAACACCTAAAAATATTTTAGGCATTTAAATTAGTTTCTTAAATTATCCTTGTTATCATGAAAAATTTTAACAATCTCATTGATTTCTATTAGCTTTTTTTTTCCTATCAGCATTTTGATGTTTCTAAGTTTTCTTTTTGTTGTTGTTGTTGCGGTACGTGGGCCTCTCACTGTTGTGGCCTCTCCCGTTGTGGAGCACAGGCTCTGGACGCGCAGGCTCAGCGGCCACGGCTCACGGGCCCAGCCGCTCCGTGGCATGTGGGATCTTCCTGGACCGGGGCACAAACCCGTGTCCCCTGCATCGGCAGGCGGACTCTCAACCACTGCACCACCAGGGAAGCCCCTCTAAGTTTTCTTGATCGGGCAGATTTATTACAAAGTAAAAACCAATGCAATTCAAAGTTATATTAATGTGATTTTGTACTATGAAATAAAAATGGAATGAACACTATGAATAGGTAAATTCTCTTTTTTGTGGCCTTCCACTTTTTATTCTGAAAGAGAAGTTATCTAATAAATTAATAGTCTCTTTTTCCTTTTATACTAAGTTGTTTAAAGGAGGTGAGGAGAAAACAAAAAATTGCATGTTTCTCTATAGGTATTAAAATGTAAGTTTTTTTTTAAAAATGGAAAAAATGCAGAAACAGGACTAGAAACAGAAAGCAAATAGGAGCAGGAAACTCTGTTATAAGATAAACTAATAAACATTTTTAAATGAAGGATTTGAAATTTATCAAGAGGGGAGATTTGAAATTTATCAAGAAGGGAGAAAGTACTTGCAATCCTATTCAAATATTTGTTCCTGTCCTTCCATATGGAATGTTTTCCTTTGTAAATCTTGACAAACTCCTTCCTGTGTCAGCATCTCTATCTAAAGTTGACAGACCAAAGATGTATTTTTAAACATGGACCACAACAGAATTTGGAGTTGATTTGATTTCTGCTGTGCTACCTCTACAAAAAAAATTCCTAAAATTATTTTCTCAGGGATAGTTAGTATGGTCACTGATGATGGTAGGAATAAAAGATAAAATTATCAGCCTAAGAGTTTGGAATCTCATCCTAAATATTTTGAGATTTTTTTCTGCTCACACCCTAATTTTTTTCTATAGTGCTAATCTCTCATATATATTTTACAACACAATAAAGTTCTGAAATATAGCTTCTAAACTTTTATTCCAAACTAATTAGAGTAAGTATTTTAGTTTATCCTGATATGACTCTGGCCACAGAAGTATATATAATAGCTGTCTAAACATACATGTGGCATAATGCCTTTAATTTTATAATTTGTTTAGAGATATTTAGAAAAAAAATGACTGCTAATGAATGTTTTCCTTTAAACATTAGATTTGGCTCAACAAATCAATAATAACTAGGAGTGAAATAATTTATTTGGGTATCTTTTGTTTATGTCAAACAATGAACTGTTTATCTTAACAACGTATTTCATCTTTAGAAGCTAAAATCATTTTGAAGAGTCATATCTTGTCCTTCTCTTTGCTATATATTTATAAGGACTAATTTAAGAGAAATTTTTAAGGCTTATGAGAATTCAAAAGAAATGGACATCTGGAAACAGAACGTGAAGTTTTAAATAGGAAATACTGGCTTAGAAAAAATTGATAGTAGAGAAACATAACACAGAGTCATTTTTAAAGCTTCTTGCTTTGAGAAGCATATGATATGCTGTACTTTTTAAAAGACTTGTCATAATTGATTTCTGTTCTTATCAGAAACTCCTCTAAAACTGAGAGTTTGACATCATTATTCAAATTACATTTATTGAAAGTAAACATTAAAACTAAAGAGCAAATGGCACAAATATAAATATATAGCATTAAAAAAACTCAATAATTTACAGAACTTTAGAATATTAGAGCAACCTGGAGGGTATTATAAGCTGCATAGAGTAAGTGGAGCATACTGAAAGACGAGACAGCATGACTAAATATGTCATGTAACCAGATTTCAAATACAAAATAAAATGTTCTTAGAAAAATTCTCAGGAGTGGAATACTATAATTTAAGCTCATCATCTCCCCCTTTTCCTTTTATCTTCCTTATTTAATATATTAATACATCTGCATAAAATTAAGAACTCCACTCTACTGTAGTTGTTTACTGATAGGGAATGTGACCTAATCTTTATTTTGCTTTCAAGGAGACTTTTTAAAATATAATATAAATTAACTACTGGAAAAACAAGTTTTAAGACAAGGATATATAAAATATAACCACAAATTTTGTTATTATTAGATTCAACAGGCACAAAATTTCTGTCAAATTGCTATAAAAATGTCTAAATGCTTACTCTCAATGTCTGTGTTTATCTCATTGCAAACAAGTAACAATTTACAAACCAGCACCAGTCCACAGACCACACTTTGAGTAGCACTATCTCAGAAACAAGAAAGAAGGTAGCAACAAGAAATTAATTCGGAATTAGTGACTAAAGCTTTAAGTTCTAAGTATTCCATAAATTTGCTGTTTAACAGTACACATTTAAATCTAAAAGAAATGCATTGAATATAATTTTCTTAAAAATTAAGCAGCAGCTTTATCACATTTGAAGCCAAGTGCTGAGTTTGAATGATGTTTGAGCATGCAATTAATTTAAATGAGGAAAAATATTAAGTCTTGAAAATAAATGAAACTATAAATTAATCTAATCAGTTTCTCTCAAGAGTAACATTGGGTTGTCCAAGCAGTCCTATAAACAATTCCCACTTGTCCAGTATAAAACTCTAAATGCTCTAAATGAGTGCTCAGGAGGCTACTGCCACGGGCAGCATAAAATGGACTGACGATCACCGGCTGGTTTTAATCCACAACTACTTCTACCCTGACTCTACTACTTGAGAATAGTTGCTGGTATATTTCATGCTCTACACCAAGAAAACAGAAATAGGGCAATTTCAGGTTAAAAACAGAACCAGATCACCTAAACAGCATGATACACTCTAGTAAAAAGTCTTTATTTAAAAAAAAAAAAGAAAAGAAAACGAAAGCTGAAAGCCTCTTCAAAATATAACCCCATTTTTCAAATCAGCTTCCAACTTTGTTTATAGCTTTACAAACCACACACTTAAGTGAAGTAATATTAAAAACTGGCAATTTATGGAATAAGCCTTAGGAAGTAATAAACCCAGAATTGATACTAGTGTGTGTTGTTGTTGCTGCTTGTGTTATTGGCTGTGTGTTCCCATTTCTCAATTCTCTAAAAATTGAGTCGTGTTATTGGTTGTGTGTTCTGGTCTCTCAACTCTCTAAAGATTAAAACTCCCATAACAAAGAATTATGTTGCTTCCAATATTGAACTGTCCTAATGAAAGAAGTATAGTCTTTCCTGTGTGACTCTTGAAGGCACCAATGAATAAAACCAACAGGTATAAGGTAAAAAAAATTTTTTTTTTTTTTTTTTTTTTTTGCGGTACGCGGGCCTCTCACTGTTGCGGCCTCTCCCGTTGCGGAGCACAGGCTCCGGACGCGCAGGCTCAGCAGCCATGGCTCACGGGCCTGGCCGCTCCACGGCATGTGGGATCTTCCCAGACCGGGGCACGAACCCGTGTCCCCTGCATCGGCAGGCGGACTCTCAACCATTGCGCCACCAGGGAAGCCCCAGGTTAAAATTTAATTACCAACACTAACAACAAAAAAGACTGTCTAGAAAGAAAGTGACAATATCTTTAGTACCCGAGAAAATCAAACAGAAGGTAGATAAGTAATAACAATTAAAGTAAACTTATTTTCTAATGTTCTGCTCAATACTAAGATCATTATCAGCCCACACTGGTCCTCACAAAGTGATGAAATACGTCCTAGCACTTGGCTAGAACTCTTCTTCTACAACAGAAGGAATAGGCATGATAGACAGAATTTTGCTGAAATGAATCTAAATCCACACCCTGAGGGATATCAGTATTCCTCAAATATGCTGTTTTACCCGAAGTTACTCACATTGGGTAAGAGAACCGTGTTTCAAAACAAATTTGAGATAAACCTGAATGTAACACAATGTGGCATGGTTAACAAAATTATATTTAGTAGCAACTACTTAATAAGGTCATATAGTTTTATGTTCACTACTTTAAAAAGCGCTGGCAAAGACTGTGGAGATGAAGTTTTCTCTAGTTTGAAATATGATTTGCAAGAATAGCAATTTACCAACTAGATAGGTCCGAACACTTTTATTTTTAGTAATAAGGAAGTTATGCTCAACTTCACTAGTTAAAATGAAAATTAAAATAAGATGGAATTTTTCACCCTTAAGAATTAGAAAATGTAAAAATCTGACTAGACTATCAAATACTGATTAGGGTCTAGGGAGTGTAAATTAATGTAGACAGTATGGAAAGTAATTTGGCTGTGTCTAACAAAATTCAAAGTATTATGTAGCCCACGATCCAGTTAACCCACTTCTGGGTATATAATCCAAAACAGACTGAGATACACCATACAAAATATATATTTGAGACCTGCAGTAGGGAATACATTTTATATAATTATGTTCTGGGTTGTGATACATGTCTCATGAAAAAACAAGTGCCCTTTACGCTGACACTTTCTATTACATTCTATTCTTTTTCAAAATGCAGATTCCAGCCTACTAAACTGATTTCACTACCTGCTGTTTGGAAAACACTGCCCTAAAAAACTGTAGCAATATGTGCAAGACATCATCTGTAAAGGTGTTCACTGTGGCATTGTTTAAAATAGAGGAAAATACTGGACACAACTTATATATCCATCCACACAACCGCATAATTTAAATACAAAATGCAATGTAGGGCCTCCCTGGTGGCGCAAGTGGTTGAGAGTCCGCCTGCCGATGCAGGGGATACGGGTTCGTGCCCCGGTCTGGGAGGATCCCATATGCCGCGGAGCGGCTGGGCCCGTGAGCCATGGCCGCTGAGCCTGCGCGTCCGGAGCCTGCGCGTCCGGAGCCTGTGCTCCGCAACGGGGGAGGCCACAACAGTGAGAGGCCCGCATACCGCAAAAAAAAAAAAAAAAAAAAAAAAAAAAAAGCAATGTAATATTATGAAGAAGTTGTTTAAATTAGATCTATGTAATATGTATATATCTTTAAAATATAATGTAGGGACCTCCCTGGTGGCGCAGTGGTTAAGAATCCGCCTGCCAATGCAGGGGACATGGGTTCCAGCCCTGGTCTGGGAAGATCCCACATGCCTCGGAGCAACTAAGCCCGTGTGCCACAACTACTGAGCCTGTGCTCTAGAGCCCGCGAGCCACAACTACTGAGCCCACATGCCACAACTACTGAAGCCCACGTGCCTAGAGCCCGTGTTCCACAACAAGAGAAGCCACTTCAGTGAGAAGCCCACGCACCGCAACGAAGAGTAGCCCCTGCTCACCACAACTAGAGAAAGACCGCGTGCAGCAACGAAGACCCAACGCAGCCAAAAATAAATAAATAAATAAATGAAAATATATATATATATATATATATAATGTAGAGTGAAAAAAAGCAACAAGCAGAACAATATTTCCAGAATTTTATCTTTTCTGCAGATTTCCAGCAATCATATTATGATTATGAATAGGTATACATACAAATGTAAAAGTACTAAAATGGCTTAGAAGTGTATATATATTAATATATTAACTCACAGCCGGGTGGGGGGTTCTCAGACGGTAAAGTGTCTGGCTAGAGAGGCCTTTAGCTATATACATAATGTTTAAATTTTTTAAGAATATTTAAATGTTATTTGAAAAAAATAGAACAGTTGCAGCAAGTTTTGAGATAGCAATTGGGAGTAGAATGAATGAATGGGAGTTGGGGTGAGAAAGAATGAGGTACAGATGAGCAGAACCAGGTGTACAAACCCATACACTTAAATCAATGAATGCGAGAGAAAGAAGCTGGAAAAAAAAATAATAAAACCCACGAAAAGCATAAGGACTGAGGGAAGATTAGAGAGGCAGGTAGCAACAGCTTGGGGGGAGGGGAGGGAAGCATGAAGTAGGAAGAAAAGGCCTAACAACTGGTAAACTGATCCATTCCTTATTGGTGGTTCAACTGTATAAATAAAAGGGGGGCAGCTTAGTGAGAAAGTACTTAGCAGCTCTGTTTACACAGACAACAGAAAGTGCCACTAGAGTGGCAAATTGAACTGTGCAAGGCCAATTAACCCTTTCACCTTAGCGTTTTATACTGGCTACCTTACTTACTGTGCCTCTGTTAGATCTACACTGATATGTGTTAGGACCAAATGCAATTATAAATCATTGTTACATGTATTGATGAATTCTGCAAATTCCATGAAGCACATCCGTTTTATTTATTTAGTATTCTGAATACCTTCCTCGCTACTCTCATCTGGATTTAATTAAGGAACACTTACAAAGGAAGAGTGGTTATCCAGAAATTCAAACTACACATGTCCTTTATTAAACTATGAATTGATTACTACTCAAGTTTTTCAGCCTAAATGATTTTTTTTTTTTTTTAGGTTAGGTTCACTTCAAATTTCTTCTAGACAAATTAGGGGGAAATTAGGAAAAGAGTAACATATTTAAGTGGGCAAAAATGTAATCCTAATATGCACTGAAGAGGTTTGTAAATCAACCAGCTGCTGCATAAGCAATTGTATCTAATTATAATTTACTACTATAAAGGAAACTTTGTATCCTGAAGGGCTATATAAGATTTTTTTAAAGACAATAATAGGTTTATCACTGGAAACTGTATTCATCTTCCTGATTCCAAAATACAGCCATGTATCGTCTTTAAATCATATTTGAGAGCAAGGATCGTACCTTCCACACAGTCTATAAAACCTAGAAAAGTATCATATACTAGGCATGCAAATATTTGGTAATGACCAATGTTGTGAAATGTTTGGCATATGTGAAAGGCGTTGCTCCTATGAGATAAGAGGGCCAATAATAAAAGAATATAGTTGTTCAATAGTAAGTTAAGACAGTCTACATAAATATTTATTCGTTAATCCTAACACTCTCTTTTCCCTACCCATACCTCCCTCCTGAAGGTACCAATATCATCCCACTATCAGCTAAAATTCCATGCCACATGTTCCCCTAGCCATGTTATTTATCACAGTCTTAATAGCAGTAATTTTTCAAATGCTAATTGAATACTGAGAAAATGCCAACAGACAGTTTTGAAGTGGGGTTTAAAGGAATACACACTGTATTTCTTAACCCAACGAAGATCAATACCTGTCTGAAAAGGTTACACTTGCTTTGGGGAGCAAGGGACTTTTCCTAGTTGTGGCTTTTCTCAATTCTTCTCAATGGGTAACAAAAGGCAAAGGGAGCTGGAGGATTCAACCCTCATCTAGCTACAGAGGCTGTTTACTGACTTCTATGGGTATGTTAAAAATCAGTGCAGGAGGAGAAGGCTAGCAGCCTTTGCCTTTCTCTAAGTCTTTTCTTGAATGCAGGCCACCCACCAAGTTCCCCTACTTCTCTTTTCTTCCATAACAGCACCAACACAGCCACTGCAAAAGCAACGCATCAAGACAAGCAGCATCAGTGAGGAGGAAATGGGGCCAATGGTAAGGGACAGAAGAAAGGAGCAGTGATGACTCCAAATCTGGTCTCATGAATGAGTCGGGCACATGATGCTTCTTTGCAGGTAGGAAGAGAATACAGTGAACACTCACACGGCTGGCCTCCTGCTCCCCTGACATATTCTCACACTCACAAATGCAAGTCATAGTCCTTAGTACTTCAATGCCAGACAAGATTCAAGAATTTATCTTAGTGATGTTTTTAAAAAGAAAACTACCAAATGTAAAAAATGAAATAATAGATTATGCCAAGTAAACATTATTTAGCTTAAAGCTGCAGTACAGATAGTCTAATTAATTAATTTACAAAGCTCGGTTTCTCTAAAGCAACTATTATCAGGTTTTCTTCAGGAATTCACTTCCTTGTTTTATAAACACAAACTATAATATGAATTAAAATAAAATTCAAAATGAGAAATGGTTTCTAAAAGTAGTAATTATTAATTTAATCCAAGCAATTATTTGTGTGATTTGAAGGAGTACAGCTATCTCTTCCTATTTCTCTTCTGAACACTGTAGTCCCTGGAGCCAATGTGAGACTTGAGTTTAGAATTGATCCCCAGTGCAGGGGACCAAAATACACATACCCAGGAGACGACAGTCAGTTACCATGATGTTTTCACATTAAATAAAACAAATACATCTTAATACATCCAATAGAACATTTAAGTCAAGCTTTTGTTCTAGTGCTGACCCTACATACGATCCTTGTATCACTGGATCTCCACTTCCCCACCTGGATAATAAGGGTTGATAATCAGTCTTTTCTCTATTTTGGAAAGCTGACAAGATGGTCTAATAGAAAAATTCTTTGAAAAGTCAACAGGAAAGTAATAAATAAATGAAGAAAATACTTTTCAAAGTGACAAGGGAATAAAATCCATGCCCAAGTTATTTTTCTACATTCTGTACATCAAGCCAACATTTAGATAATATGTAACTACAAAAGCCCTTTTTTTTTTAAATGAGGATGCCTAGTTTCTAAATAGGAACACTTAGATTATTTTGGAAGTTAGATAAGCTTCAGTAGTTTTCTTTCTAAAGCTCTTCTACTTCAAGTCTTTCCACACCTTTCTCTTTCCTCCCCAACCAAATATATGGAGATTTTTCTTGATTAACTCTTTAACAGGTAATACAATAGTCAAGAAGACTAAAGAACACAAAATATAAAAGGCCACTAGCCACCTAGAAGCACATCTCCACTAACAGAGGGCAATTTTAACAGGGAGGGAGGGAGGAAGAAAGGGAGAGAAATACAACAGGCAAACTCTACAAGAGTTTCCATTACTTTTTTTTTTTTTTTTTTTCCTGCACCATGCAGCATGTGGGATCTTAGTTCCCCGACCAGGGATCGAACCCACACCCTTTGCCGTGGAAGCATAGAGTCTTAACCACTGGACCTCCAGGGAAGTCCCTCCACTACTTCTTGAAACAAGCTTTTGTAGTACTCACATACTGATATAGTAATTTATAGAATTCAGAAAGTCTCTCAGTAAAGTGGGAGAGTCAATTAGCAAGTGAAAGGATTGGCTCAGAACCTGGTCAGACCGGGGTCAGCAGCTTCTTAAGCTTGAAATGTGTTCAGCCAAACTAGGCAATGCCAGAGCACAGGCAGGCCTACTGTTTACAGGCATCACAGAGCAGTCCATCAACTGATTATATTTTGTCTTGCAATGCAACCAAATTACCTCCTGTCTATAAACGGCAGGAATTATATTATATTCTCTTTCAAAGATTCCATAAAACCTAGCACAGTGCCAGGGACTAACAGAATAGATGGAGGAATAGAAAGAGGCATAGGAAAAAAGGGAAAAGAATTTAAAAGACTGTGGAAACAAACACAAAACCACTACCCAAAAGCACCTCTCCAAAACCCAAGAATCCAGAGGCTAAAGTACTACATACACCACACAAGCCCATCTTCTATTCAAAGACTCTGTAAATTCAGCAAGTGATATGCTTGTACAATGTTATCAGAAACATCTAAGGCCATAAGAAAAGGCAAATAGCAACTCTGGTTAAACACTGTCATTGAAGTGCACACATATTAGCAATCAATTACTCAGTTTACTGCAGGTTAATTAATTACTGCTATGACATGTGCTTCTTTAACTTGAACTACCTTATTATGTGATTAGTAAATAGTGGTATGATGTCCTTATAATGCAGAAGTTGTGTTAGCCCAATTTGATCTTTTCCCGGCTCATTCATTTTTTTAAAATGATTGGAGACAAGCTTTCTTGCAATTAAAGACAAAGTCTTAGCTCTTTTTGAAGAGCTTAAAATATTTCAAAAATTTTAAAAAGCTAAAAATTCACAGAAATGCCTTCCTTTAATGTCAGTAGTACCTGGTTTAGTGGCTCTGAGAACATCCATGGTTTCTACTATGTAAAGCTATCTGATGAAACTGTGAGTATAGTTTAAGAAGTATATTTCCTCAATTTTTAAACTTGTATATCAGTGAAAAGTGTCCTGCTCTGGATCATATTTTGAATTTTTATTCAAATGACCTAAAAATCCTGTATCTCATATAAAGGAGCATGAACAGAAGAGTTTGAAGGGTTCTAAGAACTGACTATGACGCTAGGTACAAATGCCGGTGGGAGAGTGTTTCTTAAGTATTTTTTGTTTTTGTTAGTGTTTATAAAGTTCCATAGATTTTGAGGGCTCTACTCAACCCTATTTCTCCTAAAAATCTGTTAATTCCACGGTGTGATTTTGCAGAACAAGTTGCCAAATACGGTACTGCAGCAGAAATAACTGTTATTGGATCTGGTCCACCTGGATAAAGTAGAAAATAATGGAAAGCAAATAAAAGGACAGAATTCCAGTGAAAGGGATATCCTCATTTGCTTCTCTGAGGATGTCTCCATGGCTTACTGATACAACCTTCTCAAGACAGCCAGACTAAGGCATAATGGATAAAAGGACTATCAATCTTCTCTTGCTTACCTACTACTCTGAGCAAAGTTTGTCCTAGGCCTCCAATTCCTTCACTGTTTTTGATAATAATCAAAACTTTCTTCTCCCACAGCTTTTTGTTTTCGTTATTCTGAATTTATTTTTTGTCTAATTCCCCAGTTTACCTTTCTCAGAATCGAAACACAACAGATTTATGGGATTAGAAAGTCCTTAGGTTATATAGTCTAACCTCACTAAGTGAGGAATCCCTTCTATATTGTTAGTTATGAATATCTATTGACCATAGTGCTAAACATTGTGCTAAATGTTAAAGAAAGGGCAGTAAACAACAAAAAAAAGACACAAAATCCAGATACTGAGCAAACCATATGCATACATATATTTCCTAGTTCTGTCCATTGAGAAATACTAGACGCAAGGGCACCACAAAAGCAACAAGCACACTTAGTGCCCATATTTTGGTTTCTAAATATTATTCTTCAATGAAAAGAACCTGAGCTCCTTGGGGAAATGACCGATTCCAGCGCTGGGGCAGTGAAAGTGCAAGATAAGTCTGGAACATCTTGCGGTGCCAGAAAATAAGTGCCCTGAAAAACAACAGGAGTAAGACAAAAGACACAGGACCCAATGTGAAGGAGTTCTTAATGGCCAAATGTAGTATAATATGAGCAAAAAAAGAATGATAGTAATGGAGCATAACCCATAGATTAAAATAAATATTCATACTGATATAAGTAACTGACCAAACAGTGAGAAGGGCTATCTCTTCCTTACAGTATAGAAAGAATAATGGAAAAATCACCATTTGGTAAGTACCATGGTAATGTTGGCTACAGGCAAGAATCATCGACAGATGCTAAAATTACTGGGCAAAAGAATGATGAGAAATAAATGGGCTCCCCTGGTGGCGCAGTGGTTAAGAATCCGCCTCCCAGTGCAGAGGACATCGGTTCAATCCCTGGTCCAGGAAGATCCCACATGCGGTGGAGCAACTAAGCCCATGAGCCCCAACTACTGAGCCCGCGTGCCACAACTCCTGAAGCCCGTGAGCCTAAAGCCCGTGCTCCGCAATGAGAAGCCCCCGCTCACTGCAACTAGAGAAAGCCTGTGCGCAGCAACAAAGACCCAGTGCAGCCAAAAATAAATAAATAAAATAAATAAATTTATTTTAAAAAAAGAAATAAGATATTTGCATAATCTTAAAGTATTTCCCCACATGAAAAATGACAAACGGAAAACAGTAGCTTTACAATGAAAAAACCTGGCATACACTTATGGCATACACTTAACCAAGTAATCAAAGTTAAGCTCAGCGGCAATGTGATACATCAATATCATGTGCCTGGTGACATGATACACTGAAAAGGGCACAGCATCAAGTCTATGGTATTCATGCAAAACATGTATAACCTGAATTTAATTATGAGAAAACATGAGACAAACCCAAATTGACGGACATTCTAAAATATAACTATCTAATACTCTTGAAAAGTGTCAAGAATGACAAAGACTAAGGAACTGTCCCAGAGTAGAGGACATCAATGAGATAAGAGCTAAATGTATGATTCAGGACTAGAAAAAAGATGTTAGTAGGACAGCTGATAAAATTTGAATAAGATCTGTACATTGGTTAATAGTACTGTATCAATCTTAATTTCCTGATTTTGATCATTTTATTAAGGTTATGTAAGACATTTGGGAAAACTAGGAGAAGAGTATAAAGGAACTCTTTGCATTACTTTTGCCACTTTTTTGTTAAATCTGAAATTATTCCAAAATGAAAGATAAGTAAAAAGTTTAAAAATATATTTCTTAATTCTAATATTCGAAGTCAGTGATCATACACCCCCTTAGCCTTTCTTTTTCACATTTAGTATGTTCTGCATTGGACAAGATTCCCAGAACCCCTACTATACTTACAACTCTCCTTTTAAAACACTGCATTTATTACCAGGAATGTACATATTCAGTTACAGATTGCATTATATTTCTCACTTCATACAATCAAGTCACTATATGTATGTTAATGCAACCTAGAGCTGGTTTTTAAAAGCAGATGCATCATACTGTTGGCGTAATTCAGTTTGTGATCAACTAAAACTTGAGCGTTTACTAAGGTCAAATTAGATCTTCCCATTTTATACTTGTGCAATTGATTTTTTTAAGTAAAATGTGGAATTACCTTTTTCTGTGATTATTTCCACCCTTTTGGTTTCTGCTCATATTTTACACAGGTAAGGGTACCAGTTAGATTATTCTGAATTACAATTCTATCACTCACTTGCTGTGTATTGAACACATACCATTTGCAGTGTACTACGAATTAAGAGTATATAAAAAATTTGCCATGGAGTGGTCATATCTGATTGGAAGGTTAGGGAAAATCTTAATAAAGAGATTAAATTTAGGCTAGATCTTTAAGAATAGGCAGCATTTGAATAGTAAGAAATAATACAGAATAATGGTTATGATCTTTGAACCTAACAAACAAGAGTGTAAATCCTAACTCTGCCAATTATTAGTTTTGGGGAAGTCTTTGGAATTCCATTTCCTCATTGATAAAATACCTAACTTGATAGAACTGTTTTAGAGATTAAATAATATATACTAAAGCAGTTAGCCTTTTCATCAAATGGTGCCAGAAAAATTGTATGCAAAAGAATGAAACTGGACCCTTATATTATACCATATACAAAAATTAACTCAAAATGGGATCAAAGGCTTAAAGGTAAGAGCTAAAGTTATAAAATTGTTTGAAGAAAGCATAGGGGAAAAACTTCATGACATGGGATTTGGCAATTACTTTTTGGACATGACACCAAAAACACAGGGAACAAAAGAAACAAAGGAGATAAGTTTGGACTTCATCAAAACTAAAAACTTTTGTGCATCAAAGGACATTATCAAGAGAGTAAAAAGACAATCCATGTTTGCAAATCATATACCTGACAAGGGATTAATATCCACGATATATCAAAGACTCCCATAACTCAACAACAACAAAAACAAACAATCCCCCCGAAATGGGCAAATGATTTGAATACACATTTGTGCAAGGAACACATACAGACGGTCAACAAGCACATGAAAAGACGTTCAACGTCACCAATCCTTTAGAGAAATGCAAATCAAAACCACAATAGGATACCACTTCTTATCCATTATGAAGACTATTATCAAAACAAAAACAAACAAAAAAACGCTGGTGATACTGTGGAGAAAATTAGAACCCTTGTTCATTGCTTGTGGGCATGAAAATGATGCAGCCACTGTGGAAAAAGATCATCACCATATATATCATCTAGCAATTCTACTTCTAGGTATATCCCCAAAAGCATTGAAAGCAGGGGCTCCAGCAAATACTTGTTGACCGGTGTCTGAAGCAACTTTACAGCTGACCCTTGAATGATGTTGGTGGGGATGGGAGGGGGCGTGTTTAGGGGCACGGACCCTCCGTGCAATTGAAAATCTAGATACAACTTAAAACTCAGTCCCCACATCTGCAGATTCAGCCAATCACTGATCATACAACACTGTAGTATTTACTACTGAAAAAACTCCGCGCCTAAGTGGACCTGTGCAGTTTAGACCTATGTTGTTCAAGAGTCTACTGTATTTACAATAGCTAGAGGTGGACCCCAGTTTATCAACAGATGAATGTATATATTCCACAAAATGTGGTGTATACATACGATGGAATATTATTCAGTCATGAATAGGAATCCAATTTGGAGACATTCCACAACATGGATTAACCTTGAAGACTTAAGTGAAATAAGCCAGACACAAAAGGATAAATATTGTATGATTCCATTTATATGAGGTGCCTGGAATAGGCAAGGTCTTAAGAGACAGAAAATGGATTAGAGGTTATCAGGGCCTCGGGGAGGAGGGAATAGTGAGCAGTTTTTTTTAATGGATACAGAGTTTCTTTTTGAGATGATGAAAAAGTTCTAGGAATGGATAGTGATGATGGTTGCACAACACTGTTAATATACACAATGAATTGTACACTTTAAAAAGGTTAAAATGGTAAATTTTATGCTATGTGTATTTTACCACAATTTAAAAAAGAGCAGTTAGCATGCTGTACTCACATAAAAGTGTTCACATAGATTATTTTCGGAGGTGGAAGAAACTTCAGGCACAGTTAACAGTATGAGCAGAGTTACTAGGTAAAAAAACATACATATGAGGAAAAAAACCTTGAAATGATACAGGTAAAAATGTCAAAAGTGGTTTTCTTTGGATTTTTAAAATTTCATTTTTCTTTGCTTTTACATAAAAAAATTTAATAAAAACTATTTAAAGAACAACCCCTCATACAGGTAAAAACAGTGTATTAGAAATAGGCTGCTTGTAATAGAAACTCAATATACCAAATGGCTTTTTAAATGATAGAGGTCTATTTTTCTCTTACATAAGAGAAGTACAGAAGTGGACATCCAGGGCAGTTATGGTGGCTCCATAGTCACCAGGACCCAGGCCCCTACTATCTCTCTGCTCCTGGTTTCTCAAGGTCACCTCTACTTGCAAGATGTCTGCTGCAGCAGCAACTAACATCTCATCTATTGATACACTCCAGTGAGCAAAAAGGAGGGAGAAACAAGGACAAAATGATGTACTGCCCTTTAAGGGCTTCCTTCACTAGAAGCCCAACCCTACGTCTTCTGTTCACTGGCCACCATTACCTGTAAAGAAGACAGGAAAATGCTGGGTTTTTTGTTTTGTTTTGTTTTGTTTTGTTTTGTTTTGAACTCCAGTATCTAATAATACAGGGGTTCTGCTACTAAAGAAAAGGAAAATAGATAGATGGTTAGTAGTCTGCCTCGGATACTTAAAAGCATTTTTCATATAACTAAAATTTCAGCTTTCATCTTTACTATTTGGTGTCAACTCTAAAAAGTATAAAATCTAATAAAAAGATACACATTAACAAGTCTTTAGAACATTTAAAAAAATTACATATTAATGAATGTCAAAGCCAGAACATAGTGAGATCGAATTCTTTATTTATTTATTTTATTTTTGGCTGCATTGTGTCTTTGTTGCTGCGCGCGGGCTTTCTCCAGTTGCTGCAAGCGGGGGCTACTCTTCGTTGTGGTATGTGGGCTTCTCATTGTGGTGGCTTCTCTTGCTGCCGAGCATGGGCTCTAGGCACGCAGGCGTCAGTAGTTGCGGCTCACAGGCTCTAGAGCACAGGCTCAGTAGTTGTGGCTCACTGACTTAGCTGCTCCGCAGCATGTGGGATCTTCCCAGACCAGGGCTCGAACCCATGCCCCCTGCATTGGCAGGCGGATTCTTAACCACTGCGCCACCAGGGAAGTCCCTGACAGCAAAGATACAATGGTAGAAACAAGTCTGTATATTCAGTTAACACAGGTATGTGTATGTGTGTGTGCATCTGTACGGAAGAGGACAAACCATAAGAACTTTTAAATGCTCAGACATGTCAGAAGTCACAATTTAGGTTCCTTACAGAGTAATCTGTCAAACAAGAGTCTCAATTCAGAGAACCCTCACGTTTCCCATAAAATAACATATCTTTTTTCTAACAGTTTTGTTGAGGCATAATTTACATATCATGAAATTCACACACTGTAAGTACACAATTCAGTGATTTTAATAAATTTACAAAGATATGCAATCATCACTAAAATCCTGTCTTAGAACATTTCTATCACCCTAAAAAAGATCCCTCATGCCATTTTCAGTCAACCCTCATTCCCAGACTATGACAACTACTACTCTTACTTGCTGTCACTATGTATTTATCTTTTCTGGACATTTCATATAAATGATATCATGTAACATGGAGTCTTTTTGAGTCAGACTTCTTTTACTTAGCATAATGTTCTTAAGGTTCATCCATGTTGTAGTTTATATCAGAAGTTCTTCCTTTTTATACTAAGTATTAAATAGTATTGCATTACATGGATATATCACATTTTGTTTATCCATTTATAGGTTGCTGGGCATTTGGATTGTTTCCAATTTTGGCTATTATGAATAATGCCCTATGAACATTCATCTACAAATCTGTATGGACATATACTTTCACTTTTGCCTTAAGACACTATAGACATCTAGGAGGAACTGCTGGGGCATATCCTAAGTTTACTTGAACTTTAAAAACAAAACAAAAAAACTGCCACACTGTCTTCCAAAGTTGCTGTACCATTTTACATTACCACCAGTTTCTCCACATCCTCACCAATGATTTTTCCTGTCCACTATTTTGATTATAGGCATCCTACTGGGTGTAATGTTTTATCCCCTTATGGCTTTAATTTGCATTTCTTTAATGACAAATACCGTTGAGTACCTTTTCATGCACTTACTAGCCATTTGTATATCTTCTTGGGGGAAATGTCTACACGGATAGCTTTTTAGGTTCTCTTTATTAGGTTGATATAATTACCTTCTATTCCTGGTTTGCTGAGAGTTTTTATTATGAACAGGTATTAGATTCTTTCAATTTTTTGTGTGTGTATGAGATAATCATGCAATTTTTGTCTTTGATTCTATTAATACAGTATATTATATTAATTGATTTTCAGATGTTAAAACAACCTTGCATTCCTGGGATAAATCCTACTTGATCATTAAGTTTAATCCATTTTATATGTTGCTGGGTACAGCTGGCTAGCCTTTTTGCTGGAAATTTTACATCTCTATTCATGAGGGTTATTGGTCTGTAGTTTTCTTTTCTTGTGACATCTTTGTCTGGCTTTAGTTATCAGGGTAATACTTATCTCACAGAATGAGTTGGGAAATATTCTCTCCCCTCCTCTTCTATTTTCTGTAAGTTTTTGAAAATTTGTGATTATTTCTTCTTTAAATATTTGATAGAATTCACCAATGAAGCCATCTGGCTTTTCTTTGTGGGAAGAATTTAAAATACTAATTCAATTTACTTACTGGTTATAAGTCTTTTCAGATTCTTTATTGAGAGTAGTTTTTGGTCACTGGACTTTGTTCATTTCATCTAAGCTGCCGCATTTGTAGGCAAAGTTCTTCATAGTGCTCTCTTATAATCCTTTTAATTTCTGTAGAGTTGGCAGTGATACATCCTCTTTCATTCCTGAGGTTGGTGTTTGTCTTCTTTTTTTTTTCTTGATCAGTATAGCTAACAGTTTATCAATTTTGTTGCTCTTTTCAAAGGGCAAACTTTTGGTTTCACTGATTTTTCTATTAACTGTTTTTATATTTCATTGGTTTCTGCTCTAATCTTTATTATTCCTTCCTTTTTCTTGCTTTGAGTTTAGTTTGCACTTTTTCCCCTCCTAGTGTTGTAAGGCAAAAGTGTAAGGTTATTGATTTTAAATCTGTCTTCTTTGTGTGACTTCCCTGGTGGGACAGTGGTTAACAATCCGCCTGCCAATGCAGGGGACACGGGTTTGAGCCCTGGTCTGGGAAGATCCCACATGCCGCACAGCAACTAAGCCCGTGTGCCACAACTACTGAGCCTGCGCTCTAGAGCCCGTGAGCCACAACTACTGAGCCCACGTGCCACAACTGCTGAAGCCCACGTGCCTAGAGTCCATGCTCCACAACAAAAGAAGCCACCGCAATGAGAATCTCATGCACCGCAACAAAGAGTAGCCCCCGCTCACCGCAACTAGAGAAAGCCCGTGCGCAGCAACAAAGACCCAATGCAGCCAAAGTAAATAAACAATAAAAAATAAAATAAAATCTGTCTTCTTTGCTATTATAGGTATCTGAAGCTATAAATTCCACCTAAGTACTGCTTTAATTGCATCACATAAATGGTGATACGTTCTGTTTTCATCTTCATTCAGTTCAAAACATTTCCTAATTTCCCTAGTGATTTTCTTCTTTGACTGATGGGTTATTTAGATATGTGTTAAGTTCCAAATATTGGGAGCTTTTTCCATCCTTTTACATTCAACCTATTTGTCTTTGAATCTAAAGTATGTCTCTTGTAGAAAGCATATCATTGGATCTTTTATCTTTTTTTTTTTAATCCAGCCTAACATTCTCTGCCTTTTTATTGGAATGTTTAATCCGGTCATATTTAATTTAGTTACTGATATGGTCAGATTTACATCTGCCATTGTGCTATGTTTTCTATATACCTCATGTCTTTTTCCCCCTCTCCTCCTTTACTGCCTTCTTTTTAGTTACATAGATACGTCCTAGTGATCTATGTTACCTCCTTTGTTAGAATTTTTACTATATAAATTTTTTAGTTACGTTCTTGGTTGTTGCTCTAAGGATTACAATATGTATCTTACCAAGATCTATTTCAGGGACTTCCCTGGTGGTCCAATAGTTAAGAATCCACCTGCCAATGCAGGGGACGTGGGTTCAATCCCTGGTTGGGGAACTAAGATCCCACATGCTGCAGGGCAACTAAGCCCATGCGCCACAACTACTGAGCCCATGCGCCACAACTAGAGAGAAGCCCACGTGCCGCAATGAAGAGCCTGTGCACTACAACGAAGATCCCGCGTGCTGCAACTAGGACCTGACACAGCCAAATAAATTTAAAAAAAAAAAGATTTATTTCAGATAAATATTAACTTTATTCTGGAAAAATATAAAAACATTGCTCCATTACAGCTCCATCTCTTGCCCCTTTCTTTGTGCTATCATTTTCATATATAGTAATCGTTATATGTTATAAGATCAACAACAGAGTTTTATAGTCTTTTCTGGAAGATTAGACTTATTATGAAACAGTTTGATTCACTGAAATAATTATTAGAAATTATTTGGGGGCTTCCCTGGTGGCGCAGTGGTTGAGAGTCTGCCTGTCAATGCAGGGGACACGGGTTTAAGCCCTGGTCTGGGAAGATCCCACATGCCGCAGAGCAACTGGGCCTGTGAGCCACAGCTACTGAGCCTGCGCGTCTGGAGCCTGTGCTCCGCAACAAGACAGGCCATGACAGTGAGAGGCCCGCGCACCGCGATGAAGAGTGGCCCCCACTTGCCACAACTAGAGAAAGCCCTCGCACAGAAACGAAGACCCAACACAGCCATAAATAAATAAATAAATAAAGCGAAACTGTCAAAAAAAAAAAAAAGAAAATATTAAAAAAAAAGAAATTATTTGGTAATATTTTAAAATAACAAAATAAATACATGGGATTTTTAGTCTAAAATTATTTGATTTACTTAATTTCCCACTCATAATTTTAAATAGCTTATAGGTTAAAAGCAACTTTAAAATACCCATACACTTTATCTCATAAATATGAGATATGTTGCTAATTTAGTTTATCCAATTGTGATTTAATTATATAACAATCTTTTTTCCAAAGTAATAGAATTTACATGGGTATGTATTAGTAATGTTATCAGGACTCTAAATGAAATATTCACCCCTAAATAAAATGATTCTACCAATCCCACAATTTAAACTGTTCTCATTAGCCCATGTCACTGTCTCACCCTTGTGCATATATGATTCCTACAAAATTATAATCAAATGTGAATAAAACTTGCTATTTAGCTTTTTTCACTTATACGTATTTTTCCATGTTGCTATGTACTTTTCACTTATATTGTTATTATTACATATCACACCAAGAACATATCATAGTTCACTCAAATATTCTCCTACTATTAGAATCTGATTGTTTCCATTCTCTACTATTATTAGTGTGCTGTAGAAAGAACAAATGAATTAATAAATATGAAAAACAGGCTTTATGAGAATTTCATAACATAACCTAGATAGCTGTGCATATTCTATTTTGTCACAAAAACAAAGGTTAGAAACACTATTGCAGAGAACTGCTGCAGAAACAGAGTATTGTTATCCATGTTAAAGAAAAGCAACAATGACAGTCTGTAAGTGAAATGTCTTTTAAAAAGATCATTATACCACGGTTTTCATCCATGGTAGTATCTTTAAAGATTTCCCTTAGATCAACAACTCAATATTAAAGGTATACAATAATAAGATAAACATGTCCTTCAAATTGTATGTAAACCGATTATATTTAAATCCTATGAATCTAATATGAAAAGACCCCTTATCTTTTCTTGTAAGTCTGAATTGTATACTTCTTTCCGTAAAATAATTTAAAGTACATTCCAAATGTGCACTCTATAAACTGCTTGAAGCTTTGATTAAAGATCACTCAATTCCATGAAGCTAATATCCACTGAAACTCTATGATTTTAGTATTGTCCATCAAGTTGATTACTGAAAATGTTTTTCAGTGAGGTTAACCCTCACTGTCTTATTTTTTGTTTTGTGAATTTTGAAGACTATATGTAAGAGAACCTAATGTTATTCAGGTCCAGAAAAAGAAAGTCTTTTTAAGAGGTTTGTGATTGGTATATATTTACAAAACATCAACATGAAATTATCTGTGTATATCTTAACTTCAGGACCATTCATTTCCTCCAGCAATGGTTTTTCTGACACATACCTGAGTTTCAGTAACTATTTCCCCACCTGGCATTGTTTTCTAACTAGATTCAAGTCAGAGTTCAGGACTCTCCTCTGGACACCTCCAATAACAGGGCCACATACATCACTCTGAGGTAATGGATCTACTTATTACAATATTCAAAACCTGTGGGATCTGATTATTTTAGAAATGTTACTTGCCTGTTTTAGCGCCCAGACTTGGATCAAGTCTAGGAATAGTGGACTGAGAGCGACAGGGACTGGTGGCTTACTGTTCCTTTTAATGCCTAAGTAACAGCCTCTTACATTGCTGAGTAATAGACCCGACTATATTTCTGGATGTTAAGTAGTAAAAGGTTCTTAGATAATAGGAAAATGGCATTAAAAACAATAATTTAGGGCCTCCCTGGTGGCGCAAGTGGTTGAGAGTCCGCCTGCCGATGCAGGGGATACGGGTTCGTGCCCCGGTCTGGGAGGATCCCATATGCCGTGGAGCGGCTGGGCCCGTGAGCCATGGCCGCTGGGCCTGCGCATCCGGAGCCTGCGCGTCCGGAGCCTGTGCTCCACAACGGGGGAGGCCACAACAGTGAGAGGCCCGCATACCGCAAAAAAAAAAAACAAAACAAAAAAAAACACAATAATTTAAAAAGTGCAGCTTTAAAAAATACTCTGGAGTCAAAGTAGCACTGCTCCTCCTAAACCCTACTCCAAATATGTACCAATGATAAAACTTAAAGAGAGAAAATCATCAACACATAGCCACGGCCAAAACCAGTTAAGTATCTCTGTAGACAAAAACTAAAGGAAACGTGTAGCCACAAACAGAGCTTAAGCTAAAAGCCTGGACTCCACACCTGTAGCAGGCAGGAGAAATGAGAAGTCTGACTCCCACAGAGTAATGAGGACTGAAAGTACTCTACAAAAGGCCTGGGATCAGAGCCAGACTCGATGCTGGAAACCAAGGGTTGCAGTGGGACTCCACCGCCTGTGAAAAAAAGTGAGAAGTCCGCTGCCTGAGGCTACAAGCTTATAAAATATTATGTATCTGAGACGCTAAGAGGCCATAGTTTCAGCCCAACAGCTGAAACCAGGCCAAACAATCTGCAGGCTTGGTATCTGGATCTGCAATGGCCTCAATATAACCTCAGGAGGGAGCCCTAAGCCGCCTATATCAGACCGACTGCTTGCCTAGGTGTCTCGGGGAAAGGAGTAAAAGCCATTATAAAGCCCCTAGGGAGGACGGGTGAATAAAAAGGAGAGAGAAACAGCCGCTCAAGATGGACCTGAAAACTAAAATTCTACCTAAAGAAACATAACATTTTAATTATGAAAGAGAAATTATTTCCTTCACAGTTTAATTACCTATGTGCAATTCTTCATAAAAACCTCAGTCCAAAACATCTTTGTATCATGATAGTTTTGAAGCAGACACACAACCTGCACAACTGTACACACGGGTCTTGCTTTAAGAGTCTGTAACAACTCTTGGGTACAATTTAAATTAAATCAACCCTGTGGTACCTATTATCAAAGCTGACACACCCCAAATCATCTTATGCTTTCAACGTTCAGAAATTTCCTGTTGCTGACTTTGATAAGTCCAGGGGATTATTTATAGTAACTTCAATCATGCTTGGTGTACTTCCAAGAAAACTGTAACTACGGTGGCTTGGGTCTTCTCTAGGGTGGACTTAATACATATCTAAAGACCATGAAACCAAGTAGGCTTCTCAACTTGCCTGTATTTTTTTTTAAACAACTTTATTGAGGTATAACTGCTATACAAAGAACTGTGGTTTGTTTGTTTTTAAATAACTCTACTGTTGTGGAGAGAATCAACAAGTAATTATTTCTCTTGTGCATTTTATGTTAAGGCATTTCAGAAAAATAATTTAGAGGGAATATATACTCAGAGGTACTCCAAAAGAAGATTGCAAATAAAGTTGAAAGTAAGTATAAGATTTATGATTTTTGGCTTACATAAGAATAAAATTCCCATTGAATACTTTATCAAAAACTTAACAGGTTGTTTCATAATCCCCCATTGTTAGACGTAAATCAAACAGACTGGACGACCATCTTTGGGGAGAGCTACAGAAGAGACTCCTACATGAGGAAACAGGTTAGATACTGGTGAGGTCTCTTCTAACTTCAGGATTCTATATCCGTTCTTCAATTTTCATTGTTGTTTTTTTTTCCCTTAGCGTAGAGTTTTTAACATCTCTGACCCCACTGCAATTCTTTCCTATAACAGGACTATTTAAAACAATAATAGCCAGGTATAAGAATGATCAATATTAAGATCTACTTCTCTTCCTTAACTTATGAAATTACAGAAGACAAAAGCAAAAAGATCAGCAATTAATCAGTCCAAAATAAAGCAGTACTTTTGGGAGCTGTGTGGAGATGGCAAAGGCGGCTAGTGGAAAAGGATGACTCTGGGATCCCTAATTGATATTATAATGAGCCAAAAGACTCGCACACAAATAGAACTGCACCTGGAAATCCCTTTTTAAAATCACTTAAAGATGTTATAATAATCAAAATAGATGACAGTACAGAATATAGTGAACATTTCGTAACTAATAATATACTTGATGGGTGAGTTTCAGAATAACTAGGGAGAACTGGCAACCTCAAAGTTAAAATTACAAAGTAGGAACACTGGTGATTTCTTGGTCAAAGCATCATTAAAGACCTAATATATTAACTTAATAACACTTTAAGAATTATAAACTATAACAGGCTAGTCAGCAAAAGTAAACGACCAAATTGGATTAAGCTGATTAATGAAAACACCCTCAGCAGACAGACCTCTACACATGGACGTTCAGAACCCATTGTCCCTAGAAGAGCAGCATGTACTATACTAACAGCCTTTACAGGCCAAAGAAAAGAATGGACCAAACGGACAGAAAACTAACTAGGAAGATGATATATAGCATAATTGGAACAATCCTTAAAAAAAAGCAAAACAATAAAAACCACAATGAGTTAAGACACAAAAACAAAACCTACAAACAATATCCCTGACAAAATGGAAACAGCAGTCAGTGATTTTATCCAAAAATATTTAGATATATCTACACAACACCGAAATGTTCATTCTCTAAAGTTGTGCTATCCAATGTGGTAGCCATTAGCCATATCTGAGCACTTGAAATGTGTTAGTGCAACTCAGAAATCAAATTTTTTATTTAATTTGAGTCATTTATATTTAAATTTTTTTAATGATACTTGATTCATTACTGGAATCTTTTTAAGTATGTTTGGAAGAACCTGAATACATGACTCTACTTGTTAGTTTGGAAGAATTTGATTACATGAATCTACTTGTTAGCTGCACATTCTATGAAATCTCAACACAGATTAAGTATTTTCAATCTAAATTGAGTATTCAAATTGAAGTGTGCTAAGAAGTATAAATTTAAAATATATACTAGATTTTGATGACAGTAAAAAAGCTAAAATGTGAAATGTCTCAATAACTTTTTAAAATGTGATTACATGTTGAAATAATATTTTTGATACATGGGATTAAATAAAATATATTTTAAAATTAATTTCACCTGTTTCCTTTTTACTTTTTATAATGTGACTTTTAAAAAATTTTAAATTACGTATGTGGCTTGTATCATGTATCTATTGCACAGTGCTGCTCTAAGGGATCAATGGCTTTAAAAAGAAAGTCATCTGTCAAAACTCTGAAATATATGTCAGTAAGGTGGTATTTTACTTACAAATCCTGATCTCCTACTGTCACAAAGTATTACTTAAGGCTACTCAGAATTGGTATAATTATACATTCCAAAGACATTTGTATCCTCTTCACACAGATTGTTACAAACCATTAAAGTATTCCTCTGAGTTACTGCAAACTATGGGTATGCAGTACCCATAGTTACTTAATGGTCATTCCACCATCCAGAATAAGTAATCAAATAACTGAAGGACACTAATTCATCAGATTTCTTGATTCCTTTTATATCCAGATTCACTCACCAATATGTTAACTAATGCTCTTGGTTCTATAAGCGCTAAACAAAGATCTTTAGTATAGCAAAGATTTTGATAAGAGTAATTACATAGGACAATTTTATTTTTATATGTATACACATATATACACAGGCTTATAAAATTTTCCCTGGAAGAAAAACATTATAACTGCATGCCTTCACAGTGCTCTTCCAACTTTTTCCATACCATGGCATTTCACAGAAAATTACATTTGTAAGACACACTGGAGTTAACTTAAGGCCTCTCCAGGGAGGGCACCACCATCCCAGCACACTGACTTACTGCACACCAACTGGGAAGCTCAGGCTCAAAGGTCATTGCTAAAAAATCTCTGACCCATATTATATTTTCATCTGACTTATACTGTATGCTTACTTATGCCTACAGTTGTGAAAATACAACCCCTCAACATTTTTAACAACAATATACAAAGAAGGCCACAAGATGGAGATACTACTCCATTACAGTATTTGTATTGATGTATTTTTTTTTCTGTGTACATGTCCCTCTTTCTGTGTATTTCCTACTTTCTCCTTCAGTGATATTCTCAGCTATTGTCTCTATCCCTAACGTTTATATTGGTTCCTCCAACACTCTGCTTTAACTAGCATTATTAGAGAAGTATTATATAATAAATACTTTTATGATCCTTTTACATTTTAAAAGCAGGCAAATAATTAAAATATTTTCTTCTAGCTCAGTATTTTCCCACCTCTCCAAAATTAACAATTTTTATTTACATATTTTTCTCTGATAGGTAAAAATTCTTTTAAAAATTTGCTACCCGCAAAGTAGTAAGTACTCTAAAAGCCATTTACTGGAATACATTCTGTTGCTTTGTAAGGCTACAGATTTACTTCATGTTGATACCCTTCCAAACTTCCCTGGAATTCTTCTTTGACAACAGTCCTCAAACCAGTTTATGAGCCTTACTTGAAATTTATTTTCAGATCTCTTTATCAATCCAAAGAGTACTTACCTAAGCTTGCTAATCCAATTTAGTCATCAAATTTAGCTCCAAATGACTATAAGCTATAGGTAAAAATCAAATCCGTCTTAAAGGTTTACTATTAATGAGTAAATCTGCCAAATATGCTGCAGGCTTTTAAAGCAATGCAAAATAAGAAGTTTCAACAATGTTTTGAGAGGTGGCAGCATTGTTGAAAACCTGCAAAGCTTTCCACAAAAACTAATTTCAAGATCTAATTTACTCTAAGTTAAACATATACTTGCAAATGTGTGATACAAAAAGTCACACTAATTCTGTATAACTACTATAGAACTGCATAGCATGGCAATCATTTGAACTCTATATGATACACTTAAGTACAAAGAACAAGTTCCAGTCACCCTACATTATACATACGTATATTAACTTCCTTAAATCAAATTTAATCACCAATATTAATACAAAACACTACTTAAAGTCAGAGAAGAACCTAAATACTAATCTTTTATATGTTAACTAAAAGTGTGGTAACTGAAAATAACTGCTAATAAGATGTGCATTTTTTTTAATTCCAAAAAGTCAGAGGCTTCTTGGTAATTGGCCATGAGATAGCTTCCTTAACCTGATCCATTTTAATGGTATAAAGTCCTTAAGTATTGGCTAGAAATATGAAGCCTCTACTTTCCTTAGCAGGCACATATATGGACCCTAGGATTTCTCTATGGTCTGTTCAGACCTTCCCAATAAATGACAACAACAATTTTTCTGGTCTTAACTCATTTTGACTACTGCTTACTACACATGTCACAGTGGGGTCTCATGTAGCTTTTTAAAATTCTTGTACCTTCTATAATCAGGAGTTGTATGTATTCCAGAATTTGCTTAATTAATTACTTCCTTTTAGAATTCTAGTGTTTGCACTCAGTGGCATTTTAATACTGCTTCTTTTCCATTTTAATACTGCTGCTTATACCATGACACGTGTCCTTTTATTTAATTCTTGATCTTAAACTCTTACCTTTAATATTTAATTCAAATTCTATTAGCTGACCATGTAGCTGCACATAGCTTTATGTCCACTGCTTCACTGGCACTAAAATGGGCATTTTGTCTAATAATGAAGCATACTGTTTTATGCACATATTCTCTCTAACCAGAAATGTAGAGAGCGGCATGCCTTGCTTTTGCAACATGCCTGATTACACGTGAGATTCCAGTTGCTGGATGATGGTAACCAGAAACACTTTCTGAGTAAGTGAATGAGTCCTTACCTTACTTAATGTAGTATTAAGGAGGATGAGAATGAGACACAAATCCTAGATTAAGTTTCTAATTAAGTGCTAATAACACTCTCAGACAAAAATTTCAGTAAATATAAGTAAAAAAAAAAATTAGCTCTTCAAACGGAATACCATGATGTTACTTAAAACATAATCATACTTTTACATTCATTAGTATAGGACCCATCTTTCACAAGTAGGTGTTTTGATGAAAATAAAGAAAGGTTTTTGAAAATACATATGACTAGCTTCATTATCAATTGGTCTAGGGTCCTGCTTCACCCATTCAGAAGTCTATCTTCTCACTGCCACTCCTTTCTTTCCATCTCTGCACACTTCTATACAAGAAAGGCTTTGAGGGCTTCCCTGGTGGCGCAGTGGCTGAGAGTCCGCCTGCCGATGCAGGGGACACGGGTTCGTGCCCTGGTCGGGGAAGATCCCGCATGTCGCAGAGCGGCTGGGCCCGTGAGCCATGGCCGCTGAGCCTGCGCGTCCGGAGCCTGTGCTCCGCAACGGGAGAGGCCACAACACTGAGAGGTCCGAGTACCGCAAAAAAAAAAAAAAAAAAAGAAAAGAAAAAGAAAGGCTTTGGATTTGTTTTTACTTCTGGGTAAAATTAATTGACGTCATTACTGTCCAAATAGACCCAATAATGCCTGACTTAGAAAAAGATTCCCAAGACCATATAGTCTTGGAATAAGTGAGAACATGTTTAATACAGATACCAAGCATTTTATCAACTGGTGTTACTTACAACTGCCATGGAGGTTCTTCTCTCAGCAACCATCAAGCCAAGTACCTACCCTCACCTCCATCCTACCCTGTGTATCATTCCCAACACTGAATAAAACATATGATGTTGAAATTCACCACATTACACCAATCACTGGGTAAAATGGTGACTTTTATTAAAAAGATTTTAGAATGTATCTCTAAGAATAATTGTAATAACAAAGGACAATTCCATTTCCCAGTTCAGCTTAGGGTGTATCTATGAATAATAAAAGACACACTATTCTAGGATTGTTCTCATAATTAGTGTTAAAAAAAAAGAATAGTATAAAAAGAAAACAGAAACTTACAACTAGAAGAGGATTTCTCTTCCATCAGCTCTAGATTATGTGGCAAGTTTCCCAATAAACTTGCTTTTTCCCGTAGAATATGTCCAGGCAACCTCCACTAAACAGCGTATACATAAAAAAAGTAAATCAATTTTACAATAATCCAAGCTGATGCAAATATGTATACAACTAAACAAGTATTTATTCAGCTCTAACTCTATATATGATATGCTTTACATCAGAAATATAAATGACTGCAAGGTTATCTACCATTCCAGATTTTGTACATCTCCCTCTCTCCAAATCAACAAATAATTTTGGATTCTACAATGAAAATGGGGGAGTGATTATTACATGACATAGATTTACAAGGGAATAGACTTACTAGAGAAAAGACTGCACTATATTCAACTAACACCACAAGCTCAGTGGCATCTACAAGGATCACTGGAGAGAACTGATACTCACAGTACAGATTCACCAGTCACTTATGAAACAGATCTTCCTCTTTATTTCTCAAACCCCTATGGCGGGGTTTGAGAAGCCCCCATTAATGACTTTGTGCTTTTCCCACCCAAAAAAACTGAACACAGAAGTCAGGCAAATAGAGATCAAATAGCACCTTTATTGCTGAAAAGCTACTGGAGAATTGAGATGACGTATAGGAGCCAAGTGGGCTTGCTAGAAATTCTGGCCCTCCCATCCCAGCCTAGACTTTGAGACAGTTTACTCAAGAGAAAGTCTGGCCAGGATAACAACTGCCTTACTGGTCTGTTAAGAATGAGCCTCATTACTTCTAGCTTTTTAATTAGTTAGCTCTCCCCAGTCAAGCAAAGCAGACCAAAGGTGATCACCCTCCAACAAGGTAACTCATCCACGGAAAGATGTAAGAGATGGGTCAAGAGATCAGCAGTGTTTCTTTAAGGGAGTCCTTCCCCTTGGATATCTGCAGGATGAGTGTGCCATAACTATCCCTCCCTTATACAGGCTGCTACTCTGTACATTCTGTGTATCTGAAATACAGACTGAAAGAGCTTACAAGATTTATTAATTCTGATTAAAAAGTTAAAATCCAACATTTTGTAAGCACATGTCGCTTAACAATAGTTTTCTTCTTTTAACCAGGTTTTAGCATTCATTTGAATGTAAGGATGCAGTTATTAAAAATTGTATAAGAGGAAGAGAGACATTTTCTAGCTCTATGAATAGGAATCTGTAATGACTGGCACCAAGAAAATTACTCTGATTTCATCAGAAAGTAAATGCTGCAAAATTTAAGCTAACTTAGCTTTGTTACAATTTCAATTGACAGACTTTTAATTACTATGAAGTATTTATTGTTGGCTAGAACACTGTACAAAGTATAAAGAAAGTCATGGACCCAAAAGACAATGAAAAAAATTGATCCCACAAGAAATACAGGTATCCAAGGAGCAGGGGCTGTTAGAATAAATATAAATACTGTTTGGGGACCTAGAATTTAAGTTACTAATGAGAGGTATTTCAATAACACACCTTTTCTCCTACATTCTCCTAATCTTCTACCTTGTATCCTCTGAAAAGATGCAATATCCAAATTGGATGCCCTGTGAACAATCAAAGCCATTCTAAAAAATAGAGTGAGCCTCTGGTATGTCACCTGTATACATACCTCCACTAAAAACTTCTGGAATCCCTTTGAAAGCTTTTAGAACCAATTTGAAACCTGGGAATACAAGGAGAGGGATTCCTTTGCTGGATGAGAGCAATAAAAGGCCAATATAAATATAACCTATTGAATAAAAACAGTCAAGCAATTACTCATTCGGTGAATTACTGTTTAGTTTTAGTTACCATGTTCATATTTTTTCATTTAATAAATATTTAAGTGTCTCCTATGAAGTAAAGAAAGAAAGAAAATACCATTTGTCCTAAAAATGAAGTAATAACTTGACAAGGTCCTAAGTCAGTAAGTGGCCTGGTTCAAGTTCTAAAAGTCTAATTCAAGTTCTAGAAGTCTAATTCAAGCCTAGTTCAAGTTCGAAAAGTCTAATAATCTAATTGATTATTCCAATTATAGTTTAGGGAGTGACTGAGCAAACTACTTTAGACCTGGTGGAAAAAGGGATAAAATGGATGCCACATTAAGTCACTAATCATCCCTGGAGTCTAGTTTGGGGTACGGAGATCTCAAAAAAAAGTTGTTTTCTATTAATTGTCTCCAATTCCGCCCCCTTCCTTCTCTTCTGAACCCAATGTAACCCATCTATTGATCTCACCACTCCACTGAAACAGCCCTTTTTAAAGTAGCCAATGACCTCCACACTGTTGAATTCAACAGTCAATGCTCAGAACGCATCTTATTTGAATTATCATCAGCATTTAGCCCAGCTGATTGCTTTCTCCTCTTTAAAATACTTTCCTCACCTGACTTGCAAGAAACCATCTTTTGTTGATTTGCCTGCTACTTCGCTGGCTGTTCCTTCCTCTTCTCCTTTGCTGGTTCCTCCCATGGTCCAGCTCCCAGACCCCTCTTTTCTCTTTTACATTCAGTCCCCTGGTGAACTTACCTGGTTTTGTGGCTTCAAATTACCTACGAAGTGCCAGGGACTCCCTAATTTATTATGCACAGCCCAAATCCTCTCCTTGCAACTCCAGGCTTAGATAACCAACTTGAAAGTTTATTAGACACCTCACATTTGGCATGACCAAAACCAAATTACTGATTTTCCCCCAACCATACCTGCTTCTGTTCCAGGCTTCTCCATCTCAGTAAGTGGCAAGTGCAATTAGACAAGTATTTACTCACTTTCTGAGGTTTAGAAAAAGCTTTCGAATTATCCTCAACTTTTCTTCCCCACTCCCCCCCTCCACATCCCACATTCAAACAATCAGCCAAATGCTGTCAGCTCTATGTTCCAATTATATCCAGAATCTGACCACTTTGCACCACCCAGGTCCATTCTACATTCTACACCACAATTATCCAATAATTAATAACATACATATCGTTGATCTCCAACTCAATAAAGTGATCGTTTTGAAATTTAAGTCAAATTATGTACCTCTTCTGTTCAAAAACCCCTTGATCCCCAACTTACTTATAATAGCCAAAGTCCTCAAGACTTACGTTGAAGCCCTACAAGATCTTCCCCCACCCCCCATGACTCTGATCTCATCTACTACTGTCCTCCCCATACACCCTGCTCCAGCCACACTGGCTGCCTTGCCGTTCCTCAAATACTAAGCAAGCTCCAAGGCCTTTGCGCTTAACCGTTTGCCTTCCTTGAATGCACTTATCAACATGGCTCACTCCCTTACTTCTTTCTGAGGACTTCTCTGACCATCTGACATTTATATTTACTTGTTTGGTTGTTTACTGTTTCCCCCTATTAAAATGTGAGTTTCATGAGTCTAGGGGTTTTGTGTTACATACTGGTCAATTCCCAGTGTTTAATATTTAGTAGGTATGAACTAAATCTCTGTTGAATGGACAACAAAACTGATTAAGTGTGTTAAAGCCAGGTCACCACTCTTAAGTAACCTACCTACTTTGCTCTGGTTCCTCATGTCTGGCTAGTCAAGAAGAGACTGGTTGGCTTTAGCCTGAAAATTACACATTAAGGACATAAGACAGGCTGCATTTGTCTCTACCAAATTTCTGGTCTCCTGAAAGTCTCCTAAGAAAGTTAAGGTTCAATGTAATGTAAAGAACCTATTCCGATCAGTTTCCCTGCTTAGGTAGAATAAGGTTTCTTCTGCATTCTTTCCAATTCAACACAACTGGGTAGAGAAACACAGATGAAAACAATTTTCTGGATCCTTCTATTAAAATGTTACCTCCCCACAGAATCTTCTCAATTACCTATGCTTCTTTATTTTCCCATCTTTGCCCATATAGTTAAATGCTCTGGTTGTTCACACTGCCTATTAACTCTGCAAATTTAATTGCATGAATTTATAAGTGAAAATTCTATGAGAGTTCACATGCAAGCTAGATTACATAATCTAAAATTTAAACCACTGCTACTAAGTTTCTGTATTCTCTGAAAGGGGCTTAATTTTCCTTGAATAACTGGAAAATATCTTCAAAATCTTTGGATAGGTTATGTAAAAGACTCTAGCTACAGAATTTAATCAATTGTGATAAGTTCTAACAAATATTCTCAATATTAAAGGCATTCTTAAAAGTCTTCAGAGTTATATTTCACTAGTGATTTTTACACGTATTGAGACACCATTTACTTTGAAATGAGGTATACTTTGTCTCTACAAGCAGGAAGTGGCACCAGGTGAAGACAATGACTACAGACAATTGCCACATAATCATTTGCACAGAAGAATTTGAAGTGTGAAATTCTTAAACTACTTTATAAGTTACAAAATTGAAACTCGTTAAAATCATGGTGCTATGGCAACTGCTATTTTATATTCAATATATATATTTAATTGAAAAGTAAATTTCCATTTAGTGTTAAGCTCAACAGTTCACACAAATTTATGATAACCTGTAGGAGTGAAATGTACACTTCACATCTGGTCACGGGAAGTGTGCCTTGAATGACAATTGTTGGTAAACACTTTTCCCCCATAACTATTCAAAGCATTTTATGAAGGGCTCAGTCAGATCGTGTGAAATTCTGTCTTTAACCCCATAATTCTTAAACCAGTAAAATGGCGTCAGAGACGGGATATCTACCCTCATTCACCAGTCCCAGAGTGTAAGTAAATAGCAACAAACGGACATTACAAGTTAAAGTCTCAAGCTAAAAAAGGAAAGAAAACGAAACGAAAGGAAAAGAAAAAGACAACTACCCTGCGTTACTCGTTGGACTTCTCTTCCTGGAGCACCCCAAGTGCCTCTACTGCCCCAGCACTTGATGGCTCCTTCTATGACTTCCAGGACCAACACTGTAGAGGCTTTCAAGTTCCTCCAGATTTCTAAACTATGATACAAACGCCTAATCCAACAGGCTACATAGATTCCAAAGTACAGTGCAAGAAAAACTTCTGCAACCCAGACGCCAACCAAAATGTACTCCTATCTTCCCGGAAAGGCAGAGGAAAGGAGGCTGCTAAAATATGGATAAGTGTAATTGGGAAGGTGAAAATTTGGAGGGAGACACGACTACTCTTTCCCACATTCACGGGGCAGGCAAGGAGAGGGTAAAAGATCTACCCACACCACTCTTCCTTCTTCCTCCTGCACAGCTGGGTGCAAGGATCTCCCCCAGAATGGCAGAGGAAAGAGAAGGGATCGCCACCCCAGGCTGGTGGCACCGTCCAGGCTGTCACTGAGACTGCTGTCACTGAGACCGGAACTCGAGAAGGGGAGCCGGAGGGTGAGGAATTGGGAAAGGCGGGTCATTCCCTCTGAGACTGGTTACGAGGAGATCCTGGTGGATCGGGCTGAGGACGGCAGACAAGCCCAGGATGACCAAGTCTTGCCCCGCGTGCCCGGCTCCCTCGGAGGAAACTGGGTCAGAGTCCGCCCCACCCCCTCCTTTCCGCCTGGACCCGCACTTTTCTGCCCCGGAGGCGCAGCCCTCGGGCGGGCGGGCTGCCTGCCGGCCCCGCTTACCTGCTGCACCCCGAGGAACTGGTAGAAGTTGAGCTGCACCTCCTCCACCAAGTCAAACAACTCCAGGTCTCCGCTCTCCCAGCCGCGCGCCGGCCCCGCGGCCGCCAGCAGCAGCAACAGCAGCGGCGGCGGGAACGGCACGAGCCGTAGCCGGAGCCGGGGGCGCGGAGGAAGCCGGGCCAGCCGGCAGCAGGGCGCCGTCATCGCGCGGGGCTCGGAGAGGTCACCCGCCGCGCAGCGCCGTCGGCCGAGACCAGGGACGTGGCGGGCAGCGCGGGCTTGTCAGTCGGAAGCACGGGCAGCCGCCCCGGAGTCGCCCGCCCCGCGGCCGGTCCTAGCCTGACGGACAGGCTGGGCCGCGGGCGGCTCTACCCTCCGCGGACCCCCGCCTCTCACCCAGGCCTACAAACAGCTGGCGAGCCAGCGCCGGGCGCTGAGGTTGCACGGGGTGGGAGAGGCTTCCCCTCGCCTTAGCCTATCCCAGGCCTCGCTTCCGGTGACATCACGTCTCCTAGCAACCGCGGGAGAGGGGGCGGGGCCGGAAGTAGAGAAGCTTGCGCCCCAGAGCTGGGCCTCCGCGAAATGCCTCTCAGTCGCTGGCGCGCTCCGCGAAGCTGTGCGTGTATTGACACAGATTAAGAGACGTGGACGGTTATAGACATCGCGCATCCACCTGGAAGATCCCAAATATCCCTGAAACAGTTACCTTCTTACCCTCCCCCAGATATTGAAAACTAAAAGTATGTTTGAAAACATTTATTGATTACAGCCTCTGTTCCACACATTTCATTATTCCATCCCCAAAGATAGAGGAGGAATTGAACCTAGGACTTGAAAGGGGCAAATCTAGTGAGTTGTCTAAAGTATCCTTTTGAGAGAGGTGAAGAAGAAATGAAATTTGAACCAAGGCAAAAAGTATACTTCTAATAATGAATTAAGATTTATAGGCATAATACCATAAAGTAGGCAACCTGGCAGAAATTAATAAGCGTGACTCAATCATAGTCTTAGGGGAAGTTTAGTTTATCTGCTTTAGCCGGTTTCCAATTGGTGTTCCTTTCCCAACTGAGGTCTTTTTTTTTTTTTTTTTTTTTGCGGTACGCGGGCCTCTCACTGTTGTGGCCTCTCCCGCCGCGGAGCACAGGCTCCGGACGCGCAGGCCCAGCGGCCATGGCTCACGGGCCCAGTCACTCCGCGGCATGTGGGATCCTCCCGGACCGGGGCACAAACCCGCGCCCCGCGCATCGGCAGGCGGACTCCCAACCACTGCGCAACCAGGGAAGCCCCTATTTTTAATGACATTTAGGCTAAAAACCTCCTCTCTTTCCCACCAGTGTCTCACCTCATACTCCACCCTCCCCCTCACCGCTATTGCTTCCTCCTGTGCGAACCTTATTTTCTTCTTAGCTTTTGCTCGACCAGTTTTGAGAGTTTGATCTCATGCTTTTCCCATCTTGGATCCAGCCAGCTGAATTAAGCTCAACAGGATAATGATAAAGCTCTCATAGTAAAAATATATTATGTTTGCCAAAGGTTAGAAAAACAATACCTGGATCCAGGAAGTAAATCTTACTGAAGAAATCATTCCATTATTGCAGAGTTAAATATATATATATATTTTTAAATAGTTAAATGAATGCAAGTGTATCTTGCTTTAAAATAATATATATGCTTGAATTAATCCCATTTTAAATTCATCATGAGGCTTAACTTTCAAAGATATAAGAGCAGGAGTGTCTCAGTCAGCAAGGGCTGCTGTAACAAAATACCATAGACTGGGTGGCTTAAACAACGTACATTTATTTCTCACAGTTCTGGAGGCTGGGAAGTCTGTAACGGGGAAAGGTCAGCATGGTCGACCTCTGGTGAGAGCCCTCTTCCAGATTGCAGAGGGCTGCTTTCTTGTTGTACCTTCACATGGTGGGAGTGCGGGGGAGGAGGAGAGACATCTAGCATTTCCTCTTACAAGGGCACTAATCCCACAGGGTGGGCTCCACCATCATGAACTCATTTAAACCTAATTATCTCCCAAAGGCTGCACCTCTAAACACCATCACATTGGGAATGAGGGCTTCAACATATGAGTTTGGGAAGGACACAAACATTCAGCCCATAGCAAAGGGTATCACCTTTTCTGTGTATTCCCAGTTCCAAGCACAATGCATAGCACATTCTAGCATTCAATTCGTTGAATGGAATCCTGTAAACACCTCCCCACTTCCATGCCTCCCCCTACAGTTTTTTAGTTTGATTTTTTGATATATCAGTTTTCTTAAAGTGAGAGGCATTTTTACCACATCTCTACGTTAGCTTACTGTTTATTCAATGATTAAAACATCAAAATAAAATGAGAGCAATAATCTTAAGCACTACTTTACATAATATCCCAACATTCATCTTTTCTCCTAATTTGACCATTAAATTAAGTGCAATATAACATTTGAAACTGGTGCCATATTGCCACTGATATTTTAGCGATCTGGTATTTCCCTCTTGAGCTCTATTCTTATGTTGTCCAAGAACCCCAAGGACTTCTCCATCTAAAGGGAATAGTACTCTTTCCAAGGCCAAGCTGAAAAGCAGAACTGAAGTCTATTCAATACAGCACTGCTATTGCTTCTCACTGCTATAAGGTATTGCTTTGGAAGCTTCTTCCTACCCAATTCCAATAACACTAGTCCACTCTGAAGTGATGTCCTTGTTTGTTCTGGTCTAGGTCTCTGCAAAGACCACAGTGCTATTTACATTTAGACTTCTAATTTGGCATCTTCACATGTTCAGTCTCATCCCCCAGAGGACAATGCAGTTGAATAAATCTTTTTTTGCTGAAGCCAGGACTAAGTGAGCTCACAATGAACAGCTGTTTTCTTATCTGGTGACATTTAATGATTCTGGGCATGGACTGATGAAGCTTAGCCTGGGCAGAGGCAATGTACACAGGAAGAGAGAAGCCAGTGAAATGTTTAACAGTCTTGTGAGTTGTGTAATGGATTGGAAATGTAGAGAGGAGGCCCAGACTTACAGCCAGCTTTCCCACAGAACATTTGCTGAATTCTGGGGTCGTGCAGGAGGCCGAAAGACTGAAGGATAGGAAGAGTAAAATCTCCCCACATTCTACCAGTGCATACAAAATGAACTCTACTGAAAAAGAGGAGCCTGCTTCAAACACACAGGCAGTCTTCTCCCTCAAGACATTTGCAATATTTCTGAAGTTATATGAATGGGAGGATAAAGATCTAAGTTTAAAACCTCTGAAAAGCAGAAGTGAATCTGTTGGGTTGAGGAGATAGAAACCTTGCAGTCTCTCTATCAAAAGCCCAGAGGAATCACACATAAGAAACAAAGAAACCAGAAGTTGAATGAATCTTACTAAAACTCCAACCCAATCCCTACTCAGCTCAATCCCTGACCCTCACCCTATTTGTCTATTTTCATCTCTAGGGGAAAATAACATCAACTCTATTGTCTATTGTTTTTAATATAAAAGTCTGGTACATAATAAAAAAAATTATGAGATGTGAGAAAAACAGGAAAATTTTACCAATAATCAAGAGAAAAAAATAGATAATAGAAGACCCACAGACAAGCCAGCTATTGGAGTCCAGACAAGAACTTTAAAATAACTATTATAAAATAGAGGAATAGTTTATAAAACAGAAGAAAAAGTGGACAAAATGGATTAGAAGATGCAGAATTTCAATAGAGAATTGAATCAATCGAAAATCTCAAATTTAAAAATGTAATATCTGGGGCTTCCCTGGTGGCACAGTGGTTGAGAGTCCGCCAGCCAATGCAGGGGACATGGGTTCGTGCCCCGGTCCGAGAGGATCCCACATGCCGCAGAGCGGCTGGGCCCGTAAGCCATGGCCACTGGGCCTGCGCGTCCGGAGCCTGTGCTCTGCGACCGGGGAGAGGCCACAACAGTGAGAGGCCCGCGTACCGCAAAAAAAAAAAAAAAGAAAAAAAAAGAAAAAATGTAACATCTGAAATCAAGAACTCAGTGGATGAGTTTAACAGCAGACTGGACACAGCAGAAGAGAGGAATAGTGGATTTGAGGATAGTTCAAGAAAAAATACCCAAACTGAAGCAGAGAGAAAAAAGAATGGTAAGAGAACAGAGCTTTAAATGTATGTGGTAGCACAGGGAGATCAGCTCGGTGCTTTGTGACCACCTACAGGGGTGAGATAGGGAGGGTGGGAGGGAGACGCAAGAGGGAGGAGATATGGGGATATATGTATATGTATATGTATAGCTGATTCACTTTGTTATAAAGCAGAAACTAACACACCATTGTAAAGCAATTATACTCCAATAAAGATGTTTAAAAAATGCATGTGGGACACAGTGAATAAATCTAGCACACATATAACCGGGGTCCTAGGAAAAGAGGAGAGAGAAAGAATGAAGCAGAAGCAATAATTATAGAAACAATGGCCAAGAATTTTACAAAACCAATGAAAGACATGAAACCAAAGATGAAAAAAAAATTAACTCAAAATAGGTGACAGACCTAAAGGTAAAAGCTAAAACTATAAAACTCTTATTTAAAAAAATAAGAGTAAATTTTAGTGACCTTGGGTTAGCCAGTGGTCCCTTAGATATGACACCAAAAGTATGTGACAGAGGAAAAAATAAATAAATTGAACTGCACAGAAATTTAAAACTTTTGTGTCACAAACAATACCATCAAGAAAGTGAAAAGAGGGCTTCCCTGGTGGCACAGAGGTTGAGAGTCCGTCTGTCGATGCAGGGGACATGGGTTCGTGCCCCGGTCTGGGAAGATCCCACATGCCGTGGAGTGGCTAGGCCCATGAGCCATGGCCGCTGAGCCTGCGTGTCCGGAGCCTGTGCTCCGCAACGGGAGGGGCCACAACAGTGAGAGGCCCGCGTACCGGAAAAAAAAAAAAAAAGAAAGTGAAAAGACAACCAAGATAATGGGAGAAAAATATTTGGAAATCATATACTTGATAAGAGACTTACATCTAGAATATGTAAAGGATTCTTGCAACTCAACTTTTTTTTTGAATGGGCAATGGATTTCTCCAAAGAAGATATATACAAAAGGCCAATAAGTATATGAAAGCTTCTCAACATCAGTAGTCGTTAGGAAAATGCAAATCAAAACTACAGAGAGATACCACTTTACACCCCTTACAATGGCAGTCATTTAAAAGACAGACAAAATAGAGGTTAGTAAAGATGTGGAGAAAGTGGAACTCTCATTTATTGCTGGTGGGAATGTGAAATGATGCAGCGCCTTGGGAAAACCGTTTGGCAGTTCCTCAAAAAACGAAAGATAGAGTTACTATATGACCCAGGAATTCCACTCTTAGGTATATACACAAGAAAAGTAAAAACATAAAACTTGTATACAAATGATCATAGCAACATTATTCATACTAACCAGAGTTGGAAACAACCTAAATGCCTATCAACTGATGAATGAATAAACAAAATGTGGTATATCCATACAATGGAATATTATTCTGAAATTTTCTCTTTTGCCCCTTTTTGGCTGTTTCTCAAATATATGGACTTAAAGTTCTAAGATATCATTGTTCTCTAATGGAACATTATCTTGTAATTTACTTATGCAAACATCATTCCCAAACATATTGAGTTGACAAAGGTTAGAAAAATATTGTTTGGGGGAAGCACCTTCTTGAAAAATAATCCCTTTTTTATTGCAGTACTTAATTTTAATCTTTTGAAGGGCCTCATAAATAAATGCAGATGTTCTTCATGTTATAAATAATAAATACACTTCTATCATGTTGATACTATGGCTTTTACTTCTCTGGATAACGTACTGTTTACTCAAATAATCTCATAGTGCAAAAGAATACAGATTCTAGAGCCAGATGATTCAGTATGAATTCTGGCTCTATTACTTACTAGCTGGGTGATCCCTGTGTTTCAGTTACCTCACCTGTAAAATTAGGATAATAATACTACCAAGACCATAAAATACTACCGAAATTGTTGTAGGAGCTAAGTGAGATAATTAGAGCCTGGTATATAGTAACTGTTATTTATTTATTTATTTATTTATTTATTTATTTTTTCTTTTTGCGGTATGCGGGCCTCTCACTGTTGTGGCCTCTCCCGTTGCGGAGCACAGGCTCCGGATGCGCAGGCCCAGCGGCCATGGCTCACGGGCCCAGCCGCTCCGCGGCATATGGGATCCTCCCAGATCGGGGCACGAACCCGTATCCCCTGCATCGGCAGGCGGACTCTCAACCACTGCGCCACCAGGGAGGCCCAGTAACTGTTATTTAAATGTTACCATTATGTTATGGAAGGTCTCCATCTACTTTGTATTAAGGGCTCCATAAATAAAGCTTATCTATTCTTAAATGTTTAGATTTTGTGTTTAAAGTCATTTGCTATTAAACTTAGGCTGCAAATGTCCACTTCACCGTAAATTTATCCAATCACTTGTCTGCCCAAGATGGTGGCAGACAAGACCACCTTTACAAAATAATGACTGGTTCTCAAAGTCAGTTTACTTTTTTTTGTTCCGACTCCATAAAACATATTATTCATGATTTTCCTGCCAAATTCTGCTTTAATAAATACCTAATTAAAAGCATGTGACACACATGAACAAGAGGAAGGGAAAATACATTCACTGATTAAGTCATTAAAGACTCATTGGTGATTGTCTTACCCTGAAGTAGCTCTGTCTTTTCAGGTAATGATATCTTCTGCTTTACATAGACTTTAATGTGCCTCAGTAGAATCCAGGTAAAAATTTCTTTCTCCTAACATCTTACACAATCCCAAGATTATCCTTCATTTTTCAAAGGTTTCCATCAACTCACTGAATCACTTTTTAAATTTGAAAATTAGTTTTTCCCCTTTTACCTTTAACCAACCAACAAGGATAGTCTCTCCCGACTCCTCCATTCAGCCTGAGTACAGCAATCATTGTATTTCCCTCATACACAAAAGCTCCAATTAGTCTGCAAAAGAAAATTTGAACAGGCCTCTTCATATTCTTCCAGGCTCAACAGGCTAGCTTTGGCATTGTGCCGTTGAGCTCTAATGTTGTTTGTGATGCCAAACTGAAGCACAAAGGAAACAGTGCAAAGTTGCTGATCACCTCGGTCAACACACCGCAGAGCTAAGGCATTAGATTATGCATAGAAATTCCATGCCTCATAAATGCTTACTATTAAATTTATTAAAAGGCGGCAGCGCTTTGAAATAATACTGAATTAGCAATCAACAACTCTAAATGGTAAGATAGGAGAAATTTAAATTCCTTTACCACACCTATGGCCTAGCTTCATTTCTCCCCACTTCAATATATAATCCTCTCTTATTTCTTGCAACCATGGAAGGATTTTTAGTGCCAAGACTCCATAATGAAAGTCTTTTAACTTTTAAAAAATTAAATAATAATATTTTCACCACCAGGGGGCAAAGAACATTTTTACAAGCAAAGATTATTTTTGACATTCTAAAGGAGTTACCTTGTGTGAACATAGTTTTTGTTGTTAGAATTTCAATAGCTTCAAATTAAGAGATACAGATCCTAACCGAAACCTTTAAATTTAAGGAAGAATCATGTTTATAAAAGAGAAAATGGTACAAGTTACCATTAACCAGGTGCCCTTTCATTCACTATCATTTTTAGATGCTTAAAAAGAAATTTTCCACCTCCCTTTTCCCTTTCCTTTTGTATGTTTGCACAAGAGGAGGAAAAAAATAATTTGAACTTTTGAAATATTAATTTAGCCTTTGTCTATGCTGGTCTTTAAATAGCTTTTAGCTCATGGTACTTTTTGACAAATGGTTTCCTAAGCATGTATTTCAGCTCTGCTTTTTTGTTAACTTAATGTGATTAAGTGATGTACTCAGGTCTTTACCTCCTTCTAAAATTGGGTTCATTGACTCAATTAATGCTTTGTCATTTGTTAATTTTATAATTGAGATATGATATAAATAACTGATAAGCACATCAATTCACCAGTTATCTCTTTTGAGACCTGGATATCCCTGAATTTACTAAGAAAGTACCAGAGTCATGAATAGACAATAAACAGAATTATCAGTAGAGTAAATTACTGTTCAGAGGTGAAAAATTTGGTCTAACACGTGTTAAGTCCCGTATCCTGAAGTTTCAGGAGATTTGATTATTTCTGACTTGTACGTTGATGAAAGTTCCAGTAACAGAAGTGAAACTGAGAGTTTTTAAATCAAGGTATCTGTGGTGTAGGCAAACAACCACATTTTATTCCTTGGCTTATTTTCTTTCCCCTCTTCCTGCTTCTAAGTACCTGCTGAGACCACATTTCCCTGAATCGATTACAAGGATGCCACTATTTCAAATCAGGCCTGAAGTAGAATGGACACACAGTGGTCTGGTAAGCTCTGCTACTGTTCTTTCCTTCCACTGCTCGCTGGGGCCTGGTCAGCATCTCCATTGTCAGCCACAGCCCCGCATGCCACCCCCGCCCCTCCCCCTCTCCCTCCCCCTGGCACCAGGGCTGTCTCCAGGGGGTGCAGAATTGGGCCAGATACCACCGTATGTTCACCTCCAGAACAATTTTGTCCAGATGAAATCATGTTGAAATAAATATTGACTGCAAACTTAAGGAGAAAAAGAAGTTGCAAAAGGTCAGCATTGAGGGTTTATTTAGAGGCACACACTAAAGAACATTCTATGACCCACCACTTATATATTAGTGATAAAGGGAAACGGAGAGACAAAGTGCGGGGTTTTTTCTGTTGTCAACTTGCCTTTTTTTCTATTTGTTGTAGTGTGAATTGACGGAATCCTTCTTTCTAGTGTGTCCTCAAGCTGTTGCCCAGCCACTGGCAGCAGGCTGGAGAAGGCTAACCTTTCCATTCTGAACCTTGACAGCCTGTGTTAGGTAACTTGGTGCATCTTTTCAAGTCCGCTCTGCCTCGTGTAAACTAACCTCGGCCAGTGACCAGTCCCACGCTGCTTCAGCCAGCCTCCTACAGGTGCACCCCGAAAGCTCCTTGCCTTGGGCCAAGTTTTCTGATCTCCTTTGGTAATGGCAAATGGTTGTTAATAGCACGTTATCTACAATTTTCTAAAGAGCTTTAAACCACATAGAATCTCTTAAAGGTAAAGACAATATTCTAAAAATGACTGAGAAAGGATCTCATACTACAGAGAAAGTAGGGAAATGGGTGTTTGGAAATTCATCATTAGGTGAATATGATTTTTTTCTTTTGCCAAAAATGATATGTGTCACTAATAAAAATTCTCCTACCTGGACTCTTAAGAACTTGTTTTAAATTTTCCAAATGTAGCTTTTCAGTGGATTTAAAGTCCCTTTGTTAATAATATAAAAACCCTTCATTTTCAGTTCGTTTTCAAGAATAATGATTTGACATAAGGGAGGATGGAAACTTACTAAGCTAAATTTTAGCAAAAACCTTTGCACAACTGCTGAATGGAAATGCAAAAAGAGCCTATGACTTAGTAGCAGAGCCAAGCATACACTTCTTGCATTTAGATCCATGTCTCTTTGTGAGGAATCTTTCTCACCTATGACACCCATTCAAACTAAGCATCTATATAAACTGAAATTAAAATTGGACCTTTGAGCTTCCCTGGTGGCACAGTGGTTGAGAGTCCGCCTGCCGGTGCAGGGGACACGGGTTCGTGCCCCGGTCTGGGAAGATTCCACATGCCGCAGAGCGGCTGCGCCCGTGAGCCATGGCCGCTGAGCCTGTGCGTCCGGAGCCTGTGCTCCGCAACGGGAGAGGCCACAACAGTGAGAGGCCTGCGTACCGCAAAAAAAAAAAAAAAAAAAAAATTGGACCTTTAATTTATCACAAAATGTTCAACCAGATTTCTAAATTAACACATCATTTTAAACCAGATTTCTCTCAATAAAAATAGATGGTGATAATATTCTTCATTTTTGGAGAAAATCTTGGTTTAATCAATACTTCATGATACAATGATTAGGTCAATTTTAAGGTTAACTTTTAAAATATTTTTCTCCATTGCTTAATTTTCTTTCAAGGCATTTACTTCTTCCTCATTGTTAAAACACTACCTTTACTTTGAAGGATTATATTGTGTGTTTATTTATTTAATTTTTTTAATTGAAAAATCCCATGGCTTCCCATCACACTTAGAATAAATCCCCGTTCTTTTAAACTCTCTGTAATCTGGCCTCTGTCTACCTGCAGCCTCACCTTGTACCATCCTCTCTCTCACCACACTGGTTCTCCTTCAGAGCACAACAGGCTCATCCCGTTTTAGGGACTTCGTCCTCCTTCTGCTCCAATACTCTTCCAGATCTTTGCCTCACTGGCATCTTCCCTCCGTTGGACCTGTACTGAAACTCTGTCACCTCTGGTAGGCTTATCTTAATCCCCTAACATAAAAGGGCACCCAGATGCTCTCTTCCACATCACCCCCCTATTCAATCCGCTGCCTAGCATTTACCATTCTCAGTTATCTTCCTTGTTCATTCATTAGTTGTTTATTGTGTGATTCCACTCACTAGAATGCAAGCTCAATGAGAGCAGGACTATGTCTATCTTGCTCATTCCTCCAAATGGTGCCTAGCCCATATTAGTCTTTCAATAAATATTGTTGAACTGAAAAAGAAAAACACCTTTCCTTCTCCGAGGGTAATAATCTATTGTATTATGGATCAGACTTCTAAAACAATCCAGTAAACTGGAGAATTGCCCAAGTTCAAGCCATAGGAGAATAGCCAGCTCTCAAGGTAAGCTGCTACGTGCATGACAAGTTCCATGTTTTACCTAGTAGAACCATGTGGTTCATGGTGGAGGATGTGATGAATTGACCTACATGCTGTACTGATACAAATCATTGGTTGCAGTATGTGGTTGGGTAACAAGTCTGAAGTAACATTGACTCCCCAGGGACACTGTAGGTATTCTTAGTCATTTTGATCAGTATATATTAAACTAGTCATGACTTTTAAAAACAAATCAGATTCTAATGTGGTGCCAAAATGAAGACTAGGTCCAAAAGTTCTTCAGTCACATAAAAGTTCTCACTGACACCTTGAATAAATAAAGCTGACAGGTACAATTTATATTTATGTTCTCCCGAGTGGCAATTGGACATGCCACAGATAATTCTAATTTTTCTCAAGATTTGTCCTGTAAGTTCTAAGTCATGTCTTCAACATGCAGAGCAATAGTATTTCTGAGAAGACTTAGATATGCAAATATGATCATTTTACACACTCACTGTAAAAGATTTTAAAGCCCAACCAATTCTTTCATTTAGTACAGGATTGCATTTTATGGAAACATCATTGTTTTCATTTATATTCCAAAGCAATGTGTGTTGATATTTCAGTTAATGTTACCTTTCATTAGCTTTTTCATCACGTGTCTTTTCCATGTAAGGTCATAGTTGTGGTTAAAGCTTGTTTCATAATGATGTCTCAAGCTGTATTCTTTTGACACAAAAACACTTTAAGCACATGGGAATAGTCTCATTTCAACAGAGAATAATGCTTGTTCACAATTTTTTTTTTAAACTTAAAGCCTTCGTGGTAGGGTTGTCATATTTAATAAACAAAATACAGGACACCTAATTAAATTTGAATGTCAGGTAAACAACAAATATCACATGGGACATACTTATACTAACAAAAATTAATTGTTGTTTATCTGACATTCAAATTTAACTGGGTATGTTATCTGGCAACCCTGGTCTGTCTTTGCTTTTTCCACTTTTGATAGAGACATAGGTTGAAATACATTCAGGTGGTCTTCCAGGAAGTGGTGATGTCTTCATTACTTTCTTGTTAGCTATTTTTAAGTGTTGTCAGATGTTTTAAAATCAAAATGGGGGGAAAATACTTGAAATAAATGAAACATCAATTCTGAAGACTTTGGAAACCAGGCAATAAAGGATTTCATTATATCAAACAATTGAAAAGCAAATATTGACTGAGCATTTACCATGTATAAGGCATTGTATTACAATATGCCACAAGCACAAAAGAAGGGAAAAAGAAAAAAAGACAAACTCTCAGCCTCTGGAGAATTTATATATTTTGTGGGGAAGATAACACAGATACACATAAAAAGATAATAGTACAAGGCAGTAGATAGTAAGTGCCAAAGGAGTAATAAAGACAAGAGGGTTCAGGAGATCAATCCCATCTGTGTCTTTGGAGAAAGAGAGTAGGAGAAAGGGGGTGTTTTACGAAGTGCTTTATATTCATCGTCCTGTTTAAGCCTCCTGCTATGGTCTGAATGTCTGTGTCCCTCTCCCTCCCACCCCTGCAAATTCACATGTTGGAATAATAATGCCCAGTGTGATAGTGTTGGTGGGGGGGCTTTGGGAGGTGATTAAGTCTTGAGGGTGGAGTCCTTATGAATGGGTTAGTGCTCTTAAAAAAGAGATCTTTAGTCTCTTCTACCACGTGAAGACGCAGAAAGGAGGTGTCAGCTATGAACCAGGAGGAGTGTTCTCACCAGAATGTGACCACGCTGGTGCCTTCATCTTGGACTTCCCAGCCTCCAGAACTGTAAGCAATACATTCCTGTTGTTTGTAAGCCACTCAACCTGCAGTATTTTGTTACAGCAGCCCAAATGGGTTTATACCTCCCAACAACCCTTTGAGGTAGTTATTATTATTATCATCACCAGTTTCCAGGGAGGGTCTACATTACATGCCTATGGTCACACAGCTAGTAAGCAGCATGTCTGCTACCACCTTAGGTCTTCCTGAGCCCATAGCCTCAGTGCTGCTTCTGAGACGATGGGAGAGAAGGCTGGAGCCTCTACTGTTATATGGAGCTCCTAGAGGTTTGAGTGGGAGAGAGAGATAAAAGGACTATTTTATAAACTAATTTCTTCACACATTGCCCTAGATATCATGGATAGAAATATTCATTCAATCACATTGGATTATAATGATACTAAAGAAAGTGTCAAGATTAGAAACACTGTGAAATCAAAACAAACTGAAATGAATTGGTGGCTATTTGCATGTAGAGGAATGAGAGAGCAAGAGAGAAGAGGAAGTATCAAAGATAGGTGCAAACCTGAGAATCTACAACAAAACAAAACAAAAACAACAAAAACCTGGTAGAACTAATAGATGAATTCAGGAAAGTCACAGGATTTTAAAGCATCAGACAAAAATCAGTTGTGTTTTTATACACCTAACCATCTGAAAAGGAAATTTAGAAAACAATTCCACTTTCAATACATCAAAAAGAAAAAAATATTTAGGATTAAGCTTAACCAAGCAGGTGAAAGATCTGTACACTGAAAACAACAAAACATTGCTGAAAGAAATGAAAGACACTGATAAATGGAAAGACATCCTGTCTTCATGAATTGAAAACCATAATATTGTTAAGATGTCAATACTACCTAAAGTATTGCATTGATCTACAGATTCAATGCAATCCCTATCAAAATCCCAATGACTTTTTTTTTGCAGAAATAGACAAATCCATCCTAAAATTCATATGCAATCTCAAGGGACTCCAAATAGCCAAAACAATCTTGAAAAAGAAGAACAAAGTTAGAGATCTCATGTTTCCTGATTTCAAAACTTAATACAAAGTTACAGCAATTAAAACAGCGTGGTACTGGCATAAAGACAGACATACAGATGAATAGAGTAGAATAGAGAGACCAGAAATGGACCTTCACATATATGGTCAAATGATTGACAAGGATGACTAGATGAAAGGACAGTCTTTTCACAAATAGGGTTGTAAAAACTGAATATCCACATGCAAAAGAGAGTTGGGAAACGCAGGAAAGACAAGATGGCAGGTAGAGGGACCCGAAGCTCACCTCCTCTCATGAGCATACCCCAAATCACAACTAACTGCTAAACAACCATTGATTAAAAAAAAGAAAGAAGTTGGACCCTTATCTTACAACATATAAAACATTAATTCAAAATGGATTAAGACCTAAACGTAATACCTGAAACCATAAAACTCCTAGAAGAAAACACAGGGGAAAATCTTCATGACAATGGATTTGGCAATGATTTCTTGGATATGGCACAAAAAGTACAGGCAAAAAGGGAAAACCAGTTAAATTAGATTTCATCAAAACTTAAAAACTTTTGTGTATCAAAGGATGCTATTAACAGAATGAAAAGGCAATCCACATTTTGGGAGAAAATATATATCTGATATATATTTTCTGGGAAAAAAATCATACATCTGATAAGGGATTAATAAGCAGAATATATAAAGAACTCCTACAGCTTAAAAAAAAAAAAACCCAAAAATGAGCAGAAGATTTGAATAGACATTTCTCCCAAAAGATATACAGATGGCCAACAAGTACGTGAAAAGATGCTCAATATCAATAGTAATTAGGGAAATGCAAATCAAAACCTCAGTGAGATACCCCTTCACACCCATTACAATGGCTATTATCAACAAAATAAAACAAAACAGAAAATAACTGTCTGTGAGGATGTGAAGACACTGGAACCCTTGTGCATTGCTAATGGGACAGTAAAATGGTGAAGCTGCTGTGGAAAACAGTATGGTGCTTCTTCAAAAATTTCAAGATAGAATCACCATATGACCCAGAAATTCCACTTCTGGGTATATACCACAAAGAACTAAAGCAGGGACTCAAATGGATATTTGTATACCCATGCTCATTGCAGCATTATTCACTATACCCAAAAGCCAGAGGAAAAAAAAATATTGACAGATGAGGGGATAAACAAAATGTGCTGTATACATATAATGAAATGGAATATCATTCAGCCTTAAAAAGGACTGAAATTCTGATAAATACTACAATATGGGTGAATCTTATCCATTATGCTTATCCATTGGATTATATGGATTATGCTTATCCATTATGAAGGCATTATGCTAAGTGAAATAAGTCAGTCACAAAAGTACAAATAACGTATGATTCTGCTTACGAGGTACCTAGAGTAGTCAAATTCAGAAAGACCGAAATTAGAATGATGGTTTCCCAGGGCTGCGGGGAGGGGGACAAGGACAGTTATTGCTTAATGGGTACAGTTGGGGAAGACGAAAAAGTTCTGAAGACGGATGGTGGTGATGGTAGCACAGCCATGTGATTTATTTACATTTATTTATTTATTTACTTATTTACTTACCTACTTACTTATTTATTTATGGCCACTCCACGCAGCATGCGGGATCTTAGTTCCCTGACCAGGGATCGATCATGTGCCCCCTGCAATGGAGGCACAGTCTTAACCACTGGACCACCGGGGAAGTCCCAGTAGCACAACAATGTGAATGTACTTATAATGCCACTACACGGTGCATTTTAAAATGGTTGAAATGGTCAGTTTCACGACACCGGGTTGGCCAAAAAGTTTGTTCGGGTTTTCTGTCGGCTGCCACCAAAAACCTGAACGAACTTTTTGGCCAACCCAATATGTATACTTCACCACAATAAAACTTTTTTTTTAAGATAATGTAATCCATAAGCCAACACAACTGTGCACAAATAAACTACAGCATACTTCTGATTATGGAGCATCCCTCAGCACGCCCTGTGTGGCAATAGGTGAGTGACATTTAATTGTCCGCTCTAGCAACCAAGTGAGGGCACCAATATAAAAATGGGTTTTACCTATTAGTAAAGCTTAATTTCTTCCTTACTTGTTTTAGAGAAAAAAAAATAAGTGAAAATAGAAGCTCTAATATTGTCTTCTCAGACCGCCAAAGGGCAGAGGGAAGCAGCAGTAGTTCGCTGGGTCCAGTGCTGGGTGAGTAAGATGAAGGCAGAGACGTGATGCTGGACTTGGCAACACAAAGGCCCTGGGAGACCTTGACAAGAGCAGTCTGGGTGGAGTGGTGTGGACGGAAACTGCACAGAGTGTGTTGAGGAGAGGTTGTGGAAACACTAGTGATTATAATCACTGCCTTCAAAATATTTTGCTTTGAAGAGGAGCAGAGAAATGAGAGGGGAATTTGAAAGGTGTTATGGGGTCATTTGAGGTGTTTTGATTTTATTTTTTCATAGGATAGATTACAGCATGTTTGGATGCTGGCAGGAAAAGTCTAGAAGAGTTGGAGGAACGGTAGGAGCCCGTCCTTGAGAACAAGAAAGGGGTGGGAACTGGAGCCCACGAGGAGTTGGCAGGGAGCGTGGTAAGGTGAGGCGTGTGTAGGCATCTGCCTTTTTTTTTTTTTAATGTTTCTTTCTTTCTTTTTCTTTTTTTTTTTTTTTTTTTGCTATGTGGGGTCTTCATTGCTGTGCACGGGCTTTCTCTAGTTGCAGCAAGCGGGGGCTACTCTTCATCGCGATGCGCGGGTTTCTCATTGTGGTGGCTTCTCTCGTTGCGAAGCACGGGCTCTAGGTGCATACGCTTCATTAGTTGAGGCGTTTGGGCTTCATTAGTTGTGGCTCATGGGCTTCATTAGTTGTGGCTCACGGGCTCTAGAGCACAGGCTCAGTAGTTGTGGTGCACAGGCTTAGTTGCTCCGCGGCATGTGGGATCTTCCTGGACCAGGGCTCGAACCCATGTCCCCTGCACTGGCAGGCAGATTCTTAACCACTGTACCTCCAGGGAGAACATGCTTGTGTGAGGAAGTGAGGTGGGGGAGGGGTTGTGCATAGGGAATTTGATGGGAAAGAACGTATAAAATAGCAATTTTGGAGCTGGGAAACCAAACACACCAGGGATGTAAAATAGGACCCTGGGCAGTGCTGAGTATCCTTTTGTGATTTGTGGTCACAGATTTGCAGTGAGACTGTTTTTTCAGTGGGGCCATGCGTTTTCTCTCCAGCACCGCTCTGCTGCTCAGGGACAGGCACAGATCAGGCTGAGGGTTGGTTTTTACCAGGCTAGGGCTTTGCCAGAGAACAACAGAGGGAGAGAGAGGACCAGGAAGTTCATGGGGTTTGCAAGGTGTGGATTGGGTTTGGTCATGGCTGATGACAAGACCATCATCATGGTAGTGGGCAGCTGAAGTGGGTTGAGGAAGTGATCACTAGAGGTGAGAGGGCAAGGAACTAAGAGACCACAGCATGAACATGGAGCAGCAGGGCTGTGTCAGTGCAGTGCGGGGGTTAGGAAAGTCTAATCTGATCCTCTTTTCTCCCATCTCGGTCAGGAGGTGTGATTTTTCCCTCTGTGGCTCTAACCGCACAGAAGATGACCAAGTTCCTCACCTTCTGCTCAAGGGTGCAGTCCAAGCCTGGGAGCAGCAGGACGTCCCCAGTGGGCGGGAGCTTCCTTCCCAAGTAAGGATAGCTCAGTACCAAGTCCTGTCCACTCCACTTCCTGGTTCTCTCAACCAAGGGTCCTTCTCTCCCTCCCCATTTCAAGAACTCTGCTCCTCCAAGGCTTTCCTCTTCCCTGTGAACCATCCTCATACCTGCTCTTTCTTTTCCCTGGAGCCCCGGCATACTCAGCAGCCCATGTCTGGATCTTTCTGTCTCACATCTGCAGCAGAGGCCCCTCTGAGTCTGTTTCTTCTTCACTGGGTGCTTCGGGAAAGAAAAACAGCCTTCAGGGTTCTAGAGAGAGCAAAAGAGGGGAGAAATGCACAGAAAGCACACAGGAAATTAGAGATACACCCTGTCTCGGATGGATTTTATCCATGAGCCTGTTGAATGAAGTCGTCAAAAAATAAAAACAGGAGTAGAGGTGGAAGAGAAGAGAGTGAGCCAGGTGTTAAAGTCATCGGTGACTAAGGTGGAATGATCAGTACAGCAAGATGTTTGATGATATGAACTTTGAAGGAGGGTGGGAGATATAACGCCTGAGATGGCATTTGGGGGGCAAGAAGGACTCTCCCCTCCTTCTGGTCCCAGGTACATGAGGCTTGAGAGGGAAAACCAGTCTCCACTCTAGAGGTGAAATGCTGCCCCCAAAGGGCAGAGAAATTTCCATTGGAGATGAAAGGTCTGTAAGGGCCAATATCCTCCGTCTGCCATGTTCCCCTTCACATCTCCATCACCTTGTACAAAGCAATGAGTACAGGGAGTGTGCTCAACAAAGGTATATTGAATAAATGGATGGGCAGTTAATTGAACCCAGTGTTTATATTTAAATCAAGTGCCACAACCCTACCACTCTTCTAGAATAAGTGGCAGTCTCAGCTTCCTGCTCCAGGATATGTGACTGCCACGGGGAGCAAAGGATGCTCAAGGGGGTCAGCTGCCTGTCAGGAAGACCCGCTCCCACGGAATAAGAAAGAGACGCTGGAATCAGATAGACTGAAATAGAAACATCAGCTTTCTTCCTGCTAGGCTTAAAGATCATGTTCTGAGCTGTGGTCATTATCTGGATCCCTAGTAGATCTCTTTCTTCATCCAGCCCTGGAAAGTTTAGGGAAAGATGAGCAGGGAGTAAGTCTCTTGATATCAGGCTGCATCAAAGAAAAAAAAAAAAGCCCAGAAGAGGCTGGACCACACATCCTCCACCCTTTCAAGTTACTTCTCAACTTTGGGAAGAAGTGAATGAGGGGCAGAAAAAACCTAGAAATTTCCTCTCGTATTTTTCTTTCTTACTGAGTGAGCATTTTCTCCCTTCTTTGAAAGGTAAAGGGGGAGGGTAAAGGGCTCCCCCTAACACACCCCAGCTTTTTATTCTCCTGATACACTTGACTGTATAGTCAGCTGAGGATGTGATGTTTTCCTGGGGAAGGTGATCAGCTGCCTGTCAGAAAGATCTGCTCCTACCATAATAAGACTGCTCCCCGCCCCCACCAAATGCCAACTACTGTTTCTTCACATAACTTCCTGGGAATTTAAATTTAAATTTTGTTCCCTGAAAGCTCTAAAACTGTAAGAACAAAAACTTTATTAAATGAATTGTGCTTCTACTAATTGACCTACCTTCCCACCTCTTTCTGTCTTTCCAAACTCTTCCACTGTGACCTCTGGACCTTATGGTATAGCAAACCAGCAAACTCCCCTATATTCTGGCTGGTCAACATGTGATTCATGGTACATTTTAAAACCAACACAGAACTAGCAGTGAAATGTCTTAGTCATTTAATAATTCTATGTTTAAATTTTTGAGGAAGTGACAAACTGTTTTCCAAAGTGGTTGTATCACTCTACCTTCCTACCAGTAATATACAAGGATTTCAATTTCTCTATATCCACACCAACACTTATTGTTTTCTGTTCTTTAAAGGTATAGCCATCCTAGTGGGTGTGAAGTGGCATCTCTTTGTGGTTTTGGGTGCATTTCCCCAATGACTGATGATGTTGAGCATCTTTTCATGTGTTTTACTGGCTATTTGCATATCTTCTTCAGAGAAATGTATATTCAAATTTTTGCCCATTTTTAATAGAGTTAATTGTCTTTTTTTATTGAGTTGTAAAAGTTCTTTCATAATTCTGGATCCTTTATATGTTTCCTTATCTGATATATGATTTACAAATATTTTCTTCACTCTGTGGGTTGTCTTTTCACTTTCTTGATGGTGCCCTTTGAAGCACCAAAGTTTTTAGTTATGACAAAGTATAATTTATCTTTTTTTTTCCTCTGTTGCTCTGCTGCTGGTGTCATATCTAAGAAACAATTGCTTAATCCAAGGTCATGCACATTTATGCCTATGTTTTCTTCTAAGAGTTTTATTGTTTTACCCCTCCCCCACCCTTTTTGGTAACAGCTTTAATGAAATATAATGCACATACCATACAATTCATCCATTTAAAGCATACAATTCAATAATATTTAGTACATTCACAGAGTTGTGCAACCATTGTCACAATCAATTTTAGAACATTTCCATCACTCTCTGAGAAAAAATCCTCTTTCATATAGCTACCATGCCCTATTTTTCCAACCCTGCCGCCGTAGGCAACCACTAATCTACTTTTGATCTCTATAATCTGACTATTCTCAAAATTTCATATAAATGAAATCATACAATATGTGGTCCTTTGTGAGTGGCTCTTTCACTTAGGATATTCTCAAAATTCATCCATGTTGTAGCATATCAAGCATATTCCTTTTGATGGTTGAGTAATATTCCATCGTATGAATATGCCACTTTTTGTTTATTCATTCATCATTTGATAGACATTTGGATTATTTCTACTTGTTGGTATTATAAGTAATGCTTCTGTGAACATTCTCTCAATGTTTAAGTACCTGAGCATATCTTCATTGCTCTTTTGTTTTTGAAGGTCAGTGTTGCTGGATAAAGAATTCTTCGTTGACAGTCTTTTCTTTCAGATATACTTAATGGTGTCCCACAGGTCTTTGTGTTTCTGTTTGTTTTTCTTCTTTCTGTTCCTCAAAGTAGATCAAATGAATTGATTTGTTTTGAAGCCCACAGATTCTTTGTCAGCCTAAATCTTCTGTTGAGACCCTGAAGTGAATTTTCATTTCAGTTATTATACTCTTCAACTCTAGAATTTTCATTTGGTTCTTGTTTATAATTTCTATTTCTTTATGTAGTGAGCCATCATTCTCACCCTTTCCTTAAGTTTTTTAGACATAATTTCCCTTAGTTCTTTGAGTATGTTTAAAAATAGATGATTTAAAGGCTTTTTCTAGTTAGTCAAGCACCTGAGTTTCCTCAGGGCCAATTTCTACTGACTGCTAATTTTATCCCATGTATGGGCCATACTTTCTTGTTTCTTTGCATGTCTCATAATTTTTTGCTGAAAATGGGAAGTTTTAAATCATATAATGTAACAAATCTGGAAATCAAATTTCCCTCCACTCCCCAGGGGTTTGTTGTTGTCGCTGTTTGTTTTGCTGCTGCTATTTGTTTTTTAGTGAATTTCCTGAATTAGTTCTGTAAAGTCTGTATTCTTTTTCATGTATGGATACTGAAGTCTCTATTTGGTTTTCTTATTGGGCAGTTAACAATTGTATATACATTTCCTTAAGTTCTTGGAACAAATAAGTCTGCCAGCCTTTGCATGCATGTTGGGACGTGGCTTCAACACTCCGGTAGGCTGTTTACAACTCTGCCTTAGCCTTCACTTCCTGCTTACACAGAGCCTCATGGTTAACCAGAGGTGAGAGTTTAGAGTCTTCTCAGGTCTTTCCTGGGCATGCACAAAGCCCTACACATGAGTGTGGCTTTCTAGATTCCCAGGAATATGTCAGAGCTTTTCAAAGCCTATTACTGACAACTTATGCCCAGCTTCCCTTTTAAGTTTGTTGGTGGAACTTGTTTGTTGTTGCAACTGTTACTACCACCTCAGGCAGCAGTGATATTAAACAACTGTTATTGGTTGTTTTCTACAAATACCCCTGGGGAAAATGCTGTTCATAATGTGTGAGCTCTGAGTCAGGTCAAATAAAGACAAGCCTTGTGAGTGAGACTTTCCAGGGAACTGCCAGACAGGTCACATAAAGACAGCTATTTGGCAATGGGGCTTTGGGGAAGCTCCAACATTCTATCCCTTCCAGTGGCTGCTATTGGTTTTCACTATGACTGCAGGTTTGTTTGTTTTTAATTTATTTATTTATTTATTTATTTTTGGCTGTGTTGGGTCTTGGTTGCTGTGCGCAGGCTCTCTCTAGTTGTGGAGAGCGGCAGTTACTCTTTGTTGCAGTGCATGGGCTTCTCATTTGCGGTGGCTTCTCTTGTTGCAGAGCATGGGCTCTAGGCATGCGGGCTTCAGTAGTTGTGGCACGCAGGCTCAGTAGTTGTGGCTCACAGGCTCTAGAGCACAGGCTCAGTAGTTGTGGTACACGGGTCTAGTTGCTCTGTGGTATGTGGGATCCTCCCGGACCAGGGCTTGAACCTGTGTCTCCTGCATTGGCACGTGGACTCCCAACCACTACGCCACCAGGGAAGCCCAGTTTCTTTGCTTGTTTGTTTGTTTGCGGTACGCGGGCCTCTCACTGTTGTGGCCTCTCCCGTTGCGGAGCACAGGTTCTGGACGCACAGGCTCAGCAGCCATGGCTCACGGGCCTAGCCGCTCCACGGCATGTGGGATCTTCCCGGACCGGGGCACGAACCTGTGTCCCCTGCATTGGCAGGCGGACTCTCAACCACTGCGCCACCAGGGAAGCCCAGTTTGTTTGTTTTTAAGGCTACCCTGGGGCTGGGGAGAGGAGGATGAGAACAGGGCAGGTTAAAGTGCCACAAAGCGCACTGTTTTTACCATGATTCAGTGCTTTTCTTGAATAAACACTCCTCAAATTATTACAAGCATTTGGTTAATTTCCAGAGTTCTGAAAAAGTTGATTTTGACCATTTTTGCTAGTGTCCTTTTTGCTTTTATAGAGGACTGAATTTTCAAAGGTCCTTACTCTGCCATTCTTGAAAGGTATGTTCCTATTTTTAATATTTTTGAATTTTATTTTGAGATCATTTTGGAGTCACATACGGTTGTAGGGAATAATACAAAGATCCTGTATACCTTTCATCCAGTTTCTCCCAGAGATAACATCTTGCATTACTAGAGTACAATATCCTACACAAGAAAATGATACTGCTACAATTCACTGATCTTCTTCAGATTTTATCATTTATATGTACTCGTGTGTGTGTGTGTGTATTTAATTCTATACAATTTTGTCACATGTGTAGATTTGTGTGACCAACACCACAGTCATGATACCTAACAGTTTCATCACAAGGATGTCTCATGCTATCCTTTCATAGCCACAGTCATGGCATCCCCTGCCCTCACAACTGCCAGTCCTAACACCTGGCAACCACTAATCTATCCTTCATGTCTATAATTTTTGTCATTTAAAAAGTATCATAGGATATATCATACAATGAAATATTATTCAGTAAGGAAAAGAAAGTATTGACACCACAACATGGATGTACCTTGAAAACATGCCAACCACAAAGGATCACATTCTGGATGATTCCATTTATAGGAAATGTCCAGAATAGACAAATATATAGAGACAGAAAGTAGATTAGTGGTTGTCTAGGGCTGGCTGGGATGGGGGAGAATGGTTGGTGATGGCTAAAAGGTACAGGGTTTCTTTTTGGGGGTAATGAAAATGTTCTAAGAATGAACATGGTGGTGGTTGTGCAACTCTGTATATACTAGGAACCAGTGAATTGTACATTTTAAGTAAGTGAATTGCATGGCATGTGAATTATATATCAATAATGCTGTCAAAACAGAGAATGCTATATAAATAGAATCATATAGTATCAACCCCCACCCTCCCCCTACATCAAGACTGGTCCTATTTTTTTTTAATATTTATTTATTTATTTATTTTGGCTGCACCGGGTCTTAGTTGCAGTACGCAGGCATGTTGTAGCATCTTTAGGTGTGGCATGGGGGATCTTTAGTTATGGCATGAGGACTTCTTAGTTGCGGCATGCATGTGGGATCTAGTTCCCTGACCAGGGATCGAACCCAGGCCCCCCTGCATTGGGAGCACGGAGTCTTACTCACTGGACCACCAGGGAAGTCCCAGTCCTGTTATTTTTAAACAAAAGTTTGGTCCCAAAGAAAATACCTATTACCAGAAGTAGTAAATGTAGATAATACCTACAGTCCAGAGAAATTTATATGTAAGATATAGTTGAGCATGACAAGAGGCAATTGGGCATGACCAAACAGGAGAGAATCCATTCTTGCCCTCTGAGGAGTGTGTAGCATTACCATTCACATACAAACGCAATTCAGGTGGGTCTCTTTTCAAGTCTACTCCAAGGATGGGATTTCACAACTCTCTCCGAGCCAAAAATGACATGGATGAAAACAAGCTGTTTTTCAGCTCAATTCAGCTCAATTCAGATAAGATAGATTTTTATTGGAAGAGAAAGCCAGCAGCAGTGATAGCAACACACAAACACGCTGAGCTTCACAACATCAGCTGCTTCTAGATTCACAGATAAAAACTGTGACTGAGAGCTTTTCTGTTCTTGGCACAGAGATTGAACACTCTCCTTCATATGTAGCTCTTATCTTGTTTTCTGTATTATTTCCCTCCCCACTAGATCATTACAAAGCTTTCTGCTGGGAGAGCCATATTTGTAGACCTCACATACTTCTTTTCTGGTGGAAATAAAGTGACTGTTGGTCTATAGAATACTGTCCTTTGATCAATGTTATCATGATTATTCACCCATGGCATTCAGTAGCAGGAAGCTTGATTGGGTCTATATCCCAGTGTGTGATATAGTTTCAAAGCTAGAAATTTGGGAACTTAAAAATTTCAAAAAGAAGTCCTAGAGGTAAATTCTTTAATAATTAAAAAATAACAGGTATTCTCAATGTCCTGAAAGGTACAGATTATTTAAGTGGTATTTAACCGTTATTTGAGAAAGAGAGGAGAGAGAGAGAGAGAGAGAGAGAGAGAGAGAGAGAGAGCAAGAGAGGGAGGTGTCAAGGTTATTGCCATTGTTCTGACTCTGGGTTCACTTCCACTGTGTATTGTGCTTTCAATGTAGAACAAAACTGCATGAGTAATTAATCTTTAACTGGCTGAACAAACTCTCTTCCACAGAGGCGTACCCTCTCTGACACTAGAGAAATTAACTACAATAGAAATGTTTCACAAGTCTGGCATTTCATAAATGTTAGGACAGAGATCACTCTCTAAACCAGAGGTTGGCGAACTTCTTCTATAAGGGGGCAGAGTGTAAATATTTTAGGCTTTGTGGGCCAAATGGTCTCTGTTGCAACTATTCAACTCTGTCACTGTAGCCTGAAAATAGCCATAGACACTAGGTAAGTGGATGGGCATGTCTCTGTTCCAACAAATCTGTATTTATGGACACTGAACTTGAATTTCATATAACTTTCAACAGTCATGAAATATTTTTCTTTTGATTTTTTTTTTTTTCAAAAGGAGTCTTAGCTTACGAGCTGGACAAAAACAGGTGAAGGGCCAGATTTGGTCTGTGGGGATTAGTTTGTCTGCCCTACTCTAATGGACGGAAGAGTAGAAACATTGAAGTCTGTGTAACAGAGTGGGTGGGAACCCACGTTTGGAGTAGGCAGAGGTGGGTTTGAATTTTGACTCTGCCGCTCACTAGTTGTGTGACCTTGGACAAGTTATGCAACCCACTTAAAACCATGTCCTCATCTGTAAAATGAGGATGGTAATAGACATTTCACAGGATTGTTTGAGAGTAAAATGAAGTAAGACATGTATGTTTAGCACATGCAAGGTCACACTGAGTCTAGTTACCACTATAATGAACGTCTAGAGAAGTGCCACAAAGCCTTCACTTCCCGAAAGTCTCTACCCCCAAAGTGGAATTTATAGCAGTTTTTTTTTTTTTATCAAGACAGCATCTATCAGGCCAAATCATAGAGTAGGTCCTGAGTCTTTAGTCTCTCACCCCACACATTCAATTCATCAGCAGATCATATCTGCTCTACCCTCAAAATATATCCAGAATCTGACCACTTCTCCATAACTATCACCCTGCTCCACGCCACCATCAACTTCCACCTAGACCTTCTGCTCCCACCTGGCCTCTCTATCTTCCACAGGGATGCTTTTAAAATATAACTCAGGGCTTCCCTGGTGGCGCAGTGGTTGAGAGTCTGCCTGCCAATGCAGGGGACACGGGTTCGTGCCCTGGCCCGGGAAGATCCCACATGCCGCGGAGTGGCTGGGCCCCTGAGCCATGGCCGCTGAGCCTGCGCATCTGGAGCCTGTGCTCTGCAACAGGAGAGGCCACAACAGTGAGAGGCCCGTGTACTGCAAAAAAAAAAAAAAAAAAAAAAAAACCAAAAAACTCAGATCACTTCATTCCTCCTGCTCAAAAGCCTCTAATCATTCCATTCAGGAGAAAATCCAGGTCCTTACCATCTAAACCCTTGGATCTCCTACATTCTTCCCCTTGCTTCTTCAGCTCCAACCATAAAGCCTTGCTTTTCTTCAAACATGTCAACCTTGCTCCCACTTCTCTCTTAATATTTCTTGGTATTTCTTTCTGGAACGTTCTCTTCCCAGATAACCAAGTGTTTTAAATTTTACTACTTATTTCAGATTTGTGCTCAAATATAATCTTGTTAGGAAAGCATTCCCTGACACTCCTTAACTCTCTTATACTGCTTGGTGGTCACACCACCACCTCCTGCCATATTTCGTGTCTATTTGTTGACTGAGTGCCTCCCGCCACTAGAATGTAAGCTCACGAAGGCAGAATTTGCATATCCCATTCACAGTTGTATCATCAGTGTCTAGAAAAGCGCCTGGCGCACAGTAGTTTCAAATTTATTGAGCAAATTATCTTATTATCTATGAATCTTTTAGAGTTTAAATAAATAAAAGTATTTATTAAACTTGCACTGCTCTAAAAGATTCTGAAAAATGAGAGCTTTTTTTCTCTAATAAATTTATTTATTTAGTTAGTTAGTTAGTTTTGGCTGTGTTGGGTCTTCGTTGCTGTGCACAGGCTTTCTCTAGTTGCAGTGAGCAGGGGCTACTCATTGCAGTGGCTTCCCTTGTTGCAGAGCAGGGGCTCTAGGTGCACAGGCTTCAGTAGTTGTGGCATGTAGGCTCAGTAGTTGTGGCGCACGGGCTTAGTTGCTCCGCGGCATGTGGGATCTTCCTGGACCAGGGCTTGAACCCATGTCCCCTGCAGTGGCAGGCGATTCTTAACCACTGCACCACGAAGGAATTCTCAAAAGGAGAACTTTTTGAGTATTTTTCTTGTATTGATTTAGAATACATATTTGGCTGCATATAAATAACAGCAGCTTAACGAGAGAGAAATTAATTTCTTTATTACCTAAGAGTCTGGAGGTAGGTGGTTCAGGGCAATGCTCTGTGAACTTGTCCAGATAACCAGGCTTCCTCTACTTTGTTGCTCATGGTTCCTAAAGTGTACTGCCCTTGTCTGAACGGTCCAACAGGAGGAAGGAAGGGGTAGGAAGAACACACATAGACTCTATTTAAGGACACTTTCTACAAATTGTACAAAACATTTTCACTCGCTTCTCATTATAAACTAATCCCATTATTGCAGCCAACAAAGGAAGGGGTGAAATATGAAGTGGGTGGTCATTTGCGGACTTAAAATTCAGCAGTTCTACTTCTGTAAGGGGAAAAGGGGCAAATAAATATTGGGGGAGGGATTAGTCTTTGTCCCAGTTCTCTGTCTTTTTCCATTGTAAAGAGCTCTCCCTCTCATCTTCCACAATTGTCTCCCCACTCTCATCCGTTGCTTTTCCTTCTCAGTGTGGATTCAAGAAAGTGATAGGGCTTCCCTGGTGGCGCAGTGGTTGAGAGTCCGCCTGCCGATGCAGGGGACGTGGGTTCGTGCCCCGGTCTGGGAAGATCCCACATGCCGCGGAGCGGCTGGGCCCGTGAGCCATGGCCGCTGAGCCTGCGCTCCACAACGGGAGAGGCCACAACAGTGAGAGGCCCGCGTACCGCAAAAAAAAAAAAAAAAAAAAAAGAAAGTGATAAATTCCCCCAGTAGAGCTTAGCCTAAGGTCATCTCTCACGGACCTTGAAATACCCCAGCAGTCACTAAAGTCTCATGCCTTTTGGCTGTCCGAGATTCTTCATGAATAGTCCCAGGACTTGTAGCCACATATACCAAATCTGTGCTTCTCTCCTGGGGCATTAGGAGGTGGGGAGTAATGTAACCCTAATATTGAATGTTCAGGAGATACACGAATAAGACTAACAGGTTAGTAAGAGAATTATGTATCTTTGGGAAAAGTGTTCCGGGTTGTGGTTGTTGCTTTTAAAGATATTTGGCATGTTAAACAATTATGTTGCTCACAAAAGGCTGTTTCCAAACAAATGAGGATTTTATTCTGTTTTCATTTTTTTTCTTCTAGATGATTTTGAGAGTTACCTGTCCGGACTTTGGTGGTTGCTGCTAACTACTCAGCAGCCATTAGTCTGCAATACATATCTAAAACAGGAATTGAAGAAAGTGTGAATATACATATATATATATATATTTTTTTTTTTTTTTTTTTTTTTTTTTTTTTTTTGCGGTACACGGGCCTCTCACTGTTGTGGCCTCTCCCATTGCGGAGCACAGGCTCCGGACGTGCAGGCTCAGCGGCCATGGCTCACGGGCTCAGCAGCTCCGTGGCATGTGGGATCTTCCCGGACCAGGGCACAAACCCGCGCCCCCTGCATCGGCAGGCAGACTCTCAACCACTGCACCACCAGGGAAGCCCGTGAATATAGTTTGATTTAAGCATGTAGTGAATGCTGTGGAGAGCGACTCAGTCACCCCTCAGGTCTCCTCCCACTCCCCAGCTCTCAGCTAAATCCTCCCTGGGAACTGCCCTCAGCTAAAAAGAGCCACTCGACCTTCCTTCCTGGAACAGCTCACAGCTGAGGACTAGACCACGTGAAGCCATCCTGCCTGGCTCCCTTGCCTCATGAAGGGCCTTCCCAGATCCAGAGCTGCCTGTAGGACTGCGCCACACTGCAGCTTCTCCCTCAGTCAATCCTATTTCCTCCACCCTCCCCACAGAGGTTGAGCCCCATAAGACTCGCCAACAGTTACTACAGTTACTACATACAAATCTCCATCTCAGAGTCTCTTTCCCAGGGAAACTGACCTCAGTCAGCTTCTGAAGACCCAGATTTGAAGAACAGTCCTATTCATATTTTAGTCTGTTTTTGTACGTCAGTCAGAGGACTATTTTATTTACCTGATTACAGGAAGAGATAATTTTTGGTGTATTTTTTTGTTTGTTTCACATCACAATAGAAAAAGTATTTTTGGAAAGTGTGAAAATAAATAAAACTCAGAACTCATAGTTTTAAAATTTGTGGTCAAGGTAATCTAATATTAGAAAATAAAAATAAATGTTCTCTTTCTCTTTTAGTAACTTTTAAAAACAAAGCAACAAACATTAAAATAATGATTTGTGAAAAAAAGAGACAGAATTTGAAATAAAGTAGAAGAACTGGTAGCAGTTATCTAAGCTTTACCATTATTCAGGTTCAAGTATGGAAAATACTTTCTATTTATATATATACAAGTATAGATATAATTTATATAATATATATAAATTCTAAGATTATACTGTGCTCTACAATTTAACCACAAGTTGAGAAAGTAACTAATGAAATACTGAATACTTAAGGGCCTCCCACTTTACACAAATATATTTAATTTTACTACCATATCCTGAGGTAAGCATTGTAGTCCCAATTTTATAAACATGAACTTTAAGTTTCAGAAAAACTTAGATCACTGAAACAGTATGTGGTAGGAACAGAGTCCAACTCAGATTTGCCTGCTTTTAGGGTTAATCAATTCATATGTTTTTCTTTTTCGGCCACACTGCACGGGTTGCAGGATCTCAGTTCCCCGACCAGGGATCGAACCCGGGCCACGGCAGTGAAAGCCCAGAATCCTAATCACTAGGCCACCAGGAAACTCTGCCTGCTTTTACGGTTGACATCATGATCTAACTTCATACTGTGTGTGGTTTCTGGTTTCTAAATGAAAGAATGGGCTGGACCAGACCACAGAGTCTGCTTCTAGAATGACAATGGATGAGAATTATGACTTTTCCCAGCTCACAGAAGCTTTCATTTAGGTCTACCCCAATAAGAAACAAGGTATAGAAGATATTCTTGAGATCAGCATTCCAACGGGGGGACACAGCAACCAGTGACTCCCTTGTGTTTCGTGGAGATACACTGGAGGGCTGGTGGGCTACGAGCTGTGTGTGAGACAGCTGCTGGAGGAGCACAGACCTGTTTGCTCGCTGCCTTTATACCAGCAGCCACGTCAGCATTCCAAGTAAGCAAAAGCAACTTACACAATGGTTTATGGCAATAATTCTGATACTGATGAAACCAGGTTGAGGTCCTGAAATTCTCTGTCAGTATTGGGCCTTGTAACCTCATCCCACTCAGGATCTCAGTGCATAGAAGTTCCCTTCTGTCACCTCAGAAACCAGAATTCAAAGAATTCCTAGGCCAAATGTAGTAGTTGTATAAATAATTTAAATTACATAGAACGATAACTTTTTATGGTGAAATTTCATTACCTAAAGAGAATTTACCCATAATATAACTAAAATACATTAACCAGTCACAATGGTTTTTAGGTGATACATTCCTGGAAGCTGAAAATTTTTAAATTTTAAATGATAACACCATATGACTCAAGCTGCAGAAAAAAAAATGTGAATAAGTTTAGATTCCTTGATCTAGAACTTAGTCAAAATGAAGTGGAGCTCTGAGGCAAACAAGGACACACAAAAAAGTGGTGTCTTTGTTTTGTCTTTCATACATAATTGTCTTTTATACATACATAATTCAACCTCCTACCTTTAGAAATAGGAAAGTAAAATATTAGAACAGTTTGGATTGTTTAGCTAGAAGAAAAGAACATATAGATAATATTCTAGTTTTTCTGAAAAAACAGTTTTACTGAGGTATAATTTGTACACAAAGAACTGCACATACTTAATGGGTGCAATTTGAAGAGTTTGGATGTATGCAAACCCCTGTGATCCTATCACCACAATCAAGGTAATAGTCATACCCATCACCTCCTAATTTCCTTGTGTTCTTTTGTTTTTGTTTTGTATTTTTGTTGTTGCTTTGTTTGGGAGTCATTGTTCAAAGTGTCACTTATGCTAGATGAATAAATTCTAGAGATCTGCCATACAATATAGTGCCTATAATAACAACACAGTACTGCGCACTTCAAAGTATTCTGTTCTTAATTCACTATGTCAAGAAGAATAGAATAATATGTGTCTTCAAAGCCTATCTTTTTTCGTCCTATTTTTCAAAAGGAATTAGGCTTAAACCACAGTGAGAGAGACTTATGTGATAAATAAAAGGACAAAAATGATTATTTTTATTCAAAAAATATTTTTCCTAATTGTGAAAGTAATGCATACCATGTAGAAAGTTAGGAAAAACAATGAAGAACATAAAAAGAGAATAAAGGTTGCTCAGATTCTAATCACCGAAAGACAATTACTTTAATGTTTTGGTGTACTTCTTCCTTCCTTCTTTCTAGTTTTGAGTAGGTAATATATTCATATGGTTCAAGAGTCAAAAGGAAAAAAGCACATACCCAAGTCATCTGGGCATGGAGTTCTCCCACCTAGATGCAACTAATATACATTTCTTATGTATCTTTCCAAATCCTCCCAGAATGAATTTGTGCATATAAAAACAAATGCATGTATTTCCACCCCCCTTTTTTCTGTTTTCAGAAATGATAGCATACTATGTACACTGTTATGCAACTTGTTTTTTTCACTTAACAGTAGATCTTGGAGATCTTTCATGTCAATCCACAATGAGCTTTCTCATTTTCTTTCTTTCTTTCTTTCTTTCTTTATTTTTGCGGTACACGGGCCTCTCACTGTTGTGGCCTCTCCCGTTGCGGAGCACAGGCTCCGGACGTGCAGGCTCAGCAGCCATGGCTCACGGGCCCAGCAGCTCCGCGGCATGTGGGATCTTCCCGGACCGGGGCACGAACCCGTGTCCCCTGCATCGGCAGGCAGACTCTCAACCACTGCGCCACCAGGGAAGCCCTTGACCCATATTTTCTTCTAGAGTTTGCGATAGTAAATTTTATCTCTCAATTTGACTGGATTGGGGAATATCAGACCACAAGACTTCATAGCCTCCATAATTGTGTAAGCCAATTCCTCATAATAAACCTCCTTTTAGATCCCATTGGTTCTGTTTCTTTGGAGAACTCTGACTTATACAGAGTTTATTAAAATAAAATTACACACATATATAATTTATTTACTCATTTCCAGAGAAAAATGGCAGGACAACAGGATCTCCCTCTCTCTCCCATTAAAATCTTAATAAATTAATAAGACATAGAAACAGCATACACACGCATTATTAAACTACAGGGGGGCAAAAATTTTCTCCATGTTATTTGAGAAGCATTATTCAGAAACAGAAGTCGTGGGAATCCTTAAGCAGATTTTGCAGATGCAAGAGTAAGAGAGGGAAAAAAAGCAAGAGGAAGGTACTGAGACAAAATTCTAATCCATGACTAATACATCTACTTGGGAATTGGGCAGAACTGATGGTGACAGGCATGTGATATTTGCTCATAAGGAAAGACACAGAAAGTTGCTCTAGAAGGGAAGTCCTGTTCCTCACCACGGACATACGGTGAATCAGTGAAAGCCAGACGTAATGCCCATCACACTGGTCTATTTTTCTCTTGCTGGGAACAAGGTAGGAGAGAAATTGGGGTATAATAAGGGAAAACTATCTCCAAATTTAAAAAGTCTTGACAAACTGAAATGAAAAAAAGAAAACAAATTAAAAACTACTACACAGGGAACTATATTCAATATCTTGTAATAACCTACAATGAAAAAGAATCTGAAAAAAATATATATATGTATATGTATAACTGAATCACTTTGATGTACAACTGAATCAACAGTAAATCAACTATACTTCAATAAAAAAATTTTTAACTAAAAAAATTAAAAACCATCACAAACATATATGGTACGTGGAAAGCTCCATGTGAAACAGTCCTCTGTTGTATACACAAATAGTGTCTTAGCTTGAACTGGAAGAAACCCTGCATTTTGCCCTCTCCTTTTCGTCAGAAGAAGGCTTGGGATGTGGCTGGGGGATAAAGAGTGGACAGCAGAATACCCCTTCAGAGCTAACAGTTTCTGACAGTATAAAGTCTTGGTACAACCTAAATGAGAGGCATAATCAGGACAATAGGCTTCCTCACCCCACCAGCGCCCCTGCCCCAACTATGAGAATGGATAGAAGTATGCCTGATTAGGAGGAATAAACTCTGATGCAGTTCTTTAAACACAACCATAGATGCGAATGCAAAGACGAAAGTCTACCAAACCTATCAACTGATACTGTGCCGAGGTCTGGGAACTTCTAATTGAGGCAATAAAAATGCAGAACACAGAATACAAAAATATCGAAGCCCAGCCATTAGGCTGGTTAATAAAAATGAGACAAGACAATCAATTTCTTTGTTAAACAAGAAATCTAGTAGAGTCATGGTCATTTACTCTTTTTATCATGCAGGGGAGAGAAAAAAATGCTAGTAATCTTCTACTGTTTTCACAGAACAATCTTACAAGTATTGATACTGTATGGAAATATGAAAATGTCAAACATGACATCAAGAGAGCATCAGAGGGCCTCCCTGGTGGCGCAGTGGTTAAGAGTCCGCCTGCCGACGCAGGGGATACGGGTTCATGCCCCGGTCTGGGAGGATCCCATATGCCGCGGAGCGGCTGGGCCCGTGAGCCATGGCCGCTGGGCCTGCGCATCCGGAACCTGTGCTCCGCAACGGGAGAGGCCACAACAGTGAGAGGCCCGCATACCGCAAAAAAGAAAAAAAAAAAAAAAAAAGAGAGAGCATCAGATTATTAAGTAAGACAATTTATCATAATTATAGAGCAGTTTGGAGATGAAGAACACAGCAGTGATTTCCAGAGTCTTTGTCTGTATTATCCTTCCAAGGATAAATTTATAATAACAAAGAACAGAACAAGTTAATATATTTATAAACATTCATGTAAGTCTCAATACCACATCAGATCAGATCCTCTGAACATGTTTTATGACATAAGGATGGTCACTCTTATGCAGCTGCAGTGGAGAAACCACCTCTCCTAAATGTCTCTTAGGCTCCTTTTGTTAATTACGAAGACTTGCATTTTTAAGGGCCAACTCTGGAATTTCACTCATTACTTAAAGTAACAACCAGGCCTGTGGGATTCAATTTTACTTGAAGAAGAGAAGAAAGAGATGAACATGATTTTACTAAAGAACAGTGAAATAAGCTGAAGCGTATTATAGAAAGAAGATGCAAACTGGTGCTTGATAAGGAAAGCAGAGAATCCAGGAGAACCACCTGTACTATAATTAGAAAACTAGAAGGCTCAGATAAATTGCTTTTAAACTAAGTAAGTAGCCTTTAAGACAAACTACATTATTCAGGATAAACAGGGGTAACTTATAATTATGAAAGGTTCATTTCAACTGGTAGGTTTAGCAACTTTAAGTTTCTATGTACCTAATCATTTAGCCTTAAAAACTGATAGAACTGTTAAGAGAAATAGACAATTCCACATTCATAATATGGTATTTTAACATAACCACTCAGTAATTGATAGAAAAATGGAAAAACAATTCTTAAAAATATATATAATTTAAACATTATAATTAATAAATTTGACCTAATAAACATATATTGAATACTGCATATAATAAGCACATCCAAAATATTTACAAAAATTGACCATATACTCAATAATAAAGCAACCTAAACAAATGTTCTAGGATTGAAATAATAACTCAAGCATTTTTCCCCTAACATAATACAATGAGTTAGAAACCAACAACAGCAAAAGAGACCTCAAGAAAATCTTTGTATGTTTGGAAATTAATTAGATACATATCTAAGTGACTCATGGATCAAAGAAGAAATTATTGTTGAATTAAAAAAAATAGTTTGAACTGAGAAATAATTAAAATAGTACATATTAAAACTTACGAGATTCAGCTAAAGCAATACTTGGGAAAAATTATGGTCTAAGATGTTCATACTAGCAAAAAGCTAAGAATTAATAAACTAAGAATAAAATTCAAGAAAATAGAAAAAGAAAAGCAAAATAAACCCAAAGAAAGTAGAAGAAAGAACATGATAGAAATAAGAATAGGAGCCAATAAAATTAAAAGAACAAACACACAATGTAGAGAATCTGTAAAGCCAAAGATTGATTTTTCAAAAAACCTAATAAATTTAACAAACATCTGATGAGGCCAATAAAAAAAATGACAGCACGAATAACCAATATCAGAAAAAGAGGACATTACTATAAAAGCTAGAAATACTGAATACAGAATAAAAAGTCATTATGGACAATTTTATGCCAATGAATTTGAAAATGTTGATTAAATGAACAAATTTTATTAAAGTACAATTAACATCAACTGTCTTAAGAAGAAATAGAAAAACTGAGTGGTTTTAAAACTCAAATGATCTTTCAATGCAGCTGAAGGAATTGAATCAAGGAAACTATGGGGACTAGATGGCTCCCCATTGAATTCTAACAGTGAAGGAATAAATAATTCTGATATTCTGATATTATACACAAACTCCTTCAAGACTAGAAAAAGAGAGAACACTACTAATCTCATTTTACAAGGCTAGTGTAAACTTGGTAATGAGAAAGAAAAATTATAGTCCAATATAGATACGAAAGTTGTAGTAAAATATTAGCAAACTGAATCCAGCAATATTCAGAGAGTATAAAACATGATGACTGTGCCAAACTCCAGGATCCCCAGTGGTCCCCACCTTCAGGTAGTTCCCACTGTATCAGGGTCGGTGTATGTGACCAACAGAATACAGTAGGTGTGATGGTGTGTCACTTCTGAGATTTGGTTATTAAAGATGTGATGGCTTCTAACTATTTTTTTTTTTTTTTTTTTGTGGTATGCGGGCCTCTCACTGTTGTGGCCTCTCCCCGTTGCGGAGCACAGGCTCCAGACGCGCAGGCTCAGCGGCCATGGCTCACGGGCCCAGCCGCTCCGCGGCATGTGGGATCTTCCCGGACCGGGGCACGAACCCATGTCCCCTGCATCGGCAGGCGGACTCTCAACCACTGCGCCACCAGGGAAGCCCATGGCTTCTAACTATTGATCTTCCTCTCAGATCATTCATTTTGGGTGAAGCCAGCAACCACGTCATGAGCATCAGAGGGAGAGGCCCACGTAGTGAGGAGCTAAGCCTGCCCAGGGCCATGTGAGTGAGCTTGGAAGTGGTTCTTCCAGCCCAATCAAGCCTCCAAGTGACCTTGGCCAACACCTTGACTGATACCTTGTAAGACACCCTGAGCTAGAATCACTCAGCTAAGTCATTCCTGGCTTCCAGACCCACAGAAACTGTACGAGATAATAAATATTTGTTATTGAAGCTGCTATGCTTTGGGGTAACTTGTTATGGAGCAAAAGATAAGTAATACATACAGTAACCAACATGGGATAATTCCAGAAATGCAAAGCCAGTTTGACATTAGAAAAATCAATTAATGGATTCTACCACTCTAAAGGAAAAAATTAAATTTTATCTCAATAGATATAGAAAAGGCAAATCAATTACAAAAAAAATCAATGGCATTTCTATACACTAGCAACAAATGGAACCTCAGAACCAAAAAAAAGGTACTTATGAATAAATATTAAAAACAGATGTGCAAGAACTTTATAGCCTAAATAAATTTAAGAATAGAAAAATGTGGGCTTCCCTGGTGGCGCAGTGGTTGAGAGTCCGCCTGCCGATGCAGGGGACACGGGTTCGTGCCCTGGTCCGGGAAGATCCCACATGCCGCGGAGCGGCTGGGCCCATGAGCCGTGGCCGCTGAGCCTGCGCGTCTGGAGCCTGTGCTCCGCAATGGGAGAGGCCACAGCAGTGAGAGGCCCACGTACCGCAAAAAAAAAAAAAAAAAAAAAAAAGAATAGAAAAATGTAGTAATATAAATATGTCAATTCTCTCCAAATTAATGAAATGCAATGAAATTCCAATAAAAACTCATAACTTTTTGCAGACTTGGAAAGATGGCTGTAAAATTTATATGAAAGAAAAGGGCCCCAAATAGCCAGAAGAAAAGGGGAGTAGAGATCGTGTTCTCCCAGATATCAAGATTCATTTTAAAGCTCTAATAATTATGACATGCCAATGTATGACCGATTATGACAGAGGCAGCATTGTAGATCAGTGGGTAAAGGATGGACTGTTTAAACAATGGTGATGGACTTGGTTTTCCTTTTGTAAAATGTAATATTGAATATTTACCTCCCATACATACATAAAAATTATTTCAGGGGTGAGGGGGATTATATTTGTCAGAGTTGTCCAGAGAAACAGAATCAATAGAAGATACAGATGGATGGATAGGTAAATAGACAAACAGATAGATTAAATAGCAGGATAGCTAGCTAGATGGATGGTTAGATAGATAGTTGATAGATGACAGATAGATAGATAGGTAGGTAGATAGATAGATAGGTGAAAGATAGATAGATAGATGATAATAAGGAATGGGCTCACACAATTATGGAGACTGGTGAGCCCCAAATCTTCAGGGTGGGCCAGTTGTGTGGGAGACCCAGGGAAAGCTGATGTTCAGCTTTCAAAGGCCATAAGGCAGGTAGAGTCAATGTTGCCGATGAAACGTGAAGGCAGTCAGCTGGAGAATTCTCTCTTACTCAGGAAAGGGTCAGCTTTTTGTTCTACTCAGGCCTTCAACTGATTGGATGAGGCCCACCCACATTAGGGAAGGCAATCTGCTTTACTCAAGTCCACTGATTTAAATATTAATCTCATCAAAGACATCCTCACAGAAACATCCAAAATAATGTTTGACCAACTATCTAGGCACCTGTGGTCCAGCCAAGTTAACACATAAAAATTAACCATCACAAGAGTTAAAGATATAAGTGGGAGCAAGAGAGCTTCTACATGTAGAAGAATATGTTTACAACCTTGGGATGAAGAGAGATTTTGAAAATAAGATACCAAAAATACAAACTGTGAAGAAAAAGATTGATAAATGTGACCACATAAAAGTGTAAAACATTAAAACCTCTATTTAGCAAACGAGTCCATGTTTTAAAAAAGAATGAAAAGACAGGCCACAGACAAGCCACAAGCCACTCAGGGTCAGTGTCTGCTTCTAGAAAGCCCAACCTGTGATATACTGTTTATGCAGTTGTAAAGCATACAGAACAATATACTGTATTATTTATAGTAAACATTAATAGTCTATAGTTCAGAATAGTGGTAGTGTGTGGGAGTAGAAAATACATTTCAGAAGAAGTAGTTTGGGAACTTCAAAAGTTACCTGTGATATTTTATTTCTTAAGCTAGTGGTAGGCATCAGTATGTACCTTATCATTCTTTGTACCTTTGGTATTTAAAACAAATACAAGACTAGGAGAAATTAAACTGTCAAGTTTATGAGATCATTCAAAGAAAAAGTGAAAGCCATCATTTTGTATTTTAACATACAAGTATTAGATTTCTAAATAAAACATCAATATCTGTAAGTTGAATTTATTGGCTTGAATAAACTGAGTATTAAATAAACCACAAGTAACTGAATATTTCTTTCCAGCCACAGCCTCTTTTAGACATTAAAAACTCACTGAAAAGGTTTTCCCCTCTTTACAAATGAAATATGCCTCCATTTTCTCTAAAGCATGAGAACCCACAGGTCTACTTATTGCAAAGCCATTAAGATTAGCTGAATTAAGAATTAATTTCCAAAACTGAAAGATTTATTATGTTATAGATTAATCAAGCTTTTAAAATTAGACTTACATATATATTTTATCACTCAACAAATATTAAATGCCCACTCTGTAACAGGCACTATTTTCAGATGACATGGTTGCCCGTGAACAGAAAACACTCTTAAATCATTAGCATGATTTGTTTTGAGTACTTTGTTACATCACCAAAGTATCTAATTGCTAATGTCTGACTTGGGCAAAATATTTCTATTTGAAAAGTCAAGCGATTAGATGAAAATCCCCTTGAAGACTGCACAGAAAATTAAGGAGTTAATTCCGTTTCTGTTCAATGTGGTAATGGAATTTCTTCTTCCAGACTGTTCACACATGTCTACTTCACTGAAAACACCAAGGATTATAAATTTAGAATCAAATGTTTCTGACCATAAAAGTTAACTATCCAAATTTTTAAACACATTTAAACCTGTACGAGGTCCAGGCAAGGAAAAACTCGCAAACAGCAATATTTATTGAAGTAGAAACATAAATTATGAGAAACCACCTGAAAATAGAGCACAATACTCTTAGTTTTCTTAAATTGTTGCTATCCTGCCTACTATACCTACCATCAGTAACACTTTCCATTTTAATTTTTTGGTAGTATTTTCTTTATTTTTAAAAAAGCTGTAAAACTCAATCAAGGCTAAAATTGAAAAGCACTTTAATATTTCAAAATCATGAGCCAATAAATTTTTTACTTTGGAGGATAAAAAGGATGTCATGGGAGTTTGAGGTTGACATACATAGTTTGACAATTTAATATTCATGGATGGCACGAAAAACTAACCATTTTAGTAAAATAACACTTTGAATGATTTATTATTTCCCAATAAACAAATAAATAAAAGCCTAAGTTGAGTTTTATTTTTTCTCTTAATTGTTAAAGTAGTTGGGTTTATGGCATAATAGTAATCTTGTATCTATACATTTCAATCCATATAATATATAAATGTATATTTATTTTGGGCTATTTTCATGTTATTCATACAACATAAGACTTATTGGGTGCCACTATGTATGAGGTACCCTTCTAGGCCTGGAGTGACCAAAAAGACTTGAGTCCTCTCCTCATTGAACTGTTAGTCAAGTAGAGTAGAGAGAAATTCATCAAATAATCTCCAAACCAATAAAGCAGCATGACTGTGACAAGTGCTAGGAAGAAGAGTTACATAGCACTAATCACACGCCTTAAGAGGGATGTTAAGGGCTTCCCTGGTGGCGCAGTGGTTGACAGTCCGCCTGCTGATACAGGGGACATGGGTTCGTGCCCCGGTCCGGGAAGATCCCACATGCCACGGAGCGGCTGGGCCCGTGAGCCATGGCCGCTGAGCCTGCGCGTCCAGAGCCTGTGCTCCACAACAGGAGAGGCCACAACAGTGAGAGGCCCACATACCACAAAAAAAAAAAGTGTTAATGGAATATAATTAACTATATAATGAAAGCAAGCCATGATATCATATTAAGTCTAATTAATACACATGAATCTTAGTAGTAGAAAGCTCAATAACTACATGAGATGTATTCCAGTAAAAATGACTTTGGCCTCATAGTATAGTTTGAGTTCACAGCTCTTTTATTAAAGAAAATTTACCTTTACCACACTGGCTGGCTTAGGTTCCTCTTCTCTAAATGTTTTATTTAAGACTAAAATCAATATCCTGACATTTGTTTCCTGTCAGTGACAGATTTTGAAAACATCAAGAACCTTAGGATTGTACTTTTCCTATTTAGCTTTGTGTGAATTTTTACCTTTTAAAGTATAAACTCCTGGTTTAAATATAAACTTCCACTATACTCCAAATTTACTAATTAAACACAACTCCCATCAGATGAAGGCAAAGGTATTCACTTTGACTTAACTTGATATCAGTATACATAAAACCATAGAAACTTCACAACTGGTCTTGTCTTTTAAACTCAAAAAATTCCAAATGCACATGCAATAGCACCTGTATCTTTTGTAATGTCACATAATGTCATCTAGTCTTTCTTTCCTGTTTGGGACTGAGTCAATTTGAATGGCAATGACACGTACATTAGGGAGAGCAAGCTGACTTAATGAGAGAGCCAGCAACAGCAATGCCAGGGATTCACAGATTCTGGTCTCTGTTAATTTTCATTAAGGTGGGGCGGCAGGTAAGTTTTCCTCCTTCCAGCATCCCCCTTTTCATTCCCCACCCTCCATCCTGGGAGGGATCTTTTTTTTTTTTTTTTTTTTTTTTGTGGTACGCGGGCCTCTCACTATTGTGGCCTCTCTCGTTGCAGAGCACAGGCTCCGGAAGCGCAGGCTCAGCGGCCATGGCTCACGGGCCCAGCCGCTCCGTGGCATGTGGGATCTTCCCGGACCGGGGCATGAACCGGTGTCCCCTGCAACGGCAGACAGACTCTCAACCACTGCGCCACCAGGGAAGCCCCAAGAGGGATCTTTTTTCAGTGGAAAAGAGAAGCAGAGCAAGACAACCCTTGGTATTTATGTTATAACGGTGATCAGTATCAGCAAGAGAAGGAAAAAGAGTTGACCTGGTGGAGGTTTTCTCTTCTCAGAAGGACCTACAATCCCCTCGCTCATGCTGCATGGTCAGCTTTACTGAGAAGAAAATCAAAGTGATCAATTAACTGGGATCGGGGTGGAGGAGAGAGCCTGAGTGAGGGGTAAAAAACACGAAGGGAACAAAGACAGAAAGAAGAGATTACCAAGTACCTCTCTGATGTGGCCTCTAAGTACTGAGAGGGGACTTGATGCAAAAAGCAAACTTGTCAGGGGCTTCCCTAGTGGTGCAGTGGTTAAGAATCCACCTGCTAATGCAGGGGACATGGGTTCGAGCCCTGGTCTGGGAAGATCCCACATGCCGCGGAGCAACTAAGCCCGTGCGCCACAACTACTGAAGCCCGTGTGCCCTAGGGCCCAAGTGCCACAACTACTGAGCCAGTGTGCTGCAACTACTGAAGACCGTGCGCCTAGAGCTTGTTGCTCCGCAACAAGAGAAGCTACCACAATGAGAAGCCCGCGCACTGCAACAAAGAGTAGCCCCTGCTCACCACAACTAGAGAAAGCCCACGCACAGCAACGAAGACCCAACACAGCCAAAAATAAATAAATAAATATTTTTTAAAAAGCAAACTTGTCTGTTTTGTGACTTAATTTGGCTTCTGTGCATTTGTGATATGATTATGTAAAAATAAGATTTTTCTCTCTGATAAGGAATAGTACCTTCACATCTTTCCAGATGTTATAGGCTTAAGAAAGGGTTTACACTTACTATTAATGCTGTAAATTACCTTTACTTTTCCCCAAAACCTAGATTTAGAATGGGACACTCTGTTTCATGGTAGCTGGGCTGATCTTTCTATTTTGATACCTTGTTTTATTACCATCTTTACCACCAGAGTTATCCTAAAGATTTATTCCCCTTGGAATGTTGTAACATATGATACCCGTTCCATTCAACACTTAATAACTCAAAGCCTAGCACCCTGGGTAGTTCCTACTATAAAAATATGAAATAATACCATAGCCATTGGATGAAAGCCAGCTATAGAAGTGAACTAGACAGACCGTGAAACTCTAGGCAGCTGACGTACTTATAGGCTCCTTGGGACAAAGCAGCCCTGACTGGTGGTTATACATAAGTTGCCAAGCTTCACGTCATGTGATCCTGGGCCCTTGACCACAATTGATTAGAGCTTGGAAATTTGCAAAATGCCAGCCGATAAAAGGCCTTTCATACTGGATTGACACTAACTAATATGATTTGTAAATATTTTCTCCCATTCTGCAGGTTGCCTTTTCATTTTGTTGATGATTTCTTTTACTGTGCAGACTTTTTTTGGTTAATGTAGTCCTACTCATTGATTTTTGCTTTTGTTGTTTGTGCTTTTGGTGTCATATCCAAAATAATCATGGCCAAGACTGATGTCAAGGAGTTCTTCCCTTGATTTTCTCCTAGGAGTTTTATGGCTTCAGGTCTAAGATTTAAGTCCTTAATCCATTTTGAGTTAATTTTTGTGAATGGTGTAAAATAATGGTCTGGTTTCATTCTTTTGCATGTGTCCAGTTTTCCCAACACCATTTATTGAAGAGACTATCAATTCCGCATTGAGTTTTCTTAGCTCCCTTGTCAAATATTAGTTGACCTTACATGCATAGGTTTATTTGGGGGCTCTCAGTTCGGTTCAATTGGTCTATGTGGCTGCTTTTATGGCAGTACCATGTTGTTTTGGTTCCTGTAGCTTCATCTAATTCTTCAGTGAGGCTAGACTGTGCTGACATGGTTTCTAGGTCTTTCTGAGTTCCCCCATCATCTGAGATAAACTCTGTTGTTCTCTCTTCCTTCCAACCTGAAAGGGCCTTATTAATATAAGTGTACAGAAGAGCATGAATACTTGGCCTATAGACTCACAGAGTCTTAGAATGATAGGACTAAAAAGAATCTGAGAGGTCAAACCTCACCTCAAAAGAAAGCATAAGATCCAATCATTATGTTGTACACCTGAACTAATATAATGTTATATGTCAATTATATCTAAAAAACAAAAAAAGAGAGAAAGAAAGTGGAAGTGGAAACCCAACATATAAACAAAGTGAAAGCAGAACTGCTGTGGGTGAAGAAGGAGTGGGCAGATAGGAACCCAGCTGGTCAATATTCCCTTTCTCCTATCCTGAGGGCACTTACTGGAAAACATCTTGAAAACTACAACTGTAGTCCAACCCTGGTATTTTATTTTATTTTATTATTTTTTATTGAACTATAGTTGATTTACAATGTTGTTGCTTCCAGGTGTACAGCAAAGTGATTCAGTTATATATTCAGATTCTTTTCCATTATAGGTTATTACAAGATAATTACAAGATAATGAATACAGTTCCCTGTGCTATATAGTAAATCCTTTTTGTTTACCTATTTTATATATAGTAGTGTGTATATGTTAATCCCAAACTCCTGATTTATCCCTCCCCCACTTTCCCCTTTGGTAACCATAAGTTTGCTTTCTATGTCTGTGAGTCTATTTCTGTCTTGCAAATAAGTTAATTTGTATTATTTTTTAGATTCAACATGTAAGTGATATCATATAATATTTGTGTCTCCTTGTCTGACTTACTTCACTTAGCATGATAATCTCTAGGTCCATCCACATTGCTGCAAATGGCAGCATTTCATTCCTTTTTATGGCTGAGTAGTGTTCCATTGTGTATACACACCACATCTTCTTTATCCATTCATCTGTTGATGGACAGTTAGGTTGCTTCCATGTCTTGGCTATTGTAAATAGTTCTGCTATGAACACTGGGGTGCATGTATCTTTTTGAATTAGAGTTTTCACCCTTTCCAGATATATGCCCAGGAGTGAGATTGCTGGATCATATGGTAGATCTGTTTTTAGTTTTTTTAAGGAACCTCATACTGTTTTTCATAGTGGTTGCACCAATTTACATTTCCACCAACAGTGTAGGAGCAACCCTGGTATTTTATAAATGAGGCACCCATAATGTTAAATAACTTGTCCATGTTCCTTAAAATAAATAAAGTACAATAAATAAACAAACAAACAAATAAATAAAACTTGTCCAAATTCCCACTGTTAGTGTCCAGCAACAAGGACCAGAACCCACTTACCTAATCCCCCCCCTCAATGTTCTTTCTACCAGATTCCATTCACCTGAACCCACTGAAGTGGCTCCACCATCATAGTGGGTAGGAGAACTCAGAAGGCATTACCAAGTATTTTCCTTCAGAAACAATAAATTGCTCTCCCCAATCACGCTTTGCCTCGTAAAGTCTACTATGTGATCGTGTCTGATTCTAACTTTGGTGCCTAGAGAGCTTTGCCATTATGCCCTGTAAGAAACTATTGTATCATATGGAGACCTGAAGTTATTCTTCTACTCAAGCCCCTGTTGGCTAGAATGTGAGTCCTCTGAAGGCAGGGACTCTGCCTCATTCACCTTTCATCTCCAGAATCTAGGTCATTAATAGTAGATGAATGTTCCTGTCACACACAGGAAGTGGCAAGGGCCAAAGAGGAATGGCATGTATGTTTAGGAGACAATCCTGTGGGCAAATCATAGAAAAAAACAAAAAATCAAGGAACTGTGTCTGAAATATAAAAATACAAGTTATTTTAAAATTTAGTGATAGATAATTGAAATTAATGAGCTATCGTTGATCACAGAATAGTACACCTCATTGGTGGTACTCAGTAAGTATTTTTAAATTAATGAATGAGAGAATATTAGATACAAGATAATCTGGAAGTCCTCTTGGAATTGTTCAAGAAAGTCAGATGGGTGGTCTGGGAGTACTTTTGTTTGTTTGGTATGAGATGTGGGTCTTTAAAGCACATAATTTAGGGACTTCCCTGGCTGTCCAGTGGTTAAGACTCTGCAATTACACTGCAGGGGCCAAAAAAAAAATTAATAATAATAATAAAATAAATAAATAAAGCACATAATTTAGAAGATATGAATTATAGACCTAGAGATTATCATACTAAGTTAAGTAACTCAGACAGAGAAAGACAAATATCATATGATATCACTTACATGTGGAATCTTAAAAAATGATACAAATAGGGCTTCCCTGGTGGCGCAGTGGTTGAGAGTCCACCTGCCGATGCAGGGGACACGGGTTCGTGCCCCGGTCCGGGAAGATCCCACATGCCGCGGAGCGGCTGGTCCCATGAGCCATGGCCACTGAGCCTGCGCGTCCGGAGCCTGTGCTCCACAACGGGAGAGGCCACAACAGTGAGAGGCCCGCATACCGCAAAAAAAAAAAAAAAAAAAAAAAAGATGCAAATGAACTTATTTACAAAACAGAAATAGAGTCACAGATGTAGAAAACAAACTTATGGTTACCGGGGGGAGAGTGGGGGGAGGGATAAATCGGGAGATTGGGATTGACATGGACACACTACTATACATAAAATAGATAACTAATAAGGACTTACTGTATATCACAGGGAATTCTACCCAATACTCTGTAGTGACCTATATGGGAAAAGAATCTAAAAAAGAGTGGATATGTGTATATGTATAACTGATTCACTTTGCTATACAGCAGAAACTAACACAACATTGTAAATCAACTTTACTCCAATAAAAATTTTTTTCTTAAAAAGAAGATATGAAGTAAGAAACCAAAGTACTGCCAAGTCAGAAAATAATCCTGTGAGCATAGTTTAGCCTTCTTAGACCACTGCGTAGGGAACCAGGGCCGGGCTTGAGATCTGTTGTCTCACCCGTTAGTGCTTCTAATGGATGGAACCCATTGTTGAGATCCCCTAGGAAGCTTCTTTTGAGCTGCCTTCCCTTTGCTTTCCTCCCTGATGCTCCCATTATGCCTTACAAAATTCTATCATCGATTCTTCTTTTCCAAGTGAAAATAGCATATTCATTTTTTAAAAAACAAAATCCTCATTATAAACACGCAAACAATCCAGAATAGCATTAAGAAGAAATCACAAATCCCCTGACATCCCATTGGAAGTCATTATTAACAGTATTTCTTTATGTACCTCGTTTCCACAACAGACTGGAGTTCTCTGAAAGCAATGACTATTTCTTCTTAACTTTGTATCCATGACACTTAGTAACATAATAGGTGCTCAATCAGTGTTTAGTGGTGGGATAAATGAATGATCAACTTTGTTACACTCTGGATATGCAGTTGCTGTCCTCAGGGAGCTTGAGGTCAGAGGGAAAGAAAACAATGAAATAGGTGAAATTCTGACAATAGGAACAGAGTGCTATGGGGTCAGCTAAGAGATAGTGATCATTTCTGCCTGGCAGGGTAAAAAGACACATTAAAGCTGGGCCTCTATGAAGAATTGCATTTTGCTAAATTAAAAACAATCAAGATATTTCAGAGAGTGGATATGAAAAACAGACACAGAACTGTTATGAGCACAGCATGTTCTCATAACCTGGTGTGTGGAGAACATAGGGCTCTTGGGAAAGAGAGTTGGAAAGTAAGGAAATTAGCACTTGTGAAGCACTTATGTGTCATGTACTTGGTACTTTGTGTCATTAACTTTCCTACAAGAATGTCGTGAGGTAGTAATGAGACGCATTACTACGCATTAATGGATATAGATGAGGAGGTGCTAGAGGGGGTGAGCCCATTTTGCAAAGGGCCTTGAAGGTCACCCAGTCAGGGTTATGTAAAAACGTTAGGCAGAGGAATGACATAATCAGAGCCGTGTAATTTTTTTCATTTATAACTACCTTAACAAGACATGCTTTTTCTTATCACCCTTAGCGACTGAGTTCACCATTCTCCTCCCATAAATTGAGTCACCAGTATCTTAAATGTGGCTTAATGTTATTTCATGTATTCTTTTTTACAGATGGAAGATATCTTTGATAATATTATGCCTATTCAGATGTGTTCCAGACCTGTTTCTACGACACTCTATAAATAGTAATATTTAAATTTTGTTTTTAAAGCATCTGCTCACTTTTTTAGCTCTTCTCTTTTTGAGCTCCCCTCATTTTATTAGGGACCTGTTATTTGTGTCTCAACTGAATGGGTCCAAATGCTTTTTCTTTTCAATTAGTTTCTTTCATCGTATCATAAATCTTGCTCAATGCCTTAAACTTCCACATTTCTCATTAGAATGCAGCTTGGATTCTACTTTTCTGTTGTTTCTTTGTGTATGCATCCAAACATCACGTGTCATCTATTGCTTTTCATCACAGGCTTTGCTTAATTCTAACTGTGTCTGTGAACTCATGTACTGCTACCTTTCGTAATAAGAAGTTTCTCTGCTTTACTGTTTTCTTCCCTCCCTCCCTCCCTCCCACCCTTCCTTCCTTCCTTCCTTCCTTCCTTACTCTCTCTCTCTTTTATGTTGTTACTCCAACCTGAAGAAGATCTGCTTATCTGTATAAGGCATCTGTCTGTAGTGCTCATTTCTTCTGTTTACTTACTGACTTATTATCTAACTCTTAGGAACAAACTGATTCTAAGGGAATCACATCCTTGCTTCTTTGTAGGTGGCCACTAAGAGAATTGTGAGATCACATTTTTCTTACAATTATCAAATGAATAGACAAAAGGATGTAAAACATCTGGACTCTGGGGTAAGCATTTGGTAGCATATGCATTAGAGAGATGGAGATGAATTCCTTTGGTTACTGATACTACGAAATGTATCTTAGATAAGACTGTAAACAATGAATACTTTAAAGTGAAGCAGCATGTGAGTGAGCGATTTTGGTTTAGATTAGCAGACCTGGTAGGGTTTAAGGTCAAACCCAGCTTTGTTTAACATCTTCATAAATAATCTAGAAGACTGATTTAAAAGAACCCGTTATTACGTGTTAAAGTGACTTCAAGGTGGGAGGTATTAAACATCATATGAGGAAAAACACTAGAAAAGATGGACAGATAGAATGAGAAATGCCGCCCCCCCCCCCCGGTTAATCAGGAAAAGTAGAAAATGATAGCTTTTATGGGAACAATTTCAAGTCAAATTACTCAAAGGAAAACAACACAAGTAAAGGAAGAACAGTGTTGGAAGAGGCCACAGAAGGCAATCTGTAACATGGTACAGAAGCTAAAATGATCATTATTATGTAGAGTTCTTGTAAAATGACTCTGTTTTCTATCAAGGGTACATGTAATTTGCTGACCTAAATGCCAATATGAAACAGAACCATTAAGATTTTCATGCTAGTCATAAAAATCATATACCCCAAATCATGCATTTTGTACTCACTTTTTGTTTTATTAAAAAGTTACCATTTAGAAAGACTGACTTGGGGGGGGTTCACAGTGGAAAGGAACCTTAACACATGTCTAGGTTCATGGAACCCTCACCACACTCAGGTGACAGAAGACCTCCATCTTTCCCAAACACTGCTTTTTGCAGCTTGCCTCCTACCCCAGACCTCTGGCAACCACTTATTTCCTCTGCTACTATAGTTTTGCCTCTTGAGAGTGTCATGTACATGAAATCATTTATTATATAAATTTCCATGTAAATAAAATCATTTATTATATAACTTTGAGGTGGATTTTTTTCAATTGTGGTAAAACATGCATCTTAATCACTTTTAAGTGTACACTCCAAGTGTTATCCATATGTACACTGTTGCACAACACTCCTCTAGAACTTTTTCGTCTTGCAAAACTGAAAGTCTATATCCATTGAACAATTCCCCTTTCCCCCTCCCCGAAGGCCCTGGAAACCACCATTCTACTTTCTGTTTCTAAGAGTTTGACTATTTTAGATTCCTCATACAAGGGGGATCATGTAGAATTTGTCTTTCTGTGACTGGTTTATCTCACTTAGCGTAATGTCCTCAAGATTCATCCCTGTTGTAGCATGTAACAGGTTTTCCTTCCTGTTTTAAGGTTGAATAATATTCAATTGCATGGATATTCCACATTTCCTTTATCCATTTATCTCTTCATAGACATTTAAGTTGCTTCCACCTTTTGGCTATTGTGAATAATGCTGCAATGAACATGGGTGTGCAACTATTTCTACAAGATCCTGTTTTCAATTATTTGGATATATATACTCAGAGGTGAGAATGCTGTATGATATGGTATTTCTATTTTTAACTTTTTGGAAAACTTCCATACTGTTTTCCATAGTGGCTGCACCGTTTTATATTCCCATGAACAGTGCACAAGCGTTCCAATTTCTCCACATTCTCACTTTTTAAAAGACTTACTTTTTGTTTGGAGCAGTTTAAAGTTCACACAAAGCTAAGAGGAAGGTAAAGAGACTTCCCATATAACCCTTACCCCCACACACACACATGCATAGCTTCCCCCATTATCAGCATCACTCACCAGAAAGGTGCATTATGTTCCGTAATTACTCATGTTACCAAGAATAACCCTATATCAACACTCAAATCGCTCAAAGTCTCTAGTCTGCCTTAGGGTTCACTCTTCGTAATGTACATTCTATGGGCTTAGACCAATGTATAATGACATATATCTGTAATTATAATATCAAACAGAGTATTCTCACTGCCCTAAAAATTCTCTGTGCTCTGTCTGTTCATCCTTCTCCCCTCTGACAACCACTGATATTTTTAGTGTCTCCATAGTTTTGCCTTTTCCAGAATGTCATGTCATTGGAATCATACAGTATGCAACCTTTTCAGATTGGCTTCTCTGACTTAGAAATATGCATTTAAGACTCCTCCATGTCTTTTCATGGCTTGACAGCTCATTTCTTTTTAGTGCTGAATAGTATTCCATTGTCTTGGTGTATCACAGTCTATTTATCCTTTCACCTACTGAAGGACATCTTGGTTGCTTCCAGGTTTTGGCAAATATGAATAAAGCTGCTATAAACATCCATGTGCAGGTATTTTTGTGGACCTAAGTTTTCAACTCCTTTGGATAAATACCAAAGGTATTTAGTACTTATCACATACCAAATCATATGATAAGAGTATGTTTCATTTTGTAAGAAACTGCCAAACTTCCTTCCAAATTAGCAGTATTATTTTGCATTCTTACCAGCAATGAGTGAGATTTCCTGTGGCTCCACATCCTTGTCAGCATTTGGTGTTGTCAGTGTTCTGGATTTGGGTCATTCTAATAGGTGTGCAGTAGTATCTCATCGTTTTAATTTGCAGTTCCCTGATGATATAGGCTGTGGAGAATCTTTCATATGCTTATTTGCCATCTGTAGATCTTCTTTGGTGAGGTGTCTGTTAAGGTCTTCGGCCCATTTATTGAATTGGGTTATATGTTTTCTTAATGTCAACAGTTCTTTGTATATTTTGGATAACAGTCCTTTATCAGATGTGTCTTCTGCAAATATTTTTTCTCCCTGTCTGTGGCTTGTCTTATTTTCTTGAAACTATCTTTTGCAAAGCAAAAGTTTTGAATTTTAATGAAGTCCAACTTATCAATTATTTCTTTCATGTACAGTTGGTGCCTGAAGAACATGGGTTTGAACTGCACAGGTCCACTTACTAATGGATTTTTTCACTAAATACATACTACAGTACTATCTGATCCATGGTTGGTTGAATCTGTGGATGCAGAATGGCAGATACAGAGGGCTGACTGTTAAGTTATATGCAGATTGTTGACTGCACGGAGGTTCGACACCTCTAAAACTCACATTGTTCAAGGGTTAGCTATATATGCCTTTGGTGTAGAATCTAAAAAGGCATCACCACTCCCAAAGTCATCATGATTTTCTTCTATGTTATCTTCTAGGATTTTTATACTTTTGTATTATACATTTAGGTCTATAATCCATTTTGAGTTCATTTTTTGACAAGTGTAAGTTCTGTGTCTAGATTTACTTGTTGAGTGTATACTATATGCCAGACACTGCTTTAGGCTCTGGAGATACAGCCATATACAATATAGTGGGTGAGTTAGACAAAAAACTAGCAAACAAAATGGGAAGAAAAATAAGCTTATAGGAAGTCTATGTGATAGGAAGTGACAGAGCTGCTTGGCCCATTGTACTTCCCATTGTATAGATTTTGCTGACTGCAGGCTCCATGGTGTTGTTTAACATGTTTGTCCTCATTCCCCAGAGTTCCTGTAAACTGGTAGTTAGAGATAGAGGCTTCACACTCAGGTTTGATTTTTTTGACAAGAACATTCCATCAGGAGATACATAATGTCTGGTATTCTCCTATCTTGTAACATTACCAGCCACTGCTTAAGGGCATTAATCCACTGCAGATTACAAAAAGGTTATATTTAATTCTATCATTCCTTCTTTGTTTATTAATTCAAATTTCCCTATAAAGAAATACTTTTCTTCAACAACTGTTTGGTTACCTTAAGTGTTAAGGACTGAATTGCTTCCCCCAAAATTTATATATTGAAGTCCTAACCCCGAGCACCTCAGAATATGACTGTATGGAGATAGGGTCCCTAAAGAGGTGATTAAATTAAAAGGACACCATTAAGGTGGGTTCTAATCCAGTCTGACTGGTGGACACACAGAGACACACCAGGGATGTGCACATAGAGGAAAGGCCAGGTGAGGACACAGCAAGAAGGTGGCTGTCTGCAAGACAAGGAGAGAGGCCTCAAGAGAGGACTACTTAATCTTGCACTTCTAGCCGCCAGAACTGTGAGAGATTTCTGCTATCTAAGCCACTCAGTCTGGGGTATTCTGTTATGGCAGTCATAGCAAACTAATACATGAAGGTAAGTTTGTACAGGAAAGGCAGGATAAATGCTTGATATTACCAGTTTGCCTTTATGTGTCTTGAGATAGTCTTTGATTTCAACTTTTTTTTTTTCAGTTCTTCTTGGGTAGCTTCCTCAGCAAGAGAACATGATTGTATATTTCTCTGAGTTCTTTGTGCATGGAAAATGCCTTTTCTTTTGCCATCACTTGGCTGTGGAGTGGATTCTTGGGTCTCTCACTTCCTCTAAATGTGATTTTACTATTTTCTAACTCCCAGTGTTAAAGATGAAAAGACTGCTATACTTGTTTCCCTTATAAAGTGACCATTCTCTTTGACTGAAAGATTGTAAGACTTCATCCTTGGTATATAAAAATTTTGCCATGATATGACTAACTTTTTTCATTACTCTGGGCTTTAACTTGATGATCTCGACAGGAAGAAATAAAAAGTACGAGTACATTTGCAGCAACATAGATGTATCCAGAGATTGCCATACTGAGTGAAGTAAGTCAGACAGAGAAAGACAAATATCATATGATATCACTTATATGTGGAATCTTAAAAAATGATACAAATGAACTTATTTACAAAAGAGAAATAGAGTTACAGATGTAGCCAACAAACTTATGGTTACCAGGGGGGAAAGCAGGGGGAGGCATAAATTGGGAGATTGGGATTGACATATACACACTACTATATATAAAATAGATTACTAATAAGGACCTACGGTATAGCACAGGGAATTCTACTCAATACACTGTAGTGACTTACACAGGAAAAGAATCTAAAAAACAGTGGATATATGTATAACTGGTTCACTTTGCTATACAGCAGAAACTAACACAACATTGTAAATCAACTATACTCCAATATAAAATAAAAAGAGTACAAGGAATAGGAGGGGCATTGAACCTTGTGATATGCTAGTTAACTCTAAATGGACAATGATAACATATATAAGGGCTATTAAGAGGGTGCATCTCACGCACGTTTCTACCCCAATCGCCCTGCCCACTCCTGTAATGTTTCATGTAAAGCATGCAAAACATCTAAAACCCTTCAATTATGTCTGCCTTCTTGGGTGCCAACTGCTTTGATGATTTCGTAGCCTGCCTCCTTGAAGTGATTACTGGTCTTTTTTGGCTGATTCATATCTTTAGGTATAAAATCCTTCAGTAGGTGAAGAAATGAGTTTTACTGACCAATGTTAGAAGAGCGGCGTCTGCTCAAGGCAGCTGGTACCTCCTCACCCTAAGCCCAATGGGATCTATTGTCTTTCTCTGACCCACTGCAGAAACAGCCTCATAACTTTTTTTTTTTTTTTTTTTTTCTTTTTGCGGTATGCGGGCCTCTCACTGTTGTGGACTCTCCCGTTGCGGAGCACAGGCTCCGGACGCGCAGGCTCAGCGGCCATGGCTCACGGGCCCAGCCGCTCCGCGGCATATGGGATCCTCCCAGACCGGGGCACGAACCCGTATCCCCTGCATCGGCAGGCGGACTCTTAACCACTGCGCCACCAGGGAGGCCCAGCCTCATAACTTTTGAGCTCTAACTTTGTATACAGTGATGTTCTGAACCTGTAACTTCTGCCCCAGAACTCAGATGTATTTGGGTGCTCCTCTAGGCTTCGGCAATAAAGGACAGTTGTCTGAGTGGCCTTGGAATCAAAAGGCAAGGGAGTTGGGAATCTGAGCTCAAAATACCCTTTCATTTGTCTCGATTTGATTTTGAAGTCTGTAACTTTTAGATTAGCATTCCAGAGCACAAGAATGAAATGTTGGCACATTAAATATACATACTGTGTTGTAATGCAAGGTTATATCACATATGATTGTTGGTATAGCTGTTAAGTATACATAATTAATTGAGGTGTATAATTAGTTGGAGTCATAATGAGAGCAAATTATATTTTAAAATACATTGAATCCTAAGTACATTTTTTTTGTTTCAAGGAAAAACTTTGCCATGAAATACCACATATATGTTAAATGTCCCATTAGGGATTAGGAAGTAGGATTACAATTCAGGTTAGAGTTTGTGGTTTAAAGTTACTGCATGAGAGAACTTGTGTGGTGGTTTCCAAATGATTTTTACTTAAACTTAGCTAACTCCATCAATAAGCTAACACTGAGGGTGGAAGTTTAATAGAACAGATGTTTGAACGCCAGTAGACATTTAGACACATTAGAAAACTGCAGAGATGCTGAGTTACCCATCTTAAACTCTGCTCGTTCAAAAGGTTTTAATCACCCCAGTTCAATTAATGTCTCTAAATACATTATAAGTTAACACAATGTTTGTCAGGCCAAACTCTGATCCAGGCTTGTCTTGGTGTGATGCAAACAGTGGCCACAGGCCAAGGACGCATCGTGCTCTCACGCTGAAATACGAGCTGGACTCCGGAGAGACCAGAGAAGCCTAAACAAACATCTGGACCCTTCTAGCTGCTTACTATTTTCAGTTTTTACAAGTCGTCTCTGGATTTCCATATAAAAACATCATATACATATACTTCTCCTTAGAAGAGACAAGAAAATACTGAGATTGTAGAACCGATTTGGTTTCGATCAGTACTGACACTTCTCTTTTTTTAACAAATTATCCTTTGCCTCCAATGTCTTTTTCCCTTCCATTACCTCTCTTCCTTTCTGTTTCATTTTTTCTTTCTGCATTCTGATTTTTCATCAGATTACTAAGAGGCACTTAATTAATACCAAGTGATGACAAATCTACAAATAGGAAAATCCATCTGTCACAAGAGTAGTTGATATGCTTTGATTACCAACAATTTAAGATAATAAACAGATTCACCATCTAGAACTAGAGCCTGGCCCTCTAACAACAATGGTTGACCCGTGGCCTGCAGATGGGCTTGGTTTGGCCAACTCAGTGTTCGTTTCAAAAATTGAACATGGGGTTTCCTTGGTGGTGCAGTGGTTAAGGATCCGCCTGCCAATGCAGGGGATATGGGTTCAAGCCCCCTGGTCCGGGAAGATCCCACATGCCGCAGAGCAACTAAATCCGTGCGCCACAGCTACTGAGCCTGAGCTCCAGAGCTCGTGAGCCACAACTCCTGAAGCCCGGGCACCTGGAGCCCGTGCTACACAACGAGAGAAGCCACTGCAATGAGAAGCCCACACACTGCAAGGAAGAGTAGCCCCCGCTCACCGCAACTAGAGAAAGCCCGCTAGAGAAAGCCCGTGCACAGCAACAAAGACCCAATGCAGCCAAAAATAAATAAGTAATAATAAAATTTTTTTAAAAAGAAATAGAAAAAAAATTTTAATAAATAAGTAAGGAAAACACCATGTATACATATGTGGAAGTGATAATGTTATCAAATTTGAAAGCACTTTTCTTTCCTAGCTCCCCCAAAGGTGAGCTAGTTTAATTTCCTAAAAAACTTATTTAATGGAAACAAATTTTTAATCATAGAGTTTTTTAAAGCAAAATTCTTTCAACTTTGTAATAAAGGTTGCTGAATTAAGTTGAATTGTTACCCTTAATCCAATTACTCTAAAAAAATTATAAACTTGATAGGTGCTAACTACGTGAACAAAGTCTATCATTAAATCTACATTAGACAATGTCTTTGCCCTATAAAAACACTTCTTACTACCGTAATCATTCTGAAAATTCAGGATGATTTTCTTTAAAATTGGTCCAGATATATATTTTTTAACTTGGAAAAGTAGGCAACATTTCTCTAAATGTTTTTTCTCCTTTTTCTTTGAAGAAAGTTTTTTTCCTCTGATTTTTAAAAGTTACACATAGCATCATACCATATAGAAAGGTAGAAAAAGCAAAATATTATCCATAACTTCACCCATCTAGAGAGATATACTTTTAAAGTATAACATAATATGAAAGGTGATAAAAATCATAACATAAATATATTTATAAAATAAAAGTCTACTTTATAAAATTAAAGAAATATTTGTGTACCACAAAAAGCCACAGTTAAACAAACAAAATGCAAATTTCACAGAACTGAATAAAATAAAAAGTAAAATTCTCCTTTCCCAAGTCAATCCTGATAGTGGCTCTTCTTTTTTTTTAAAAAAAAAAGTAACTTAGGGCTTCCCTGGTGGCACAGTGGTTGACAGTCCACCTGCTGATGCAGGGGACGCGGGTTCGTGCCCCGGTCCGGGAAGATCCCACATGCCGTGGAGCGGCTGGGCCCGTGAGCCATGGCCACTGAGCCTGCGCGTCCGGAGCCTGTGCTCTGCAACGGGAGAGGCCACAACAGTGAGAGGCCCGCATACCGCAAAAAAAAAAAAAAAAAAAAAAAGTAACTTAAAAAAAGTAACATTATACCTTTAGATAATATACTTGTACGTTAATTCTTTTTTTTTCATTTAATTTAGGTATAACTTGCATTCAGTAAGTTGCATACAAATCTTAAGTCGACTCAAAGAAATTGTATGTTATGTCTACAACCACGTTATTGCTGTTACCTGAATCAAGCCACAGAACATTTCAGCTCCTATGAGGCTCCCTCTTACCCCTTCCCGGTCAGTACTGTTCCCTCCAAGACAAACACTTTTCTCCTTTATCAACATAGATGAGTTCTGCAAGTCCTTGAACATTGTGTAAATGGAATCATATAGTATATACTCTTTTCAATCAGATTTCTTTCATTCAACATAATGTATGTGAGATTCATTCACAGTTTACATTTCATTGCTGTGTAGTATTCCATTATACAACTATATCACAATTTATTTATCTGTTATATTGTTGATGGACATTTGGGTGGTTTCCAGTTTTTGTTTATTATGACTAATACTGCTACTACGACCATTCTTGAATGTCATTTTGTGGGCATAAGAACTCATATCTCTTGGATATATAATAAGGAGTTCAATTTATCCATCTTTTTTTGTCCTTACAAGAAATCTTTAATTGCCCAAAAGTCATAAAAATAGTCTCTTGCTGTGTCACCTTTCATATTTGGGTTTAAGATTTATCTAGAATTAATTTTTGTGTACAGTATGAACTAGAGGTCAAAATTCTTTTTTCTTTCAAGTATATGTCTACTTGACCTAGCATTCTTGTTTATTAAAAAGACTACCCCTTCTCCCACTGAGTTATAGTTAATGTCACCTCTGTCACCTCTGTCTGGATCTCGATTGCATTCCATGTAACTATTTGATTATTTGTACATCCTTACCACACTCTTAATCATTATAAACTTATAAGTATTGATATCTGGTAGTTAAAGCCTTCCATCTTTGTTCTTCTTCAAGATTCCCTTGACTATTATAGGTCCTCTGCATTTCTATATAAATTTTAAAATCACCTTGTCAATTTTCACAAATAACCTGCTAGAATTTTGGTTGGAATTGAATTGAATTTATAGATCATTTTGGGCAGAAGGACATCTTAATAATCTGTGAACATGATATTATCGTTCTGCTAAAAATATTGTCTTTAATTTCTCTCAGCAATATTTCTGCACTTTCAGTGTGAAGATTTTGTTAGTTATGTTCCTTGGTTTTTGATGGGTATTGTGCTATTTTATATTGTATTTCTAAAATTTTTATGTTCTATTTTTTTTCTAGTATTTAGAAGTAAAATTGATTTTTCTGTAATTGACCCTGTATCCTGAAACCTTGCTAAATTCTCTTATTTATTCTAATAATTTGTTTGTAGATTCTTTTGGACTTTTCTCTGTACATGTCATATCACCTACAAATGACAGCCTCATGTCAGCAACTGTGAAGGGGACAGCCACATGTAAAAGAATGAAATTAGAACATTTTCTCACACCACATACAAAAAATAAACTCAAAATGGATTAAAGACCTAAATGTAAGCCTGGAAACCGTAAAACTCCTAGAAGAAACTCCTAGAAGAAACTTTGCCATAAGTCTCAGCAATTGGACCTGTCTCCTTAGGCAAAGGAAACAAAAGCAAAAATGAAAAAATGGGACCTAATTAAATGTAAAGCTTTTGTACAGTGAAGGAAACCATCAACAAAATGAAAAGAAAACCTACGGAATGGGAGAAGATAATTGCAAATAATATGACCGACAAGGGGTTAATATCCAAAATATATAAAAGCTCATACAACTTAACATCAAAAAAACCCAAACAACCCGATTAAAAAATGGGCAGAACACCTGAACAGATACTTTTCCAAAGACAACATACAGATGGCCAACAGGCACATGAAAAGATGCTCGACATCACTAATCATCAGGGAAATGCAAATCAAAACCACAATGAGATTTAAATATCACCTCACACTTGTCAGAGTGACTGTCATCAAAAAGACAAGTAATAAATGTTGGTGAGGGATGTAAATTAGTGCAGTCACCATGGAAAACAGTATGGAGATTCCTCAAAAAACTAAAAATAGAATTACCATATGATCCAGCAATCCCACTCCTCGTATATATCCGAAGAAAACGAAAACACTTAATTCGGAAAAAAATATATGCGCCCCAATGTTCATAGCAGCATTATTTACAATAGACAAGATATGGAAGTATCCTAAGTGTCCATCAATAGATGAATGGATAAAGAAGATGTGATACACACACACACACACACACACGGATATTAGTTAGTCAGAAAAAGGAATGAAAATTATGCTACCTGTAACAACATGGATGGACCTTGAGGGTAATATACTTAGTGAAATAAGTCAGAGAAAGACAAATACTGTATGTTCTCACTTATATGTGGAATCTAAAAAATAAAACAAATGAATGACTATAACAAAACAGAACAGACTTGGGACTTCCCTGGTGGTCCAGTGGTTAAGAATCCTCCTTCCAATGCAGGGGACACGGGTTCGATCCCTGGTCAGGGAGCTGGGATCCCACATGCTGCAGGGCAACTAAGCCCAAGTGCCGCAATGAAGAGCCCGCCCACCACAACGAAAGATCCCACATGCCGCAACTAAGACCCGCAACTAAGCCAAATAAATAAATATTTAAAAACAAACAAAGAAAACAAAACAGAACAGACTCGTAGATGCAGAGAACAAACTAGTGGTTACCAGTGGGGAGGGGCAATAGGAGCAGGGAATTAAGAGGTACAAACTATTACGCATAAAATAAATAAGGTACAAGGATGTAATATACAGCACAGGGAATGTAACCAATAAAATAACTTTAAATGGAGTATAATCTATAAAAATATTGAATCGCTAGGTACACCTGAAACTAATATAACATTGTAAATCAACCACACTTCAATTTAAAAAAAAAAGAACTATGAAACGTCTGAGGTTTTACTCTACTTGCAAAAGGGGGTAACAAGTTAGCTTGCCATTTCTTGCATGCTGTCAGAGACACAAGACTCTTGGGTCAAAATGAAAGATTTTTTAAACTCACAACAAAAGCAGTATCCAGAGTGTCAGCATGTTTGTGTCAGTTCCAAGCCCCAGTTTGCACAGGGCGATGCAGAGGGGCCTCAGTGAACATCTGCACACACAGTGGGTCGAGTTACAGGAGTCGAACACTGAGCTTGGGGAACCTTCTGTTTTATAGCAACCAGTAAGCAAGACTTCTCCTTATCCCAGAGGCAGACATGATCTCATCCCTCAAGGTTGCTTGCTGCAAGTACAGCCCTAAAGAGTGGCCAGGGCCTTGCATTCTCGGCATACTCAGCAAGCTGTGCAGGAACAAAGAGCCTTGTGAAGGAGTGTCTTCCGACACCACCCACCCCTCAGGTTCACATCATCTGGGCTTCTGGCCTGACCAGGGCCCCATGGACACGGGCAGGCTGTGTTCCCTGGCAGGCTTTACTTTGGGTTTGCATGTTTGTATCAGCAAGGAGGCAGGCTGCCCCATCTCAACCCCAGATGCCAGAAAGACAGCTGTTAATTGGTCACAGGAGGACGTGACTGGACGTCTATTTGGGACAAAGCCACTTCGCCCCTTTGTCCCTTCTATTATTCCTTGTGAGGGTCCAGAGTTATTGCAAACTGCTTTGCCGTTTTTGAGGCCCCTCCCATTCTAGGAGCCCCAACAGGCAAATAAGTGTCTTTAGAGGCTCCTGTTCAGCCAAGCCAGGATGCTCTGGAAGGAGAAAGAACAGGGCAAGGGGCAGGGATCTCACTGTCCCAGCTGTTCTAAATATAGTTCATCAATTAACCACCGGGCTTAGCCGCCAGCTCCCTCCCACTCTTTTATTTGTTGGGGGGTCAGGGGCTGGGGTTGTCTTGGGAAGGGCTGATTTGGGCTGCGTTTTTCTCTGCTCTCTTTAAGCTTCCTATCCTGCTCTTTCCTCATTAGGGATTTCCTCAAACTTCCTGTCCTAAGGTGACTTCCCTTCTTGTTTTCTCTGTTATGTTTTCATTTCTTTAAAAAAAAAAAAAATTCCTGCCATTTCGGTGGGACCTTGGGAGACAGGAGAAGTAAATGGGGACTCTCACTTCGCTGTCTTGAAATGGAAGCCTATACTCAGCGTCATGAAAAGAGCACCACAAGATCCCTTTTCCTCCCCCGTTCTCCTCCTACCCCTCACCTTCCCTCTCCCAGCCCCTCCTACTTCCACAGGCAAACTTCAGGTCCACAAACGCCATTAAAATAAAAGGAAAACAGAACAGCCGTGATTTTCATGATGTTTGCTCTCTCACTCTTTCATTGATTGAAAAAACATCTGCTGAGTGTCTCCTCACTGTAGGCACCAGGAATACAAGGACCTCTAAGTCCCTAACTTCCTAGGGGTCTGAAGACGAGGGGGAGAGAAACAGGCAAACAAACAATAGGCCACGTGGTTGAGGGTAAAATTCACATTGCAGGGGAGGCTGGGGGTGGACAGAGGATGCTGACTGAGGAGGGTTGGTGGGAAGAGGATCCATTGAGGAGGTGGGGAGTGGTGAAGGCTTCTCCACGGGGTCACGGACCAGCTCAGTCTCATCCCAGACAGACAGAGGGGAAGGACACTTTACATAGCATAACATGTACAAAGGCAGAGCCATGCGATGGCACGGCAAGTTTGGGCAGGTTCTGTATTTCCAGAGCTCAAACGTGCCAGGGGAAAACTGAGAGGGAGAAATCCTGAAAGGGCCATGTGAGTCTCCCTAAAGAGTGAGAACTTGGCCAGTGTTTCCCAAAGTATGGTACGAAGATTATTTTAGTTCTTATGTGGGTTTTTAAAAAAATAGTTTTGGGCTTCCCTGGTGGCGCAGTGGTTAAGAATCTGATTTGCCAATGCAGGGGACATGGGTTTGAGCCCTGGTCCAGGAAGATTCCACGTGCCGCAGAAAACTAAGCCCGTGCACCACAACTACTGAGCTTGTGCTCTAGAGCCCATGAGCCACAACTACTGAAGCCCACGCACCTAGAGCCCATGCTCTGCAACAAGAGAAGCCACCGCAGTGAGAACCCCGCACACCACAACGAAGAACCAACACAGCCAAAAATAAGTAAATAAATAAATAAATTTTAAAAATCGGTTTGAGTTTATGATGTATGTTAGAAACATGAACCAACCCATCAAATCCATGCTTTTGCAAATGACACTTAGGGCAAGGCTAGTAAGTTGCGATCCGCCTTAGGTAGGTCAACGTACAGCTAAGTGCTCAGACGTAAATGTTCCAAGCCTTCAGCCACCACCAGACGTAGAGAAACTAGAACAAAGAAAACATCAGTGAGATTAAGGAGCTTGAAATAAGAGAAGAGAAATAAAAGTAGAATGCGTAATCTCGCTTTCTACTCCTGAATTCCTTGTCCCGCTTACTGTGTATCTGTCAGGGTTTGAGGGAGTTGGGGCTGATCAAGGGAAAGGATGTGACTGCAAGAGGCAGTGGCACACAACAAGCTTTCCTGAGTGATGCTGGGACAGTGATGCGTGTGGGGAAGCCCCTCACAGAGGAGTCTGTCCAAAGGCTCCAGTGTGGGGGACCACTACCCACAAGGCAAGGGGGCAAGAAAACTCCCGGTGCAGAGGGAGGCCAGAGTGGCTGATGCATCTAGGTGACGTGGCTCAGCAGCATGGCAGGAGTCTCAGGTCAGAGAGCTCCACAGGCCCAGCTGCAGCAGCCTGGGGCCTTATAACCACAGGCTCTGTCTTACCAATGACAGCAGATATGGGGTGAGGGTATGCAAAGGGCGTGGACCCTGGAATCTGCTTGTTACTTTTAAAATAACGGGATGCATAAAAATTTGAATCTGGCACTGAGCTAAGGAGTCTCGGCCTGCGATGAAGAAATAAACAACAATGCACAGAGGGCATCTTTGGCCCATTTATATAACAGCATTTGTTCCACAGAGTTCCTGAATCTTGCAGTTTGCAAATACGACTTAGGGCAATGTATGCAAGCGAACAAGCTCACATTACAACAAAACAGTTCAGCTCTCCTTTCAAGTTGTATTTCTTTTCATTTAGTATTATTCAAATTAAACCCAAACAATTTAATTATATTTCACTTCAGAACAATTTGCATTAAGTTTAAACTAAGGAGCCGATTTGGCAGTTAAGAGCACAGACTGGAGTCAAAAAGACCTGAATCCAAGGTCTAGCTTTACAACCAAGGTGGCTTCTAACAGCGTCTGCGTCACTGTACGTCACACGAGGATAAGGGTATCTATTTCATTGTGACTGTAGGATTAAACAAGGTCATGCAGGTGGAACAGGACAGGAGACTGTTCTGGCCTTGATGTCAACCAAGGGGACTATACAGTGGAAATCAACTGGGCCAGACCTTTGCCTAAAGTGGGCTGAGGTAGGACTCAGCTGTGAAGCCCAGAGAGTGGCTGACCGGGCTGTCACTTTGACGGTGTTTCTCACCTTGTAGATGAGAAACAGAATGAACCCTGATTAATATATTGCAGCAAGCTTTCATATACTTGTGCTTGTTCAAATATCTGATTTTAGAAATTTACAAAGAGCCAATGTGTACTTTATGGCTAGCATGTAGTTTTATTCATATGAAGCATTGAAGTTCATTGTTAACTCAGGCATCCTACACTGGGGGCAAGTCTTTCTCCATCTTTGTGGTTCTTTCCCACTGCACGTCCATGTCTGTTGGTCACAAGGGAGGCTGCCCAGGATGTGTCCATCTCAGGGTGGAATTCAGAGTAAAAGATGACCATCCCCATCACTATGCAGTTTATCGAAGCTCCACCGAACAAGATGCCACAGGTGAAAGGCAGGGTAGCCTTGCTTCGAGGTGATGTTAATGTCTCAGAAAGCGATATGGATTCTGGTCCTATGGGGGCGGTGGTGGATAATGGTCAGACTCAGGACAACTCTGATGGGCAAGTCCCTCCCCAGCGCTGTCCTGAGGCTGGTCCAGGTTTTTTCAGCTTGCATTAAACTTCTTCTACCCAATGCTTCTTCCCTTTCTTCTCCTCCACAGATGTTACCCCCTAAGAAATATCTTGCACTCCAAATCCAGTCTCAGTGTCTGCTCCTGGAACATGTAACTCTGACTTCCTGCTGCAGCCTGAGATAGCATCTTAGCCCTACCCCGTTCCCACATCCCATTGTCCTCCAGCACAGAAAGGGAACAGCAGGCTGGGGACAGATGCCACCAACTGCCACCCCCTCAATACACATACTGGGAGTAGGATGTGCTGGCTATTGGGCTGTGGCGTGTCCCTGCGCTCAGACCACTCCTGGTTTGGGGACAGAAGAGGTCATCTGGAAGCACTTCCAGGTACCCTCTGGGGAGCTGGCCATGCTACTTTTTCTTGCTCTTCACTTGAGGCAAAGGCCTGCTCCAGGTGTCCAAAACTGGAGCTTTCATGATGTCGGCATTTCCTTCACAGCCCCTGGTCCCCTACAGGATGACTCCCTCTGTGTCTCTGAGGGAGCAGCCAAGCCCTGAGGTGAAGCCCACAAATCCCACCTCAAACCCCCGCCTCTGCCCACCTCCCAACAACATCCTTGAAGCTGGAGAACCTGCACACCTCCGACGGCCAGCTTAACAGAAGAGGGCTGAGACCCCGAGTCGTGTGCTTGCCCTGGGTCGCCCCCTGTTCCCTTCCCTGTCCCCGCAAGCAGCATGCACTTGAACATGTTCCCTGAAGCTTCCTCAGGACAGCAATGCCTAACGAATGCGTTTGGGAGAGAGCCAAGGAAATGTTTCAAATCTGTCTTATATTACAGATTTGGGAGTGGTGGCCAGAGGAGGTCCAGACCCTGAAAAATAACGTTGTCCACTGCTCTCCACCCTCGGGCATCAGATTGGCTGCCGTCATCCTCCCAGCCCTCTGATGCAATAGTTACCTATTCATTAGCACGTTGACAAGCATAATATTTATTTTAAAACACAGAACTTGGCCATTAAAGAACTGGGGGAAATGGCACTATTTCCTGTCCGACCAGATCATTTGCTCATGGCTATTTATTTCCTTACTGGGAAAGTGAAGGGACTCATCTGTCTCGCAATAACAAAAAGGGAGATGTACTCAATTATACCCTTACGGGGGAAGAACAGGGCAGAGGGCAGGAGCTGCAGTTGGAGCCTGAAAGCTAGAGGTTTGTGAGGTCCAGGGACCTTCCTCGCCCCTGAAAAAGGGGCTGGGGACCCAGGAGCACAGGCTGATGGTGAGGGCCTCACTGCGCATGAAACACAAACATCTTCGTTGTTTTTCCACGCTGGCTAATGAAGATAATTTCTGTTTGAAGTTACAGCTCCTGGCTCCACTTTAGGAGGCCTGCTCTTATTTCTTGAATCTGTGCCCACAATGTGTAGGTTTTCTACATGGCCTGTCTGGCTGGGTGACTCTGGACAATGTTTTCAGGAGCTGTCAGGCATGTGCAGCTGTGAAAGAGGCAACTGTGTACGTGCAGAAATTGCACAAAAGTGGCAGCATCTCACAGATTGTGGAGACAATATGATTTTTCCAAAGACCCTAAATGTAAATCTTACACTGGGGAACCTGGGAACTTTCTGGGTAGACATGGCTTAAGTGTCACATACCGGGTAGCTGAGGGTTGATGAGATCACTTCCCGGAATCCCTGAGACCTTTCTGCTTTATGCTGATTCTAAGGTTGGGTTTTGGAACTAAATCATCAGGGTTGGTCTGGCCACAGCCCTGCTCAAAGCCAAACACTGCACAGGCATTAGGAAGAGGTGCTGTTACAGTGGAAGGGGATGATCATTACATCTTGTCCCGAAAGTTCTTTCAGACCAAGATGGTCTCTCCTGGGTTTAGGGTGCAGAATTCAGCATTTTCAACCAGGTACTAGTGAACAGCAGCTGAGCAGAGTCAAAGAAGCTTCCCAAACTTGTGCAGCCACTATGGAAACCAGTACAGACTTTCCTCAAAAAATTAAAAATAGAACTACCGTATGATCCAGCTATCCCATTCCTGGGTATATATCCAAAGGAGATGAAATCCTTATCTCAGGGAGCTATCTGCACCCCCATGTTTATTGCAGCATTATTCACAACAGCCAAGAAATGGAAACAATCTAAGTGTTTCTCAATGGATGAATGGATAAAGATGTGGTATATATACACAATGGAATATTATTCAGCCACAAGAAAGAAGGAAATCTTGCCATTTGTGACAACATGGTTGGACCTTGAGGGCGTTATTCTAAGTGAAATAAGTCAGAGAAAGACAGTGCATGGTATCACTTATACGTGAAATTTAAAAAAACAAAAGCCAAATTCGTAGAAAAGTGGTTGCCAGGGGCTGGAGGGGTGGATAAAGTAGGGAGAGGTTGACAAAAGGGTACAAGCTTTCAGCTATAAGATGAATAAGGTCTAAGGATCTAATGTAAAACCTGTTGACAATAGTTGATGACACCATATTGCATAATTGAAAATTAAAACTAAAAAACAAAAAATCAAAGATGCTTCCCAGGATGAGTGCTGGCAGGACTAACCCCAGGCTCATTACCTGAAATAGCAGTTATCAACCTTGCCATTTACCTAGCTGGTCTCTAAACAACCCATGGCCGTCCTTCCAGGTAATCCCAGGGACTCCCTGTACCCAGGTTCCTCACTGTAAAACAGTGATGGGGCTTCCCTGGTGGCACAGTGGTTGAGAGTCCGCCTGCCAATGCAGGGGACACGGGTTCGTGCCCCGGTCCAGGAAGATCCCACATGCCGCGGAGCGGCTGGGCCCGTGAGCCATGACCGCTGAGCCTGCGCGTCCGGAGCCTGTGCTCCGCAACGGGAGAGGCCACATCAGTGAGAGGCCTGCGTACTGCAAAAAAAAAAAAAAAAAAAAAAACACAGTGATGATAATAATATTGGGTTGGCCAAAAAGTTCATTCGGGATACGATCTTACGGGAAAACCCAAACGAACTTTTTTGGCCGCCGCAATGAAACTGACCTCCTGGGTGGGGGTGGGCGCTGCTGTGAGGAGCAGATGAGATGCCACATGGAGACCACTTAGAATTGCATCAGGCACAGCTGGCTATTTATAGTACTTATCATCCTTGCTCTGCTATCCAGCCAGCATTTGTAAAGACAGTGTTCACAAAGCTTGTGCTCTCTAAACCTGGCCCAAAGCCTCAATACTAATATTTGTGAGGTATAAGGTAATTGATCATGCCTTGGTTCTCTAGTTCTACTCTTTTATTTAGATAACCGGATAACCACATACCTGGACAAATTATTTTGACTGCCTGTATTTAATTACTTCTACTCTACCTTATTCTAACAAGGATTTGAAGCCACACATGTATAATGAAATATAAGTTTTAAAAATTAATATCCAGAGGAAACATAGGTAGAGGGGGAGATAAATTATATATATATGCATATAATGTATATAATAAAAATGTATGCATATTATGTATAATATAAATTACATAATTTATTGAAATTATAAATAAAAGTGAGTGTGAAAATAAATACTAGGCAGAAACGTTGGACCTAAAGAAAAGGCTGGGTTGCACATTTGCATCTAAGTTTCCTGGAAACCAAAGAAAAACGAGAAATATGATTAGCTACACATCTACATTGTCCAAAAGAAGAAAGCATAACCAGTTTTTCAGAAAAACAAACAAATACATAAAAAGATATTCCTGATAGTTGGGTATTTAAAAAAATGTTTTGCATAGGAATGCTGAAAGCCATTGCTGTGGCTGATGTCCCCACCACACCTGGACAATGAATGCGGCAGCTGATTCAGTATGAGATTAATATAAGGTCCTTCTGTGCATTCCAGGTGAATAAGGCCAAGCATGGTAAAGGCAACTGTGGAGGCTCCAAAGGTGTTCCAGTGTGAGAGCTCTCTCTTTTTGATCTGGCTTCATGTAGAGGAAAATATACACTATGAAGATAAGGGTGAGGTTTCCTGCATGTCCTTTAAACGCTCTTCCATTTTATACACTTTTTCTCAACTGTTTTGACTTTAAAAAGGCCCCAAAAGATAGCAGCAGACAATTTAAGATTACGTTTTGGGGGAAGGGGCTAACCTGGATTATAGATTGATATTTAAAATTTTGTCCTTTATTGGGATTTGGTATTAGATAATTTATGATAAAATTGCTGCATCTTTTAAAAACTGCTTTAAAAGACTTTCATAGTTAGATCCACATGATACATTTTTTAAAACTCTGTGCTAGGAAGAAATTGATAAATTGGTATGGTTTCAGCTATTAGATAACTAGCGTTTGGTGCCAGAAACTCGGAGGTAAATTTTAGATTTAACACCAGTATTTCTCCTTCGTGTAGTTTTTCTAGAATAACTATCTCTCCCCTTAATTCAATCATATTCTGTTACCATGGTTTGAAAGGTTCTGTACTACTGGTGCCATTTATTATAAGCTACCTCAGAACGTTTTTTGAAAGAAGATGAGGCGTGAGTTAACAATTAAATGCACAACAGCATTTTATGATGCAAAGGGGAGCATTTAAAATTTATTCACTAAATGTATTCATCAATATTGTTTTTGGCTGGAAGTAATACAGAACTTGACACAACTGAGGTTTAAAGTCTTTATCTTACACATCAAGAAGTATAGAGAAATACAGTCTAGGGCTGATATGGATGCTTGATGATACAACCAAGGATTCAAAATCTTTCCATCCTTCATCTCCACCATCAACCTGTGTGGCATTCATCCTCACAGGCAAAGGTAGCTGCTGTACCACTTACCCTCAGCGTATCATGTATGCATACCAGACAGGAAGAAGAGGGAAGGGACAAAAGGCCACAAGTAACACGCCAGCTGAGTCTGTTCCTTTTAAAAGCTTTCTCAGAAGCCCCTTCTCCCACCATCAGCAACCTCTCCGTAGCTGTCACTGTCTAGAACCGCATCACATCATCACCCCTAGCTGCAAAGGGCTGTATGAATGTGAATATTTTTGTTGAAAAGAAACTAAATTTCTCCTTAAACAAATTCATTGTTCTGTGAGTAATGAAGAAGGTAAGAGTAGGTACAAGGAGGCATTTGAGAGTGTCAGACACAATAAGTACTAGGGATGTACCGTACGACATGATAAATTTAATTAACGCTGTTGTGTGTTATATATGAAAGCTGTTAAGAGAGGAAATCTTAAGAGTTCTCATCACAAGAAAAATTTTTTTTTCTATTTCTTTAATTTTGTATCTATATGAGATGATGGATGCTCACTAAACTTATGTGATGATCATTTTATGTTGTATGTAAGTCAATCATGCACACCTTAAACTTACACAGTGCTATATGTCAATTATATCTCAATAAAACTGGAAGAAAAAAAAAGAAATCACAAAAAATGAGTGTCAGCCACAATAAATGTTCGTAATATAACATCAACAGAAAAAACAGAAAACAAATTGTCTCTTGTGTATGACCTCGACTGTATAAATCAATAGACACAACATGAGAAAAAAAAATCACTAAAATACTAAGAGTAATTGTCTGTGGGTGGTAGGATTATCAGTGATATTTATTTTCTTATATGTACTTTTCTACATTTTCTTTCTTTTATTAAAATAAATGCCTGCCAGTTTGTAATGAGGAAAATAAATTCATATTTGTAAAATAAAATGTATTTTCTTTTTCTGTTTATTTTATTACTAGATTTCTCTAATTAATCTGTTTATCTCATTGCTAGACTTCTCCAATTAATGACATAGGATAATCCTGAACTTGATACAATAATATGATGAACCATTTTTTATGGACAATAATAGGTTGCATTGAGTCTTTCTCATCTAGTTTTTAAAAAAAATATGGTCCCTGCCTCTAAGAGCTTAAATATGGTGTATTATAGATTACATAATATGACAATTAGAAAAATGGCAAGATGGCAGGGTTTGGTTTAGCTGAAAGAACAGGAGGCAGAGATAAAATTACATTGGTGTACCGCAGTATCTGTTATCTTGGGTAGGATAATTAACTTCTTTAAGACCCAATGGTCTCACCTACAAAATGAGGATTTGAACTATGTGATTCCTAAAAGTCCTTTCTGACTTCAGCATTATGCTTATTCTAGCCACATGTCAACTTTGGTTATTTATCCTCACATTGAAACTGTCCTCTCATGAGTGATGCTACCCTATCCTGTCTCTCCCTCTACTTTTTTGAATATTTATCTCTTCTTTAGTGATTTACTTGCCTCCTTCAGACTCAGAAGTGTGGACAATGCTCAAGAATCAGCCTTGTTCTCATCTACCTCTTCTCTGTGGTCCCCTGAGCAGTTTTGTCTGCTTTGATGGCCTCTTTATGGACCAGTCCCAAACCTATGCCTCTGGCTCTGACATTGCCAAGCTTTAGATTCACACTTCCACTTGCCTGAGATCCCTAAGTCATCTGGATAAATGTTGTCACCTGAAATTCAACCTGTTTAAAACCAAACTCATCCCTTTTCTTAGGTCAACATCTTTTCCCATGCCTTGATTTTCTGTTATTTCTCTGATCAGCACCATTCTTTTCTTAGTTTCTTGGGCTTGAAACCTTAAAGGATGTCTTTGACTCCTTCCTCCAGCTAACCCCTCTTATAAAATCAAGAAGAAATCTTCTCGGTTCTGGTTCAAGATGGCAACAGAGGAAGATCCTGAACTCATGGACACACCAAATCTACAGCAACATACGGAACAATTTCCTCCAAAAAACCTAAAAACTAGTGGAGCAACTCCTACATGTCAGGCAAATGAAGAAAAAAAAAACTCACATCAAAGTGGGTAGGAGAGGTTAAGATACCTCTTGCCATAAACCCTACCCTGGCATGGTGACCCACAACTGAGATGGAACTCAAATCCCAGAGCTTCTCCCTGAGGAGCAAAGGGTTTGAACCCCACATCAGGCACTCCAACTTTTAAGACCTGCACCTGAGAGATGAGTCCCCAAATCATCTAGCTTGAAAATCAGTAGGGCTCACGTCCACGAGACCCACAAGCTATAGTGAAATGAGAAAGGCTCTTAAAGGGCTCTTGCACTCAGACTCACCTGTCCCAGGAACCAGTGCCTAGACTTTATGTGAAAGGGGCTTATTTGCTTGTCTTAAAGCACCGGCCTCAGTGCCAGGCATCTAACCTAACACACAGCTAGGGAGGGACCTGCTGGAGAACTCTCTGGGGACAGAGGTTGGCAGTCACCATCTTTGCACTCTCCCTCTGCCTCACTCCAGTTCACTGGTATCTCCTGGATAGGTGCTTGTACCCTCCTCTGGTGCCCTGATTTTTTGCAGCTGTTGTCAGGAAACATCTCTAATTTGCTTGGCTATGGTGGCCAGCAGGGCTTATGCTTGAAGTCTCACAGGAGTGTATGTATATTTACATACTTCAAAAGCTGCTTTCTGAGGGTCTGACTTCCAGTCAGCCTGAATCTAGATGCTGACTGAGATCATGCCCTTTGGGACACTGACAGGTCTTGGCACATCCTTAATTATTGGGAGCCACTAAGAATAAAATAGGCTGCTTGGACAATCACAAAGGAGACACAACCAACAGCTAGAACAGTGCTGAATGATAAGGTTCACTTCCTGTATGAGACCACTCCTTAAAGACTGGGAGAGGTGGCTCTTTCATCTAATGCAAGGAAAGCCAATGCAGAGAGTCAAGGAAAATGAAGAGATAGAGGAGTAAGTTCCAAATGAAAGAACAAGATAAAACTTCAGAAAAAGTCCTTAATGAAATGGAGATAAGTGATCTACCTGGTAAAAAGTTCAAAGTAATGGTTATAAAAATGCTCAGCAGGGGCCTCCCTGGTGGCGCAGTGGTTGAGAGTCCGCCTGCCGATGCAGGGGATACGGGTTCGTGCCCCGATCTGGGAGGATCCCATATGCCGCGGAGCGGCTGGGCCCGTGAGCCATGGCCGCTGGGCCTGCGCATCCGGAGCCTGTGCTCCGCAACGGGAGAGGCCACAACAGTGAGAGGCCCACATATCGCAAAAAAAAAAAAAAAAAAAAAATGCTCAGCAAACTCATGAGAAGAATGTATGACCACAGCAAGAACTTAAACAAAGAAATAGAAAAGTACAAGAAAGCATCAAATAGAAATCACAGAACTAAAGAATGCAATAACTGCACTGAAAAATATACTAGACGGATTCAACAGCATATTAGATGAAGCAGAAGAAAGAAAGGGCAGTGGAACTCACCCAGTTAGAGCAGCAAAAAGAAAAAAAATGAAAAAAAAAGTGAAGATAGCTTAAGGGACTTATGGGACAACATCAATCAGACCAACATTTGTATTATTGGATTCCCAGAAGGAGAAGAGAGAAAGGAGCAGAAAACTTATTTGAAGAAATAATGGCTGAAAACTTCCCTAACCTGGGGAAGGAAATGCAGAGAGTTCCAAATAAGATGAACCCAAAGAGACCCACACCAAGGCACATAATTAAAATGTCGAAAGTTAAAGACAAGGAGAGAATCTTAAAAGCAGCACAAGAAAAACAACTTCTTATGTACAAAGGAAACCTTGTAAGACTATCAGCAGATTTCTCAGCAGAAACTTTATAAGCCAGAAGGACGTGGCATGATATATTCAAAGTGCTAAAGAAAAAAAAAACCAACTTCCAACCATGAATATTCTACCCAGCAAAGTTGTCATTCAGTATTGAAAAAGAGATTTCTAGGCAAGCAAAAGCTAATGGGGTTCTTCACCACTAGACCAGGCTTACAAGAAATGATAAAGGGACTTCTTTAAGCTGAAAAGAAAGGGTACTCATTAGTAATAGGAAAACATATGAAAAGTATAAACCTCACTGGAAAAGGTAAATACATAGTAAAATTTAGAAAAATCTAATGTTGTAAAGGTGGTAGATGAATCACTTATAAAGCTAGTATGAAGGTTAAAAGACAAAAGTAGTAAAATAAGTATGACAAAAATAATTAGTTAAGGGGTACATTAGATAAAAAGATATAAAATGTGACATCAAAAACATAAAAACGGGGGCCTCCCTGGTGGCGCAAGTGGTTGAGAGTCCGCCTGCCGATGCAGGGGATACGGGTTCGTGCCCCGGTCTGGGAGGATCCCATATGCTGCGGAGCGGCTGGGCCCGTGAGCCATGGCCGCTGAGCCTGCGCGTCCGGAGCCTGCGCGTCCGGAGCCTGTGCTCCGCAACGGGGGAGGCCACAACAGTGAGAGGCCCGCATACCGCAAAAAAAAAAAAAAAAACAAACAAACAAACAAAAAAAAAACATAAAAACGGGAGTAGGGGAGTAAAAATATAGAGTTTTAGAATGCATTCAAACTTAAGCTGTTAATAATTTAAAATAGACTGTTACAAATATAAGTTGTTCTATGTAAGCCTCATGGTAACCACAAAGCAAAAACTTATAGTTGATATGCAAAAGAGAAAGAGAAAGGAATCTAAGCATACCACTAAAGAAAGTCATCAAACCACAAAGGAATAATGCAAGAGAAGAAGAAAGGAACAGAGAGGAGCTACAAAACAACCAGAAAACAATGAACAAAATGGCAATAAGTATGTATCTATCAATAATTACTTTAAATGCAAGTGGACTAAATTCTCCAATCAGAAGATATATAGAGTGGCTGAACAGGTTAAAAAAATAAGACCCATCTATATGCTGCCTACAGAGACTCACTTCAGATGTAAGAACACATACAGACTGAAAGTTAAGGGGTGGGAAAAAATATTCCATGCAAATGGAAACCAAAAGAAAGCTGGGATGGCTATACTTGGACAAAATAGACATTAAAATAAAGACTAAAAAGAGACAAAGAAGGACATAGATAATCTTAAGGGGTCAATCCAACAAGAAGATATAACATGTGTAAATATTTATGCATCCAACATAGGATCACTTAGATATATAAAGCAAATATTGACAGATCTAAAAGGAGAAATAGACAGCAATACAACGATAATAGGGGACTTTAATACTCCATTTTGATCAGTTGATAGATCATCCAGACATAAAATCAATAAGGAAACGTCAGCCTTAAACAACACATTAGATACAATGAACTTAACAGACAGATACAGAACTTTCCATCCAAAAGCAGCAGAATACATATTCTTCTCAAGGGCACATGTAACATTCTCTAAGACAGATCATATGTTAGGCCACAATACAAGTCTTAATAAAGTTAAGAAGATTAAAATCATTTCAAGCGGGCTTCCCTGGTGGTGCAGTGGTTGAGAGTCCGCCTGCCAATGCAGGGGACACGGGTTCGTGCCCCAGTCTGGGAAGATCCCACATGCTGCGGAGCGGCTGGGCCCGTGAGCCATGGCCGCTGGGCCTGCACGTCCGGAGCCTGTGCTCCGCAACGGGAGAGGCCGCAGCAGTGAGAGGCCCGCATACCGCCAAAAAAAAAAAAAAATCATATCAAGCATCTTTTCTGACCACAATGGTATGATACTAGAAATCAATTATAAGAATAAAACTGGAAAATTCACATATATGTGGAGCTTAAACAACATGCTACTATACAACCAACAGGTCAAGAAGTAATCAAAAGAGAAATTAAGCAATACCTTGAGACAAATGAAAATGGAAATACAACATACCAAAATTTGGGGGATGCAGCAAAAGCAGGCTTGAGAGGGAAGTTCATAACGATGAATGCCTACATTAAGACACAAGAAAATCTCAAATAAACAACCTAAATTTACATGTCAAGCAACTAAAAAAGGAAGAACAAACCAAGCCCAAAGTTAGTAGGAGGAAGGAAATAAAAATCAAAGTGGAAATAAATGAAATAGAGACTGAATAAACAACAGAAAAGATCAATGAAAGAGGTGGTTCTTTGAAAAGATAAACAAAATTGACAAACCTTTAAGTAGACTAACCAAAAAAAAAAAAAAAAGAGAGAGAGAGAGGACTCAAATAAATAAAATAAAAAATGAAAGAGGAGACCTCACAACTGATATCACAGAAATACAAAAGATCATAAGAGACTACTATGAACAATTATATCCCAACAAATTAGATAACCTAGAAGAAATGAATAAATTCCTAGAAACATACAGCCTACCAAGACTAAATCATGAAGAAAAAGAAAACATGGATAGATCAATTACTAGTAAGGAGACTGAATCAGTAATCAAAAACCTCCCAACAAACAAAAGTCCAGAACCAGATGGCTTCACTGGTGAATTTTATCAAACATTCAAAGAAGAATTAATACCAATTCTTTTCGAACTCTTCCAAAAAAAAACAGAAGAGGAGGGAACACTTCTGCATTCGTTTCACAAGGCCAACATCACTCAGATATCAAAACCAGACAAAGATGTCACAGAAAAAAAATTTTTTCAAGCCAATATCCACGATGAACAGAGATGAAAAAATCCTCAGCAAAATATTAGCAAACAGAATTCAACAATACATTAAAAGGATCATACATTATGATCAAGTGGGATTTATTCCAGGGATGCAATGATGGTTCAACATTCAGATATCAATCAATGTGATACACCACATTAACAGAACAAATAATAAAAATCATATGATCATCTCAATAGATGTAGAAAAAGTATTTGACAAAATTCAGCATTCATTTATGAGAAAATAAAAACCTCTCAACAAAGTGAGTATAGAGGGAACATACCTCAATGTAACAAAGGCCATATATGACAAGCCCACAGTTAACATCATACTCAGTGGTGAAAACAGAAAGCATTTCCTCTAAGATCAGGAACACAAGGATGCCACTCTTGCCACTTTTATTCAACATAGTATTGGAAGTTCTAGCCAGAGCAGTCAGACAAGAAAAAGAAGTAAAAGGCATCCAAATTAAACAGGAAAAAGTAAAACTGTCACTATTTCCAGATGACATGATACTACATATAAAAAACCCTGAAGACCCCACTGAATTTATGAATTTATGAATTCAGTAAATTTGCAGGCTATAAAATCAATATACAAAAATCTGTTGCATTTCTATATACTAATAATGAACTATCAGAAAGAGAAATTAAAAAAATAATCCCATTTACAATTACATAAAAAATACCTAGGAATAAATTTAACAAGATAGTAAAAGACCTGTACACTGAAAACTCTAAGACATTAATGAAAGAAATTGAAGAAGACACAAATAAATCCCCATGCTCAGAGATTGAAAGAATTAATATTGTTAAAATGTCCATACTATCCAAAGCAATCTACAGATTCAATGCCATCCCTATCAAAATTCCAATGGCTTTTTTCATAGAACTAGAACAAACAATCCTAAAATTTGTACGGAACCACAAAAGAACCTGAATAGCCAAAGCAAACTTGAGAAAAAACAAAGCTGGAGCCATCATGTGCCTAGATTTCAAACTATATTACAAAGCTATAATAATCAAAACAGTGTGGTATTGGCATAAAAACAGACACATAGATCAATGGAACAGAACAGACAGCCCAGAAACAAACACATGCATATATGATCAATTAATTTACAACAAAGGAACCAAGAATATACAATGGGGAAAGAACAGTCTCTTCAATAAATGGTGTTGGGAAAATTGGGCAGCCACATGCAAAAGAATGAAACCAGACCACTATCTTACACCATACACAAAAATCAACTCAAAATGGATTGAAGACTACAATGTAAGACCTGAAACCACAAAACTTCTAGAAGAAAACCTAGGTGGTAAGCTCCTTGACATTGGTCTTGGTGATGATTTTTTGGATATAACACCAAAAGCAAAGGCAAAAAAGTAAAAATAAACCAGTGGAACCACATCGAACTAAAAAGCTTCTGCATAACAAAGGAAACCATCAATAAAATAAAAAGAAAATCTACCAGATGAGAGAATATATTTGCAAATCATGTGTCTGATAAGCAGTTAATATCCAAAATACATAAAGAATGCATACAACTCAATACCAAAAACCCCCAAACAATCCAATTAAAAAAGGGCAAAGGATCTGAATACACATTTTTCCAAAGAAGCCATACAGATGGCCAACAGGTACATGAAAAGGGGCTCAACATCACTAATCATCAGGGAAATGCAAATCAAAACCATAATGAGATATCACCTCACACCTGTCAGAATGGCTGAAAGGAAGAAATAACAAGTGCTGGTGAGGATGTGGAGAAAAGGGAATGCTGTGCACTGTTTGTGGGAATGTAAATTGGTACAGCCACTATGGAAAACAGTATGGAGGTTCCTCAATAAATTAAAAATAAACTATCATATGATTCAGTAATTCCATTTCTGGATATTTATCCAAAGAAAACAAAATAACTAACTTGAAGAGATATAGGCACCCCCATGTTCATTGCAGCATTATTTACAAAAGCCAGGATATGGAAGCAACCTAAATGTCCACCAATGGATGAATAGATATGGTATATATTATACAATGGAATATTATTCAGCTATATAAAAGAATGAAATCTTGCCATTTGTGACATGGATGGACCTTGAGGGCACTATGGTAAGTGAAATAAGTCAGAGAAAGACAAATACCATATATCACTTAAAAACAACAACAAAAAACAAGCTCACATGTACAGAGAACAGACTGGTGTTTGCCAGGGGTGGGGGCTGGTGGGAGGGTGAAATGGGTGAAGGAGGCCAAAAGGTACAAACCCCCAGTTATAAAATAAATAAATCGGGACTTCACTGGTGGCACAGTGGTTAAGAATCCACTGGCCAATGCAGGGGACACGGGTTCGAGCCCTGGTCTGGGAAGGTCCCACATGCACAGAGCAACTAAGCCCGTGCGCCTCAACTACTGAGCCTGTGCTCTAGAGCCTGTGAGCCACAACTACTGAAGCCCGCACACCTAGAGCCCATGCTCCACAACAAGAGAAGCCACCACAATGAGAAGCCCACGCACCGCATCGAAGAGTAGCCCCTGCTGACCACAACTAGAGAAAGCCTGTGCACAGCAACGAAGACCCAACACAGCCAATAAATAAATAAAAATAAACAAATAAATAAATTTTAAAAAAATAAATTAATTAAAAAAATAAATAAATCATGGGGATGTACAGCACGGTGAATATGGTTAATAATACTATATTGCATATTTGAAAGTTGCTGAGAGAGTAGATCTTAAGGTTCTCATCACAAGAAAAAAAATTTTGTGATTAGGTGACGAATGTTAACTAGACTTATTGTGATGGTGATTTTGCAATATGTACAAATATCAAATCATTATGCTGTACAGCTGAAACTAATTTAATGTTATATGTCCATTATACCTCAAAAAATTGTATATAGTCAAATCTGTTAGTCTTTTATGATTTGAAACAGTATTTATATAATACTCTAAGATTATAAAAATAGCCATCTTAGTTTTCTTTCAGCACTTTTTCATTTTACTTTTTAAGTTTACATTCTAGTTCCAATCTAACATGGAATTCCTGACATAAACTCTAGGATAGCACATCTAATTGCCTGCCTAACACCTCCACTTTGGTTTCTGATAGTCATCCCACAGCTCCCATGGCCAAATCAGGACACGACTCTTTGTGTCCCCCTCTACAGATCTGCTCTTTCTCGAATCTTCCTGGCCTTAATAGATGGCACTGCCATCTCCCCAGTTGTTCAAGCCAAAAAACCCTCCATCTTTGCATAGTCCTCTCCCTCACCTCCGACTCATCAGCAAAGTCTGTCAACTCTACCTCCAAACCACATCCCAAATCCATCCATTGTCCCCACTGTACTGATACTCTCTAAGCCTAAGCCAGAAGCATCTTTTTCCTGGACTGCTGTGACAGGCTGGTCACTGAGATCATTGCTTCCACTCTCTCTGCCCACACATACATAATTCATTCTCTACATAGCAGCCAAGGAGATATTTCAAAACTGTACACCAGATTATATAACCACCCCCCACCTCCCCCACCCCCATTTCAACCTCTACCATCATGATGATAGAAGATCTACATAAACTTCAAGGCTCCACCACTGCCTGACAGACCCCAGGCCTTCTTCCTTCCCCCAGGCTCCAATGTTCTCCAAATAGCTGCTTTCGGTGTTTTTGCTATTCCTTCTGCCTGGACTTCTCTCAGATCTGCACAAGGCTGGCCACTTCTTTTCACTCGGATCTCTGTGAAAATGTCATCTTTCTTAGCAAGGCTCTTCCTGACCCTATATAGAGTAGCCCCAGTCATTTTCTCCCTCTATCGTGTTTTATTCCATCGTAGCACGTACCATTACCTGATGTTTTCTTTACTTGAATATTGCCAGAGTGCAAGTCAAATGAAAAGACTCCACTAAGCAGTGGGTCCCAGTTGGAGAGCTTTAAATACAGGCTGCCATGATAGGATTGGCTCTTTGGAAGACTCACTCAGGCTGTAAAAGGGGAAGGTAGACCCAAGTGGGCTGAAAGCAAAGGCAGGGGGACCCAGTGGGAGGCGAGGAGGTTAGTGGCAAGCAGGCAGCTCTCAAGGCCAAGCTCTACGCCTTATAGCTAAGCCAGGTCAGGTACTGCCCGTCCAGGTCTAATTTAACCTATTAGAAAAGTGCTCAGAAGGATGCAACCGCTTGGTCCCTTGGAACTGTGACAGATGGGAAAGGTAAGAGTGGAGCAAGCAAGACCCATAGGAGAGGAAGCCCTGCGTTTCCTCTGTGGTGTTTTTTTAAAACCTCAAACTTAGAAGGAAAAATCTGATAAATATATTCTTGTCTGAATTTCCCGCCTGTCCTTAGCCAGCTCTCAGCAAGGGAAGCCAAGTTCTCCTAACTTCTGTGAGGAAGGCCAATGGGCTGACAGCTGGATATCAATATTTACATTCTATTATCATGTCTGTTGAGGAACCCCAGGCCTAAGTAGCCAAACTGAATTATTCTAGTTTTATCTCCCAACTGCTGGGTTCTGAAGAGCACACTTCCTCTTTTTTGAAAGCATGGGTTTTCTTAAGACCAATATGTGTGTGTGTGTGTGTGTGTGTGTGTGTGTGTGTGTATTTACATATATATATACACATGTATATGTATTATTTTTTTCTTCTCTAAAATATCATAAAGACTTCTCACCCCAAGAGTTAACTCCTCTAGCTCAGTTGGCACTCAGGATATCTGAAGTGCAAACAGATTGACATGACTTGTTATAAGCCAACATTAAAACAATCTGCCATCTGCAAGACACATCTCCAGCGCTTTGGTAAATAACAAGGAAAACAGACTTTAAGTGACCACTGACATGAGTCAGCTGTGAGCAGCCGCAAAGAGAAAACACATGAAAGGTCCGGGAGGCCTTACTGGGACTTAGATTTTGTTAAAAAGCAACTGCCAAGTGAAACTTTAGGAGAGTCGGCTGACCACCCATTGCAGAGACAGTGCTCTAGATGCATTCCACAAATCATGGGAAGGTTGCCAGACATGCACTTTCATTGAAAAAAAAAATCTCTCTGACAGATACCCTTGGCAAGATATCACCCACGGTATCAAATGCCAGATAGCTTAAACAGTTTACCTTTCTCCCGAGTCATACAGTCATATTTTTTCTTTTCTTTATTTTCCCTTTCTTCTTCCATTTAAATCTTTATGAGATATGCACAGATGCAGTTTGGAACACTCCAGATTTATTTAGTGTGTCCTCATTTTCTGCATTGTAGGCGGGTTGGTTTACAGGTGGGCAATGCTTAGCTGGTCACTCTGCTGAAGGATTTCTTTCTCTTGCAAATCATGCAAACATCCACATACATGTCTGTTCTACAGAACGTGAAGATGGAAGGAAACATCTATGGTCTTTTAGTTTGGCTTTTTAATTAGCTTCTCCTTTGCAGTAAGAACCGAGTGGAACTTGCTCAGAGGCTGATTTGCAGGGTGTGTGGCGGAGGGGACGCCCTCCCTCATGGCAACAGCCAGCAAGGGGGCACAGCTGTTCGTGGCCCTGGATCCACAGAGTCACTCACAAAAGGAAGTGGCGAGAAACAAAAAAAATCTTAAGTGTCACTTGTTGGCCTGAAGGCACACGGCTTCTTGAACACCAGTGCAGAATTAAGGAAAAGGCTCGTCCTTTCTAACTGTAGATTGGGGTTTTTCTTCACTGGCAATCACAGAATTTGAACACAGTTTGATGGGAATTTCTGCCATATTTTGAGTTCGGCAGCAATTAACTGATCAACCGCATTCTGCCTCTTAAGCCTGGTGTCTCGTGATATTTTTGGGAGGTTGTTTTTGTGTTTTTTGTTTTTTATAGCCCAGCATCCGAATCCCTCTGGACGAGGAATTCCCTACCTTGTGAGCATTGTGGGGAAAACATGGCTGGAAAGTCTGGATCCTCATGTTCTCAGTCTCCTTTGCAGTTGGACGCAGATCAATGGAGCTGCTCCAGACATGAATCAAGTGCAATGCAGCCCATTCTGCACCAGGGGACAGCAGCCTGGGCCTGGGTCGGGTGCTGAGGGCACAGAGGGGGCGCTGCAGGGACACCCACCGCTCCGAAGGCTGGTTCCTTGGTCGTATCCAGAGTGGTCCCTGCCTCTTCCCAGCGTCAACCCTGGTTCCCACTAATTCCCCAATTATCCCCAATTCCCACTATCCCAGCATCCCCGGCAATCATAAGGGCTTTGCAGTATCATTTCAACACTTTGAAAAAATCACTCAGGGTCTGTTTCTTTTGTGCATCACAGGTCAGGGAAGAGAAAGAGCATGCTGTACCAGGCAGTGGTCCAAATCTGGCGTCTTCCTAGACAGCAGGTCTTGGCATAAACACTAGGTGGACTTCATGGTCCCGCCTCAGCCCAGGTCTCCGCTTTACCGACAGCACTGTGCTCGTGTCTTCAAAGGCAGCTTGGTTCCTACCTCAGTTCTTTTTGATGGCAAACCAACTGAGAAACACCACTCAAAAGAAAGAACACAAAACGAAACACCAGTGTTCCTAGTTCATTCTGATTTCCCCCACGAGGATGAGAGCAGATTTGCAGGAGGATTTAAGAGATGCAGTCTTAATGCTCAAACTGTATGATTCCATCTCTCCTCACTCCCTCACCAATACAGCTTTTGCACTGTCTTATAAATAACGTGTGTGTGTGATATACAAAGTCTTCGCTGGGTTTTTTTTAGAGTGACTCTGCAAGCTGCTACTTCTTTTCTCAATAGCTAATTTAATTATAATACAGACTTTGGAAGCAGCGCTCTGAGCACTAAATATTTATTTTTATTTTATTTATTTATTATTTTTTTTGCGGTACGCGGGCCTCTCACTGTTGTGGCCTCTCCCGTTGCGGAGCACAGGCTCCGGACGCGCAGGCTCAGCGGCCATGGCTCATGGGCCCAGCCGCTCCGCGGCATGTGGGATCTTCCCGGACCAGGGCACGAACCCGTGCCCCTGCGTCGGCAGGCGGACTCTCAACCACTGTGCCACCAGGGAAGCCCAATATTTATTTTTAAATGTACTATTCACAATACAAAGCTGAGAACAAGGTTGCCGCAGTGCTCATACATCTAGGAAGTGGAGCTGCCGGGGGCGGGCGGGGAGGATTTGATGATGGCTTTCTACCTGCCCGTGGACTCACGAATGGATTCTGTACTGGGTGCGTCTCCTGGCTCCTTCTGAAGTGTGAAGAAGGCCTTTTGTAACCAGGCAGTCTCAGACGCTGTCGGTATGAATTACGCCCTTGAGTTGTCTGTAGAGGTGAACAAGCCATCTACTTTGGTTGGTTTTCCGGCTCGAGCTTCTGTAAATATGACCTTTATTTTCAGGAGTGTTTTACTCTGCTTTGAAGAATAATAATTGTTTGGGTGGGAAATGTATTCGGGTAACAAAACAATACACCCTCTAGTAAATCTCCTGAGAAGATTTCTGGGAGCAACTAGGGGTGTTTCCCCAGAGCTTATAGCCTCGTCCGGGCAGCTATCCCGTGACTTCTGTCATTTCACTCTATCCCCACCCCACCCCCCGCCCCCGTCTCCTACTCCGCGTCCACTGGGAGGCGCCCGTCCGCCCGTCCTACCCCTAGTTGAGGCCCAGCAACACTGGCCTGCCTTTCTTCTCAGTTTTCTAGATTCTTCACATATAAAATATTCCGCTGGGAATTTTTTTATTGAAGCATAGTTGACTTACAATCTTATATTAGTTTCAGGTGTACAGCATAGTGAGTCACTGCTTTTACACATTACAAAATGATCATCCCTGCAGGTCTAGTTACTATGTGTCACCATATACAGTTCTTACAATATTATTGACTCTATTCCCTACACTGTTCATTACAGCCCCGTGACCTGTTGATTTTATAACTGGAAGCTCCTATGTCTTAGTCTCCCTCACCTGTTTCACTCATCCCTCCCATCCCTCTGGCAACCACCAGTTCAAGTGGTTGAGTCTGCTTCTGTTTTATGTTTGTTCATTTGTTTTGTTTCGACACATAAATGAAATCATACAGTATTTGTCTTTCTCTGTCTGACTAATTTCACTCAGCCTAATAGTCTCTAGGTCCATCCATGTTGTGGAAAATGGCAAGATTTCATTCCTTTTTATGGCTGAGGAGTATTCCATTGCATATATTTTATATATACCACATCTCTTTATCCATTCATCTGTTGATGGACACTTAGGTTGCTGCCATATCTTGGCTATTGCAAGTAATGTTGCAATGAACATAGAAGTGCATACATCTTTCTGAATTCGTGTTTTTGTTTTCTTCAGAAAAATACCCAGAAGTGGAATTGCTGGGTCACATGGTAGTTCTATTTTTAATTTTTTGAGGAAACTCCACACTTTTTAATAGTTGCTGCACCAATTTACATTCTATTGGTAATATTTTTTTTTTTTGCGGTATATGGGCCTCTCACTGTTGTGGCCCCTCCCATTGCGGAGCACAGGCTCCGGACGCGCAGGCTCCACGGCCATGGCTCATGGGCCCAGCCGTTCTGCGGCATGTGGGATCTTCCTGGACCGGGGCACGAACCCATGTCCCCTGCATCGGCAGGCGGACTCTCAACCACTGAGCCACCAGGGAAGTCCTATTGGTAATATTTTTAAATGACAACAATAAAAGCTAGATGAAAATTTCAATTTATACCATCTAGATTATATTAAAACACATTATTTATGTTTTTTAACTCAAGTATTTGGAACTGTTCTGACTCTCAGAAATAGTGACCCTTTCTGGTCCAGTGAATGAATTCCATCCACTTTGAAAAAGTTTTTCTTTTCTCTCTGGATGGCACTAGATTTTTTATTTTATTTTATTTATTTTTTAATATATTTATTTATTTATTTATTTTTGGCTGCATTGGGTCTTGGTTGCTGCACATGTGCGCTCTATAGCTGCGGCGAGCAGGGGCTACTCTTTGCTGTGGTGCATGGGCTTCTCGTTGCGGTGGCCTCTCCTGTTGCGGAGCACAGGCTCTAGGCATGCAGGCTGCAGTAGTTGTGGCTCACGGGCTCTAGAGTGCAGGCTCAGTAGTTGTGGTGCACGGGCTGGGTTGCTCCGCAGCATGGGGGATCTTCCTGGACCAGGGCTCAAACCCGTGTCCCCTGCACTGGCAGGCAGATTCTTAACCACTGTGCCACCAGAGAAGTCCCAAGATTTTTTTAAAGTCAACATACTTGTCCAGAATCTGTTACGAAGTTTGTGAATAAATATCAACCAATCAGCTCACAAAGGCAAGCAGAGTGGACTCTTTACTACAGACTTTATGTTTTCCTATCATGTAATGAGTTCCTTATGTATTGATATTAGGCTACTCCTTCTTTGCCATATTATCATAAATTCTTTTTCCTAATATGTTTAATTTTTAGCATTTTAACACTTTTCTTTTTTAGCACTTATGCTAAGTTAATTATTTGTATGAATTATTGTTCAGTGTTTGTTTGATACAACATTTTACTATCTCCACGCCTAACTTCCAAACATAGCCACAGCCATCTTGCCCCTGCGCTACATCAACAGCACCTCACGGGGCCCCCTGGCTTCCCCTCTTGGCCCTTACAGTCCATTCTCTTCACAGCAGACAGAAGGAGCCTGTTAGGACAAAAGTGTGGTCATGACACTCCCTTCCTCAAAAACCTTATATAAAGGCTTCCTTCCTATCACTTTCTTCTCACCAAGTGTAGGAGGCCCTAAACAATCAATTGATTGATTAGTCAGTGGAGTTCCTGGCTCCCTCCCTGACCTCAGTTGACTTCCCTGACCTTTACCATTTCTGCACATAGTGCACCTCTGTTATATTGAACTGACACCTTCTACCATGTTGTTTGCTTCACTTATCCTCTGAACCAAAGTTGAACATAAGAAATTAAAACTCGGACTTCCCTGGTGGCACAGTGGTTAAGAATCCGCCCACCAATGCAGGGGACACGGGTTCGAGCCCTGGTCTGGGAAGATCCCACGTGCTGTGCAACTAAGCCTGTGCACCACAACTACTGAGCCTGCACTCTAGAGCTTGTGAGTCACTGAGCCTGTGCGCCGCAACTACTGAAGCCCGCACACCTAGAGCCCACGCTCTACAACAAGAGAAGCCACCGCAACGAGAAGACCACGCACCACAATGAAGACCCAACACAGCCAATAAATAAATAAAAGAAAATATTTTTTAAAAAATGAAAACTCATTCACTTTTACAAGGTTATTCCACCCCATCTTACAGCAGTTTACACACAGAGAATGTATTCCTAAAACGCATATCCACAAAGGTGTAGGCTTGTTCCTAAAGAATATCAGATCACGATGATGATGATAACAGTGCTGGGAAAGGTGATGGCCATTTTTTAAAAAATATTTGTTTATTTATTTATTTTCTTTATTTTTTTGGCTGCGTTGGGTCTTAGCTGAGGCATGCGGGGTCTTCGTTGAGGCGTCGGGATCTTTTGTTACAGCACGGGCTCTTTGTTGTGGTGTGCAGGCTTCTCTCTGGTTGTGGCGTGCAGTTTTTCTCTCTCTAGTTGTGGCGCAGGGGCTCCAGAGTGCGTGGTCTCTGTAGTTTGCAGCATGTGGGCTCTCTCATTGAGGCGTGCGAGCTCAGTAGTTGTGGCGTGCAGGCTTAGTTACCCCGTGGCATGTGGGATCTTAGTTCCCCAACCAGGGATCGAACCCTTGTCCCCTGAATTGGAAGGTGGATTCTTTACCACTGGACCACCAGGGAAGTTCCAATGGCAATGTTTATTGAGCATTGCATTGCAAGTGCAATCAAATCCCTGCCTAACTCATACACATTTGAATCAGCAATTCCTCAAGCAAAAAGTCATTGTCCCTAAGTGGAATGCTCCCAGTGGGGACATCCATCCCTTGCATACATCAGCTCTTGTGTTGGCTCTTTCGGTCTTGATTGAGCCAACTGGGGAGCTCAAAGCCTAGAACTTCAGTCTAACTATTAAGCTTGGTTGTACAATACACATGGCTGAAGGGACACACTTAAAAACAACCACAACAACAATAAGAGTGAAAGACCATCAGAAAGAGATTTCAATGACAGTTGTGGAAAACTGAAGACACTTGGAATATAGAAAATAGAAGCGTTTTTTCCAAAGCTACTAACAATGACATCTAAAATACTTTAAAAATTATTATATATCCTTACTAAAGAAAAGTTAAAATAAAATAAGGGAGGTTTGAAAGTGAGGCAGACTCCTGTTAAATATTCAACCAGCCTATAGAGGAATACCTCATTTTCTTTCCACATATTTTTTATTTTTTTAATTTTAATTTTAATTTTAATTTTTTTTTTTGCGGTATGCGGGCCTCTCACTGCTGTGGCCTCTCCCGTTGCGGAGCACAGGCTCCGGACGTGCAGGCTCAGCGGCCATGGCTCACGGGCCCAGCCGCTCCGCGGCATGTGGGATCCTCCCGGACCGGGGCACAAACCCGTGTCCCCTGCGTCGGCAGGCGGACTCTCAACCACTGCGCCACCAGGGAAGCCCTCCACATATTTTTTAAAGAGGGACACTCAGGGTCTGGAGTAAATTCAGCTCAAGAGTCTTGGGTATAAACACAAGCTACAAGTGTAGTGGGATCTCTCCAGCAGGCTAGTCTGCAATGGGCAGAGATTGTCTATAGAGAAGTTATCTAGGGATAGGATTGACCCCCAGTGGTCAGAGTCCAATGTGTGTAGTAACCCCAGGACTAATCTGTGGCTTGTGCTGGTGGCCAAACTCAGTAGACAGAGAATGGCAATGGTACCATGGTTACTAGTGGAATATCTAGTTAAGAACAAAACCTCAGCCAGTTCCTGGGGGACATAATCTCTGAGAACAGTGATGGTAAAGGCTAGGCAGAGTACCAGAACCTTGGTCAACTGCTACGAGATTCAGGGAAGCCTCAGGTCCTTGTGCAAATAAGAAACTCAAGAGGGGAGCAAGAACACAGCAAGAATAGGCTTGTGTGGGTCCAGAGCGCCCATACATAGGTTACCTTGTAGAAGATTAATTCTATATCTTAGCAGCAGATGGGTAAATCCACTAAATATGTCTGACTTACAGGGATTAACTAGAGAATTCAGTAAGAGCTTTCTTAGCCTCAGTGCCTACAGTTGAGTGGGACCAAGTCATTCTGGCTATAATGAGGCTTTACCTTCTCAGGCCTGAAAAAGTGTTGGGACACGACAGGAATCCTACTATAATGAGTGCAGAACATGCAGTTGAGGTACTACAGGTAATCCAAAGAAAAACAGAGCTGCATTACTGCAGCCCACAGCATGGTGTATTCAGCACACTAGAACTGAATAGAGTACCACACTGTCTGTATCAGGACCATACTATTTCATATGATCATCAATGACCTAGTAAAGGACACTCTGGCATCCCTTCTAAGGGTCTGAGACCTGGGCCATTCAATTAACTTCTTGGAGTCACCTTCCCATAAAACAGGGATCCTTTTTGCCTTCTGTTAACCACATCAATGTGTTATGAATATAAAGAAGATACTATTATAAAAATGTGCTGCACACAAATATTTATAAAAATAAAATAGACAGATAATGGAAGAAAGTGAAAGATCTCTGAAGGTCTGTTCACTGGAATTTCACAAGACAACTAGAGATAATCTCTCTAGCCCTGTCCTGTTTCCTCAGCATCAGAATCACATCTTACCTCAGATAACTTTATGTATAGCCAAACAAAAACCCATGACATTTCTTCATAAATGCTCTGCTTTTTCCTATCTTACATCACCCCATCTTACTCTTTACTCAGATTGACCATTTTTTGCTCTGTTAACTTACATTAATGACCACTGCATTAGAAAATTTCAATCAAAATTCAGTTTCTTCATGAAGCTAGTTGGTTCTACATATGTTCTCCCATATACCACCACTCTTCAACATGAATTTTAGTCCACTTAAATAAATATAAACTAGAAATATGGGGAAGTGAGGGATGGCTTCTTAGAGAAGGTGGATTTTTTTTTTTTTTTTTTTTTTTTTTTTGCGGTACGCGGGCCTCTTACCGCTGTGGCCTCTCCCGTTGCAGAGCACAGGCTCCGGACGCACAGGCTCAGCAGCCATGGCTCACGGGCCCAGCCTCTCTGCGGCATGTGGGATCTTCCTGGACCGGGGCACGAACCCGTGTCCCCTGCATCGGCAGGCGGACTCTCAACCACTGTGCCATCAGGGAAACCCGAGAAGTTGGAATTTGAATTGACCTAGAATGAGCAAAATTTTTAATAAGTAGATGCTGGAGAAGGGCATTCCATTCATCATCATGACCATCATCATCATCATCGCCATTAGCGTCAGAGCTAATACTTATGGCATGCTTACTGTGAGTCAAGCACTGTTTTAAGCAATTTATATGCAATGTTCCACTTCATTCTCATGGCAACACTAGGAAATAAATATTATTATTAGCTCCATTTTATTGATACATACACTGAGGCACTGATGGGTTAAGAAATTTGTCCAAGACTGCTCAACTACTAAGCCGTAGAGCCAAGTCTGAAACACAGAGGCTGTGCTTGTAACCACTGTGCTACACAGAATAAAGAACTGATTAAGCAGACAACAGCAGACAAGGGGAAACACGCAGGGTCTGAAGAAAAGCCACGGATTAATACGACTAGACATAAGAGTGTTTAGTCTCTGGAGAGTTAGAATCAGGCCAAATTATGGAAGCAAATTTTACCAAATTTGCTTTTATAGGAGTTATTCTGTGGGTAGTGGAGAACTATCAATGGTTTCTAAGTAGATGAATGGTCTGAAATCTGGTATTGGATAACTGAAATTCAGCAGAGATCTGCCAGTTCTCTTCTTTCCTTTATAATGCATTTACCTAGTGAAGAACTTAGCATTCAGTCTAATTTAAATCAAATACAGATTCTGAAACACTGTAACCCATGACACCTCCAACAAACATGAAGAAAAAGGAATTCAATTTGTCGTGGGCCAATAAGTATAGAATAATAGTGACTCTCACTAACTTTATGAAATTATTATTATCCAAATTTCCTTCTTCCAGGGCATACATAGTTTCCCCTAATTACTGGATGTGTTTATCAGCTCCATCTTTACTAAACAAAGAAAAAATACCAAATATATTTATTCGCATAAGTCTTTCCCCTCCACTCGAAGCAAGCTGCAAATTAGCAGCCAAAGCAATGTTGAAAGGGGCTTAGAAAGAACAATCAAAGATGTGTGAATTATATGTATAACTGAGTTTAATTAAATCTCTTTGCTGAGAGAAATGGAAGCGTTAACAGTTATGCACACTTTTCAGCTGCTCATATTAAGCTCCCAGTGGAACCCTTGGAAGGAAGCTGCAAAAGATGGAAATTCTGCTCTGGACAACCCAGCTGAACTCTGTAACAGCTCAGACCACTTACTGTGCATAGTTCCCAATGCTTGTTTGTGGTATAGCTATGTCACTAAAACTTGACTGTTTGTGGTTAATTAGCCTAACCCATTAAATTACTGACTTGCTTAATAAGACACAGTTTGGTTAATATTTTGGCAGCAAATCAAAAAGGAGACCCTAGATATCTACTTTTCCCCCACATATCTATTATCTCGATTTCTCATCTTTCCCTTTAAAATGAAATGTATCTTACCACAAAACCTCCAACTATCCCCAAAATGAATCTTATTTCAGAACGCTAAACTCCCCATTTGCTTGATTCAGGAAGTCACTGTGTTTGTTACCTGGGGGGGGTACATTTTTCAGCTAATGTAGCCCAGTGTTCATACCAAGAGCTTATGCTGCTTAGACTCTGGCCTATCCCTGGGTATGACTGACCTTTTGTTACAACTCTAAAAGCAGATAATGCACTGTTTTCTAGGCCAAAATCACTTCGTTCATGCACTATGGTGTACAAGTGGGGTGTCCCAATCAAGCACCTGCCACTGCTTCTTGAAGAGGATTTTGGCCTTACTCACAGGTTACCCTGTCTACCAGCTCAAGCCAAGGTGGGCATCTTCCATCTGAGCGACCAGCTGCTTAAAACTCTCAACTTTCATAACAGAAATGCAGATGTGACATCCACGAGTGCGACTGATATTATGAATATGTCTTAAATCAGCAGCCACTGCTTTAAAGCTCTTGCCAGACAGTAGAGCCTTGAATTACCTATCCAGATACACTTTTGTGAATGCTTCTTCCCTACTCCTCTTGCTTCCTTCCTAGGGGAAGAATCCAAGTAACAAAACATCTTGGCTTCTCTCTGCCCTTGCGAGCTGGTCTGACTGGGGAGTTTGGAAGTCAAGAGTGGGTATGTACTTAACTCCTCTACTTTCACTTGGGAAAAGAGCACATGTTCTTCTCTGCGCCTCCCAATCCCTTTGTGAGGGCCTTCCCTGGTCCAGGCCTGCCCGACACCCTGTAGATTCATCAGTCTGTTTCTGGGGTTGAGTACTGAGGAGTCTCCTTGCCTACACCTAGAAGCCATATTTTCCAAAATCAGTCTTATGAGTAATGAAGGTGATGTTTGTAACCTCCATCTGCTTACAGATATATTTTATTTTTCAGTTAGTTCAGAGTGTGGTTGTAAAAAGTGGTGTCTTTATTGGGCCCCAGCTAACACAAGTACTAAAGCCCCAGTGAGAAAAGTTATATTTAATAAAGACAGATTCCCACGCCACCCATTCTTTCCTTAAGGTTGTAAACGTTCCAGCCTAGAGTCGCCTTATATCAATATTCATCAGGAGCATAAAACAGACCCTCTCAGAACTGCCTTAATGGAGTCAAACATTAATGTTGGTCTTTAATGGAAGTCATTGTGAAAAAGGGCAATATAAAATAACATATGTATCTGCCAAAGATGGATGAAAACATTTTCTGTTTCTGTTATATTTCTATGTCTCAATGTTCCACTTGTTTATTCCATGTGGTAGATTTACTTTAGAATTTTGAAGCAGGAGAATATTGTCTTGACTCAAAAATTGGTATGCTCACTCGGCAAGGAAAGATAACTCTGTAACCCATAATATTTCTCTCTTTTGATTTCACTATCAGGAAATTCTTGGTTCAGTGTAACACTCAGGCACAATAACTATAACAACCAATATGAACAGCATTCTTGCTTCATTCTTTTCATAGCTTTAATATCTCATTTCCATTTAAATAACATGCACACAATCAGTTTGGTAGGCCATTCCCAAACTCTTTAAAATATGAATAAGGCACAGTAAAAATAAAAAAACACGGAAAAAAAGAGAACTTCCAGTTTCCAGTCCAGCATGTAAGGAGCTTGAAAGTTATCACTCCTGTCTTCACAACAAGAGAAAAGAGAAAAGCTGAACAAACAAAATCAACAACCCTTCTTAGATCCACCAGAGAAATGAGGTCACAGGGCAAACCACTGCTCCCCCAAACTGGTGAGACAGATGGGCAGATACGGAGAATACAACTTACAGAAGCAGAAGCCCAGGAGCAGAAGCTACCACAAGAGCTAGTACCAGGATAGGAAAACTTAATCAGTAACTGCTGAAGTACTGGAGGCTCAGTGTGGACAAGTTCAAGAGTTAAAAATTCCAGGTGGATCCAGTATTAGGGGGGCCTCAACACTTTTGTGGGTTCTACCTCCAAAAGTCTTACCAGGCTCTCTCAGGGAACTTGGAGAAAAATCTCCTCCTACTTCTGGCAAAAAGGAGCCATTTGAAAAAAGCCCAGAAAATTCTGTTCTTCTTCTAACAAGGCCTGCCCTCAAGAGAAACTATTTTACCAAAGCTTAACTAACTGGGGTTTTACCGGAGTCTAACCAATGGGGGGAAAGGGAAATACCCAACTCCAGTCAATTATAGCCTTCCTAACTCCACAAACCAAAGCAAAACAAAAGAAAACTGAGAAGCACTTGTAAAGATCACAGCCCAGGGTCACAGGCTCACTAAAAGACTGAGACCTACAAAGCATATAATTTTAACATTCCCTTAAATATGTTTTAATATTGGAGAAAGAAATGAACTCCTCATTATTCTTTTTCAGGTTATTTGGTAATTCTTTTTGTAATTTTTTTCATGGTAATTTTCAGCCATTTTTTTCTTTCATACAAACTTGAAACTAAATTTACTAGTTACAAAAGCAAATCATATATCACTCGATGTATGACTGGAATTTTATTACATTCATAATTAATTTAGGAAGAAGTGACATTTTTATGACTTTGAGTTATCTCCAGAATATGAGTCTTTACATTAACTCAGATCCTATTTTATTATGATACTTCATAGTTTTCTGTATTTCAATAAAAAAGTACAGTTTTCTTCACATAGGTCCTTTTACTTTCTGTTATATTTATTCCTAAGTATGTGTATTTTTCTAATTTTATTTTAATTAGATTTTGTTAATTATTAAATCTTTTATGAATTCCAATCATTTCATGTTGAATTTCTTATATTTAGGGGTCATAACATATAACATAATTTTCAAATAAAGATAATATTTCTTCTCAAAAAAATTAAAATAATAAAAGCCTGAGACTTAATCATAGGACTATAGAATGCTTCCCCTCCCCCAACAAGTTACCATCTCATCAATAGGTCTCTTGTATAATGAAGGGGGGATACAATGGAAGGAACTGTATGTCTCAGATCTTATTTAAGAAGAAGTCTGTAGGGAAACTCAAGGAATGGAGCAGAGATAAAAACAAGGACACCAGGGGCAATTTTTGCCTTTGACACCTACAACTACAGCAAGCAGTAAACACAGCCTAACCCCTAGTCTGATAAACATAAAACCTCACACTAAAGGCCCACTTACCTCAGTTCCTTTTATCCAGTACATCATGTCTGGCTTAAAAAAAAAAAAGAGAGAGCATGTATCAGAATGAAACTTAGATATGGCAGAGATGTTGGAATGATAAGACTGGGAATTTAAAATAACTATGATTAATATGCTAAGGACTATAATGAAAAAAAGTGGACATGATGCAGGAACAGATGGTTAATGTAAGCAGAGAGATGGAAACTCAAAGAATGAATCAAAAGGAAATGCCAGAAATCAAAAACACTATAACAGAAATGAAGAATGCTTTTGATGGACTCATCAATAGACTGGACATAGCTGAGGAAAGAATCAGTGAGCTTGAAGAAATGTTAGTAGAAATTTCCAAGACTGAAATATAATATGAAAACCAATTTCAAAAAAAAAGAGCAGAGACACGTGCAACAACTCCTACAGAACAACTACTGAACGCTGGCAGAAGACCCCAGACCTCCCAAAAGGCAAGAAACTCCCCACATACCTGGGTAGGGCAAAGCAGAGAGATTCCCGCAGAGAGGAGCGGTGCCGAGCGGCACTCACCAGCCCGAGAGGCTTGTCTGCTCCCCCGCCAGGGCGGGCAGCGCTGGAGCTGAGGCTCGGTCTTCGGTCAGAGCGCAGGGAGAGGACTGGGACTGGCGGCGAGAACTCAGCCTGAAGGGGGCTAATGTGCCACAGCTAGCCGGGAGGGAGTCCGGGAAAACTCTGGAGCTGCCGAAGAGGCAGGAGACTTTTTCTTCCCTCTTGGTTTCCTGGTGCGCGAGGAGAGGGGATTAAGAGCGCCGCGTAAAGGAGCTCCAGAGACGGGCGCGAGTCGCGGCTGAAAGCGCCGAGCCCAGAGACGGGCGTGGGACGCTGGGGCTGCTGCTGCCGCCGCCAAGAAGCCTGTGTGCGAGCGCAGGACACTGTCCACACCGCCCTTCCGGGAGCCTGTGCAGCCTGCCACTGCCGGGGTCCCGGGATACAGTGGCGGCTTCCCTGGGAGAACGCACGGCGCGCCCCGGGCTGGTGCAACGTCACGCCGACCTCTGCCGCTGCAGGCACGCCCCGCACTCCGTGCCCCTCCCTCCCGCCCGGCCTGAGTGAGCCAGAGTCCCCGAAGAGGCTGCTCCTTTAACCCTGTCCTGTCTGAGCGAAGAACAGACGCCCTCCGGCGACCTACACGCAGAGGCGGGGCCAAATCCAAAGCTGAGACCCAGGAGCTGTGAGAACAAAGAAGAGAAAGGGAAACCTCTCCCAGCAGCCTCAGAAGCAGCGGATTAAAGCTCCACAATCAACTTCATGTACCCTGCATCTGTGGAATACATGAATAGACAACAAATCATCCCAAATTGAGGAGCCAGGAGTCAGTGCTGTGCCTCTGAGGTGGGAGAGCGAACTTCAGGACACTGGTCCACAAGAGACCTCCCAGCTCCACATAATATCAAACGGCGAAAATCTTCCAGAGATCTCCATCTCAACACCAGCACCGAGCTTCACTCAACGACCAGCAAGCTACAGTGCTGGACACCCTATGCCAAACAACTAGCAAGACAGGAACACAACACCACCCATTAGCAGAGAGGCTGCCTCAAATCATAAAAAGTCCGCAAACACCCCAAAACACACCACCAGACGTGGACCTGCCCACCAGAAAGACAAGATCCAGCCTCATCCACCAGAACACAGGCAGTAGTCCCCTCCACCAAGAAGCCTACACAACCCACTAAACCAACCTTAGCCACTGGGGACAGACACCAAAAACAACGGGAACTACGAACCTGCAGCCTGCAAAGAGGAGACCCCAAACACAGTAACATAAGCAAAATGAGAAGACAGAAAAACACACAGCAGGAGAAGGAGCAAGATAAAAACCCACCAGACCTAACAAATGAAGAGGTAATAGGCAGTCTATCTGAAAAAGAATTCAGAATAATGATGGTAAAGATGATCCAAAATCTTGGAAATAGAATAGACAAAATGCAAGAAACAGTTAACAAGGACCTAGAAGAACTAAAGACGAATCAAGCATCGATTAAAAACACAATAAATGAAATAAAAAATACTCTAGATGGGATCAATAGCAGAATAACTGAGGCAGAAGAACGGATAAGTGAGGTGGAAGATAAAATAGTGGAAATAACTGCTGCACAGCAAAATAAAGAAAAAAGAATGAAAAGAACAGAGGACAGTCTCAGAGACCTCTGGGACAACATTAAACGCACCAACATTCGAATTATAGGGGTTCCAGAAGAAGAAGAGAAAAAGAAAGGGACTGAGAAAATATTTGAAGAGATTATAGTTGAAAACTTCCCTAATATGGGAAAGGAAATAGTTAATCAAGTCCAGGAGGCACAGAGAGTCCCATACAGAATAAATCCAAGGAGAAATACACCAAGACACATATTAATCAAACTGTCAAAAATTAAACACAAAGAAATCATATTAAAAGCAGCAAGGCAAAAACAACAAATAACACACAAGGGAATCCCCATCAGGATAACAGCTGATCTCTCAGCAGAAACTCTACAAGCCAGAAGGGAGTGGCAGGACATACTTAAAGTGATGAAGGAGAAAAACCTGCAACCAAGATTACTCTACCCAGCAAGGATCTCATTCAGATTTGATGGAGAAATTAAAACCTTTACAGACAAGCAAAAGCTGAGAGAGTTCAGCACCACCAAACCAGCTTTACAACAAATGCTAAAGGAACTTCTCTAGGCAAGAAACACAACAGAAGGAAAAGAACTACAATAACGAACCCAAAACAATTAAGAAAATGGGAATAGGAACATACATATCAATAATTACCTTAAATGTAAATGGACTAAATGCTCCCACCAAAAGACACAGACTGGCTGAATGGATACAAAAACAAGACCCATATATATGCTGTTTACAAGAGACCCACTTCAGACCTAGAGATACATACAGACTGAAAGTAAGGGGATGGAAAAAGATATTCCATGCAAATGGAAACCAAAAGAAAGCTGGAGTAGCAATTCTCATATCAGACAAAATAGACTTTAAAATAAAGACTACTAGAAGAGACAAAGAAGGACACTACATAATGATCAAGGGATCAATCCAAGAAGAAGATATAACAATTGTAAATATTTATGCACCAAACATAGGAGCACCTCAATACATAAGGGAAATATTAACAGCCATAAAAGGAGAAATCGACAGTAACACAATCATAGTAGGGGACTTTAACACCCCACTTTCACCAATGGACAGGTCATCCAAAATGAAAATAAATAAGGAAACACAAGCTTTAAATGATACATTAAACAAGATGGACTTAATTGATATTTATAGGACATTCCATCCAAAAACAACAGAATACACATTTTTCTCAAGTGCTCATGGAACATTCTCCAGGATAGATCATATCTTGGGTCACAAATCAAGCCTTGGTAAATTTAAGAAAATTGAAATTGTATCAAGTATCTTTTCCGACCACAATGCTATGAGACTAGATATCAATTACAGGAAAAAAGCTGTAAAACATACAAACACATGGAGGCTAAACAATACACTACTTAATAACGAAGTGATCACTGAAGAAATCAAAGAGGAAATTAAAAAATACCTAGAAACAAATGACAATGGAGACACGACGACCCAAAACCTATGGGATGCAGCAAAAGCAGTTCTAAGAGGGAAGTTTATGGCAATACAATCCCACCTTAAGAAACAGGAAATATCTCGAATAAACAACCTAACCTTGCACCTAAAGCAATTAGAGAAAGAAGAACAAAAACATCCCAAAGTTAGCAGAAGGAAAGAAATCATAAAAATCAGATCAGAAATAAATGAAAAAGAAATGAAGGAAACGATAGCAAAGATCAATAAAACTAAAAGCTGGTTCTTTGAGAAGATAAACAAAATTGATAAACCATTAGCAAGACTCATCAAGAAAAAAAGGGAGAAGACTCAAATCAATAGAATTAGAAATGAAAAAGGAGAAGTAACAACTGACACTGCAGAAATACAAAAGATCATGAGAGATTACTATAAGCAACTCTATGCCAATAAAATGGACAACCTGGAAGAAATGGACAAATTCTTAGAAATGCACAACCTGCCAAGACTGACTCAGGAAGAAATAGAAAATATGAATAGACCAATCACAAGCACTGAAATTGAAACTGTGATTAAAAATCTTCCAACAAACAAAAGCCCAGGACCAGATGGCTTCACAGGCGAATTCTATCAAGCATTTAGAGAAGAGCTAACACCTATCCTTCTCAAACTCTTCCAAAATATAGCAGAGGGAGGAACACTCCCAAACTCATTCTACGAGGCCACCATCACCTTGATACCAAAACCAGACAAGGATGTCACAAAGAAAGAAAACTACAGGCCAATATCACTGATGAACATAGATGCAAAAATCCTCAACAAAATACTAGCAAACAGAATCCAACAGCACATTAAAAGGATCATACACCATGATCAAGTGGGGTTTATTCCAGGAATGCAAGGATTCTTCAACATACGCAAATCAATCAATGTGATACACCATATTAACAAGTTGAAGGAGAAAAACCATATGATCATCTCAATAGATGCAGAGAAAGCTTTTGACAAAATTCAACACCCATTTATGATAAAAACCCTGCAGAAAGTAGGCATAGAGGGAACTTTCCTCAACATAATAAAGGCCATATATGACAAACCCACAGCCAGCATCGTCCTCAATGGTGAAAAACTGAAACCATTTCCACTAAGATCAGGAACAAGACAAGGTTGCCCACTCTCACCACTCTTATTCAACATAGTTTTGGAAGTTTTAGCCACAGCAATCAGAGAAGAAAAGGAAATAAAAGGAATCCAAATCGGAAAAGAAGAAGTAAAGCTGTCACTGTTTGCAGATGACATGATACTATACATAGAGAATCCTAAAGATGCTACCAGAAAACTACTAGAGCTAATCAATGAATTTGGTAAAGTTGCAGGATACAAAATTAATGCACAGAAATCTCTGGCATTCCTATATACTAATGATGAAAAATCTGAAAGTGAAATCAAGGGAACACTCCCATTTACCATTGCAACAAAAAGAATAAAATATCTAGGAATAAACCTACCTAAGGAGACAAAAGACCTGTATGCAGAAAATTATAAGACACTGATGAAAGAAATTAAAGATGATACAAATAGATGGAGAGATGTACCATGTTCTTGGATTGGAAGAATCAACATTGTGAAAATGACTCTACTACCCAAAGCAATCTACAGATTCAATGCAATACCTATCAAACTACCAATGGCATTTTTCACAGAACTAGAACAAAAAATTTCACAATTTGTATGGAAACACAAAAGACCCCGAATAGCCAAAGCAATCTTGAGAACGAAAAATGGAGCTGGAGGAATCAGGCTCCCTGACTTCAGACTATACTACAAAGCTACAGTAATCAAGACAGTATGGTACTGGCACAAAAACAGAAAGATAGATCAATGGAACAGGATAGAAAGCCCAGAGATAAACCCACGGACATATGGTCACCTTATCTTTGATAAAGGAGGCAGGAATGTACAGTGGAGAAAGGACAGTCTCTTCAATAAGTGGTGCTGGGAAAACTGGACAGGGACATGTAAAAGTATGAGATTAGATCACTCCCTAACACCATACACAAAAATTAGCTCAAAATGGATTAAAGACCTAAATGTAAGGCCAGACACTATCAAACTCCTAGAGGAAAACATAGGCAGAACACTCTATGACATAAATCACAGCAAGATCCTTTTTGACCCATCTCCTAGAGAAATGGAAATAAAGACAAAAATAAACACATGGGACCTAATGAAACTTCAAAGCTTTTGCACAGCAAAGGAAACCATAAACAAGACCAAAAGACAACCCTCAGAATGGGAGAAAATATTTGCAAATGAAGCAACTGACAAAGGATTAATCTCCAAAATTTATAAGCAGCTCATGCAGCTCAATAGCAAAAAAACAAACAACCCAATCCAAAAATGGGCAGAAGACCTAAATAGACATTTCTCCACAGAAGATATACAGACAGCCAACAAACACATGAAAGGATGCTCAACATCTTTACTCATTAGAGAAATGCAAATCAAAACTACAATGAGATATCATCTCACACCAGTCAGAATGGCCATCATCAAAAAATCTAGAAACAATAAATGCTGGAGAGGGTGTGGAAAAAAGGGAACACTCTTGCACTGCTGGTGGGAATGTGAATTGGTACAGCCACTATGGAGAACAGTATGGAGGTTCCTTAAAAAACTACAAATAGAACTACCATATGACCCAGCAATCCCACTACTGGGCATATACCCTGAGAAAACCATAATTCAAAAAGAGACATGTACCAAAATGTTCATAGCAGCCCTATTTACAATAGCCCGGAGATGGAAACAACCTAAGTGTCCATCATCGGATGAATGGATAAAGAAGATGTGGCACATATATACAATGGAATATTACTCAGCCATAAAAAGAAATGAAATTGAGCTATTTGTAATGAGGTGGATGGACCTAGAGTCTGTCATACAGAGTGAAGTAAGTCAGAAAGAGAAAGACAAATACTGTATGCTGACACATATATATGGAATTTAAGAAAAAAATGTCATCAAGAACATAGGGGTAAGACAGGAATAAAGACACAGACCTACTAGAGCATGGACTTGAGGATATGGGGAGGGGGAAGGGTAAGCTGTGACAAAGTGAAAGAGCGGCATGGACATATATACACTACCAAATGTAAGGTAGAGAGCTAGTGGGAAGCAGCCGCATAGCACAGGGAGATCAGCTCGGTTCTTTGTGACCGCCTGGAGGGGTGGGATAGGGAGGGTGGGAGGGAGACGCAAAAGGGAGGGGATATGGGAACATATGTATATGTATAACTGATTAAATTTGTAAAATAAAAAAATAAATAAAAATAAAAAAAAAAAAAAAAAAAAAAAAAAGAGCAGAATATCCAAGAACTGTGGGACAATTACAAAAGGTGTAATGTATGCATAATGGTAATAAGAAGGAGAAGAACGAAAGAAGAGAACAGAAATATTTGAAGCAAAAATGACTGAGTGTCCAAAATTAATGATAGACAACAAACCACAGATCCAGGAAGCTAAGACAACACCAAGTAAGATAAATACCAAAAAATCTACACTTTGGCATATATTCAAACTGGAGAAAATCAAAGGCAAAGACAAAATTTTGAAAGATGCCAAGTAGGAGAAAAAACATACAATGAAAGACCAAAGATAAGAATTACATTCAACTTCTTTTCAGAAACCATGCATACAAGAAGTGTGGAGTAAAATATTTAAAGTATTTAAAGAAAAATATCACCAATCTAGAATTCTGTATCCAGCAAAATTATGCTGGAAAATTTGACATATGATTCCAGTCTCATCAGGTTTTCCATGTCCTGGCAGTCCAGCAGCCTTTGTACACTTCAGGAATTCTGTCATAGAAAATGGCTGTACTGATGACTCCCTTCTCTGAGCCTTCCACCCAAGGAGCTTTCTTGGCTTTCAAAAATAACTTCTTTGCTGAACTGAGAGGAAGGGTTGTCTGTTTCTAGATGAAACTTTTTAGAGAATTCAACCAAGCTTCAGTCCACTTTCACTTCTAACCAGGCTAACTAAATAAAAAAGAGAGAAGACACAAATTTCTAATGTCAGAAATGAAAGTAAAGCCATCACTACTGACCCTATGGGCATAAAATGATAATAAATGACTCTTAGGAAAAAATCTATGCCCACAAATTTGATAACATAGATTAAAGGGACCAAAACCTTGAATGATGCAATCCACCAAAACTCTTACAAGGCGAAATAGGTAATCTGAATAGGCATATATCTATTAAAGAAATTGAATAAATAACTAATAATCTGCCACCAAAACAGAAAGTATCAGGCTCAGATGAGTTCACTGGTGAATGCTACCAAACATTTAAGGAAGAAGTTATACCAATTCTTTACAATCTCTCCCAGAAAATAGAAGCAGAGGGATATTCCCTAACTTATTTTATGAGTCCAGCATTACCCTAACACCAAAACCAGATAGAGACATTGCAGAAAAGGAAGACCACAAACCAATATCTCTCATGAATATAGATACAAAAATTCTCAACAAATTTTTAGCAAATTGATACCGACCATGTATAAAAAGAATTATGCACCATGACCAAGTGAGATTCATGACATCTATGCAAAGCTGGTTCAACATTTGAAAATCAATTAATGTAAACCATCACATCAACAGGCTAAAAAGAAAATTTATATGATATCAATAGATGCAGAAAAAGCATTTGACAAAATCCAACATCTATTCATAGACTAAGACTAGAGGGGAACTTCCTCAACTTGATAAAGAAGAGCCACAAAAAAACCCCACAAAAAACCAAAAAACTAACAACATTGTACTTAATGGTGAGGAAGTAGAAAGTTTCCCACTAAGAACAAGAACAAGGCAAGAATATTTCCTCTCGCCACTCCTTTTCAAAATTGTACTAGAAGTCCTACTAATGCAATAAGGCAAGAAAAGGAAACAAAAGGTATTCAGATTGGGAAGAAGACATAAAACCGTCTTTGTTTGCAGATGATATGTTTGCCTATGTAGAAAATCTGAAAGACTCAACCAAAAATCTCTTGGAACTAGTTCGCAATTATAGTAAGGTTGCAGGATACAAGGTTAATATATACATGTCAATTGCTTTCTATACACCAGCAATGAACAACTGGAACTTGACATTAAAAACATAATACCATTTACATTTACGACCAAAAAATAAAACGCTTAGGTATAAATCTAACAAAATATGCACAAGACCCATATGAAGAAAACTATAAAACCCTGATGAAAGAAATCAAAGAAGATCTAAATAAATGGAGATATATTCAATGTTCATGAATAGGAAAACTCAATATTGTCAGAATATCAGTTCTTCCCAACCTGATTTATAGATTCAGTGCAATCCTAATAAAAATTCTAGCAAGTTATTTTGCAGATATCAACAAACTGGTTCTAAAGTTCATACAGAGAAACAAATATGTGGACAAAACTAAGTAAACATTGAATGTGTACAACCATAATATAGTGCTCACGTTTTTGTGAGGAAAATATGCTAGAATTGAAATATAGGTCAACAATATGAGAGCTAGAAATCACATGTAAAGCATCTTAAGGTCCTTGTATTGTTTGGGAACAAGGTAAAGGTGTTGATTAACTTCAGATTTTATTGAGTCAAATGCAGGTAAAAATACCTGAGGTAACCACTAAAAGAGTATACACAGAGCATGTAATTTTCAAACAAGTAGAGGGAAAAATAGAATGAGACAGAAGGAACATAAGCAAAGTTAGTCAATTCAAAAGAAGACAGGAAAGGAGGAAGAAAACAAAACAAAACAATAATCCAGCAAAAATACAGAAATAGGACAAATCAATAGTATCACAAAAATGAGTCCTAATATGAACAACCACAGTAAACATAAAAAGTCTAAACTCTGTAACTGAAAGAGCAAGATTACAAGACTATATTAAAAAAAAAAACTTAGGTATATGATGTTTACAAGATATATATATATATCTAAACATAAGGCCACAGAAAGATCAAAAGTCAAAGACTGACAATGAGCGCCCAGATCAAGCTCTGTTCCTAGTACCATTCTCCAACTGAAGAACTAGAGATCCTTGGACCAATGGCTCATTCTAGGGCCGGGTAAGGGGACACAGAAGATGAGCCTGGAGCATCTTGTAGTGCCAGAAAATAACAAAGTGCTACACACACACACACACACACACACACACACCAAACTACAGAAACCAAATTGATGGGGTATGTCAAAAAGATACAGGAGCCAACCGAAAGAGCTCCCAAGGGTCAAGGCTGGAATAATTTGAGCAATAAAATAAATAAATTAAATAAATAAATAAATTAGTATTAGGTTATAACCTGAAATAGAAAATAAACACTCATCAGTCCCACTGATACAGACAATTGTAAATAATACAATAAGTAAATAAATGGGGAGAAAAAGACAAATCTCCCATGCAGAGGAATTCCAATTAATTTACGTATACGCTCCTTTTTTCAAGAATGCGAAGCATAACACTGAAGTGCGGGCTGCACGTAGTGATCAGTTATCAAAATGTAGTCTAAAGCGATTCTAATAAAAACAGTGTGATACTGGAAAAAAATTTTAATGGAAAAAAGTGTTCAGGAACAGATGCACATATATAAGTGAATATTATAGTATAAAGAAAGCATTTGAAATCAGTGAGAAAAAATGACCAATAAATGGGGTTGGAACAACTGGCTACTCACAAAAAAATGAAATTGCCTGAATTAAAGAGTTAAAAGCAAAAGAAAAATGAAATCACAAAAGAATTTGGAAAAGACTTGAATACTCTTTACATGATCTGGGAGGTAGCAAAAGGGAAAAGCTATTGCAAAATAAAAGCAAAGGAGGAAACCATGAATAAACAGACGTAACTGACTACAAACAAATGCAATGTATGTAGACACACAGAAAACAGTTTTTTTTTCTCTATGTGTATGGGATTAAGGTGACTTTTTTCTTCTTCATATTCTTTAACTTGTTCAGTTTTTTAAAATAAAGTATTACTTGTACAGTCATAAAACTGCTATTAAATTTTAAAACTTATATAGAGTTTAACTAGGCAGCTTCCCTGAATGAAAGGTTACCCTGTCTCACCGCCAAGTTGGCCAAGGGTCTACCTACAGCAGTCTCTCACAATGTCTTTTCACAATTATAATGTATTACTTGTGTACGTATTTATTTAATATTTATCTCCCCCTCTCCTATCCAAGTCCCTGTCCTTCTAAACCCAAGTTCAGAGGGAGACTTAGTTCCAAATACCCTAAGACCTCTGTTGTACGTCTTAGGGTATGAAGTAACTTCTCTTGTAAGCATCTAGATTGGTACCAGTTAAATACCAGCCTTGGAAGAGTTGAGAATGTGCTATACAGTTCAGAGGAGAAATGGTGCTTGAAAAAGGCATAGAGAAGACCCTAAACTCTGCTTAAGCCTGAGGGCAGGAAATAGATCTGGTTCCTTCTGGGCTTGTGCTTGGTGCCTGGTATCATGTATAATATATAGGAGGTGCTGAGTCAACTGATGATCTGCTCAGGGCTCTATGACAGGGGTACCTGGTAGGAACCAGGCCGCACAGCAGGAGGTGAGAGGCTGGCAAGCAGGCCAGCGAGTGAAGCTTCATCTGCCGCTCCCCATTGCTCCTCATCGCTCACATTGCCGCCGAACCATCCCCCTCCACCCCGGCCGTGGAAAAACTGTCTGCCACGAAACCGGACCCTGGTGCCAAAAAGGTTGGGGACCGCTGCCCTATGGGATCCACAATCTGCTCAAAGAGAGTCTTTCCATTGGAAACAAACTGGAACTCACATTGCAACAAGGCAGAGGAACTCTTACTTTGTGCATTCTTTTATTTTGAGGTAAAAATATTCTGAAGAAGTTAGAAAACACTGGGCATTTGGACCTCATAGGCAGTCAATTCAGCTAACTGGAATCCAAGGGGAAAATATGGATTTGTATCACTGAAAAAAGGAAACAATAATATCTATCAGTGCTCAAGTTTTGAGAACATTGTATCAGCCAAACAGATACTAAAAATACCATGTGGTTACTTCCTAGCCTAGGTATGGTGAACAACAACACAAGTAGAAAGGTATGAGCCATAATTTTGAGCAGTTTACCTTATTTTCTAAGTACTGGATGTAATTAAGTTAATTAGTGCAAACAAACAAAAAACTCCACCTAATTACAGCTGGGAATTAGGTTAAACACCTCACATAAGTTGTTGACATGCCTTATTTTTGTAACATTACTTGTCCTATGAAGCTGGAAATATAGTTCATTAAATTATTTACATAAATCTTATTTATTCCTCAGTGGTCACTGTGAAGAGCTAAGGACTTGATAACCTAATATCCTGACCTTTGTGCTTCACACTCTTGGCATTAACAGAGACCTTTTCTTCCCTTTGTCATAATAACAACTTCCTCATTCATCACCACCTGATGCCCAGTTATTCACTCTTTCTTTCTGTTTAAGTCTGTTGTTAATAATCAGTCACTCGACAAGTTTCCAGTATCATGTTCTACATTCTTCTCCATTAAATCCAAAAAGGAAATAATTATCTGAAGACAAACCCCTGTGATGGCCAGCAGATGTACTTTCAGTTCTACTGATATTCTGGGTATCTGGGCACACGTCCTACGGTGTTTCTTAAAGCCATACTAATTAGTCTGTTTTTAACTTTCTATATAGTATAGAATTTCTATATAGTATAGAATTACAGAAGTGTGTGTGTGAGTGTGTGTGTGTGTATTCTCATCTGTAGTGCAATATAATAGCAGAATAAAACAACCAAGTATAAATCTATACGTATTCCTCTAGAGAACATCAGACTGCATATCAGCCCCCATCAATTGAAGATCAAAAGACCGTTCTTTTTACAGTATACAAAAAAAGCCTTTATGCTGAAATTACCATTTTAAAAACTGCCATTTGCAACAAGGTGGTCATTTAGAAAAAAAAATTCTCTTTCAAGCCTAAGCAATTTACATAGTGCTGCCCTTAATTATATCTCCTTTTGGTTCAGATCTTGAAACGTGAACCAACTGGAATATGCCCAACCATGAGACAGCTGAGTGATGAACAAACCTACAGAGGGCTGGGTAAAGAAAACAAACAAGCAAACCAAAACAGAGCTCAAGGCTGGAGATGAACCAGTACACTCTTAGGTCATTATTGTCTCTTCACAGATTTAGGTCCCAGTATATACTTTACTTCACTGAACACCACTTCTCAGCCATCTTGCAGACAAACAATTGGGAGGCCACATGAGCAGTTTAGGGTGAAGTGTCAGAGTTAGACACACCTAGGTCTGGATCCCAGACAGTCCATTTACTAACTGGGTGATCTAAAAAAAACCTCTTAACCTCCAGCAATCTCAGATTCGTCATATGTAAAATGCTGGAGGGCTTCCCTGGTGGCGCAGTGGTTGAGAATCTGCCCGCCAATGCAGGGCACATGGGTTCGAGCCCTGGTGCGGGAAGATCCCACATGCCGCGGAGCAACTAGACCCGCGAGCCACAACTACTGAGCCCGCGCGTCTAGAGCCTGTGCTCCGCAACAAGAGAAGCTGCGATAGTGAGAGGCCTGTGCACCGCGATGAAGAGTGGCCCACGCTTGCCACAACTAGAGAAAGCCCTCACGCAGAAACGAAGATACAACACAGCAAAAATTAATTAATTAATTAATTAACTCCTACCCCCAACATCTTCTTTAAAAAAGACAAACAAAAAACGCATACACCCTTTTTTTAAAAAAAAAATGCTGGATAACAATAATATCTACTTTTCTATGACCTACGGTGGAGGCAGCAGGGGAACAGGTTGATGAAGAGCAGACATTAGATGTAGGTTATGGTCCTAGAGTTTGTTTCAGGTGGTGGGGTCATAGGTGCTTATGACCCTATTAAAAATCAATACTTAAATAACTAAATAAACAACCACAGGTCCTGAATGAGCCAAGGATTATTTTAATACAATTCTGTGCACCGAGATCTTGATAATAATAATTATCATAGTAATAATAGTAATAACAATTGCAATATTTATTTTGTAGGGCTGTTGTTGTGTGTGGCTTTAAATAACATGTGGAGTGTTTAGCATATTGGCACATTTTTAACTACTCTATAAAAATAGCTGCAATTAATTATGATGGAGGTGAGTGGCAGTGATGGGTGAGGAGAGGGAACAGAACTTAAAAAGTACGCTGGGGCTTCCCTGGTGGCGCAGTGGTGGAGAGTCCGCCTGCCGATGCAAGGGACGCGGGTTCGTGCCCCAGTCCGGGAAGATCCCCTATGCCGCGGAGCGGCTGGGCCCGTGAGCCATGGCCGCTGGGCCTGCGCGTCCAGAGCCTGTGCTCTGCAACGGGAGAGGTCACAACAGTGAGAGGCCCGCGTACCGCAAAAATAAATAAATAAATAAAAGTACGCTGAAGAAATGACGATGTCTCATAAAGAATGGTCCTTTTCTATTTACTAACCTCAAATTCAGAACTTTGAAATTGTATCTAAATGACTAGACTCCCTCTCACAAACTAGATAATTAACATATTTATTTATTTTAAAGTTGAATCCTATGGGACATATAATTTAGAGTTACTGTACTATTTAAATAGCTGCTTGTTTGTTTTCTATTAAAGCATGGTCTTGCCTTCAAGAAGCCCTACATTATTCAGGGTAGAGGAGGAAACAGTACTACAACATGAAACATTTACAAAACTAGAATGTACCAGAATGTGATATGAATGACAATTCCTGAAAGGAGTCCAGACAAAAGAGGAGGCTTCCTAGAACAAGAAGCTAGTTTCAAGGACAGGATTTGAAGACGCAGTGAAAATTGGGTGAAGTACAATTTCACTTTTAAGCAAGAGAGTTTTCTTTCTATTCTTTCCAGAACCTGGGAGTCATGTCTGCCCCTTACAGCCACTGCTTTTCCATTACCGACAAAAGCAATATGCCTAAGGAGAAAATAAGAGCAAGGTAGTGGGTTTGACCCCAGATTTGTATTAAACAATCTCACTTTCTTGCTTCTTAAATACTAATCTAATTTTAAAATAGATTCTAAAATATTGCTTACAGGTAAGGTGTCAGGGACAGGCACAAAGACAGAAAAGAAGTGCCAGGTATTGGATCAAGTGCAATGCTTGGTTGTATCTGAGGCTCAAATCACATAAGAATATCAGCAATTCTGGGAGACTGAATAAAGAGGGACACTGATATAAGGAAGAAAAGGAACATTAAAGATAGTAAGAGACAAAGTAAAAACAGCAAATAATTTTGTCTTTATAGGTTATTAAAGTATGGCATAAAATACATAATTTTAATGAGAGAGTATTCATTTCAATTAGCCAAACTAAATAATTTTACTTACTTTAATGAATAATCACCCTAGGAAATACACATTACACTAAAACATAATTAGTGTACATATACAGAAAAGAATAGATACTATTCTAACATCTGAAATACCAGTATAAGAAAAAAGTAAGGATTTGACTGAAACATATAAAATTGTAAAGGATATAGTGTAAACTGATGTAGATAACCAGCTTTCTAATCCCAACACAACCAAGGGCAAAAAGTTTTGATGAAATTTAAAAGTAGTAACTTCAGCAGAGGAAAAAGTACAGAAAAACTACACAGGATATGAGAATTGCCTCTGAAATCTCTCATCATGAAAAACCATATAAACAAATTTATTTAAGTAAAATTAGTGTGCTATTTTGAAGAGCAGGTGACATTTAACAAATGTTAACCAATACATATTCATCAAATATTTATTAAGCTCTTGTGGTGAACAAAATAGTCTCTGCTTATATATAATATAAATTCAACTGAGAGAGACAGAGAACAAACAAGGATCAAAAAAAAATCATGTAATTTCAGATTGTGATAAGTGCTATGAAGAAAAAAACCAGGAAACAAGATAGAGAGTGACTGGGGATGTGGTGAGATGGGTGCAGTTTTAGACACTGTGGTCAGAGAAAATTTCTCTGAGGTAATATCTGAGCATAGATCTCAGTGATGAGGAGAAACCGGCCACAAAAACATCTAGGGGTGTAATTTTCCAGGCTACTTAACAGGTATAAATGTTCCATAGTAAGATAGATAGAAAGATGGGGGGTGGATGGGTAGATGGAGAGATTGGATGAATAGACAGATAACTATCCAGAACACTCCATGTATATAAAACACAGAACGCTCTACCCAAAAGCAGCAGAACATACATTTTTCTCAAGTGGACATGGAACACTCCAGGACAGACCATATGTTAGGCCATAACAAGTCTTAGTAAATTCAAAAAGATTGAAAGCATACAAAGTATCTTTTCTGATAATAATGAAATGAAACTAGAAATCAATAACAAAAGGAAAATTGGAAAATTCACAAATATGTGGAAATTAAACAACACACTCTTGAGCAACCAATGGTTAAAGAAGAAATCACAAGGGAAATTAGAAAATACTTTGAGCTAAATGAAAACAAAACTCCATATACCAAAACTTATGGGAGGCAGTGAGAGCAGTGCTGAGAGAAATTTATAGCTGTAAATGCATACATTAAAAAAGAAGAAAGATTTCAAATCAGTAACTTAACTTTATACCTTATGGAACTAGAAAAGGAAGGGCAAGCTAAACCCAAAACCAGCAGATAAAAAGAAACAATAAAGATTAGGGGAGAGATAAATAAAATACAGCATAGAAAAACAATAGCAAAAATCAATGAAACCAAAAGTCGATTCTTTGAAAAGATCAACAAAGTTGACAAATCTTTAGCTAGACTAAGAAAAAAAGAGAGAAGACTCAAATTACTAAAAATATAGAAAGAACTATAAGAAAATAAAAAGAATTCTAAGAAGAGATTATGAACAATTATTTACTAACTCATCAGTTAACCTAGATGAAATGGAAAAATTCCTAGAGACACACAATCTACAAAAACTGAATCATAAATAAACAGAAAATCTGAATAGATCTATAACTAATAAGGAGATTGAATTGGTAATCAAAAACCACCCAACAAAAAAAGGCCTTGGACCAAGTGGTTTCACTGGTAAATTCTACCAAACATTTAAAGAAGAATTAATACCTATCCTTTTCAAACTCTTCCAGAAAACTGGAGAGAAGACTTTCTAACACACTCATTAGGACAGCATTGCTCTGATACCAAAGCAAGACAAAGACACTACAAGGAAAACTGCACACCAATATCCTGATGAGATATTGCAAAAATCCTCAACAAAATTCTAGCAAATTGAATTCAGCTGCATTTTAAGAGGATTAAACACCATGAGCAGGTGGGATTTATTCCTGGAATGCAATGATGGTTGAACATATGAAAAATCAACCAACATAATTAATATGTCACATTAATAGAATGAAGGGGGAAAAACTCATGAGCATCCCAACTGAGGCAGAAAAAGCATTTGATAAAATTCATAACTCTTTAGGACAAAAACACCCAATAAACTAGCAATAGAAGGAAACTTCCTCAACATGATAAAGGGCATTTTTAATGCTTGCATTTACAGATACACATTTCTCTCTTAGCACTGCTCTCACTGCATCCCATAAGTTTTGGTATGCAGAGTTTTGTTTTCATTTGGCTCAAAGTATTTTCTAATTTCCCTTGTGATTTCTTCTTTGACCCATAGGTTGCTCGAATCTTGTTTAATTTCCACATTTTTGTGAATTTTCCAGTTTTCCTTTTGTTATTGATTTCTAGTTTCATTTCATTATTATCAGAAAAGATATTTTGTATGCTTTCAATCTTTTTAAATTTATGAAGACTTCTTTTATGGCCTAACATATGGGTTATCCTGGAGACTGTTCCACGTCCACTTGAGAAAAATGTGTGTTCTGCTGTTGTCATCTATTCTTTTTTTTAATTTATTTTATTGAAGTTTTGTTGGCTTACAGGGTTGTGTTAGTTTCTGCTGTAAAGTAAGTGATTCAGTTATACATATATATATATTCTTTTTCATATTTTTTCCATTATGGTTTACCATAGGATATTGAATATAGTTCCCTGTGCTATACAGTAGGCCCTTGTTGTTTATCTGTTCTATATATAATAGTTTGCACCTGCTCATCCCAAACATCTATTCTTAATATATTCTCTATTTTCATAATTATGTTGGATGCTGAAGTATGTTAATTTTTTTCTGCATATATTAAAGTCACTATATACATTTTCCCCTTTGAGCTATTAGTAAGATATAATATATTCATAGTTTTCCTAATATTGACCACTCTTGCAGTCCACAGAGGAACTCATTTGGTAATGGCATATTTTCTTAAGTACTGCTGAACTACAATTGCCATTGTTTTATTAGCATTTTTACTTAAATATTGATAAGTGAATTGGTCCCGTCTTGTCAGGTTTTGAAGACTTTCTTCATAAGTATAATTTGAAGGATTTCCTTTTTTGGCAACAGTAAATTCTATCCAACTTACCTGTTTCTTAAAAAAATTTGAAGAATTAACAGTGAAACAATGTTTTCATGGTTTCATTACCTGGAGATTTTAAAGAGGAAGCTCTTTTATAACTTTTTCAATTGTTTCTATTGTTACTCGTCTGTTTAGATTTGTTTGTTTGGGCTGCTATTTAGTATTTTTCACTTATATTTTCAATTTTTTTCAGGATTTTTAATTTCCTCTATAACAATAGTTACTTTCTCTTTTTCATTTCTAATTTTTTAGAAATGTACTTGTCCTTTTTTTCTTTTTCTTTTATTTTTACTACTACACTAGCCAGTGGTTTATCTGGTTTTGGTTTGTCTTTCTGTTATGCTTCCCTCAAAGAATCTCCCCTTTTTGCAATTGAACTGTATTTCATTCTTCTAAATGTATGGTTTGATTTTGTGAGTTTTTTCTTTTATCTATTCCATAACTTTGTCTAATGGGTGAACTTATTTTCATTTATATGTATTGGTATAAGAGATATATTTAGTATTTATTATTTTATTTTAAGTTTTCTGTTATGTACTACCAATTGCTAAATGTATTATCTATTCTTTATTCAGTTTTAGAGATGTCTATGTTTCTTGCGATAATTTTGAAGGTTTATTATCTGCTTTGAGGGTTTTCTTATTGTTGTTATTGTTTTGCAATTATTATAACTTTATTTACTATATTAACTCTCCATTTCTTGATTAGCAACTTCAGACTGCATCTGTTGAGTCCCAGTTATAGAGGACTATGAAAGAAATGATCACAAGTAAATCTCTTCCCACGTCCCTCCCTTCCCCTCCATGCTTGATTTCTATTGTTGCATTAGCATTTCCTTTACCTTGTCAAGATTTATAACATTTACATTTCTGTGACCACATTTTCCATAATTGCTTTCTTAATTCTATATTTAAATTAATTGGGTTTTATCACCAGTCTTTTTATTGTGGTTTCTCTCTTTACTTTTTGGTATTTGGCTTTGATTTTTCTTGTCTTTTCAAAAAGGTCATGTGGGTCCTGGCTTGTTTATGATTGAGATTGTCTACTTGCCTATTTCTTCCCTTTATCTTTGAATGTCAGCTTGACTGAGAAAAACATTCTTGGAGCTCACCTTCCTTTCCTTAGCACTTTTCAGACAATGGATAATTCTTAGAGAAGTCTGAAGCCATCCTGATTTTTTTTCCTGGTAAATAGTTAGTATTTGCCTGGATATGTAAAGAATTTTATCTTAATCAGTGAAATGCAAAAATCATTAGGATATATCTCAGTTTAGCTGCTCCTATAACAGGATTTTTTTCTAGGAACAACATATTCTAGATTAATTCCTTCAGGAAAATTCTCTTCTACTGGTTTTTAAGTACAATTTGTGATCTATTTATGTTAGTTTCTCCAATTCCAGGACCTCAATTACCTTTATTCTAATTAGCCTTTGTACTTCAAATATCTTACTTTCTCTTTAAATTGCTTTGTCTTTTTAAAAAATCTGCAGACTCTATGATTGTCAAGCCTTTCCCCCACATTAGTAATTGGTTTTATATTGTATCTGTTCTGTTCTCTGCTGTTTCTAATTTTTTTAATGGCTTTGTAGTGGAGTTGTTTTGGCTTCCAATGTGTTCCTAAACTATGTGTCATAGTTTGCATTCCCCAGAAGCAGATCCAAGAATATGAGTGCAAATAATTTATTTGAGAGGTAATTCCAGGAAACACTGATAGAGGGGTGGAGAAATAAGATATGAAAGGGAAAGAATCCAATAATATTAGCAAGCAAGTAACTGCTGTGGGCAGCTGGAGCTAAAACTTACTAGAGGAAACTCTTTGAGACACTGTAGAACACGTCTCAGAGCTATCCCAACTGGCAGGCAAAGAAGCTGGGGTATTTATCCAACAGCTTTTGTCTGTCACTGGTTATAGGCCGTTCTTGGGAGCATTAAGGTTCGACACTTCTCACTTGCCCTAAATGTGGGCTGGGCATACTGCTCTGATCAGAAAGACGCCTGGGGCAGAGTATCACAGGTAATCACAGGAATCACAGGTTTATAGAGAAGAGATACATTGAGGGCAAGACAGCAGGGATATGGGTAGGATACTAACAGGAAACTCTTTTCACCTTTGTGTTGGCGCTTCACCTCATTTTTTATCTTCCCTATTTTTTTTTAATTTCCTAGTGTCATTAAGTATTTCTGCAGCCTCACTGTCCAACACGAGTGACCACTGTTTACAAGTAAGTGACCAATGAAAAATTGAAACACGACTAATCTTTTTTTTTAACATCTTTATTGGAGTATAATTGCTTTACAATGGTGTGTTAGTTTCTGCTGTATAACAAAGTGAAGCAGCTATACAAATACATATATACCCATATCTCCTCCCTCTTGCGTCTCCCTCCCACCCTCCCTATCCCACCCCTCTGGGTGGTCACAAAGCACCGAGCTGATCTCCCTGTGCTATGCGGCTGCTTCCCACTAGCTATCTATTTTACATTTGGTAGTGTGTATATGTCCACGACACTCTCATTTTGTCCCAGCTTACTCTTCCCCCTCCCCATATCCTCAAGTCCATTGAAACATGACTAATCTTAATTGAGATGTGCTCTAAGTGTAAAATGCATGCCAGATTCAAAGTCTTAGTAGATATAAATGTAAAATATCTCCTTAATAATTTTCATATTGATTATATGTTGAAATAATATTTTTGATATATTGGGTTAATTAAAAGATATTAAAGCGAATTTCATATGCTGTTAAAAATATTTTAAATTTGGCTACCAATTTTTTTTTAATTACATATATTCTCCAAGAATAGATGTTTCATCTCTATCTTGCATGCTAAGTTTCTTGTTTTCTTTTTACCTGGGAGGGTGGGGGATTTAGTAGGTTTAGTCAAATACCATACTATCTTTTTGTTTTTTCACCTGACTTACACTTAAGTTGTGCATATCTATCCAGAAATTCTATTTCTGCTCTGTAATGTGGGTACATTCTTTTAACATTCAGGGGGCTTGTTGATTACATGTTTATTTAATATTTTATTTATTTACACTTATGAAAAAGGAAATTTTTACTTCCAGCCAAGACGGATTCACAGGGACCAGATTTACCCTCCTCTGGAGGTTCTTTCTGATGCCAACTGGGTCCTGGAATTCAATTCAATTCAGAGACTAACTACTTGGAGTTCACAGCAGACTCCACATGTCTAAGGGCTTTAGTCCTACAGGACTGGCCCCCCTCCAGATGTCAGTCACAAATACTTCTGACCAACAAGCTATAAACCAGGGGCTCCCATGATCCCCTCCTCAGGCTCCATAATTTGCTAGAATGGCCCACAAAACTCAGGAAAACACTTTACTTACGTTTCCTAGTTTATTATAAAGGTTACAACTCAGTAAGAATACTAACACATTATTAATTTTATATAAAATATCACTCACCTTATGCCTATATAAGGATAAACTAGTATCTACATATATTTTATGCATTCATGACATACCTAACTTTTTCTTATTTATTTATTTATTTATTTATTTGATATTTCTAGGCTACAAGGTTCATCCGTGAGTGTTTTTCAAATTGTTGCAGTGTCAAAAAATTTTTCCAACATATTTATTGGAAAAAAAATTTTCATATAAGTGGACCTGTGCAGCTCAAACCCATGTTGTTCAAAGATCAACTGTAATAATTTATGAATGGGGGGCGGGTGTTGTGAATAACAAAAGACACTCCTATACGCCTGTCTCTCAGGAAATGCCAAAGATGTTAGAAGCTCTGTGCCAAGAACCAGGGGAAAAGACCAAATATAGTTCTTATCATAGTACACCTTCTGACTGAAAAAACTCCAAAGCCAGACAAAATATATGAAACAATAGTCTTTAAGACACTGGGTGTCGGTGGGGAGGGGGAGAAAAGGATGGTGATTCCTGAGAGACAGGAAATACGTGAAGTGAGTTACAATTATTCCATTACTGTCTGTGGAGAGTTTCCAGGCCCCAGTGCAGCGAAGCAGAATTCAGATGGAGCTCAATAATCTCCCTAAGTTGAGGAGACAAAGCTAGGAATGTGGGGAGTCCAAGGCAGCTAGATTCTCAGGGCCGACTAATAGGAGATAGCTTCAGAGAGAAGACCCTGGAGATCTACAGAGGGACCCCTTGAGTGTTCAGCTTGAGTAGTGATCAGTGCACGCATGGAGGAAATTACCAAAGGCCAGGAAAAGAACCACCCCAGAGTATTAGAGGGGAAAACTCCCAGAACTCATGCAGGACCAGAAATAGTTCCAGTTCCCACAATCCAGAGAGGGAATCCTCATAATTTGTGGGCCAAAATTAGCCTAGACTAAACACTGCTCTGGTCCTGCCTAGCAAACCTTAAAAATACAGCCCAAAAGGATCAACCTGCTTCCAAGAAACTTAACCTTGTCCCAGAAAAAAGATCAAGAATATTTATAGAGATACAAAAATATCTAGCATACAACAAGATAAAATTCACAGTGTTTGGCATCCAACAAAAAATTACTGGGAATGCAAAGAACCACATAAATATGACCCATAATGAAGAGAAAAATCAATCAATTTAAAAAGACCCATATATGACACAAAGGATAGAATTAGTCAGTAAGAAACTGTTATCATAACTGTACTATATATGTTCAAAAGTTAGAAAATGATTGAATATGTTAAGTGGAGACATGGAAGATATTTCAAAAGACCCAAATCACACTTCTGGAGATGAAAACTACAGTGGCCGAGATGAAAAATTCACTAGATGGTATTAATGGCAAATTAGACATTGCATAAGATTAGTGAACTTGAATTTTTAGCAATTGAAGTTATCCAGAAAGAAACAGAGAGAAAGACAAAAAAAAAATTGAACTGAACATCAGTGAGATATGGTAAAATTTCAGGTGGCCTAATATATGTGTAACTGGAGTCTGCAAGAATGGGGGAAATAGTTAAGAAAAAAAATGGCTCCAAATTCCCCAAATCTGATCAAATAAACCACAGAGCAAAGAAACTCAATGAACTCCAAACACAAGAAAAACAAGGAGAATTATACCAAGGTTTATCATAATCAAATTTCCCAAGACTGTTTACAGAGAGCAATTACTGAAAGCATCCAGAGAAGACATATTATGTAGAGAAGAACAAATAATAAGGAGGACAACAAATTTCTCATAGGAAACAATGCAAGTCAGAAGCAGTTGAGCAGTGTATTTAAAGACCACCCCTCCAAATTGTCAAACTAGAATTTTGTAGATAATAAATACATCTTTCAAAATTGAAAGCAAAAGGGCTTCCCTGGTGGTGTAGTGGTTGAGAGTCCGCCTGCTGATGCAGGGGACACGGGTTCGTGCCCCGGTCAGGGAAGATCCCACATGCCGCAGAGCGGCTGGGCCCGTGAGCCACGGCCGCTGAGCCTGCGCGTCTGGAGCCTGTGCTCCGCAAAAGGAGAGGCCACAACTGTGAGAGGCCGCATACCGCAAAAAAAAAAAAAATTGAAAGCAAAAGAAAGACTTTTTAAGAAAGAAAGAATTAATCACTAGCAGGCTTGTACTACAAGAAATACTAAAGGAAGTTTTTCAGGCAGAGGGAAAATGACATTAGATGGGAAACTACACTAAGGAAGAAACAGCACCAGAAAGGGTAACTATATGGGTAAATAAAACAGACTCTTTTCCTTATAACAAATTGTCTAGAGCAAAAATAACAACAATGTATTGTGACGCTGATACAACATGTGCAAAGTAAAATGTATAACAACAATAGCACAAAGGTCTGAGGGGGTAAATGGAAACATAATGCTGTAAAGTTCTTTATACTAAACATGAAGTAGCATAATATCACTTAACAGTAGACTCATAAGTTAAAAATGGATACTATGAACTGTAAAGCAGCACCTAAAATAATACAAGGGATTTCCCTGGTGGTCCAGTGGTTAAGACTCCATGCTCCCAGTGCAGCCTACCCAGGTTTGATCCCTGGTCAGGGAACTAGATCCCAAATGCATGCCGCAACTAAGAGCCCCACATGCCGCAACTAAGAAGTCCACATGCCACAACTAAGAGCCCTCATGCCACAACTAAAAGAGCCCACATGCTGCAACTAAAAAAAAAGTCCTTCATGCTGCAACTAAAGATCCCACATGCTGCAACGAAGACCCTGTGTGCTGCAACTAAGACCCGGCACAGTCAAATAAATAAATAAATAAATAAATAAATATATTTTTAAAAAATATAATAATTTATAGCTAACAAGCCAACAAAGGAGATAAAACAGAATTTTATCCAAACATTTAAGGAAACATAGCACCAATTATATACAAACACCCAAATAATTTTAAATAACTCAGAATAAGAGAAAAAGGAGAGCAAAGAACAGATGGACAAAAAGGACAAAATAGCAAGATGGACCAAATCATATAAATAAATGTAATGGTCTAACCACCCAAAGTAAAAGGCAAAGATTGTTAGGTGTGATTTAGAAAGCAAGACCTAACTATGTACTACCTGCAAGAAACCCACTTTAAACACAAAGACACAAGTAGGTTAAAAGTGAAGGGATGGAAAAAGACATAACATGCCAGCATTAATTAAAACTGGCTATATTAAGATCAGGCAGAGGAAATTTTTTGTTTTTGTTTTTGTTTTTTTTGCGGTACGCGGGCCTCTCACTCTTGCGGCCTCTCCCGTTGTGGAGCACAGGCTCCGGACGCGCAGGCTCAGCGGCCATGGCTCACGGGCCTAGCCGCTCCGCGGCATGTGGGATCTTCCCGGACCGGGGTACGAACCCATGTCCCCTGCATCGGCAGGCGGACTCTCAACCACTGCGCCACCAGAGAAGTCCCAAGGCAGAGGAAATTTTAAAGCAAAGAATATTGCCAGGAATAAAGAAGGTTTTATCCTAACAATAAAGGGATCAATTCAATAAGAGGACAAAAAATCCTAAATGTTCATGCACCTAATAGAAAAATACAAAATACATGAAACAAAAAAACCCAATAGAATTACAAGGAGAAATAAACAAATCCAAAAGTAAAATTGGAGCTTTAAATACCCCTCTCTCTATAACTGGTAGAACAAGCAAACAGAAAATCAGGAAAGATACAGAAGACTTGAACAATACAACCAACCAAGCTGACTTAACTGACATTTATAAAATGCTCTATCTAAGCAGAGAAGAAAAGAAATTCTTATTGAGTATACATAGAACACTTACTAAGATAGTTCACATTCTGGGTCATAAAACAAGTCTTGATAAGTTTAAAAGCTTACAAGTCATGCAAAATATGACTTCTGGCCACAATCTAAGTAATTTAAAAACCAAAAACAGTATAATCATAAAATACAATAATATCTGTCAGTTTAAAAAATGAAATACTGATACATTCTACACCATGGATGAATTTCAAAAACATGATGCTATGTGAAAAAAGCCTGTCACAAAAGACCAGGTATTATATGACTCCATTTATATGAAATGCCCCAAATAAGCAAATCTATAGAGAAAGAAAGTAGATTAGTAGTTGTCTGAGGTTAGAGAGGCAGAAAGGGGGAGGAGAAGAAATGAAATGACTGTTAATGGGTACAAGGTCTCTTTGGGGAGTGATGAAAATGTTCTAAAATTAGATTGTGTGGATGGTTACACAACTCTGTGAGTATATCAAGGACACTTAATTTTACATTTCAAATAGGTGAAATTTATGGTTTTTAAATTATATATCAACAAAGCTGATAAAAATAACAATATAGAACTATATCTGAGAAAAGCACAAATATTTTTAAATTAAATAACACACTTATAAATAATCCACGGATCAAAAAAATCAAAGGGGAAAGTAGAAAGCACTTTAAATTGGATGAAAATGAAAACACAACATACAACTAGTGCAGTATGAAGAGGGAAATTTATTGCACTAAAACACCTATACTAGAAAAGAAGAAAAGTCCAAAATGACCTACCTTCCATGCTAAGAAACTAGAGGAAGAAGAATCAAGGAATTCTAAAGCTAGCAGAAGAAAGGAAATAAAATTCAGAGAAGAAATCAACAAACCAGAAAACAGAAAACCAAAAAAATAGAGAAAAATCCACAAAACCAAAGTTCGGGGCCTCCCTGGTGGCGCAAGTGGTTGAGAGTCCGCCTGCCGATGCAGGGGATACGGGTTCGTGCCCCGGTCTGGGAGGATCCCATATGCCGCGGAGCGGCTGGGCCCGTGAGCCATGGCCGCTGAGCCTGTGCGTCCGGAGCCTGCGCGTCCGGAGCCTGTGCTCCGCAACGGGGGAGGCCACAACAGTGAGAGGCCCACATACCGCAAAAAAAAAAAAAAAAAAAAAAAAAAAAAAAAAAACGAAGTTCGATCTTTTCTATAGATCTTTGAGAATATCTATAAAATTGATAAAATCCTAATCATACTGATCAGGGGAAAAACAGAGAGAAAACACAAATTTCCAATCAAGAATGAGAGAGTGACATTATTATAGATTCTACAGATGTGAAAATGATTATTAGGGAATATCATGAACAAATTCATGCCAGTAAGAATATAGATGAGATGGACACATTTCTTGGAAAACACAAATAACCAAAACTTGCTAAAGAAGAAGTAGCTAACATGAACAGCTTTATTTCTTTTAAACAGCCCTATATCTATTTACACTAGCTAAAAACCCTTCCCAGAAAAAAATCACAAGCCCAGATGGCCTCATTGGTGAATTCTACCAAACATACAAAGACAAAAATACTATTCTAGAAAAGTTCTTCCAAAAAACTGAATAGAAGGGAATACTTCCCAACTCATTCTATGAAGTCAGAATTACTGTGTAGTCATAACCAAAGATATTACAAGAAAATAAAATTATAGACATATTTCCTCATAAACATAAATGCAAAATTCTCAAAACCATTTTAATAAAATCTAGCAATATATAAAAAGGAAAACACATCATGACCAAGTGGGACTTACTGCAGGATGGTAAGATTGATTTAAAATTCAAAAATCAAACAATGTAATTCACCAAATTAATACACTAAAAAAAACCCCTATATGATCATCTCAAATGATACAGAAAAAGCATTTGATAAAATCCAGCACTGATACTTTGATAAAAATTCTCAGCAAACTAGGAATAAAAGGGAATTTCTTTAAACTGGTAAAAGGCATTTATGAAAAACTAGAGTTAACATCATAATTAATAGTAAAGGACTGAGTGTTTTCCTCTTAAGATCAGGAAGAAGACAATGATGCTCACTAACACCACTTCCATTCAACTTTGCCTGGACTTCTATGTTCTACCCACTGCCAAAAATATTAATTGTCCAGATTGAAAAATGATTGAAATTTTTAAAAGCAGAGTAGCATCAAAAATATGAAAGGTTTAGGGATAAATCTAACAAAAAGATGTGTAAGACCTGTTCATTGAAAACTACAAAACACTGCTGAGAGAAATTTTATAAAACCCAAGTAAGTGGGGAGATGAAATTTGTGGTCCAGAGAAGTCAATATGTTCAGCTGTCAATCATTCCCCAATTAAGTCAGTCACACTCAAAATCCCAGAAGGCTTTTTTTTTTTTTTTTTTTTTTTTGTAAAAATTGACGAGCTGGTTCATGGAGATGCCAAGGATCTAGAATAGCCAAAATGCCATTGAAAAAGAATGACAAAGTTGGAGGATTTATACCACTTGACTTCAAAACTCATTATAAGGCTACAGTAATCGAGACACTGTGTTATTGGCATCAAGATAGGCAAGCAGATCAATAGAGCAGAAGAGAGTCACCAGAAATAAATCCATACACATTGACTCTTGACAAATATGCAAAGGCACTGCGCTGGAAAAATAAAAAAGGTAATCTTGGGGGGCTTCCCTGGTGGTACAGTGGCTGGGAGTCCGCCTGCCGATGTGGGGGACCCAGGTTCGTGGCCCGGTCCGGGAGGATCCCACATGCTGCAGAGCGGCTGGGCCCGTGAGCCATGGCCGCTGAGCCTGTGCATCTGGAGCCTGTGCTCTGCAGCGGGAGAGGCCGCAGCAGTGAGAGGCCCGCGTACCTCAAAAAAAAAAAAAAAAAAAAAAGGTAATCTTTTCAATAAATGATGCTGGAACATTTGGCTATCTTTGTCCAAAACAAAAACAAACAAGAAACTTTGATCTGTACCTTACACCTTTACAATGATTAACTCAAAATGGATCATAGACCTAAATGTAAAACATAAAACTAAAAAATTTCTAGAAGAAAATTTCTGTGACCTTAGGTTAGGCAGAGATTTCTTAGATGTAACACCAAAAACATAATTCATAAAAGAAAAACTTAATAAATTGGATATAATCAAAATTAAGAACTTTTGCTCTTCAAAAAATTCTGTTAAGACAACCCACAGAGTGGGAGAAAATGCCTGTAAATTACATGTCTGTTGAACAACTTGCATCCAGTGTATATAATTTTCAAAATGGCAGTAGTAATAAAACAGACACCCTAATTAAAAATGGAAACAATTTAAACAGACACCTCACCAAAGAAGATACGTGGATGACAAACAACTACATAATCAGGTACTCAACATTACTAGTCAATACGGGTATGCAAAATAAAATCCCCAGGAGGGAACACTATGCACCTCCAAACTGCTAAAATTAAAAAGACTAATCATATCAAGTGTTGGCAAGGATATGGAGGAAATGAAACTCACATACACTACTGGTGGGAAAGTGAACTGTTATAATCACTTTTGGAAACAGTTTGAAAGTCTCCCCAAAAGTTAAACATATGTCTACCATATGATTCCACAACACTTCTCCTAGGTATTTACCCAAGATCAATGGAAGAATATGGTTATACAAAGACTTGCACATGAATGTTCATAGCAGTTTTATTTGTCATAATCTAAAATTGGAAACAATCCAAATGTCTGTCAACAGATAAGCAGATAAATAAACTATTAGTCTATCCATACAATGGAGTACTACCTAGCATATAAAGAAATGAACCATTAATATAGCCAACAACATGGATGAATCTTGAAATAATTATGTTGAGTGAAAGGAGCCAAAGAAAAGTACACGCTGTATGGTTCTATTTATATAAAATTCTAGAAAGCGCAAAAGTAATCCATGACAAAAGCAGATCAAATTTCCTAGGAATGGAGGGAATGAAGGAGAGAATAAATCAGAAAGAGACATAGCGAAACTTTTGGAGGTAATTATCTTGATTGTGGTGATAGTTTCCTACGTATCAAACTGTACATTTTAAATATCTATAATTTATTATATGTCACCTATACCTCAATAAAGCTGTTAAAACATATTAAAATGAACTGTAAATGATAAATGCCTTCATTACAAATAATGCACGGTTTAAGAAATAGAGGGTTGGACTTGCCTGGTGGCACAGTGGTTAAGAATCCACCTGCCAATGCAGGGGACATGGGTTCAACCCCTGTCCGGGAAGATCCCACATGCTGCGGAGCAACTAAGCCCATGTGCCACAACTACTGAGCCCACGCACCACAACTACTGAAGCCTACGCACCTAGAGCCCGTGCTCCACAACAAGAGAAGCCACCGCAATAAGAAGCCCGCGCACTGCAATGAAGAGGAGCCCCCACTCACCGCAACTAGAGAAAGCCCACGTGCAGCAACGAAGACCCAGTGCAACCAAAAATTAAATAAATAAATAAATTTATAAAAACAAAAAGAAGAAGAAATAGAGGGTTGAAGCAGTATGTAGTAAAAACAAAAAAATCATTTGGAATTTCAAAGGTTCTACTTAAGGCTTAACATAAACCTAGATTTTTTAAAATTAATTTTTGGTTCGATGAAATGCTACCCCAAGATAAAGCCAAGATTCATTAACCTCAGATGGGCATTTCTCCCCCTCAGGAAAATACACTGCATCGGTGGATTTATAAGCATTTTTAGCCATCATAGAGGACTTTAAAAATGCTATAGGGCTTCCCTGGTGGCGCAGTGGTTGAGAGTCCGCCTGCCAATGCGGGGGACACGGGTTCGTGCCCCGGTCCGGGGGGATCCTACATGTCGCGGAGCGGCTGGGCCCGTGGGCCATGGCCGCTGAGCCTGCGTGTCCAGAGCCTGTGCTCCACAATGGGAGAGGCCACAACAGTGAGAGGTCCGAGTACCGCAAAAATACATAAATAAATAAATAAAATAAATAAAAATGCTATAAGCTGTGACATGTGGAGAAACAAAGTATATCACTAAGTCTGAAGATGAAGATATAACTTTAAAAGTGTGTTTAAAAAGAGCATTTAAGGGTGTCAGTAGAGGAAACTGAAAAGAAGAATTAGTATGGAGGCTATGAGATGAGGTGCTTGTTAAAGGCATTTAATACTTCCAGTTTGGCAGAAACATGAGAATCAGTTTGAGCCCAATTATTAGGATAATAATTATAAGTTAATGGGGAGGAGATTTATCCTCTTTGACTACAACCCCCCATAACAGAAATAAAGAATTCCAAAAAGTTTTCTCCAACTAAGAGTTGAGGATCTTCCTGATGACTGAATGGAGTTGTTTTTGTTTTGTTTTTAATTGAAATATATTTGACACATAACATTGTGTAAATTTAAGGTGTACACCATGCTAATTTGATACATTGAGTACTGAATGTATAAATACATTTATATGTTGAATGGAGTTTTAAAATAAAGAGAGCAAAGCAGAAGCACTCTGAATCAAATAGCCCGTTTGGTGGTAACATGCAAATTGGGTTGGGTTATAGGCTTGAGATAATACAGCTTCTCTACCATGTTCATGATTAGTTGGTTGATTTATTAATTATGTATTGAGCATCTACTGTGCACTGACACTTGGCCAAGTGCTCTTTGAAATTCTGATCTATAATTTTTATCACCTTCTCCTTTCGATTTCTTGCCATAACCAACGTCATAGATATCCCTTAGAGACACCAGTCCTCTCAAATGGAAGACCTACCTAAACATCCTCCCTCCTCCGTACTGCCACTCCCAGCATGTTATTTCCTCTTCCTTTTGCAAAACTCCTGCTCCTTGGAGAATCAACCATCTGCTTATACCTCCTTCTCCCCTTCCCCACAGCAACCATCTGCTGCGCCTCATTCAGGAAAGACTAAGTGCTTGGCTTCAGGCTTCCTCCATCCCAATTCCTACCACCATCCTGAGTCATTTCAACATAAGCTTGAATGACCCATCAGCTAGTCATTCAATTCCTTGAATGCCTCCTCATCGGTGACTTACCCTCTTCCACCTCAATAACCCACTTCCAAGTCATGCCTAGATCAGTCAGGAACTGCATCATATCACAACCTAATTCATTTATGCCCCCTTCCAAATACAACTCTATCCTTCTAGTTCAACCAGTTGGAATATACGTTTTTGTCTTTGTCCCTTTATTTCCTTTCTTCCTTTTTTTCTGTCCTCTTCTTTTTTCTCTTCCTCCCTTTTTTCTTTCTCTTTCTCTTTTTATCTTTTTAACTGATATTACTCCACCTTCTAGCCATCCCCTCTCTTCTGTATTCACTTCCTCCTTTATTCACTTTAAAATTAAATACTGTATTTAGACATCTTACTAAACTCTCACATTATTTCTAATTTTTCTACAGGTTCTTTGGGGTCTCTATGTATGTCATCTGCAAATAATGTCAATTTTTTTCAGATTCCTTATTTTCTAATTCTTGTGGCCTTAATTTATTTTTCTTATCTTACTGTTTTGCCCAGGTGATACAGTAAAATAATGAACAGGTATGATGTACTAGTAGACTTTCTCTGAAAATCTAATCCAAATATTGCCCTTCTCTCAATCTGCAAGGCAAACTCCCCAGTCTAAACCAGCATTATCTTTCACTTGATTACTTATCTAGCCTCCAAAATGAACTTCCCAATTCTACTCTGTTCTTCTCCATTCCTTCTGCACTTAACACCCAGAGAAATCTTTTGAAAACACAACCTAGATTATGCCTTGCCTTGCCTTAAACCTTTCATTGGTTTATAATTGCACCTAGAATAAAATCCAAAATCTTTACTAGTCTACCTCTTCAAGCCCTTCTTTTCTTACTAGATTTTACTCACAGTACTTTCTTTTACTTCCTAAAGACGACAAAACTTTCTGCCTCAAGTCTTTCTCAGTGGCTGTTCCTTCTGCCTGGCATGATATTTGCCTCACACTTTGCCTAGAGAACTCCCATTCATCCTTCAGGTCTCAGAACACGCCCAGAGAAGCCCTCCCACAACTCCAGAAATTCAGTCAGCTCTCTCTTTTTTAATATTTCATTTAACTCTTCATTTTTTCTTTCAAAGCACTTACTACCTTTTGTAATTACATATATTTATTTGTATGGCTACTTAAAATATGTCTCTCCCATTACTAAAAGCTCTGTGTGTTTACATCATCATCCCTAGCTTATGGCATTTTGCCCGGAAAATAGTGTGCTCTTAATAAATATTTATTGAATGAATAAACAGATGAATGAGTATATAAAGATGAATAAGACACAACTCTGGCTCAGAAAATGCACTCACAAATCTTTCCTTGAAGTCTCGATGATTTGTTTTCCTTACCAGGACTAAAAATTACAATAAGGAGCAAGTTGACATCCATAATCCTGACTTCATATTCCTTAGTGGGAGGACATTATTAGCTCAGAAATTGACTAATAAAAGCAATTATAGCAGCCTGAATCTAGACCTGATAATGGCAGGAGAAGCAGGATAAATTGGGGCAAGAAACTAAATACAAGATGTATTCATTTCCCATCCAAATCCAGAAGCTAAGAGAGCTAAAATATCCATGATTGGAATTTATTAGTTTGAATTTAGACCTAAAAAATTCAATACTTACCACATATCCCTTTTCACACATTTGTTGTTTTTCTCTTAATTTCTTAATACAAGTACATTTAAAATAATGTTAATTTTGAGTGACTATGGGAAAGATCCAGGCTTTTGCCCAAAAGGAAAACAAGTAGCAGCAACTTAGCTTCCAAAGTCAGAAGAGTCAAGGTTATCTGAAGAGAAATGTGGAGTCCCACAAGTTTAAATGCAGATCAAATGACAAAAGTTGGTTCCTTCTTAGAGATTCCACCTTTCTCCCAGTCTTTGAGGATCAGACATCCCTTATCATATTCAAGAACCCCTACACATGTGCCCTGAATCCCATCCTCTCCTTCTTCCCCTGAGACCTTCACCATCTATCACCTTGTACCTTCAGCTTTGTTTTCTTTCTATTGGAAATATCCCTTTGAGATATAAATATGCTTGTTTCTCCTTTCCCTGACTTCATATTATCCTCTGGCTACTATATAATTTATATCTTCCTTTCTCATTAACGCATCTCCATGTTCATACTTCCTACTCCTTAACCCACTGTAAACTGGCTTCCACTCCACCACTCAAAAGACTTCTCTCTGGAATTACTTCCTATCTGATAAATCCAAAGAGCATTTTCTAATCTTTATCCAGTGGTGTGCCAGTAAATGTTGAACAACTACCTTCTCAGAGCAGGAGTTGAAGAGCCTGAATTTGTAATGTATTCCACTTTCGGTGGTGCAAATACATTTGCCATGGCTGATTTTAGGTATCAATTTGGCATCAACTAGCTTGCAAACCTCCCGAAAATTTAAAATATCAGCTCTGTGAGCCATTACAAGCCTGCTGAACCCTCTGTTACAGGGGACTCTGTTGATCACTCCTTCTTACGTCAACTTCCCATTCTCTTGTATTACACAACACTGCTGCCTTTGAGATTCCTCCTACCTTTTTGACCATTTCTTGCTTGTTACACTCTTGGCTCCTCTTCCTACTCTTGCTTAAGAGTTAAGGTTCCCTAAGGTCTGTGCTCTGTCCAATGCTATTTTCTCAACAAACTTTTCTGGTGAAATCAAATAAAGTCTTAGAGTTTCAAACATGTATCTCTTACACAAAAGCTCTACCCTAACTTCCTGATGGATATCTCTACCTGAAGGTCAGACAGGATCCTCAAACCCAAAATGTCATAATCTTTCCCATAATCTGGCTTCACTATCTCTATGTAAAGCACTGCTTTATCTCTTAAAGAATTCTTAAATTCATCTTTGCCTCTTCATTCCCATCACTTCTGCTATTTCTGAAAGCTGGACTCAACTATAAAGCCATCTACACGATTCAAAGTGTGTTCAGTGTCCTTCCCTAGTGTCAAATTGTTCAGTGGGTCATCAAACACTGGTAGTATTTCTCAAGATGTGTATTGTGTATTAAGGGGAATAAAAGGGGTTTTGTGGTCAAGTAAGTCTAAGAATCACTGAATTAAACAAGCAAAGTGTTGTTTTTACTTTTTATAACCTTTAATATGCTAATGGGCATTATGGATTTCTAAGAGGAATGGAATTTGCAGGGATGTTCAAATATATTAGACCAGCCAAACATTTTGTAAGGTGGGAAGAAGGAGTGAGTTCAAACACTATTACTGGAAAGAAAAAAAAAAAAAAAAGTCAAGCTCACAGAAACAGAGAGTAAAGAAGTGGCTGCGAGGGGTTGATGGATGGAGGAAATAGGGAGAGGCTGGTAAAAGCGTACAAACATTCAGTTATAAGATGGGTAAGGCCTGAGGATCTAACGTATTACATGGTGACTACAGGTGATGACACTGTATTGCATGATTGAAATTTGGTAGGAGAGTAGAACTTAAATGTTCTCCCCACAACAAAAAAACAGTAAATATGTGAGGTGATGAATGTGTTAACTAACCTGATGGGGGGAATCCTTTCACAAGGTGTATGTATAACAAATCATATGTTGTATGCTTTAAATATCTTACAATTTTATTTGTCAATTATATCTCAATAAAGCTTAAAAAAATTCACTGTTATCTGGGAGTCGACTTCAATCTCTCTCCCCTATTGCAACAGTCTCGAATAAAGTCTTCCTTTAAAAAAACCCCGGGCTTCCCTGGTGGCGCAGTGGTTGAGAGTCCGCCTGCCGATGCAGGGGACACGGGTTCGTGCCCCGGTCCAGGAGGATCCCACATGCCGCGGACCGGCTGGGTCTGTGAGCCATGGCCGCTGAGCCTGCGCGTCCAGAGCCTGTGCTCCGCAACAGGAGAGGCCACAACAGTGAGAGGCCCGCGTACCGCAAAAAAAAAAAAAAAAAAAAAAACCCACTCTTACCACCTTGCAATACACCAGCATTTCTCAGAACACAGTTCAGTGTGACTCTGGTCTATAGAACAAGAGTCAAAAACCTCAAGAAATACAAAACCCTCTTTGACTTCATCTCTGCCTACCACTCCAACCTCAAATCTGTCTGCTCCCTGCCTCACATCTTAAACTTCAACACTACATTTTTGTAGTTCGTCATATAAACCATGCTGTTTGCCTGCATTCTTTGTTCATGCTGTCCTCTAAGTCCTCTAAGCAGGAGTTTCTCTTCATCAGCTTTCTTTCTTTTTTTTTTTAATAAATGTATTTATTTATTTATTTTTGGCTGCGTTGGGTCTTCACTGCTGTGCGCGGGCTTTCTCTAGTTGTGGCGAGCAGGGGCTACTCTTCGTTGCGGTGTGCGGGCTTCTCATTGCAGTGGCTTCTCTTGTTGAGGAGCACGGGCTCTAGGAGCACAGGCTTCAGTAGTTGTGGCTCGTGGGCTCTAGAGCGCAGGCTCACTAGTTGTGGCACATGGGCTTAGCTGCTCTGAGGCACGTGGGATCTTCCTGGACCAGGGCTCAAACCTGTGTCCCCTGCATTAGCAGGCGGATTCTTAACCACTGCACCACCAGGGAAGCCCTTCATCAGCTCTCTTGTCCAGATAATGCATACTTCAATACTCAGTTCCAGTAACATTTCTTCCAGAAATTCCTTTTTGGTTTTTCCAGCACCTGCCATGTGAGCTAGATGCCTACCTTTGGTGTTGGTACACAATGTACCTCTCTATTATTGTACTCACTGCATTGCTCTATTGAAATATATCTGTTTCCTTCCACACTGTGAACTCCTTGAAGGCAGGGACCCCATCTTACTCATTTTCACCATCTAACATACATTAAGCATGTCTTTTTATTTTGATATTTTGATCTGGGGCCTCCCTGATCCTGGAGAGACTAACCCTCCCAAGGGCTAGTCAATTCCAAGAGATAGTAAAGGATTCATCTGCAAGCATGCTTTTCATATGCAAACCAACCAATCCCAATCCCATACCCTTAAACACATCCTTTACTGAGCTCCCAAAGAGTTCTTAGGCTCCAGGCAACTATTCCCTTGCCCTCATCACCCCCAGGCCAGGTAACAGACAACTAGAGATAGTCCCTCTACCCTAGAGCCTGCTAAAGTTATTCAAACTAGCTAATCCTAAAGCCTGCTTACCCTACCTCCTCAGTTCCTTCCGCAGAAACTACAATCAAAGCTCTTGCCTGTGTCTTCTCTTCACTCCCTCTGCCTCTTGACCAACTCTGGTACTTCCCACGTGGCCCTGCCTGGCACATTGTGCAGTGCCTCCTGATCCTAGGGATCTGTGAGTTTAAATTTCTTCCTTCAGGACAATCTCGTCCATGTCTCTGTGTCTTACCATACCTGATTAAAACAAATTGCGAGTACCTTTTAAGACTCTGTCACATGGTAGATATTCAACAGACGTTTATTCAATTAATTAATCAGTTAATTAGTTCACTGTCGGCAAGAAGACAAAAACTGCCACCCTAAGTTAGCCTGCTAGTTCTTCCACCATTTTTAAATCTAACCCTTAAATTTAGGAATAGTGAGGACAGTCCATAAATTAAGGCAATGTTAACACTGAGATGGTCTAGTTAAAATTCTGTCTGGGGGATGGCAGGAGAATCCCCTTCTAGCCCTAAGAGCCCATCATTTCTGTATGAGAAGCATGAGTGCATAAAGATGTTGCTGAAGGTCGTCCTGGCTCCTTTAAGCAAATGTGGAAGGAGACCATGCCCTTCATTTCCAGTTAAGCCTGGACACTGAATCAGTTATGAGTCATTGTGTTGCAGGTACCAGAAAATTCCACCTCAAACTGACTTAAACAGTAATAACTCACTGTCATACAATGGATAAGTCTGGAGGCAGATGGTTGCCCTTTTAAGGTTAAAAACAACTAAAACATAAAATTCTTCCAAGAAAACATATAGATGCCATAAAACAATATTAAATGGGAGAGAAAAGAACACACGAACACAGGCTTCAGGACAAGGGTTACATGAGGTCAGGGAAGGTCAGGGGATGAGTTGGGGAGGAGGTCATATGGTTAAGATTCAGATTATTTGTCAAGGTCGTAACATTTGTTTTGCATAGTGAGTTTGAGGGTGCTTGTTACATAATTGAAAACAATAAATTACACAAACAAGCACACTTAGTTGGAACTAGAACTAGAACAAAAATTTTTTTATCCTACTCCAGAGTTCTAGGTCCCTCCTGCAAAAAAACAAAAGCTGTTGCCACTGGGGTGCAGGCTCTATAACAGCAAGAAGGTTCAGAGAGACATAACCTTCTGTGCTCAGGCAGGCACAAAGTCAGGGCCTCACCCTTTGCTAAGAAAGGATTCACACTGAAGAATTTGAGATAAAAAAAATAAGCATATTTCTCTCTTTTTAAATAGAGAACAAATTTAAAGAATAGCCATTCCTAAGTCCAAGAGATTGATGGGGTAAAATCAATCAACCAAGAACAACTATCAATTAGTGAGATGCTCCTTTCATTGTTAACTGAGAATTTGCAAATGCTGAATAATTAACTTTGGCATCAATAGTGGACACAATTTAGTCACAGGAGAGCTATCAGATTAAGAAGCTAAATCTTAGGTCACATTTTGATGAGTCAGACCCATAACAGGTAAGCCTGTCTCTCCTTTTATTGAATTAATCTCAAATGAACAGGACCTTGAAATAATACATCATGTGATATGTGAGGTTTACAGGCACTAGAAAAAAACAAAAGCATTTCAATATTTTCACCCTACCTCTTCATTGATGTTGTTGGCGATTGGGTGGAAGTGAAGGTAAAAACTAAGTGTGAGCCTCATAGGAATTTTTTTTTCTCCCTCAGACCATGTTGACAATTTTCTCCTAATGGTTGGTCAAGTGTCTGACCAAAGCTGTAATTCCTCAGGCAAAGTAAAGTGAAGCTCAATTATTTTTTGTGAATTTGATCAATACCAAGAGACAAACTAAATCACACAAGGAAAAAGAACTCTCAGAAACAGCTGTTTTACACTCTCTGCCTTCTTCCCCCACACTTCCCCCACCTCATAGGTTTATTCTTGAGGAAAATTTGTCTCAAATTTCCATTTACTCTTTTTCTCTATATGTAAGGCTTAAAAATAAGTTTGCTGATAGTACGGTGAGTTGACACAGTGTGGAACTTAAATATTTACCAGTAAACGATATCATCAAACATTGCAAAAGTCAGAGCACGCTTGTTTCTTTTTTGATCATGGTCAGCTTAACCACAGAGAGACAAAAGCCAGTGTGATGGTTGTCTCTGGCCTGCCTCAACAAGTTGTCCTGAATGTTCTAGAAATTGCTGAACAATCACCCTGTAGTTGTTTCCTTTTAGTCCTGTACACTTGGCCATGTCTACTAATGTCATAGTGGTTCTCTCCTGGTCTAGGAACTTGAATTCCAGGCTGGAAGTTTGAACACAAATCAGAAGAGAAGAAAGTTTTTCAACAAAGGTAATGTGATTTGTGATTTGGAGGGCAGTTCATCTGACAGGAGAATGGGGAGACATAAGTTAGGCAGTTATTGTAACATTCTTTAGAGACAGTAATGGTGTCCTGAGCTTGATAAGTCAAGATGAGTAGGTTAGAAGGTAGGGGACAGGGAATGATGAATTCAGTACTAAAGATGTTGAATCTAAGTTATTAAGAGGACATCAAATTTCAGCATATAATAGGAAATGCAGAAGTGATACTCTGGAAGCTAACATTAGGACTTAACCAAGGTGACAGTAGCCATCACTGAGGCTGTGAAAGACACCAGGTAGATCTGAAGGGTGAGTACCTGATTTCAGTGACTTAGGAAATGATAATAATTGCACAGATATTGGTAGAATCCCCTCCCTCACTATGCTTAGAGGCTTTATCATCCAGAGTCCTTCACAAAGACACACACACACACACACACATGCACATGCACACTCTAGGGTTCTCAAGGCTTTAGGGGAAGAAGAAGATGTATCTTATATCAGGGAGTAAAGACCTTTCCCCTACACTCTTAGGTTCTGTGGTTGGGCCTGAGAATTAAACTGACAAAGATAGGTTAAGGGGAGAAAAGCATACACATTCTATTTGATGTTAATGTTTCTAGGTGTATACGGAGGTCTTCATATAAAAGAAATGAAGTCCCAAAGAAGTGGATAATCCTGAGAGCTTACATACCATGTTAACAAAGAGTGAGAAAAACTGGAGATGTGATAAGACAAAGGAAAAGGGGGCTGGGACTAGGGGTGGTAAACTGTGGGAAAGTGACTAGGAAGTAAGTGGGGGAAAGTAATGAATATGGGTTATGTAATAAGGTTTTTTAATAGTTTCATCTCAACATCTATTTCCTGTCTTGGGTGATAAGAGTGTTCTCCACTTTCTGCTACAGGGAGGGCATCTTTTTCACAGGAAATTTATGCCTTGCTTTTAGGGAGAAAGGAGGAGGGCAGAGAGCCTTTCCTGCATCTGCTATCTGCCTTCAGCTCAAAATAATCAATATGCCAAAGCAGCACATTGTGGAGCAGCATGTTCTGACCCTCTTTATTTGCCATTCTTGGCTTAGCAAATTTTGTAAAATACAACATAAACAAGATTTTAGCACACATGTATGAAGTATACCACAATATAAAACAGATACATACTGAAACTAAAATTATTTTGTTACTATGTTTATAGCATTTATTTCAGCATTGCAGCATCCTACCAAACTCGAATTTACTAAGCACTTTGGGAGTTGAGAAAATGAAACAGAAACCCAACTCTCAGTGATCATTTTTCAAAGTAAGGGAAATTAGACATAGACATGTATATGAATGTAATGTATATGTATATGAAAGTAATGAATACTAATAAGTATAAGACAGGGTAGAAAGTCATGTAATAAGACAGGGATACAAAATACTATTCCAGACTTGATGGGGTGGGACAGGTGACAAGGCTCAGGTGCTTCGGACAGCTCCATGAGGGACAAGACAACCAAACTGGTCCTTGAAGCATAGCAGGACTTTCAATGTGGAGATAAAGGAGATGGCTGTCACCAATAAGAGGAGCAATGACACAGAGCTGGGGGAATGTAGCTTGTGTGTAGGTAAAAGCAAGTGTTTGGTTTGAGCCAAGGGCAGGGTTGATTGAAGGGAGTACAGGACTTTAAAATTGGAAACGTTGGGTCAGGTCAGGTCGTGACGGCCTCAAAGGTCATGCACTAAGGACTTTGGACTTGATTCTGAAGCCAGGGGAGAGCTTCTGAAGGCTCGGGGGTGGGGAGGGCAGGGGGAGACATGGTGTGATCATGGTGACACTGGGTAAGATGGAAAGAGGAGGACGACCTGGAGGCGTGTAGAAATGAGGCTCCATCAAATTAAGATGCAGGGATTATATGTTATAATAGAGGGTCCGTGTCCACACTTCACAATGTCACGGTGCCCTATTTAAAATGGTTATGTTCTCAAACTAGGATAAAGAGGCAAGTTTCTCTGTCTTAATATGGATTTCAGCCTAAGGATATTTTGTAAAGGTCAAATTACTCACAGAAATAAAGCATCTGTTTGGAATAACTCTGCTAAAACACGGGACACCATGGAAGAATCACACAGGGCAGTGTCAGCTGCTTTCAATGAGTACAGATAACGACTTTTGAACCTTCAGAGACTCCTTTGATCCACAAGTAAGGTGACATTCAGGTTTAAGTGTTACCACTCTGTTCATAAGAATGGTAGCTAAGAGAGAAAAACAATCGAAACTGATCTTTATTCAATACCACAATCAATGGTAAATGATGTTAACTGGATAGGTTTATGGTTCTACGTAAGTATTTTTTGAGGCCAAAGACTGAGGTAATATCAGGCAACACAGCCTAAGGCTTTTAAGTGTATTCCAGTGTTGGCTGTTGAAACTTTCGAACTGATTAGACCTGATGCATCCAACTAATCCTTGATATATTTATGAGCAATGGGGAGAAATGGGACTTTGTCCTTCACACGGACAGTTTCTTCATTCATTCAATCATTCACCTTTGTTCTTTTGCCCTTCCTGGCACTTGTAATCATATATAGAGAGAAATATTAACCACATAAAAACATACAAGTAAATATAGGTTTAGAAACAGCGGTACGTATTCTGAAAGGGTAAGGACCAGGCACTGTGAGAATGAGGAGATGGATGGATGTAGGTGATCAGAGAAAGATTCTGGAAGGAAGAGGTATTTAAACTGAAGTAGACATTAGCCAGGAAAAGAAGGACAGCATTTCACAGGAAGACAGAATCTCAAGTCTAGTTAACTGTAATAATTTACAACAAAGTTACATGACCCCAGTATACACTCTATTGGACCTAGAGGTACAACATAAAAATATTATAGATCATCTAACAATATGTGAAAATGTCACTCATTAATTTTAAATAGCAATTTGCAATACTATGGTTATAAACTATTTGGCTTGGGGCAATATATTTCCATGTCATGAAATTATTAATTCTCATTAAATGCTAATGATCCTTACTGTGAAGATTAGAGCTAATTACGTACTCCTTTCACCAACAGTAATTTATTAGCTAGTCATGATGAATCCGGTAAATGTTTCTGTGTTAGTTGGCCAAAGTAAGTTTTATGGACCAGATACCAACACCACAAAGCACATACATAAACAAATACTTAGAAAAATAAATACTGCCATCGTCAGATAATAAAGTTGGAAAACAGATGGACAACAGGACTAAACGTTATGATATATGAAATAATTATCCAACTAACATTAGTCAGGTGACCATACATGCTGTTTCCATGGTTACAGGCACTGGTGTAACAGGACAGTGTGGGGAGCAGATTTACCTCATCACCCTGTCAAAATCAAAACTGAAAACAATTGAAGTCTTTAGAGCTGGATTTCTTGACTGAAATATTAACAATAGGTAAAACTGCTCTTACAGATTCATTTCTTTCAATTTGGAACAAATTGAAGCCATGTAAGAGCACAGCGCTAACTCAAGAGTTTGGCAATAAATTTAAATTGTTAAAGTTAAGCTTTGAATATTTCAAATATGTTGTAGATTTAAAATTCTGAGGATTACATGGGATTACACATATCATAAATGTTTTTTTAGTAGTATAAATTAAGTTTCATGGTAAATAAAAATATGACATTTATCCAAGAAATCTACTACATTTTCATTTGCAAACTTTTGTATATTTTATTATATCTTACATGGTATGCATTACAATTAATAGTTGCCACTTTTTTTAGGAGACCCTGTTATAGAACATACCTAATTTTTTTTTAATGTAGAAAATTCATCACTCATTATAAAAAGATAGACTTTGGCTTTAAAAAATGTATTTTCTCTTATCATTTAAAAATAAATCTATTCAGGGGACTTCCCTGGTGGTCCAGTGGTAAAGAATCCCCCTTACAATGCAGGGGATGTGGGTCCTATCCCTGGTCAGGGACCTAAGGTCCCACATGCCGCAGGGCAACTAAGCCCACGCACCACAACTATGAGGCCTCACACCTCAACTAGAGAAGAGAAAACCCGCGCACCACAACTAGAGAGAAGCCCACGTGCCGTAAGGAAAGATCCCACATGCTGCAACTAAGAAAGACCCGAAGCAGCCAAAAATAAATAAAATAAGTAAATAATGAAAACAAACAAAAAAAACTTAAAAAATAAATCTAGTCATAAAAATTAAGTGTAATAGAATGGATAAACAACAATGTCCTATTGTACAGCACAGGGAACTATATTCAATATCCTATAATAAGCCATAATGGAAAAGAAAAAGTAAATTAAAATAAAGAAAAAAAATTAAGTGTATATATAATTCTTCTGATATATATGTATATATCAACTAACTCAATCATATTCAAATACATCAATTTTAAAGTTACAAGTATGCTATAAACATATAACATATGTCATTTCCTAACACGGGGCGGAAGCCCTTTGGAAACTCTCCCCAGCATGTACTGAATGCCTTCCTCACTGAGCACAGTCTGATTTCCCGTAGGAAGATTTTTGCCTAATCTTTCTTCTGCTCCACACGGTGCATTTTTAGAGATCTCCAAATGCTGTAAACAGTCAATTAAATAAAACAAAATTTAATTAAACCTATGCATGAAAAATTGAAAGGAGTGTCTTAGAGCAGACCTTGCTCTACTGTCAAAGGCAGTTCTATGGGGAAGCATATCAGGCACAGTGTTTTGAGCCACTGGAAATTAATATTACAATGAATCAACCATGTAACATAAAAAAGAATTCCCCATCACCCTCGGGGAGATGGGTCAAGGCAGACTGAAGGGGCAGCAAGAGAGTCACAGTAATTCTAGAAGAGTTTGATGAATGAAATGCAGGAATAAGTGAGTTCAATTATGAAAGTCACAAGGATTCCCCAGGAAGAACAAGGAGCTACAATGTTATTAACACACTTCACAAAACTATAATTGTGATTATAACTTCTTCCTGGTAAAGACCTAGAGATAGAGCTAGGGAAAAGTTCTCACTTGGTATACAGGCAATGACACTCTTTTTTCTTTGTATACTACTACAACTAAATTAGGGAGTACATCTGCTTAAAGGGAAGACAATTTAGAATTGAACTAAACTCAAACTGTATAATTTCTTCATTAGTAAACAGGGATACCACTATTTATCTCTCACAGTGTTGAGGAGATTCTATGATGCCAGGTATATAAAGTCCTTAGCACAGTGCCTGGCATACAGTAGAAGCTCAGTAAGTATGCATGTATATGTCATCATGATCAAGAGCATCATCAAATGAACCACATCATCTTTGCCATCACACTCTTTATATTCAGGATATTTTATTCACAAAATTGGACAATGTTAGTATTACAGAAATATTCCAGAATCCAAACCCAACATTTGTCCCCAAACTAAATTACATTTTAACCTCCCTCTACTATAGAAAGCATGAAGCTAAACCAGCTTTAACACAGTTCCACCTCTTCCATGGCAGAGTTTCAGAAATTTTTTCCAAATAAGTATTAATAATATTTTAAATTCAGAAAAATCAAGTCCTGTCTTAGTTCCTAAATAACTGGGTTTTTCCTATTAATTACCAGATAATTTTAGAGCTGAAAGTGAAATGATCTAGACAAGACACTCATGGTAAAAAGCACAGAATGGTTAAGAGGCGTGCCTATGACTCTGAATTCAGCACAGGACGGGACTGGAAGAGGTCTCCTGACCAAATGCCAGACTATCTCCATCACCACAGATGCATCCCGTACATATTCAGCTACACCAAAGAGCTTCCCACTTATCAATTAAATAGCATACTACCAAGGACCATCCAGGCTTTCCTTCTTAACAGATACTTTTACACAAAACACTGAGTGCTCTGAGTTTCTAACAAACCAAATAGAGACTAAAAACACTAACTTAGGTATCGTAGTTGAAATAATATTTCCTACAGAAGAGTTAAAAAGTGTTTTTTATGTGTAAACACTACTAAGTCACTAAGTATATTTGAAGCATGTAAATTATACACATTGTGTGGGAATACTTACTTTAACATTCATTTGTTTTACTGAGAATTCTTGGTGCTAGGTCAACTTATTGACTCAGATTCCAAAAGGATACCTGTAGGACAAAACTGTCTTTTTCACCAATGACCTAGTTTATTCTTCAAAAGAATTTAAAATAAATGTGATGCTTATCCAAGACAATCATTCCCACACTCATCTTCCAGCATCTAAAATACCTGCCCTCCTTTTCCTAAAGTAAATTTACATTTAGAGAAAGAGTTTTGATAACAGATTTTTTTCTAGCCTGGAATTTGATAAGTTTATCGATTTAAGATAAAAATTCAAACTCCAATTTCACTATCTGGCTATAAAATTGAATGCCATTCTGGGACAATATAAGTGCCAATATTATTAACTTTATTTGTACCTTCTCCAGTTCTTTTTTCTTTATATGTAAACGAAAAGAATTCCTTTGATTTACAATGTCTGTCTCAGCAATCAGCTTCCCTCTGTAAAGGAGTCTATCACATATTGTCATGTTACTTCTTTGCGTAAACTCTGACTTCAAACTTTATCCCATCCATAGCAGAAGCTTCAGTGTAGGATCTTTCCTGTTCTCGTTTGTTTCTTTGTGCTCCCTCTCTTTGAAACCTGTTTATCTTGCTTAAATGGAAAACATCAGTGAATCCATCTAAGCTCAAAGGAAAAGAATAGCAGTTATAAAACCTCTGCCATAACTATGATTATTCTACAGCCCTTCTTCAATTTCCAGGATCAAAAAATAACAATAAACTTCAGATTTTCTAAATTTCTTTCACATGTCATTTTTTTAAAACAAACACAAAACCGGGAAAGTTACTATTTTGGTTCTTATTATGAAGAAGAAAATAGAACTAAGCAGAGTAAAAAACAAACAAAGTCAAAGAAACCAATAAAAGCAAGAAAAGGATGAAGAAAACAATAAAGTCTAACATTTCCAAAGAAGATTCACCCCAAAATATTTTCCTTAGTTTCATCCTCAGTTATGTCAAACTTTAGAACAATAGTTATTTTTTGAAGCAACAATTTGATTTTTTGTTTTCATACTAAGATGTGTTCTATGGAAAAGCAGATAATAAAACAAAAAATAATTCTTAATTTTTAAAAATTGCAGTTATAGTTGAAACTTTACAAGGAGTAAAGCTGAAACTTCCCACTCTGGAATCTCACCCCATAGGGATACCCCTCCCATCTTTCTGGCTTTCTTCTAGTTTATATTACTGTTTCTCAAAATAACCCCATTTATTCTGCTATTTCTTGATTTTTGTTTGCTGTTCATACTGTCCTCTGATTTCTTCCTATGGAAAATGAATTTCACACCTACCCACACCCACCAAACAAACAAACCATCTTCCCTCTTCCCAATGCAGTTATAACACAATCAGTCAACATTCTATGACTCATTTTCAGGACAATGCATCTACATAGCGAAGCCACACAAGGTTCTAGCGTGTAACTTTCCCCCAACTATTTCCTTTGCTTGGTTTTCTCTGTATCTGCCTCTGAATCATCCATACACTCTCCTGAACAAGCTGCCAATCTTCTGAAGGGTTGGGGAGAGGTGGCTGACCTGCTCTGGGAGTCCAAGTAATGTCTCTCAAATAATTTTGCAAATGTCGGTGCCACTCTGGGCCCCTTCTCTCAGAGATTCCTGCTTCCTACAAATTCCTGTGGCTTTCTGGAGCTCTGCAGAGAGAAGCTGGCTCCCCACCAACAGTCTTGGGTTTCCACCTTATTCACACTGCTAAATCAGGTATCACTCCCCTGCTTTTGCAATCTTTGTTGATATCTGTTGTCTGTTGTCATTTCCTCCCATTCTCTTTGTTCTTGCGGGTTTGTTCCTTTTTAATCGTTTAATATCCTTTGAGTGTGGTTTACAGAGGGAACACAAATAAATGCATCTGTCCAATCCACCATGATTAACCAGAAGGATTTGTTGTGATTATTCGTAAAGCATGATTTTCTATGTTTTTTTTTAACATAACCAAACCCATTTCTCTTTTGTCCACTTCTAGCTGTCCGCCAATAAGTCTGATTAACTAATTGGGATGGATTTTTTTTTTATAACGTTTTTGCCATTCTTTTGCCATTTTCCCCACTTGATGGCACCCTTCTCCAAGATCCATTATCTTCATGTTTCTTTCCCTTTCTCTCTCTCTCTCTCTCTCTCTCAACAAGAAATTTGACCTTAGGGGCAGGGGAAAAACACACAAACTTATTCATACTAGGGTGTAAATGATTGACATCATTAAAAAGTGCTTCCCAGGATTTTAATACAATGAAAAATTCTAAATTGAAGTTAAGGTACACTGGAATTTCCAAAGATGTATTGGAAACTCTCTCTGGGAACAGGAATATGTTGGGAGAAAAGTGGAGTCGAGTAAAAAATGAGAGAGAAGGGGAAGAGAAAATGAAGTAGGAGGGACTAACAGAGGAGATAAGATTGGTTGGTGATAATGTCCAATTTCAAGAGATAATTTAATAACTTTTTTCCTAGATATGCAGATTTGGAAGAAACCAGAATAAATATATTAAGAAAACAAAGACACTCTCGTGAGATAGATAACACTCAGGAAAGTTCTTTGGAAAATACAAAGCACTATAAAAATATTAAAAGGTATCAAATTCAATAAGTATTTCTATTGTGGAACTTCCAGAAACATGCCCTTATTTATGTACAGCATTCAAGTCAAATACCATAAATTACTACAAATTTCCATTCATTTATATACACCCACTAGCTTTTCTATTTTCTCCCAGTGGCCTTTATGCAAAAGTCTTTGCCTTCTAAAAATGACTCCATGAAGCAATTTTGTTATGATGGATAATTAAGGGCTCTGTTACCTTATGGAGGCCACTGAACTTTCTTCTTGAACTTTTCTATGGAATTAATTTTCCTATACTTGCTCAGTTTCACAAATTTCCTAAACTTGTTCAGTTTACAAGAAGAAGTCAAATCATTTCAAGGTCCATAAAACCAAACGAACAGCAGACAGTGGTTAATTAGTCTGAAGGAATCTTAGCAGCTACAAATCTATTAGTAGCTGGACACAGGGACTTCCACCAGTGGTTTTCCCAGTATTTCAAATATGAAAACTCTGTTTGAATGCCAAAATACCTCCACACCTGAAATACATATGACCCAAAAAACCCACAAAAATTAGCAATGCTTTTGAGTGCATCTGTATTTTCCTAATCATAACAGCATCGGTATACATTTGAGAATTAGCACACAGACAAGAGTTGGTGAGCATAGAGACCAAGGGGCCTCAGTAATTTTGACCCACAAGCAGGCAACCATTGACCTACAGCTTACCCTGCCCGTGTTTTTTGTCTTCCAGTAGAGAATAATTAATTTCTCACTTAAAATGAGAGGAAATGAGAGAAATTCAGACACAGCTGTGGCAAGTTTCTACCTTATTGGTTCCTCTTGTTAAATCTGGGAATTGATTCTTCTTTTTTTTTTCCGGTACGCGGGCCTCTCACTGTTGTGGCCTCTCCCGTTGCGGAGCACAGGCTCCGGACGCGCAGGCTCAGCGGCCATGGCTCACGGGCCCAGCCGCTCCGTGGCATGTGGGATCCTCCCGGACCGGGGCACGAACCCATGTCCCCTGCAACAGCAGGCGGACTCTCAACCACTGAGCCACCAGGGAAGCCCTCTTCTTTTTTTTTTTTTATAAGATTTTTTTTTAATGTGGACCATTTTTTAAGTCTTTATTAAATTTGTTACAATATTGTTTCTGTTTTATGTTTGGGGTTTTTTGTTTGTTTGTTTGTTTTGGCTGAGAGGCACGTGGGATCTTAGCTCCCCGACCAGGGATCAAACCCACACGCCCTGCATTGGAAGGCGAAGTCTTAACCACTGGACAGCCAGGGAAGTCCCCACGGATTCGTTTTTAATCCAAATTATCTCCCATTAGAAAATACAGCTTTGCAAGTTTTTGAATCTTTTAAAAGTCCTAATTGTAAAGCATTCACTGTCTGTGACAGTGGTTCTCAACAGTATCAGATTTAACAACCCTTTTCTATAATGAATATCCTTAATGTCCCCCTTCATAGCTTACTTTATCTAGGACTGAAATAAACTAATCCAAACAGCAATTTATTACTTCTCATAATTCTGTGGGTTCACAGGGCAGTTCTTTTGCTTGGTGTGGTGTCATGTGGGGCTCAAGACAGCTCAGAGGTCAAAATGGTCTCACTCACACAACTGGCAGTTGGTGCTGGCTACTGGCTGGAAGCTCAGCTGGGCAGATTGGCCAAGGCCACACCTCTCTTCCAGGTGGGCCCCTCCAAGTGAGGGCTGGGGCCTCTTCATAGCATGGCAGCTGGGTTCTAAAAACCTGGCTATTTCATTAGATCTTTTAGTGTAGTCATATCTGAGCATTTACATATTGAATACATATTTTGTGAATTATTTTCTTTTATTCCTGTTTAATTATAGTTGGGGTGCTATTTTCATTTTTTAAAACATTGTGCCTGTAGTTAGATTCCATTATCTAAGAATTTCATTTGAGGGTATGTGATAGATGATGCTTCCAAAGATGGCCAAAACAATCTCTCTCATCTCACGGGTTCTTTGACAATATAACCTCGCCCCTCCAACACCAAGAGATGGTTTCCCCTTTCCTTGAATTTGGGCAGACCCCATGACCTGGTTTGACCAATAGAATCCAGCAAAAAGATGCTGTGTAACTTTGGGGGGCTTGGCTTAAGAGGTTTGCAGTGTCTACCTTTGCTCCAGGAAACATGTGATTTCCTTGATTTTGCAGTAACTACACGACTGACTATATTAATACCCTATTCAACTAACTGTGTACATCAGAGCCAGGACTAAGGTGAGGGGAGGGAGGTACTCATCTAGGGCACAAAATTTAAAGGGCTCCTTAAATGTAAACTCAGTAAACAAGATCAACAATATTCTGATGCAATCTTTTAAAACATAAAATTAATGGATACCAAGGGGAAGGGGGAGGGATGAACTGGGAGACTGGGATTGACATATATACACTATTGATACTATGTATAAAATAGATAACTAATGATAACCTACTGTATAGCACAGGGAACTCTACTCAATGCTCTGTGGTGACCTAAATGGGAAGGAAATACAAAACAGAGGGGATTTATGTATATGTACAGCCGATTCACTTGGCTGTACAGCAGAAACTAACACAACATTGTAAAGCAACTATACTCCAAAAAAATTAATTTAAAAAATATCAAATTAATGCCAAAAAAATCTATGATGAACAAAGTAACAAAACTTTAAAGACAGGACATACAGAGTAAGTTTTCCAGTAATTCTGACACAATATCTTTATGTCATTTAAGCTTCCCTGTCCATAATGACTTTTCCTAAATTATGAGTCTTTTTTGTATAGCTTCTGATAAAACTCTTCAGTATTACTTTATACTGAAGGGCTACTGACTTACACTTGTATTAAAGTACTACTGACATATTTGTAGTAGGATATAGCTCAGGTTGTCTTTATTTCTTTTTTTTTTTCTATTGAGATAGAGTTGACATACAATACTATGTTAGTTTCAGGTGTACTACATACTGATTTGACATGTGCAATACATTATGAAATGATCATCCGGAGAAGTCCAGTAACCACCTATCCCCACACTAAGTTACTACAATATCATTGACCATATTCCTTAGTTCAGTGTATCCTTTTAAACTCTAGCAGGACTCAGGAATATTTTTCATTGTGCAGAACTGAATCGAGCTTGGAGGGACATCAAGCACACCTGGCCCCCTCCACAATGATACCAAATCATTGTGTCAACCCAAAATGCCCCACGTTTCCAAACCCACTGACAGCGTAGGGGCTGCCCTGAGTGAAAACTTGGAGGTGATCATCAGAGTATGAGTGAAACAAATAAACAGGCTGTATGTAAGCATCTTTTGAAAACTGTCTTGGTTACACATCTAAGGTTGATTTGAACTTTATTTAAGTCACACGTGAAGGCTCTCTAGGGTTTTTAAAAATTAAAGAGCCTTTAAGATATGATATTGCATGTCCTGTTTTAAAAACTAGACAATGATAAAAGCTTAAAGCTGAAGCAACCACACACTACTCACAATATTCCATTTAAAGCTCTCCACTGGAAGCGCTATAACAACTATACTGTTATTCATCTCTTTCATCTAGCCACAAATGAGGTAATTAAGGGTTATTATGTTTTATTTAGTCATGTCTTTCCCTATTTTGTTCCAAAATTCAGGCTTTTTGATTTTGGTAGTGTGTCATGCATCTCAACAAATTATTTCCTTTCCGTTAATTCACAACAATATAGGCATACCTTGTTTTACTGTGCTTTGCCTTACTGTGCTTCACAGATATATTGCATTTTTTTTACAAAGTGAAGGTTTGTGGCAACTCTGCATCAGGCAAGTCTATTGGTGTCATTTTTCCAACAGCATTTGCTCACTTCGTGTCTCTGTGTCACATTTTGGTAACTCTCACAATGTTTCAGACTTTTTCATTACTATTATATTTGCTATGGTGATCCGTGATCACTGATCTGTGATGTTACCATTATACTTGTTTTAGCATTTTTCAGCAGTAAAGTATTTTAAAATTAAGGTGGGTACATTGTTTTTTTAGACATAATGCTATTGCACACTTAACAGACTACAGTATAGTGTAAACATAACTTTTATATGCACTGGGAAACCAAAAAATTCATGTGACTCGCTTTACGGCAGTAGTCTAGAACCAAACCCACAACTCCGACATATGCCCATAATCAACTTTTCATTCCCCAAAGTACCTTTGTAGGGGAAAAATAATAAGATTTATGCAAAGAAATGTCCCAAACTCCCATACATTAAAAAAAGCTACTAAAACTTATGGATTTTGCTGTGGTTATCAACTAGGAAAGTGCATATAAATTCTAGGGTGTTTTTGTTTTGTTTTGGCAATGGCAAAATCTAATAAGTATTAAGTCAGAGTAACTGAAAACAATTTCAGGTGCACCTCTAAGATTTTCCCTCCACCTTAATGGTGGGCTACTTAACTCCATTTAAAGGTACATGCTTTTGACCACGTCACTTCTTAACCCCATGTCCCAAACATTTAATCATACATTTAATTTAACTAACAGTTATACTCACAACACTCTGAGTGCTCTTAATTGTAAATAGATGTCTTAGATTATTAAAACGAAGAGTCTTTACTAAAAAACATCCCTGTATTCTTGGTTATTTGGAAAATTAATAATAGGGCTGGTGTTCCCAGGGCCATCAACCATAATATGCTGCAGACCCGTAGATCACTCTGTAGGTTCCTTTGGGTTCTATAGGATTTTGTGAGTTTTCCAAAACTTGTTCCAGCCACAAAGACAGTTAACTTAATTAACTAATAAATAACTTGAACTGTCCATTTTTTCCTGTTGTCCTACAAGATCTTACATTAGAATTCAAAGACATTAAAGAATAAGGCAGGGGCTTCCCTGGTGGCGCAGTGGTTGGGAGTCCGCCTGCCGATGCAGGGGACACAGGTTCGTGCTCCAGTCCGGGAAGATCCCACATGCCGCGGAGCGGCTGGGCCCGTGAGCCATGGCCGCTGAGCCTGCGCGTCCGGAGGCTCCCGCTCCGCAGCGGGAGAGGCCGCAACAGTGAGAGGCTCGCGTACCACCAAAAATAAATAAATAAATAAATAAAAACAAGAATAAGGCAGATATTACAAATCGCTTGCCTTCTGAAATTCCTAAAACATGAAGTTTTCTGATCGCTTACCTTATAAAATACTGTAACAGTGGGAGAGATATACCAAATAAACTGTCCAATCTCCCCGGTTTTTTGTAAATAGAATAAGTCTCCAGTGAGAATTTTTTAACCTAATTATTGATTTATGATCTCAAAACTATTTCATTAGGAAGCTTTCCTTCCCATTTTGGCAGTCTATTTTTGGCACAAGAATCTAGGCCAAATACAAAGTTTATTGAATAATTTCTGGAATGAAAACTGTTGAACATTCCCTATAAATATACTCTGAGTTTAGAGCATTAAAATGGTATTAAAAACTCAGTCTACAATACAAAGTACGTTATTATACGCTCCAATAAAATATATGTCTTTAAGGCAAATTTACAGGACTGTAGCCTCCATCCTGCAGTATAGTCAAAATTATGTTTCATCTGAAGCATGAAATTTGCTGAGTACCAAATTCATCTTGCTGTGTCCTCTGTGAATACACTCCTTTGTTTATCAGCCATCACTAACATTTATTAACTATCTTCAAAATACAGTCCTTTCCCTCAAGAAGTTTAAGATATGGTAAAAGTACAGAAGATGATATAAAGCCATTGCTATAGTGTGAACATTTGTATAGAAATTCCAAAATGGAAAACTAGAAAAGTATTTAAAATATTTTCTAAGTTCGGTAAATGGCTTCTTGCATTCCTTCAGGCATTACAGAACATACTAAAAATACAAAATAATGAGGCATCATCCACAGAGCAGCAAAGAGACACCTGTGAGAAGAGGTCATCTGACTCAGAAACTAAGTCCGCCTCAGAGCCCTTCACTTACATGGGCTCCTTCCAAGATCCAGTAACCAATTTTATATTCATAATTTTGTATTCTTCTCCTTTAGTGGACTTGAGGACATGGGGAGGGGGAAGGGTAAGCTGGGACAAAGAGAGAATAGCGCTGACATATATACACTACCAAATGTAAAATAGATAGCTAGTGGGAAGCAGCCACATAGCACTGGGAGATCAGCTCGGTGCTTTGTGACCACCTAGAGGGGTGGGATAGGGAGGGTGGGAGGGAGACGCAAGAGGGAGGAGATGTGGGCATATACGTATATATATAATGATTCACTTTGTTATACAGCAGAAACTAACACAACATTGTAAAGCGATTATACTCCAATAAAGGATGTTAAATTTTAAAAAAAGCCTCCGAAACTGCATAAACTGCAGACCCCACAAAACCTGGATCTGTCCCAGCGAGAGAATAAACAATATGTGATTTCCATGTGAGTAGGATACTTGGCTGAGATAATTTCAAAACACTGTAACCAGAGAGATAGAACAGGTTCCTAGATGACAAAACTCAATCCTATTAAAACGTCAAGTCTCTCAAAATCAAATTGAGCATTTAATGCAAGTGCAATAAATATTCCAACAGCATTTAGAAAGCACAACAAGACTTCGGGAAAATCTGGGAAACATCTGGGAAAAAATAAGAATCACCAAGAAATTTTTGGAAAAGACAATTAATTGGGCCTCCCTGGTGGCGCAAGTGGTTGAGAGTCCGCCTGCCGATGCAGGGGATACGGGTTCGTGCCCCGGTCTGGGAGGATCACATATGCCGCGGAGCGGCTGGGCCCGTGAGCCATGGCCGCTGAGCCTGCGCGTCCGGAGCCTGCGCTCCGCAACGGGGGAGGCCACAACAGTGAGAGGCCCGCATACCGCAAAAAAAAAAAAAAAAAAAGAAAAGACAATTAATTGAATATGAGATGCAGAATTGAGGGGAAAATGACTGCTTTTCCAGATACAAAACATATTATAAACCCTCAACAATTTAAACCATGTGGTACTACTGTAAAAAATGTACACACTGAACAAAACGAAAGTTAGGATGTCTAAAACATTAATAAATGATAAAAGAGTTACACAAATTCAGTAGGAGAGGGAAGAAGTGTTAGGAAAATGGTGGTGGTACAATTGGTTAGATCTTTGGGAGTGAAAATCCATTTAGATCTTAATCTTATACCATTCTCTCAGCTAAACTAAATAGATGAAGTAGTGAAATATTGTTTAAAAAGATCAAATTAGAGACAAATTATAAGAAAATAAGACTTAATATTTATCAACCCTATGGAGGAATGGTTTTTTAAAGCTTAGAAACAATGAAATAAGTTACAAAATAAAATACTGACAGAACTAACAATATGAAAATTAAAAATATCTGCACACATACACAAAACATTACGAATGAAAGGCAAGCAAGCTATGGGGATAAAATAGTTTCTGCAAGTATGCAAGATTAATATCAACTGTATATAAAGAGCTCATACAAATCTATAAGAAAAGCACTGAGATCCCAAAAGATAAATATGCAAAAATCATGCACAAACAGTCTGGCAGTTCCTTAAAAGTTCAAACATGGAGTGACCATACGACCCGGCAATTGCATGCCTAGGTGTATGCCCAAGAGGAGTGAGAATATATATCCACACAAAAACTTGTACATTAATGTTCAAAGAAGCATTATTCATGACAATCAAAAAGTAGAAATAACCCAAATAACCATCAACTGATGAATGGAAATAAAATGTGTGAAATCCATATGATAGAATATTATTGGGCAATGAGAAAGAATGAAGTACCTGCTACAACATGGTTGAAGTTTGAAAACTTATGCTAAGAGAAAGAAGCCAGCCACAAAAGACCAGTGTGTGATTATACGAAATACCGTATTCTATGAAATGTTCATATGATTCAATGCAATATCCAGAACAAGCAGACACAGGGAGATAGAAAGTAGAGATGAGTGGTTGCCCAGGTCTGGGCAGGTTTCAGGGGAGGTGAGAAGTGACTGCTAGTGGGTACCAGGTTCCTCGCTGGAGTCATGAAAATGCTCCAAAATTAACTATGGTGATGACTGCACAGCTCTGTGAATATACTGAAAACCATTGAACTATACACTATAACTGGGTTAACTGTATGGTATGTGAATTATATCAATGTACAGTACATTTATTCAATATGCAATATAGATAGTATATTCTATCACTATACTGTATACTATAGCAATATACATTACAAATAGCTTTATTATAGCAATCTGTTATTTTTTTAAAGCATGCACAGTCAAATCACAGAAGAGAGGGCAAGTTCACAAACATGAGGAAATTATCAACATCCCTAGTAATCAAAGAAATACAAACCAAAGCAACAAGGAGACACTATTCTTAGCAATAAAAATAATAGGGGGATAGTTTTTAAATGATAATTCTCACTGCTGCCAGAAGGATGGCAAAACAGATATTCTCATGTAGTGTTAGTGAGAGTGCAAAGTGGCACAGCCCGTTTTTTAAATTTTATTTATTTATTTGTTTATTTATTTATTTATTTTTGGCTGTGTTGGGTCTTCATTGCTGTGTGCAGGTTTGGGCTTTCTCTAGTTGCGGCGAGTGGGGGCTACTCTTCATTGCGGTGTGCAGCCTTCTCATTGCAGTGGCTTCTCTTGTTGCAGAGCACGGGCTCTAGGCACTCAGGCTTCAGTAGTTGTGGCACGTGGGCTCAGTACTTGTGGCTTGCGGGCTCTAGAGCACAGGCTCAGTAGTTGTGGCGCGTGGGCTTAGTTGCTCCGCAGCATGTGGGATCTTCCCAGACCAGGGATCGAACCTGTGTCCCCTGCATTGGCAGGTGGATTCTTAACCACTGCACCACCAGGCAAGTCCGGCACAGCCCTTTTTAAAGGTAGTTTAGCAATATATATCAAGAACTCCAAATATAGTAATACTCTGCCTCAGCAGTGTTGATTATAAAAACACCTACAAAATTCATCTTCTATATGAGGGGGGAAATCATTATATACAAAGATTCACATTTCTGTATTATGTATGACAGTGAAGAAATGAAACATCTTAAATGTTCGGTAATAGTAAAATAGTTAAGTGTTTGTGGTATACACACTAAATGGAATATTATGCAGCCACTAAAAACATAACACATACTTATCTGGGAAAATTATTATTACATGACATCAAGAGAAAAGTGGCAGCACAAAAATGTATATACAATATGATTACAACTAAGCTAAACTTTTTCTCCTTTTTTTGTATTTTTAAATTATCTTTAATAAAGCATATTTATAAATTTTAACAAATATCAAAAAGAAAAGATAAAACAGCAACAATAACTACAATGCAAGGGACTACATGATGCTTGGCTTATGGATGTTATAATGAGCACCAGAAATTCAGAGAAGAGTTTCAAACTGAACGTTTCAATGTTTCATCTGCAGGTGACTTTGAGTTTCAAGGTTTTTCTTCCTCCAACAAAATCATTCAATGAACTCATTTATAGACCCCTCGGCCCTGGCATGTACAAACAAAAACCAATAAATACGGGATAATGTACACCTCAATCCATTTTATGAGATATGATTATTTTCCCTTCAGTCCTAACTCTGCTCTACAACTATATTTACAATAAACATTCACTCAAACTACTTCCAATCTAGATTTGTTAAATATGTTTTTAAAGAAAAGATAGGGGGCTTCCCTGGTGGTGCAGTGGTCGAGAGTCCACCTGCCGATGCAGGGGACATGGGTTCAAGCCCCGGTCCGGGAGGATCCTACATGCCGCGGATCAACAAAGCCCGTGCGCCACAACTACTAAGCTTGTGCTCTAGAGCCCATGCTCCACAACGAGAGAAGCCACCACAGTGAGAAGCCCATGAACCTTAATGAAGAGTAGCCCCCACTCACCGCATGTGCGCAGCAACAAAGACCCAACACAGCCAAAAATAAATAAATAAAAATAAATAAGTTTAAAAGAAAAAGAAAAGAAAAGATAGTATATAACCTGCTTTAAATTGCCACAAATAGAATCAAATATGGCAACATCTTTAAGGAAAACTACTCACAATCAAAATAGAATACATTTTATTCTTTAAAGAACTATCCAGGACTTCCGGGGAAGATGGCGGAAGAGTAAGACGCGGAGATCACCTTCCTCCCCACAGATACACCAGAAATACAGCTACACGTGGAACAACTCCTACAGAACACCTACTGAACGCTGGCAGAAGACCCCAGACCTCCCAAAAGGCAAGAAACTTCCCACGTACCTGGGTAGGGCAAAGCGGAGAGATTCCCGCACAGAGGATAGGTGCCGACCGGCACTCACCAGCCCGAGAGGCTTGCCTGCTCGCCCGCCGGGGCGGGCGGCGCTGGAAGCTGAGGCTTGGGCTTCGGTCAGAGCGCAGGGAGAGGACTGGGGCTGGCGGCGAGAACTCAGCCTGAAGGGGGCTAATGCGCCACAGCTAGCCAGGAGGGAGTCCGGGAAAACTCTGGAGCTGCCGAAGAGGCAACAGACTTTTTCTTCCCTCTTGGTTTCCTGGTGCGCGAGGATAGGGGATTAAGAGCGCTGCTTAAAGGAGCTCCACAGACGGGCGCGAGTCGCGGCTAGAAGCGCGGAGCCCAGAGACAGGCGTGGGACGCTGGGGCTGCTGCTGCCGCCGCCAAGAGACCTGTGTGCGAGCGCAGGTCACTGTCCACGCCGCCCTTCCGGGAGCCTGTGCAGCCCGCCACTGCCGGGGTCCCAGGATCCAGGGATGGATTCTCTGGGACAACACACGGCACGCCTAGGGCTGGTACAACGTCACGCCAGCCTCTGCCGCTGCAGGCTCGCCCTGCATCCCGTGCCCCTGCCTCCCCCCCGGCCTGAGTGAGCCAGAGTCCCCGAAACGGCTGCTTCTTTAACTCTGTCCTGTCTGAGCGAAGAACAGACGCCCTCCGGCGACCTACATGCAGAGGCGGGGCCAAATCCAAAGCTGAGACCTGGGAGCTGTGAGAACAAAGAAGAGAAAGGGAAATCTCTCCCAGCAGCCTCAGAAGCAGCGGATTAAAGCTCCACAATCAACTAGATGTACCCTGCATCTGTGGAATACATGAATAGAAAACAAATCATCCCAAATTGAGGAGCCAGGAGTCAGTACTGTGCCTCTGAGGTGGGAGAGCCAACTTCAGGACACTGGTCCACAAGAGACCTCCCAGCTCCACATAATGTCAAACGGCGAAAATCTTCCAGAGATCTCCATCTCAACACCAACACCCAGCTTCACTCAACGACCAGCAAGCTACAGTGCTGGACACCCTATGCCAAACAACTAGCAAGACAGGAACACAACGCCACCCATTAGCAGAGAGGCTGCCTAAAATCATAACAAGTCCACAGACACCCCAAAACACACCACCAGACGTGGACCTGCCCACCAGAAAGACAAGATCCAGCCTCATCCACCAGAACACAGGCAGTAGTCCCCTCCACCAGGAAGCCTACACAACCCACTAAACCAACCTTAGCCACTGGGGACAGACACCAAAAACAACAGGAACTACGAACCTGCAGCCTGCAAAAAGGAGACCCCAAACACAGTAACATAAGCAAAATGAGAAGACAGAAAAACACACAGCAGGAGAAGGATCAAGATAAAAACCCACCAGACCTAACAAATGAAGAGGTAATAGGCAGTCTACCTGAAAAAGAATTCAGAATAATGATAGTAAAGATGATCCAAGATTCTATTTCCAAGATCCAAAATCTTGGAAATAGAATAGACAAAATGCAAGAAACAGTTAACAAGGACCTAGAAGAACTAAAGATGAATCAAGCATCGATTAAAAACACAATAAATGAAATGAAAAATACTCTAGATGGGATCAATAGCAGAATAACTGAGGCAGAAGAACGGATAAGTGAGGTGGAAGATAAATAGGGGAAATAACTGATGCAGAGCAAAATAAAGAAAAAAGAATGAAAAGAACAGAGGACAGTCTCAGAGACCTCTGGGACAACATTAAATGCACCAACATTCGAATTATAGGGGTTCCAGAAGAAGAAGAGAAAAAGAAAGGGACTGAGAAAATATTTGAAGAGATTATAGTTGAAAACTTCCCTAATATGGGAAAGGAAATAGTTAATCAAGTCCAGGAGGCACAGAGAGTCCCATACAGAATAAATCCAAGGAGAAATACACCAAGACACATATTAATCAAACTGTCAAAAATTAAACACAAAGAAATCATATTAAAAGCAGCAAGGCAAAAACAACAAATAACACACAAGGGAATCCCCATCAGGATAACAGCTGATCTCTCAGCAGAAACTCTACAAGCCAGAAGGGAGTGGCAGGACATAATTAAAGTGATGAAGGAGAAAAACCTGCAACCAAGATTACTCTACCCAGCAAGGATCTCATTCAGATTTGATGGAGAAATTAAAACGTTTACAGACAAGCAAAAGCTGAGAGAGTTCCGCACCACCAAACCAGCTTTACAACAAATGCTAAAGGAACTTCTCTAGGCAAGAAACACAATAGAAGGAAAAGACCTACAATAACGAACCCAAAACAATTAAGAAAATGGGAATAGGAACATACATATCGATAATTACCTTAAATGTCAATGGACTAAATGCTCCCACCAAAAGACACAGATTGGCTGAATGATACAAAAACAAGACCCATATATATGCTGTGTACAAGAGACCCACTTCAGACCTAGAGACACATACAGACTGAAAGTAAGGGGATGGAAAAAGATATTCCATGAAAATGGAAACCAAAAGAAAGCTGGAGTAGCAATTCTCATATCAGACAAAATAGACTTTAAAATAAAGACTACTAGAAGAGACAAAGAAGGACACTACATAATGATCAAGGGATCGATCCAAGAAGAAGATATAACAATTGTAAATATTTATGCACCCAACATAGGAGCACCTCAATACATAAGGCAAATACTAACAGCCATAAAAGGAGAAATCGACAGTAACACAATCATAGTAGGGGACTTTAACACCCCACTTTCACCATGGACAGATCATCCAAAATGAAAATAAATAAGGAAACACAAGCTTTAAATGATACATTAAACAAGATGGACTTAATTGATATTTATAGGACATTCCATCCAAAAACAACAGAATACACATTTTTCTCAAGTGCTCATGGAACATTCTCCAGGATAGATCATATCTTGGGTCACAAATCAAGCCTTGGTAAATTTAAGAAAATTGAAATTGTATCAAGTATCTTTTCTGACCACAATGCTATGAGACTAGATATCAATTACAGGAAAAGAGCTGTAAAAACTACAAACACATGGAGGCTAAACAATACACTACTTAATAACGAAGTGATCACTGAAGAAATCAAAAAGGAAATTAAAAAATACCTACAAACAAATGACAATGGAGACACGACGACCCAAAACCTATAGGATGCAGCAAAAGCAGTTCTAATAGGGAAGTTTATAGCAATACAATCCTACCTTAAGAAGCAGGAAACATCTTGAATAAACAACCTAACCTTGCACCTAAAGCAATTAGAGAAAGAAGAACAAAAACATCCCAAAGTTAGCAGAAGGAAAGAAATCATAAAGATCAGAGCAGAAATAAATGAAAAAGAAATGAAGGAAACGATAGCAAAGATCAATAAAACTAAAAGCTGGTTCTTTGAGAAGATAAACAAAATTGATAAACCATTAGCCAGACTCATCAAGGAAAAAAAGGAAGACTCAAATCAATAGAATTAGAAATGAAAAAGGAGAAGTAACAACTGACAGTGCAGAAATACAAAAGATCATGAGAGATTACTACAAGCAACTCCATGCCGATAAAATGGACAACCTGGAAGAAATGGACAAATTCTTAGAAATGCACAACCTGCCAAGACAGAATCAGGAAGAAATAGAACATATGAACAGACCAATCACAAGCACTGAAATTGAAACTGTGATAAAAAATCTTCCAACAAACAAAAGCCCAGGACCAGATGGCTTCACAGGCGAATTCTATCAAGCATTTAGAGAAGAGCTAACACCTATCCTTCTCAAACTCTTCCAAAATATAGCAGAGGGAGGAACACTCCCAAACTCATTCTACGAGGCCACCATCACCTTGATACCAAAACCAGACAAGGATGTCACAAAGAAAGAAAACTACAGGCCAATATCACTGATGAACATAGATGCAAAAATCCTCAACAAAATACTAGCAAACAGAATCCAACAGCACATTAAAAGGATCATACACCATGATCAAGTGGGGTTTATTCCAGGAATGCAAGGATTCTTCAATATACGCAAATCAATCAACATGATACACCATATTAACAAATTGAAGGAGAAAAACCATATGATAATCTCAATAGATACAGAGAAAGCTTTCAACAAAATTCAACACCCATTTATGATAAAAACCCTGCAGAAAGTAGGCATAGAGGGAACTTTCCTCAACATAATAAAGGCCATATATGACAAACCCACAGCCAGCATTGTCCTCAAGGGTGAAAAACTGAAACCATTTCCACTAAGATCAGGAACAAGACAAGGTTGCCCACTCTCAACACTCTTATTCAACATAGTTTTGGAAGTTTTAGCCACAGCAATTAGAGAAGAAAAGGAAATAAAAGGAATCCAAATCGGAAAAGAAGAAGTAAAGCTGTCACTATTTGCAGATCACATGATACTATACATAGAGAATCCTAAAGATGCTACCAGAAAACTACTAGAGCTAATCAATGAATTTGGTAAAGTAGCAGGATACAAAATTAATGCACAGAAATCTCTGGCATTCCTATATACTAATGATGAAAAATCTGAAAGTGAAATTAAGGAAACACTCCCATTTACCATTGCAACAAAAAGAATAAAATATCTAGGAATAAACCTACCTAAGGAGACAAAAGACCTGTATGCAGAAAATTATAAGACACTGATGAAAGAAATTAAAGATGATACAAATAGATGGAGAGATGTACCATGTTCTTGGATTGGAAGAATCAACATTGTGAAAATGACTCTACTACCTAAAGCAATGTACAGATTCAATGCAATCCCTATCAAACTACCACTGGCATTTTTCACAGAACTAGAACAAAAAATTTCACAATTTGTATGGAAACACAAAAGACCCCGAATAGCCAAAGCAATCTTGAGAACTTAAAATGGAGCTGGAGGAATCAGGCTCCCTGACTTCAGACTATACTACAAAGCTACAGTAATCAAGACAGTATGGTACTGGCACAAAAACAGAAAGATAGATCAATGGAACAGGACAGAAAGCCCAGAGATAAACCCACGCACATATGGTCACCTTATCTTTGATAAAGGAGGCAGGACTGTACAGTGGAGAAAGAACAGTCTCTTCAATAAGTGGTGCTGGGAAAACTGGACAGGGACATGTAAAAGTATGAGATTAGATCACTCCCTAACACCATACACAAAAATAAGCTCAAAATGGATTAAAGACCTAAATGTAAGGCCAGACACTATCAAACTCTTAGAGGAAAACATAGGCAGAACACTCTATGACATAAATCACAGCAAGATCCTTTTTGACCCACCTCCTAGAGAAATGGAAATAAAGACAAAAATAAACACATGGGACCTAATGAAACTTAAAAGCTTTTGCACAGCAAAGGAAACCATAAACAAGACCAAAAGACAACCCTCAGAATGGGAGAAAATATTTGCAAATGAAGCAACTGACAAAGGATTAATCTCCAAAATTTATAAGCAGCTCATGCAGCTCAATAACAAAAAAACAAACAACCCAATCCAAAAATGGGCAGAAGACCTAAATAGATATTTCTCCACAGAAGATATACAGACAGCCAACAAACACATGAAAGGATGCTCAACATCTTTACTCATTAGAGAAATGCAAATCAAAACTACAATGAGATATCATCTCACACCAGTCAGAATGGCCATCATCAAAAAATCTAGAAACAATAAATGCTGGAGAGGGTGTGGAGAAAAGGGAACACTCTTGCACTGCTGGTGGGAATGTGAATTGGTACAGTCACTATGGACAACGGTATGGAGGTTCCTTAAAAAACTACAAATAGAACTACCATATGACCCAGCAATCCCACTACTGGGCATATACCCTGAGAAAACCATAATTCAAAAAGAGTCATGTACCAAAATGTTCATAGCAGCCCTATTTACAATAGCCCGGAGATGGAAACAACCTAAGTGTCCATCATCGGATAAATGGATAAAGAAGATGTGGCACATATATACAATGGAATATTACTCAGCCATAAAAAGAAACGAAATTGAGCTATTTGTAATGAGGTGGATGGACCTAGAGTCTGTCATACAGAGTGAAGTAAGTCAGAAAGAGAAAGACAAATACTGTATGCTGACACATATATATGGAATTTAAGAAAAAAAAAATGTCCTGAAGAACATAGGGGTAAGACAGGAATAAAGACACAGACCTACTAGAGAATGGACTTGAGGATATGGGGAGGGGGAAGGGTAAGCTGTGACAAAGCAAAAGAGCGGCATGGACATATATACACTACCAAACGTAAGGTAGATAGCTAGTGGGAAGCAGCCGCATAGCACAGGGAGATCAGCTCGGTGCTTTGTGACCGCCTGGAGGGGTGGGATAGGGAGGGTGGGAGGGAGACGCAAAAGGGAGGGGATATGGGAACATATGTATATGTATAACTGATTAAATTTGTTATAAAGAAAAAAAAATAAAAAAACTTAAATAGTTATGAATTTAAGAATACAGAAAAAAAAAAAAAGAAATATCCAGGGCTTCCCTGGTGGCGCAGTGGTTGAGAGTCTGCCTGCTGATGCAGGGGACACGGGTTCGTGCCCCAGTCTGGGAAGATCCCACATACCGTGGAGCGGCTGGGCCCGTGAGCCATGGCCGCTGAGCCTGCGCATCCGGAGCCTGTGCTCTGCAACGGGAGAGGCCACAAGAGTGAGAGGCCCACGTACTGCCAAAAAAAAATTTTTTTTTTAATTAAAAAAAAAATATCCAGGTGGCAACATTCTGTATACAGTAGGTTATTTCATGTTATTTAATTTCAGAAACTTGGACTATTTCTTTGAAACAGAAAATTAAACATTCATATAATTTTCATCATTGGTAATTTGGCAAACAAAACTCTTCCCCCAAAAGGTAGATTATGGATAATAAAGTAAAGGAGGAAGGAGGACAGGATTTTAATAAAAAGTTGCAATTTATAAACTTTAATCATATAATTAAACAGAGTACAAGCCTTCAGAAATTTTGAGTTTTTGAACACTGAACGTTTAATCAGGAATCAATACTATCTATGAAGTACCTCTTGCCCTCCATCCACTTTCCTCCATCCACTCATCTCCTTCCTGACAAAAATCAGTATAATCAAAATGCTGTACAACTTTCCTCAAGACTACTTATTTTATTGAAGTAAAAAACTAAGTGAATACACTTGAGCTTCAAATTTAAGAAAACAAAACTTGTGAGCTGCTTTATTCTACCTTGGCTCAGCCAATCAGAACCCAGGGTTGCTTTGGAAACCCTCATGCTTATTAGCAAAATAACTCTGTTGCTTGATTCTTAAAGCATTAAATATCCACTTAGATATCATTTAAAAACCTATTGATAAACAGTCAACATTTCAGAGAACAACAACAACAAGAACACAAAAATTTATTATCTGGGTTGCTTCCCCCTAATCATTATATGAGTACTCTACGAGATTAAGAGAACCATTTCACCCTGCTCTTATATCCATTTCTTGTTTGCCAAAAACTTTGAAAATATAAAGAGAGAAAATGTATATAGTCTGATTTTGTCTGTGTATACTGCATACCATATATTTCATTTCATCACATACAAATGTGTTTATTAGATTCAATTACATTTAGTTATTTTGTATCATCCTTGGTGTATGTGAGGAAAATTTTAGAAACAAAACCTTTAACCAGATAAGAAGAAAACTGCAATGAATTACAAAAGTAGACACTATATTGGCCATATTCTCTGACTACAGCACTAGAAACACAAATTAATACAATTAATTTTGGAAAAAAAACACTTGAAAAAAAAATGTAACCTCTCCTATATAACTTTTAAGTCAAAAAGCAAACCATAATTACAGATTACCTATAAAATAATGAAAATAAGAACATTTCGGGCCTCCCTGGTGGCGCAGTGGTTGAGAGTCCGCCTGCCGATGCAGGGGATACGGGTTCGTGCCCCGGTCTGGGAGGATCCCATGTGCCGCGGAGCGGCTGGGCCCGTGAGCCATGGCCGCTGGGCCTGCGCGTCCGGAGCCTGTGCTCCGCAGCGGGAGAGGCCACAACAGTGAGAGGCCCGCATACCGCAAAAAGAAAAAAAAAAAAAAATAAGAACATTTCTCTGTTTGGTAAGTATGGCTCTAATTGATTTCTTTTTTTTTTTTTTTTTTTTTTTTTTTTGGTACGCAGGTCTCTCACCATTGTGGCCTCTCCCGTTGCGGAGCACACTCTCCGGACGCACAGGCTCAGCGGCCATGGCTCACGGGCCTAGCCGCTCTGCAGGATGTGGGATCTTCCCGGACTGGGGCACGAGCCCGTGTCCCCTGCATCGACAGGCAGACTCTCAACCACTGCGCCACCAGGGAAGCCCAATTTCATTATTTTTTAAAAAATTAAAATATACAAACCAGCCTGTAACTAAAAGAGGAGAAAAGAAAAAGAACAAAACCAGAAATGACTTAAGGAAGACAAGAAATAATAAATAATAAATATAAAAGGGAAAATTAGAAAAACAAAACAAAGCAAAACAAACAAACAAGAAACCCTGGACTTACATACTGGCTGTTGTGCCCCCTCCTCCCAAGGCCCCCTTCAGATCCAAGGCTATTGCTGAGAATACTGGTTCCTGCCGGCTCACAGCTGAATCCATCCTCTGAAATTACCCCCAGCCAAAGGAATTTGCCTCGCATAAGTTATGTCCTTTCATCAAGGGAGGCCCACATACAATGACTGGTCAGCACAAGGATACAAATGCCTAGCCCTGTGCCTTGATCTGGCACATCCATGAAAGACTCTTGCAGCCTCAGTGCTCTGCGTGGAAGCAGCTGAGGCTGCCATTGCAACCACAGTTCAACTTCTCCCTCTGCTCAAAGCTATTTCCCTTGTCCCACAAAGGAGTTGCTCCTGAAAGGAATCCTCAGTAACTCCTAAATGCAAATCTCACAGTCTCTCTTCCTAAGGTCATCCGATCAATCGGCAACAGCTGGTGCTGGAAGTGGTCCTGGGAAGGAGGCTTTAACATGAGATTCTGGAGCTGGATCACCCACTGGCCAGCTGGCACTGAAGACACATCCCTGGTGGAGGATGGGGCACGGATAGCCTCTGGCATGAGGTGGTGGTACAATTATTAAAATGTGCATGGCGTGAAGGGGGGGTGCATACTGGTGACAGGGAATGCACTGGTGAGTGCAGCATCTCAGGAGTTTGAGAGACGAGGAAGTAGTCATTAGAAGGCTGTTGCTGGGAATTCCCTGGTGGTCCAGTGGTTAGGACTTTGTGCTGCCACTGCAGGGGGCAAGGGTTTGATCCCTGGTCGGGGAACTAAGATCTCTCAAGCGGTGTGGCCAAAAAAAAAACCAACCTAAGTGTCCATCATCAGATGAATGGATAAAGAAGATGTGGCACATATATACAATGGAATATTACTCAGCCATAAAAAGAAACGAAACTGAGCTATTTGTAATGAGGTGGATAGACCTAGAGTCTGTCATACAGAGTGAAGTAAGTCAGAAAGAGAAAGACAAATACCGTATGCTAACACATATATATGGAATTTAAGAAAAAAAAAAGTCATGAAGAACCTAGGGGTAAAACAGGAATAAAGACACAGACTTACTAGAGAATGGACTTGAGGATATGGGGAGGGGGAAGGGTAAGCTGTGACAAAGCGAGAGAGAGGCATGGACATATATACACTACCAAACGTAAGGTAGATAGCTAGTGGGAAGCAGCCGCAGAGCACAGGGAGATCAGCTCGGTGCTTTTGACCGCCTGGAGGAGTGGGATAGGGAGGGTGGGAGGGAGGGAGATGCAAGAGGGAAGGGATGTGGGAACAGATGTATATGTATGACTGATTCACTTTGTTATAAAGCAGAAACTAATAAAAAAAAAAGAAAAAAGAAAAAAAAAAGGCTGTTGCTGAGGACAATGGATGCACCAGAGAAAGTCACTGAAAGGCTGGAAGACTGAGGTTAATTAATCATCCGTTAGAGGTGAGTGTGAAGTTAGCCTCTTTGGCACCATTTAAAGAGACTCTCATCTCCTATGAGTGGAGACCAGAAAAGGCTGAGGCTGAAGCCCAGGACTCAATTATAGGAGGAGCCGAGCTTCAGAAGAGGCTGAATGCACAGGCTTGGCCAATCTGCTACTTAAGAACAGGGCCCATTAGGGAGGAGTTGACTCTGAGGCATGTGATGGGGACACCTTGACTCCAACATTCTCCCCATCCCCTGGGCCTGCAGAAGTGGCCCACTTCACCCTGTGAAAGGCCAGTGCTCCCTCCTTGCGTGAAGATGATGCAGGGTCCTTTGTCTTGCAAGAACAAAGGCATTTCCCTCAGACCGAACCCCACCTCCCTTCTGGCCCTCAGACAAATAAGTAGGGTTAAGTCTACTTAACCTACAGAGCCCAGCCTGCTAAGGGAGAGAAGAGATTATGCCCCTCAAAGGAGCCTCGGGACCAAGCTCGCATGTACCATCAGAAGCCAAGAGAGTGTTTGGATCAAAGGGTGTCGGATCAAAGTGAGTGGAAGACAAAGATGGATAAAGGAAAGGTGATCAATATGGACAACGCTATGACACAGGATTTAACCCTTACAAGCATCCTGGAAGATGACGTCAACACATGCTGGGATGGCTCTGAGAACCTTGTAGGAAACACGTCTGCATTCGGTGAAGAGGGAATGCAGAACTGCCACAGCAGACAGGAAAATAAAGATCTGTAAGGTTCAGAGGAACGTTCTAGAGAGGATATACTATGTCAGGTCAGCAAACTCACCCAGGGGACACTCCTTAATGAACAGGGAAAGCACTGGGATGAGAGGCACCGATATCACAGTCAAGGTCAAGGTCAGTGTGGCTGTGTTCCATGGGCTGGGCTGACATTGGGAATGGTCTTACAGAACTGGGCTCCGTGATAGCAATCGGGATGGTAGAGTCTTGGAGTGGTGGAGGGCAGCTTGTGGGCAATTACTGTAATCACTGGCAAGGTTAGATTGAAGGTGTGGGGGAGGGTGGGTGTCTGACCCACTGAGATATGGAGATGCTTCACAGAACATAACATCCTTAGGGACAAGATGGATAAGCAGCCAATAGGCATAGTGCTCAAACTACACAATCAAAAGACATCAAGGATGAGATCCCCAGGGACTGAGGGCAGTCACCCCAATAAAGAATTACCACACTCTGCCTAGTTTCTGGATCTGAGCCATTCCTCAGGCTGGGAACCCACTGATTGAAGATTGGCTGGGTCCCAGGAGGAAGAATCCTGACACTCATGGTATTTATGATGATGAAGATTCTCCCAGTCCTTCCCTCAAAGGGACATATAATCATGTACTCCAGTACAGTGGGTGTGGAACCTGGAGAGTGCTAGCAGGCACTGGCTATTTTCTTAGTGATGGGAAGTGTGAGATGCAATACTTTGCCAATTACTTTTGGAAGGGATGCTCCCAACCACAGGATTCCTTATAACTTCACCAGTATGGTGGGGCTGGGACCAGATGTCTGGCACTTCGGTGCTCTTCCACGTGGCCTCTTTCTCCGAATGATATGTCATCATGCAGGGCCTCTCCATGGGGCCTCTCTCTCCATCTGACTGCAACCACATGAGAGCCAGACATCAATCAAGGCATTGCTCAGCTGAGTCCATGGAGTGAAGAGGGATAATAAAAGGACTGGTTTAAGCCACTGAGTTTTAGAGTGGTTTATTACACAACAATAGAGAACTAAAACAAGAACTTAGTACCTGGAAAGCTAATGCCACATGTTTTAGTGTTTCATCAAGGTGTCTGCCTTGACGAAACACTAAAACATGTGGCATTAGCTTTGGGACCAAGATGGAGCTCCTTGAAGAGATCAAAGTGAAGGCTTGAAAGACAGCGATGAAATTGCTATTGGAGACTGAAGGAAAGGGGAACCTGAGTATTATTACATCATAACAGCATGTTGTGCAAACACACGCATGACACACACCATGGTCACCTGCAGTCAGGTGGGAAATAGAAAAGGTACCTAAGGAACTCAGGAGTCTGGCTGAGGCTACTTATAGGCAGACTGTTGAAAGCACCAACTGTTTTTGTTTTGTTTTGTTTTTGTTTTTAGCTGCCTATGAAAAGTACATGGGAAGTAAGATTTTTTTTAAAAAAGGAAGTATATAGTTTTTGAGCAGATTTAGAGAAAATATAAAACAACCAGGATATACTGGGTTTTAAAGCAATGCTCAAGGTAAGAAATGGACTCAGAGGGGGAAAAAATCAAATCTAGGACATGGAAAGTAAAATATGCCTCAGTGCCAAGTTCAGATTAAGGGTGGGACTGTGAGACACTCTGTCGAAACCTCAGGAAGATTTTAGGTGATGCGTCATAAAGCCTCTCAGCTGAACAAAGAGCCTTCTAAGAATCCTCTGGGCGTGCCTCACACGCCTCTCACCCAGACAACAGGGCTTCTAAGAATGAATCCTAAGGAAGTTGTCCCAGAGGAACTTCACATACCAGTTTCAGAAAGAAGCGTAGCTGTGGCTTGTACCCAATGGAGTTGATTGTGATTTGATACCAAAAAAAAAAAAAAAGCACAATGTTTTAAATGAACTGAATCCATTTGGACTGAAAGGGATAGAGTCAGTTCATAATGAAAAGAGGTCTTGGGACCCTCAAACTTCTACAGGCAGTAAGCAGGCTAAGAAAGCTGCTTAGCTTCTAAGAGGGGCCATTTACTATGGAAAAGGAAGGTTGACTCAGGGGAACTATTCCTACAGATCAGGACTGGTCTAAAAGGACTGGGAACATGTGCCCTGCTGGATTTCAGAAGCACTATGAATCATGACTGCAATGCGCCTACCATTCCCCCCTTGTGACTATTCCAGTTTTCCTGTTCCTGCCTCATCATTGTTGGGTGAATGTTGAGCCAGTAACTTCTCTCTTTAATTTACAGTTCTTTAGAGCAAGAAGAACCTACTAAGGAGCTACATCCAAGGAAACACACTTGAGAAGATCCATCAATGCCTACACCTGATTTAGATGATGAGATCCTAGATTCAAGTTGATGCCATTATGGGATGAGACTTGTGGTCTTGGGAAAAGGGACGAGTTGCATTTTGTGTGAGGGAGGAATGTGAATTGTGGCCAGAAGGTGGACAGTGGCAGCTATTCTTCAAGGACAACCCTGAATAATTCTGCCCCTCCCTGCATGTGCCTACTGCTACTCCCATCTGAGACAAAACTTATGTCCCATTGATCTGGGTTGGGGCCTGTGACTGCTTTGATTAACAGAATGCAAGGAGGTGATATTCTGGGACTTTGGAACCTAAGCATTAAGAAGGCCAAGCAGCTTCCAGTTCTTCCCTCTTTGACCCTTAAGACAACATGTAAGAAGTTCTGGCTATCTTGCTGGATGGAGTGGCCACATGGAGGAGCACTGAGGCATCTGGACATCCAACCCAGCCCCATCTGACTGCAAAAGATTCCACACAGCACCAGTAGAGGAGACCCCCAGACGAGCCCAGGCAAACCACAAAATATGAGCTATAACTAAATTATAATAACTAAGTTTGGGGGTAGTTTGTTATGCAGAGACAGATAACAAAACAGTCAGGGTAAGGAGGCCTGGGGAAGGGAGATGTGGATGAACCAGTGGTAGTGGACGTGAAACGTGAAGTTCTTTGTACTGCACGTTAGTTCCCACAAGAGAGCAACCACTAAGGAAGAGACACTCACAGAACGCCTCAGCCAGTTCACATCAGCCAGCAACTATCATCCACCATCTCAGTGGTGATTCAGTGAGCTCTTGAATGGAGCAGCTGTGGTGCTAGGGATGAGGCTATGGAAGGGACCAACAGCATGGGTCTCCATTCACTGAGGCTGAGGCAGTCGCTGCCACTGCTGAATGTTCACTCTGCCCAAAACAGAGACTAACACCAAGCAGCCCTCAATACAGCAACCGGTCAAGGACACCATCTGGTCACCTGATGGCAGGACGGACCCCCTGCACCCTGACTGGGGCAGTGACTCCTGACTCTGATACATGCTCCAGGTACAGGCTTCCCTTTGGCACCCATACAACCTAAACTATGCCACTATGGAAGGACTGGTGCTTCATCAGTGACTTGGGGCCACACATAACATTACATCAAGCCACTTTTCTGCAAAGAAGGTGCAGCAGTGGGCATATGACCACGGGATCAACTTATCCTTTCACTTACTGCATCACTCAGAAGCTGCTGGCCCGATAGAGCAGTGAGATGGCCACTTAAAAATATAACCGAGCCAAAGTCAAAGCCAGCTTGGAGGTGATACCCTGGATAGCTGCTCCTTGGGACATGGTATACACCCCAAATCAATGACCATTATATGGTACTGTGTCAGCAGTACATAGAATACATGGGAACCAAGGTTTGGATGTAGGCGTGGAACATGTTACCATCACTTCCAGTAACCTACTTAACAAATTTGTATCCACAATTCTAGGCGGAATGCTTCCACCAAGGGACACAGCAAGATTGTCCATAAACTTAAAGCATGGCTGCCTCCAAGTCACTTCCGCCTCTTTTTGCCAAGAGACCAGCAGGCAAGGAAAGTAATTATCAATCTGTAAAGAGTACTCATCAGGGGGTGAAAGGATTGCTCCTTCCCTGTGAGGACAGGAAAGAATACACTGACAGCCCCGTGACTCATTGTGGTGTTCCTTGGGACGCCTCTCTCCAATTTTGATGGTAAATAGAGAAGTGCAGAATTGACAGCCAATGAAGGGCATGATGAGCATGAGTTCAGACCCCTCAAGGGTGAGAGTCAAGATCAATCCATCAGATAAGCTTCCAAGACCAGAATAGATGCCAGCACAGGGTAAAGATGGAGATGATGAGGGTCAATGACAGCCTCAAGACCAGCTGCAATGGCCAGAGCCATAATTTATCCCACTAACCTTCCTCTTGTGAATTTCCCAGAAAAAGAGACTATCCAGCATCGTGGAGAAGATGTTCCCAGATGGGATGAGCTTACTATATGAAGCAAGTGAATCCAATCAGTAGAAGGGGTCAACTATCGTGGACCCTCAGGACCAAGGACATATTTCTTCTGTTGCTGGTAGTGTTGGCTGTTGATAACTCATAGCTTCATCGCTCTTCAGGAATTGCCCGTGGCCAAAGAAAGATGCTTTGCCCAAGGCTCTGACCCCTCCCCATGGACTGTCCACATCCAGTGACTGCTTGATATGGAGACACAGAGGCCTTTGTATTGATTTGGGATATCTCTGAAAGGCCTTCTCAGCTCCAGAGTTCCCTGTGGTATTGGTTAGGGTCTCTGCTGTAACTGAATCTCATTTTAACTCTTCCCTCAGCCCAACCTCATTTTTCCTTAGAGCACTTCACCTCTTGTACCCAAATCTCAGCATCTCAGTATGTTTCCCTGGGAACCTGATTTGCTGCAACTTGCTAAATAAATCCAAGTTTTTATTAATGTAGATAGTCATCTCTACCAGATAATTCCACGTTTTTGTTTTCCACCAAAATCCAGCCAAGTTCAAGAGTACTCATTATTTTGGGTCCTCCCCAACTCTTGCAAGTGTTAGCCTAAAATTTTTGCCAATCTGGTGCCTGCGTAGTGGTAAGTCATTCCATATATAATTTACATTCTCCTGATTACTGATGAAATTTAGCATCTTTTCATTTGCTTAGAGGCCACTTGGATTTTCTGTTCACATCTACTGCCCATTTTTCTATTAGGTATTTTTCTCCTCCTCTTCTTCCTCCACTTCCTCTTTCTTTTTAAAAATAATCTATATATGATCCAGTGTCGATTTTATGAATTACAATTCTTGGCTTTCCATTTAATTTCTTTAAGAGTGTCTTTGGATGAATATAACCTCTTAATTTTGATGTAATCAAATTTATCAACCTTTATCTTTGTAATGAGTGGGATTCTTTTTTTTTGTCTTGCTTAAGATAGTCCCTATCATGAGGTCATGAAGATATTTATCTGCATTATCTTCTAAAAGCATTATTGTTTCATTTTTCACACTTAAGTCTGTGATTCACTTGGAATTGACTTTTTTGTGTGTGGTGTGAGGTAAGGATCCAATTTTCGTTCTTTCCAAATAGATAACCAATTGTTCCCATACCATATATTGAAAATGCAGTCCTTTCCCCACTGTTCTGCAGGGCTACCTTATTTTTTTAAATAGACTTTATTTTTTAGAGCAGTTTTATATTTGTAAAAAAATTGAGAAGATAATGCAGAGTACTCTCTACCTCACGTTCAGTATCCCCTGTTATTAACACCTTACATTAATATAGTACATTTGTTACAATTCATAAACCAACATTGGCACATTATTATTACTAAAGTCCACAGGTTATTCAGATTTCCTTAGTTTTTGCCTAATGTCTTTATCCCATCCAGCATACCACATCACATTAACTTGTCTTGTCTCCTTAAATTCCTCTTGGCTGTGACGATTTCTCAAACATCTCTTGTTTTTGAGGACCTTGACAGTTTTAAGGAGTACCGGTCAAGTATTCTGTAGGATGACCTTCCATTGACATTGATCTGATGTTTTCATCATGAATAGACTGGGATTATGGGTTTGGAAGAGGAAGAGCACAGAGGTAAAGTGTCATTATATAAGGGTACCAACTATCAATATGACTTGTTGCTACTGAGGTCCTTGTTCCCCTGGCTGAGGCAGTGTTTGTTGGGTTTCTCCACTATAATGCTATTCTTTCCTCACCCCCACCCCCAGGGAACTTTCCATATTGTACTCTTTGGAAGAAAATCACTATGCACAGCACACACTTAAGGAGTGGGGAGTTATGCTCCCCACTCCTTAAGTGTGTGCTGTGCATAGTTCAGAAGTGGGGAGTTATGCTCCCCCCACCACCCCTCCCTGAGCGCCTACCTTCTTAAAAAATTAAATGTCCTTAAGTATGTTTCTTAAATAAGTAGGCCACTGGAAACAATTGCATCAATATCCTATTTTCTTATATGTTTTATAATAGGTCTTATATAACAAGGGGAAACAAATCCCCTAAATATAATTTCTAAGGTTGTGGTAAAAATATACATTACATAAATTTTACCATCTTAATCCTTTTAAGTGTACAGTTCATAGTGTTAAGTACATTCAGTTTGTTGTGCAACCAATCTCCAGAACTCTTTTCATCTTGCAAAACAGCAACTCTATACCCATTAAACAGCACTTCTACATTCCCCTGCTTCCCCCAGCCTCTGGCAGCCACCATCCATCCTACTTTCTGTTTCTGAATTTGACTACTCTAGGTACCGCATATGAGTGGCATCATACAGTATTTGTATTTTTGTCACAAGCTTATTTCACTTAACATAATGTCATCGAGGTTCATCCATGTTGTAGTGTATGTCAGAATGGCCTTCCTTTTCAAGGCAAAATAATATTCCATTGTATGTATGTTCCACGTTTTGCTTATCCATTCATCTGTCAATGGACATTTGGGTTGCTTCCACATTTTAGCTACTGTGACTAATTCTACCATGAACATGGGTGTACAGATATCTCTTTGACACCCTGCTTTCAATCCTTTTGGGTAAGTACCCAGAAGCAGAATTGTTGAATTTTATAGTAATTCTATTTTTAATTTTTTGAGGAACCACCATACTATTTTCCATAGTGGCTGTACCATCTTATGTTCCCACCAGCAATGCACAAAGCTCTCAATTTCTCCACATCCTCACCAGCACTTGTTATTTTCTGCTTCTTGTTGTTGTTGTCTTTCAGGATAGCCAACCTCATATATATGAGGTAATATCTGTTGCGGTTTTGATTTGCATTTCCCTAATGGTTAGTGATGTTGAGCTTTCTCTCATGCATTTATTGGCTGTTTGTATATCTTCTTCAGAGAAATTTCTACTTAAATCCTTTATCCATTTTTAAATTGGGTTTTTTTGGTAGTTGTTGAGGTGTAGGAGTTCTGTATATATTCTATCTATCTATATCTATCTATATATATATATATATGTCTGATATTAAATCTTTATCAGGTATATTATTTGCAAATATTTTGTTTCATTCTGTGGGCTGCCTTTTCACTCTATTGACAGTGCCCTTTGTTTGCAAAGAAGGTTTTAATTCTGATGTAGTTCAATTAATCTATTTTCATTCTTGTTGTTTGTGCTTTTGGTGTCACATCCAAGGAATATAACCAAATCCAATGTCATGAAGCTTTCCCCCTATGTGTTCTAAAAGTTGTATAATTTTAGATCTTACACTTAGGTATTTGATTTAGTTTGAGTTGATGTTTATATGTGATGTAAAGTAGGGGCCCAACTTCATTCTTTTGCATGTGGATATCCAGTTTTCTTCACACCATTTATTGAAAAGACTGTCTTTTCCACATTAAACGATCTGGGCACTTGTTGAGAATCACTGACCATACCCACAAAGGCTTATATCTGAGTTCCCTATTCTCCCTCAATGTTAATTTTAAGAGAGAAAAAATTTTCAAAATTTTATATACAGTATGAGTTCAGGTATTATTATTTTTTTTTTTTTTTTTTTTTTTTCGGTATGCGGGCCTCTCACTGCTGTGGCCTCCCCCGCTGCGGAGCACAGGCTCCGGACGCGCAGGCTCCGGACGCGCAGGCTCAGCGGCCATGGCTCACGGGCCCAGCCGCTCCGCGGCATATGGGATCCTCCCAGACCGGGGCACGAACCCGTATCCCCTGCATCGGCAGGCGGACTCTCAACCACTTGCGCCACCAGGGAGGCCCCAGGTATTATTTTTATGTTATAAAAAATGTTATTTAACAAATAAAAATAATACATGTTCATTACAGATGATAAAGAGCTTACTTATAGAAAGTAAAGTATAAAAAAGAAAAAAATCACTGATAATCCTATTTTGGTGTATTCTTATTTTGGTGTAATCTTATTTTGGTACAGATCTATAAATATTTCTTGATGGTATTCACCATCAAGAAATATTTGTAGATCTTCTATGTAAGTAATTCAGTCTCATTACAAAATTGGGATCATGCTTTTTGATAGTTTTGAATCTAGCTTCTTATACCTAATGCAATATTTTAACATTGTCCAAAGGCTTTTTTTCCTGAAACACATTTTGTAAATGGCTGTATAGTATTCCAATGTTTAAATAACATACCAGAATTTATTTCATCATTTCCACTAGTGTTGCATATTTTATCTTGTTTGTAATTTCTCACTATTATAAATAATGTTGCAGTAAACATCATTGTACTTAAATTTGTACATATACTTATTATTATAACCTTAGGCATACACTACTTTAATAATAACAATGAAGAATTTTGCTAGAAGAAAGTAAAACTTCGCTCTAGATTCTTATATGTTGACTCTTTCTAGAATGGCTTTCCTCAGTGGTATTCAAAACTGACTTTCCACAACTTTAAACATAGCTTTTTATCACAGAGATTAGATTTTCCTTTATAGTTATACATACTTTCAAAATAACAGGACCACTATTTGTGTTCCTCCAGTGGTAGACTCCAGATTAAAATTCTTAAGATTTTAGAATATATTATTTGGGAAATCAAGGAGTCATCATCTCTTACTATACCTTTTGATCTCAAATCTCACCTTGGTTTTAAAGTTTAAAATGTATTTTCAAAACTAAAAAATTAACTTTAATGCCAAAATTTCTAGAAGGTTGTTTTTGTTTCATGTTTTTTAATGGGTGGGGTAGAAGTGCATTTTATTTGCTTACAGACAAAATTAAACACTTCAAATAAATCGTGAATTTCTCATATTTTCTGGCTTAATAGCTCAAATTTAGTCTTACCAAGTTTATCATAGATGATTAAGTCAAACGTGAGTAGGCATGGAAAACTGATTTCTAATTTCCATTATTTTTCCCAATCTTTATGTGTAAGTACTTATCTGATAGGGTTTGGTAGCAAATGTATTTTTGAGTCCTGATCTATGACAACTTAAAATTCACATTTCAACCTAATAATCCATATGTTTACAGTTTAAAAGTTACATTTTGGTGACTGGGATAAACACAAGAGGAGGTTTCTGGGATGCTAATATTATTTTACATATTGACCAAGATATTGATTACAAAGGTGTGTGTTTATTTTGTAAAAATTTCTTCAGTTGTACTCCTAATGATCTGTGCACATTTCGGTATGTATTTAAGCTTAATAACGAGTTTCTTTTAAAATTATATTTTAAGAGTTTTCTTAAGGATATGAGTCTCTACATTTTGTAGTTTAAATACTGAACAATGAAAATTCGAGTGGCTTCTCTTAAAAATTAAAGCTATGAAAACAATTTAAAACTGAGCTGTGTACTACAATTTACAGATATAGTTTATTCTCACATCATTCTTGTAAGTTCAACAATTATTTTAAAAAGAGTGGATATATGTATATGTATAACTGACTCACTTTGCTGTACAGCAGAAACACATTTTAAATCAACTATACTCCAATAAAAATTAATTTAAAAAACCACAAATACATGTAAAATAACACACACACAATTTTCAATATGCAAAAACACAGACTGCATGGACACCACCAAAGGGGCTCAACATGAAGCACTTTAAATGAAGTGCTGCAGCTGATAAAATTAACATTCTTAATTATTTAAAAGGTTTCAACTTCTTAAACTATTTTCTAGTTAAATGCATTATGGCTTCTTCTACCACCAATTTATCCCTGCTCTGCTGGCTGTAGCAATAAGTTGAACATTTCAGGCATCACCTCCACCAAAATTCAGAGAAATAAAATTAAAAGTCATGTTGGCATTACTCATTAGGATGTATTATGAATGCAGAAAAAAGGTAGTTGTGTTTCTCTGGCAGCTTAACGTCTTGTTCCCCCTAAACCTTGTATCATATGACATCAGATACAGGTGTTAACAAATGAACAGAGAAACATATTAGCCATGTGGTCTCCTCCCAACCTCCATTATCTAAAGAAATGCTACAATATAAAAAAACACTTTAAATTATGAATTATTTTAAATCACATGACTATGACCTTCTCTAACAAGTTCGTATAAACCACAGCACTTGATTCACCTTTTACTGCATTACTTCAGTGAGTTTCCTTCTGATTTTATATATGAAGTTTAAGTATACAACTGTTTATCAGGAACATATTTACACGCTCAGATGCTCAGCAAAGCCTCTTAAAAGCTCTTCAGCCTTTAACTAATGTCCTAAATGATCTCAACATATTCTGGGCTTGGTTGGTACTACAGACCCAAGAAACTAGGAACAAAATAACGCTCCCCAGAAACAGCATTTATTACAACATCTACACCCAATACACATCGTACAAAGCCAACACATCCATAAATAATTAAGCAATTAAGGGCCTCCCTGGTGGCGCAGTGGTTGAGAGTCCGCCTGCCGATGCAGGGGATACGGGTTCGTGCCCCGGTCTGGGAGGATCCCATATGCCGCGGGGCGGCTGGGCCCGTGAGCCATGGCCGCTGGGCATGCGCGTCCGGAGCCTGTGCTCCGCAACGGGAGAGGCCACAACAGTGAGAAGCCCACATACCGCAAAAAAAAAAAAAAAAAAAAAAAAAAAAAAAAAAAAAATTAAGCAATTAAAAAAATGTTTCCCACCTATCTTATCTGTATGCAACAGCCTAGCATAAAGAAATTCACTAAGTACCTGTCCACATAATAAAATCAACTACTTACATTAGAGGGCGATTTTGCAGTCCTCATCCCACTCCATTCTCATGTAATCCTCTCTCTTTATTTTCTGGCCTCTAAATCCCATTAATCTCCCAAATAGGGTGAAGTAGAACATACTTAGAAATTTAGGATCAAGTTTAAAACTACCACCTAGGCATCTGTCAAGTGCAGATCCTGGTATTCTCTCACAAAGGGGTCCTAAAATAGGGGTCTGTCTGGGCTCCCCAACCGCCAAACACCAGCCTGGGGTCCAAGAATCCCTAGACACCAGATTAGCCCCCACTGCTTGGCTTGAACCAATTCTTGTTCCTCTTTCTCTTCCATATTTTCTCTGGGCTATTCCAACCTGCCTTGATTTCTAATCTTGTCTTCTCTACACAAATGCTATCAAACTGTTTTCCAAAGACATGTTTCACATGAAGATTTCATGTTCCCACACAGTCTTCATTTCAATAAAATGAAGCAGCACAATGAGCACATGACTTAATGCCCTTTAGTATTCCATGAATGTTCTGTGGAGTTTTTTCTTTCCTTCGTGAGATTTGGAACAAAATATTAATGAAACTTCATAAAAACCAATTAAAGTATCACCTTTGGTTTTAAATTAACGAATCAATCAAGTAGCTCTATTTTAGAGGAGAAAACTTCTGGGTAGGTAGTACAGGAGTGAGAAGCATGGGCTCTGAAGCCTGACAACTCGAGGTGAAATCTGCACTGTGCTAGGCACTAACTGTGACTTCAGGCAAATCACTCAGTTGCACGGAGCCTCAGTTGGCTCACCAATACAATGGAAACAATAGGACCTCCCTGGGAGAGTTGTTGCACGGATCTCACACTTCCATCCAGGAACGCACTTAGAAGTGTGCCTGACAAGTAGTAAGCACTCAAAAAATGTTAGCCTTTATTAATATGCTAACGTAGGGGAAAACATAAAGCAGAGCATAACTACATACTTGCAGGAATAAGACATACCACTTTTCTCCAGAACCGTCTTTCAAATTAATCTATGCCCAAGGCTAATTATTATGGTGAAACTGATTACATCACCAAGGCAGCATATATTTAGAGAACAAAGTACAAGGTAACGATTTTAGAGAGCTTTGCATTTTTTTGTGAAATAAACGGTAATATGCTTATAGAATGTCGAAGCAAAATATGTTAGCAGTTTCACTTTACTCTTTCTCATAATTTGGGGTTTTTTTAAGTGTAACAATGATACTGTTGTAAAAAAACGTTTTCTCCCTTTCTGAATATATGGGACATTTTGCAGGTTTACTCTATTCTCTATTAAATTCTAAAACTTTAGTAGAAAAAGTAAACTATAACATACAAATGCTCTTACAATAGTGTCCACACAAAGGCTTTATGACAAACATTTCTGAGTTTACCAATGCGAGGGTTAGTCTAAGTTAAATTATGGGAATATTTGTTTACGCTGACGAGGAACAGACGAAACGCCGCACGATTCAACATTAGTTTAAAAAAAACACAAATAAAACAACAGATAAAAAACCTGGAGCGTTTTAAGTCAATGTACAGCTTGAACTTGACACTAAATACATACATTCAGTCGACCTCTGACATCGCAGGGGTCCTGAAGCAGAACCAGGCCAGCTCGGGCCGCGCCTGCAGCCGAGGAGGCGAGTTCGAGGCCGGAACGCGGCGGCCGCCCGGCCTCTGCGCGTTCTGGGCGCCGCTGCCTGACCGGGGCCCGCGGGAGCCCGGCCAAGAGGGACTGGGAGCTGTGAGACGGGGGCTTCGGGAAAGAGCGAGGGGAAAGAGGGCCGGAGTTTAGGAACCCAGGGAGTGGAAGCGAAAGGATGTGGAGGCCTTAAGGAGCTGGACCTACACGCCTGTTCGGGGCGGCAGGAAGCGCCCACCCGGCCGCCGGGGTTGGAGGAGGGGCCCCAGCGCTCCCGGAAGCTGGAGAGCCACCCACTGCTGGACCGCGAAGTGAGATCCGCGGTTTCTCTTCTCCGGACCCTCGAAATCCACGCCTGTGTTGCCCGGAGGCCTCAACTCCATGATTTGTGCAAAACTACCGGGACCCGCCTGTAAAAGGGGCGAGCGTCCCTGGGTGGGCTCGAACCACCAACCTTTCGGTTAACAGCCGAACGCGCTAACCGATTGCGCCACAGAGACTCTGATGTGGCAGTGCTCTCCAGCCATAACCTTTATGAAGAATAATAAAGGCAGCGTGTGAATGTTCGTTTCTTTTCTGCTCCCTGATGCCTATCATTAAAATCAGATTTTTCCACTTACCATTTCTAGCCCTTTAACTCTATTTTCCACCTTTAAAGCATATTGGAAAACTATAAAATGCAGCAAGATCAAGCAGAATTTCAGATTGCAACGTGTATTAAAATACTGCTGTTCCCCCCGCCTCCCCACCCCCTCCCGTTTGGAACGTTTTGTTTCAGGGAGATAACTATTTATTATGTTTGTTTTATAGGGAAATAAAAATTTTAATCTTTAATCTTATGAGTTGAGAAACTTTCCTTTTATTTCAAACTCTTTGTCCAGTACTTTGCTCACTCATCTTCATAATTTACTTGTGTAGCATTCCCAAAGCCATCTGGATTGTATTTGCCTTCTTTATTTTTATTTTCAGGTATTGTTAAATACGTATATGCAATTCCTATTTGTTGTGTACTAACCTATAGTACAATTACTTGTCACTAACATTTTGTTACTGGAAAAGGACATTGGGGGAAAAGCTACAGTAACATTCTTTCATCCCTGTACGCTGTAGTTCATTGCTAAATCCGCTCTTGTTTATTCCTTGGAATTAGCCTGTACACCCACATTTGAGCCATGCCACTTAAAACGTACATTTCATGGGATACATATAACCCAATCTGAGGAAAGAGAAGTTAGAGAAGAAAAAAAGTATGATTTATGACTAACGCCTGAAAATCCCTAACACAGAAACACCTCTGGCAAACGTTACATCCCTGTAAATACCCTACATGAAAATCTTACCTTTTGTGTGAATATTTCCTGATGCCTTCTGAGGTACTCTTCAAAACTCCAGGCACTTTTTTCCCCTATTCCCGCCTCAGAGAACTGCTAGTTTCCACTTGACAACTCTGTACTTAAACTTTTAACAGCTACTAAATTGCTCTGTCCAGAATCCCTTGAGAAAGAATTCGTATCATGATTTATAGTTGTATGCGACCTGCCTTAGTCCAGCCAACATTTTGAGTTCCTGTGGCTTGTTAAGACAACTTAAATTGGCTTTGGAACCAATTCGTGGAGTTCCTTGAAAGCGCTGAGATATCAAACAGCTGTGAATTCATACCAAGCTGTACCACTCTGGTCTCAAAAAACTTTTAGAAGTGCACTTGAAAATTTTAAATATGAAAAAAAAATCCAGGAAGCACTTATAAAGAATATATAATGAGTCTGATTTCATTATATGATGCTACCTTAATACTTTATGTTTTATGTACCTGTTAATGTGAACTAAAACTATTAGGCGCTGGTTTTTCTTCTCCGAATACCACAATGAGTGTTCTCTCCTCTGCTACTGTGCTTGTGACTATTCAGTTAAAAGACTGCAGCTAGGATCTCACCACCCCTTCATTCAATATTTACTCTGCCGCTTGGAATATTAGGAACAGTTCTCCTCATGTGACTATCTTAAGCTCCAATCTCTTTTCCTCACTTCAGTCATCATACTAACATTTTAACTTCTAAAAAAGAGAGATGTTGAGAAACAGTTGATGAGAAAAAAATAATTCTGAAAGAAATAATTAGCTCATTGTATGCTAAAATTTTTTTTCTATGTGAGGATCACTGTTTGTTTAAAATTCAGCCTGGTTCTGTGGTTGTTAATATTTTTAAGAAAATAAATTGCTCTGTCCACGGTTCATTAGCTTTGCCTTTTGGTCTCTCCATTTGTAAATACTTCAAAAGAACATATAAATATTAAACATATTGAATGGAATATCAATATTTCACTCCAATTACGTATATCAAATGCAGCTTTTATGCAAAATGCCCATTTACAAAAATAAAAGCATGTGTTGTCATTTAAATCTTTGTGATTGTCTCATTGTAGGCCTTAATATCTATGCCCAATTTTTAAAGACAAATTAAGCCCACTGGATTAACTTTATTATTTATTTATTTATTTATTTTTGGCTACGTTGGGTCTTCGTTGTGGGCTTTCTCTAGTTGCGGGGAGCAGGGGCTCCTCTTCGTTGCGGTGCGCGGGCTTCTCACTGTGGTGGCTTCTTTTTGTTGCGGAGCACGGGCTCTAGGCGCATGGGCTTCAGTAGTTGTGGCTCGCGGGCTCTAGAGCGCAGGCTCAGTAGTTGTGGTGCACAAGCTTAGTTGCCCCGCCGGCATGTGCGGTCTTCCCGGAGCAGGGATAGAATCCGTGTCCCCTGCATTGGCAGGTGGATTCTTAACCACCGCGCCACCAGGGAAGCCCTGGATTAACTTTAGAAACATACATCATTTTTCCTGAAATTTCAGGGTAACCCACAACAAATGATTCTTAAAGCTTCATTAATACTTAGGTCTTTATAATTGCTAAAAGTGAAAAGGACTGGGCATCTTGCCCCCTTTTTGTATATCATACACAATGAACTGCAACTTTAACTTTTCCAAGAATGTGCCCTATCAAAGAAGCTGACCTCTGCAGATTAATGGGCCTGTATATTTTATTTCCTTCTTAGGAAAAAAAGAGAGAAGAACATCTTGCAAATGGGATCCACCTGTCTTGACATCCAAGGCAAGATGGACTACACTGATTTATAGACCTTCCTGGAAGCATGAATCCAAGGCTCTCAGATGTGCCTCCAGCTTCAAACCAACAGAAGAGGCAACTCACAGGATTTCCATTAACACAATTGTGCATGACCTTAATTCTTTTCAATTCCTGTATTTCAAAAGGACTGAGTTGTTAAAAATGAAAAATCCAGTTAGAATGTAAAAAGAAATCAATGAGTTAGAGAAATCATCTCAATAAATGGAAGATTGTGGCACCAGGAAATCAGTTAAAAGAGAATGCTGGGGACTTCCCTGGTGGTCCAGTGGGTAAGATTCCACGCTCCCGATGCAGGGGACCCAGGCTCAATCCCTGGTCAGGGAACTAGATCCTGTGTGCATGCCGCAACTAAGAGTCCACATGCTGCAACTAAAGATCCCACATGCCACAGCTAAGACCTGGCGCAGCCAATATTAATTAATTAATTAATTTTAAAAAGAGAGAGAATGCTGAACCAGGGGTCTCTAAGAGCAAGAGAAGAACTATGAGACCAATTTTCAAAACTAACTGAAGTCACATTTTAAAACTGATATATAGTAAAGGGGAGTCAAATCCTTCCAACCAGACTCAAGCTTAACTGGTATTTCCTACTCACTAAAAGTATCATTCTCATTCAAAATTGTTGACTAAGGGTCAGTTATCAATTTCGCAGGCCAGTAGCAGCATGACACAGAACAGTATTCATAGAGCATACTTCTCCCATAGTTGACCATTAAATTGGGTCTACACATAAAATAAGAAAATTGAGACAGGTATATTAGAATATCATATCTTTTTTTCCATCATTTTAAAAATTGTGTCAGCTAGAAAATTTTGTGAAATTATTCAGACAATCTCCATTTTATTTTTAATTAAACAGACATTGTATACGAGAAAAGACAAAATAAGGCAGAAATAATATACTGATATTCTATTCTAATGGGTTCAATCAAAATTATTAAAATATATGTTTTTTTCTTCATGAACCTCTCTTTTGGAGGTAGAAATCATTTTCGATTGTTTTACCAAATAATCCAGGATGAAAATATTAATCATTGCTTATCTCAGTAGTGAAAAAGTATGATTCGTGGGGCTTCCCTGGTGGCGCAGTGATTGAGAGTCCGCCTGCCGATGCAGGGGACACGGGTTCGTGCCCCGGTCCAGGAGGATTCCCACATGCCGCGGAGCGGCTGGGACAGTGAGGCATGACCGCTGGGCCTGCGCGTCCGGAGCCTGTGCTCTGCAACAGGAGGGGTCACAACAGTGAGAAGCCCACGTACCACAAAAAAAAAAAAAAAGTATGATTCGCTAACAATATCGATGATTTCAACTGTGTCCAGACCAATAGAATCCTTGATCCAGCTAGAAATGGTGGGGAGTGGAGGGTCTGGGAGCAGCACAGATTTCCATTTTGTTCAGTAGCATGGGAAAACTGCTCCAGGAAGACCCTATGGGTATCTCAGAAACTTTGATGGGTTCTACCTCTCAGTCCGCCTCTTGACCACACCACCATCCATGAGGTAGCCACAGCCTTTTATTTTCCATGATGTGTTCGTGTTCACAGGAGCAGTTGGAGGCAAGTTTTTTGCTATCCCGTCTCTACAGTGAATGCACTGACAAATTCCCAGTCCTGCCTATCTTTCTGAACTCACCCATTAGAAATTAACATTTAAAAATTCAGAACAGATATCCTCTTTTCATTTACTTCAAAAGAATAAAGAGGGCTTCCCTGGTGGTGCAGTGGTTGAGAGTCCGCCTGCTGATGCAGGGGACACGGGTTCGTGCCCCGGTCCTGGAGGATCCCACATGCCGCGGAGCGGCTGGGCCCGTGAGCCATGGCCCCTGAGCCTGCGCATTGGGAGCCTGTGCTCCCCAACGGGAGAGGCCACAACAGTGAGAGGCCCGCAAAGGAAGATTCCATTCCTCAGCTGTGGATTGCCTGGGGTGAGAGGGAAGGGTTAGTCACTGGAGGAACTCAGAGACCATAGAATTAATAATAGCTGCCCTGCCTTAGTCAGAGACCCTATTGGAAAATAACACATTATATTTCTTTCGCTTCCAAATTGTCGTACAGATGCTATTTAAATTTTTCAAAGATCAGTAGTTCTGTTTTAAAGAAATGAAAGAAAAATAACATCTTAAATCAATCAGAGGGTATAATTTAGATGAAACCAGAGGATCCAAACCTCCGGTCATTAAGGCCAAGATGCTTTATTCAGGAGAAACACCAGTCACCGGCACAGCACTTCTTCCAGGGAGTCCCATTGAAGGCAGAGTGAAAAGTGAAACCACTGCCCCATTTCCACAGTTCCAATAAAATTTCAGGTATGGGGAGTGTGTACAGACCAAAGCCCTGGGGATAGCCTCCTCCTTGCAGCTACTTCCTGTAAATGGATAGGAAACCTTGAATTAAAGTCAGCCAAATCACTGAAGAGATGGTACCTGGTAAAGAGCTGGTAGTCAATGAACTGTTCACTCAATGAATAGTTAACCATAGCATCGTTAGAATTTTTGAAGGCATATAAACATTACCTTAGGTAGTTTTTTAATAAAAAAGATAAAGCAAGCTCAAATAAATCCATATTCGAAAGGTTTGGTAGTATTACAAAATGACTCATCCTAGAACATTGTAAATAACAAGTGCTCTTGTATAAAGTATGGTCCTGGGCTTCCCTGGTGGCACAGTGGTTGAGAGTTCGCCTGCCGATGCAGGGGACACGGGTTCGTGCCCCGGTCCGGGAAGATCCCACATGCCGCGGAGCGGCTAGGCCCGTGAGCCATGGCTGCTGGCCCTGCGCGTCCAGAGACTGTGCTCCGCAACGGGAGAGGCCACAGCAGTGAGAAGCCCATGTAATGCAAAAAAAAAAAAAAAGTATGGTCCCACCAAAGGGTGTTCTTCAAATATGAGAGATCACGAATAAAGCACTAGCCCAGTGCCCTGTGTTTATGATGTAGAGTAAAAGTTAGTTTCTTTTCCCTGTGGCCCTTTAAGGACACCATCACTCTTCCAGCAGCCCGAGTTGAAATCCTGACATCATCGCAAGTTCCTTATCTTTTCTTATATTGGGTCAGTCACAAAGTCATAGATTCTACCTTTGCAACATCTCTAAACTTTGACTTTGTCTCCTCCTTTCCACTAAATACTTTTTAAATTTTTTATTTATTTATTTTTATTTTTGGCTGCGCTGGGTCTTCGTTGCTGCGCAGGGGCTTTCTCTAGTTGCGGCAAGCGGGGGCTACTCTCCGTTGCAGTGCGCCGGCTTCTCGTTGCACAGCACGGACTCTAGGTGTGCAGGCTTCATTAGTTGTGGCATGCGGGCTCAGTATTTGTAGCTGGTGGGCTCTAGAGCTCAGGCTCAGTAGTTGTGGCGCACGGGCTTATTTGCTCTGCAGCATGTGGGATTTTCCCGGACCAAGGCTCGAACCCATGTCCCCTGCATTGGCAGGTAGATTCTTAACCACTGCACCACCAAGGAAGTCCCTTCACTACTTAATATTAATCCAATACATTCCATGTTCCAATTTCCCTACATAAAATGTAAGCTCCAATAAATGTGTACCAAAAATAATAACATTTAATGAGCATTTACTGTCAGATACGTGCATTATATTTATCTTTCATCTATTCTGTAAGATGGATACTATTGTTATACCCATTTTATGGATAAAGAAACTAAGGCTTATAATGGTTTAAAATTTAAACCCCAAGCCTATTTAAACTTTAAATAACTTGCCCAAGGTACCACCTGCTGTTCCTTGTTGCTGTACCTTTTTTTTTTCCACTCAACCCTGTACTTAGAATATCCTTCGTTTGTCATCTTGCCTATTAAAGCCTTACTTCTCCTTCAAGCTCATATAGTGGCCTCATCCTGTGAAACCTTTCTTGATCCCTCCAACTAGATAAAATATTTTCCTCTTGTAAACCATCTAGCACTTTTTCCTTGGCCAAACCTCACATTATATTGTGGCCATGTTTGCACCTATTTAATCTCCGTTCTAACCTATATACTCCTTGAGGTCAGAAATGTTATCCATCTTTATACCTCCCACAGCACTTGACATAGTCATGCTAAATAAATGTACTGAATAATTGAAATAATAATGAAAGTGAAAGAGCTATCTATATTCAATATTTGTTCTAAAATATTAGTGGAGTTTATAGGTTCCTAATATGAAGCTGACTAAAAAATTAGTACTAGAGATTATCAAAGGAAGCAACAGGAATCCCAAGCTGATCAAAGAAGAGACTAATAAGAATCCAAATCAACTGTTTCTAGAAAAACTTTAACATTTTTTTTAAGTTTAAAATACTGCTATTTCTAAAGGTGATTTTGGTACCCTTAAGGCTGAAGTGCTTTTCTAGATTTATTCATTTAACAGACACATATATAAGACTTTGTTTCAGGCACTGTTCCAAGGCCTTTGAAAATATTTACTCATTCAAATTTTATAACAACCTTGTGAAGTAGGTTCCATTATTATCATCCCTGTTTTACAGGTAGAGAAACTAAGAAGTTAAGTAACTTACCCAAAATCACACAGCTAATAAGTGACAGGGAGAGTTCAAATCCAGGCATCCTTCTCCAGACAACTCACTTAACTGCTAGTCTATCCTGCCTCTTTTTTTTTTTTTTTTTTAGTGTACAGTAATTCTTGAGTACTGTACATTAGACATTTTTAAAAATAATTTAGAGACTTAAAAAATCTTCCACTAGTTTAAAGGTTTTTTAAACATGAGTTCAGACTTAAAAGTTGCAAGAATAGTACAAAGAATTCAACCAAATTTCCCAAATGTTAGTATCTTACTACACTGACTTTATCCTTTTCTCTTTCTTTCTCTCAATATTTAATTTCTTCTGATCTGTTTAAGAGTAAATTGCAGATGTAATAGCCCCTAAATAGCCCCTCAGTGTGTTTCCTAAAGTTAAGGAATTCTATTACATAACCACAGAACAATGATCAAAATTAGGACCTTAACATTGATACGGCACTATTAGGATTAGGACTTAATCTGTAGATCTTATTCCAATTTCACCAGTTGTTCCAATAAGGTCCTTTATTGCAAAAGAAAATTCAAGATCGTAATTTGCATGTCATTGTCCTGTCTTTCAGTTTTCTTTAATCTGTAACAGTTCCTGAGTCTGTGTCTCTTTCTGTCTCTTACATACCATAACTTGGACATTTCAGCAGAGTACAGGCCAGTTATGTTGTAAAATGTCCTTAAATGTCACGTTGTCTGGTGTTTCCTCATGACTAGATTCAGGTTAGGTGCTTTTGCTCCCTCTAACACATTTAGTAAACTGGATACTGTAACATCAATCTGAAATAATGGTAAAATGAAAAAAAAATGAGGCTAGAACAAGAACAGAGAGATGAGTGATGTCGATCATGAGTTTGGCAGAAACAGAACTTCTCAGGATTCCTCAACATCATATGTAGAGTCTCAACTATTTAAACAGAAATATTCTTTTTTTTTTTTTTTGCGGTACACGGGCCTCTCACTGTTGTGGCCTCTCCCGTTGTGGAGCACAGGCTCCGGACGCGCAGGCTCAGCGGCCATGGCTCACAGGCCCAGCCGCTCCGTGGCATGTGGGATCTTCCCGGACCGGGGCACGAACCTGCATCCCCTGCATTGGCAGGCGGACTCTCAACCACTGCGCCACCAGGGAAGCCCTAAACAGAAATATTCTTGAAATAATAATTTAAATTTTATTTTAAAATCCCCTAACTGTACCTCTTCTTTGTTTGTTTCAGTTATATGTTCACTGAATCACTCTGACCTGACACTTCATCTCCTGAGAAATAGCCACCAGAAAGGGGAACAACCGTTGCCTATGATTTTTGGGTGGGATGAAGCCCTCAGTGAATAGTCATTGAGTCTTGTGGTTCAAAAATAAAATCCTCTATCACTTGGTTATGAAGAATCAAGTCTTCCTCACCTGTTAACCTGTTGGTGAACAGATACATTTGAATTTCTGAAACTGAACTAAGACTCACATGGAGATGGTGGGGTTTATCAGAGTTTGGACAAGTGTGCCTCTTGTCCTGGATTGGCTGCCACAATTGTATTAGTTGGGGCTCTTCAGAGAAACAGAACCAATAGGACATATATACATATACAGAAAGAGATTTATTCTGAAGTGTTGCCTCCTGAGGTTATGGAAGCTAAGAAGAACCACGATCTGCCATCTAGAAGCTAGAGGCCCAGTCCATGCCCAAAGGGCTGAGAACCAGGGGAACCAATGATGTACGTCCCAGTCCTGCCCAAGAAAAGGAGCACCAAAGTCTGAGGGCAGAAGAAGATGGATGTCCCAGTTCAAAGAGAAAGGTCCTTCCTCTGCCTTTTGTGTTAGTCAGGCCCCCAATGGATTGGATGATGCCCACCCACACTGGTGAGGGGGATCTTCTTTACTCAGTCTACTGATTCAAATGCTAATCTCCTCTAGAAACACCCTCACAGACACATCCAGAAATAATGTTTTACCAGCATTTTGGGCATCCTTTAGCCCAGTCAAGTTGACACATAAAATTAACCATCACACAGTTCTTAAGCATGACCAATAAAACATAGGGAGCAGAGATTTTTCAAAGATTTAGCACTGTCTAAATAATCACAAAAATCCTTTCAGAGATAATAGGGGATCTATGCACAATTCAACAAGGGATCTCAACAGAAACACTGTGCCAAGGGTTCACCTTTGTCAAGACCAGGAAAGAGTTTGTGATCTGTTTACTTAGAGGGAAAAAATTCAACTTTCTTTATGAGCTAAAGAACCAAATACAACTGTCTATGGCAGTTCAAGAGAATTCTTTCCCCAACATGTGAGCTTCACCTTACTACCATATTTTTTTACCTAGGGAATGTTTTTTAAACTTTTTTTTCCTATTAAGATTGCCAGTAACAGAAATACAAAGACTAAAATTGAATCAAGAGATTCTATTGCCCGAGTGAAGACATTTTTCATTTCTGAGAATTCTTACATTTAGAATAGAGACATTTAAAATCGTTTGTCTAAGTTCACAAGGCATAACAAATACATATTTCTTTAAAATTAATAATTTGAAGGTTTTGCTTGAAGTTGTACACTAGGTTTTAAATTAACATTAAGCATTCTAACAATAAGAAATTGAAGGTCTCAGTTCATAATTGACTTTTTAACGGCTTCATAGAATACACAGAGAAATTGCCAAAGCCCATATCATCAGCGTAAAAGTAGAATTATATAAAAGGTTCATGCAGGTGAGCATTTAAATTTAGATTTATGCATATAATTTCGTTATTTTAGATGGGACACTGATGCAAAGTCTTCTTTTTCAATAAGGTATGAAAGAAAATCCAAACTGACAAGTCTCTTGAATTATCAAGTAATTTGAGAATAAGAATGTCTTCAATGTAATTCACTTTACAGTTCTGGAATTGCAGTTGCGGTACTGGCATGAGGATAGACATAGAGATCATGGAATAGAATTGAAAGCCCAGATATCTGTAACCAACTGATTCTCAACAAGTGTGCCAAGGCAATTCAATAGGGAAAGAACAGTCTTCAACAAATAGTTCTGGGACAACAACATATCCACATGCAAAAGAATGAAGTTGGATCCCTAACTCACGCCATATACAAAAATTAACTCAAAATGGATCAAAGACCTAAATGTAAGAACTAAAATCATAAAACTACTAGAAAAAAACGTAGGCCTTAATTTTCAAGACCTTGGATTGGGCAAAAATTTCTTTAAAAAAAAAAAAAAAAGGGCTTCCCTGGTGGTGCAGTGGTTGGGAGTCCACCTGCCGATGCAGGGGACATGGGTTCGTGCCCCGGTCCGGGAGGATCCCACGTGCCATGGAGCGGCTGGGCCCGTGGGCCGTGGCCGCTGGGCCTGCGTGACCGGAGCCTGTGCTCCGCAACGGGAGAGGCCACAACAGTAAGAGGCCCGCGTACCACACACACACACACAAAAATACAAGCACAAGTAAAAAAAGAAAAAAATAGATAAATTGGATGTCATCAAAATTGAAAACTTTTGTGCTTTAAAGTTCCCCGTCAAGAAAGTGAGGGGAAAAAAAACCCACAGAATGAGAGAAAATATTTGCAAATTATATATCAGATAAGAGCTTAACATCCAGAATATATCAATATAAAAACTCTTACACTGCAATAATGAAAAGAAAAATAACCCAGTTAAAAAATGGGCAAAGGATTTGTAGACATACCTTGGAAGAAGATGTACAAATGGCCAATAGACACATGAAAAACTAATCAATATCATTAGTCATTAGGGAAATGTAAATCAAACCACAATGAGATATCACTTAACATCTGCAAGGATGCAATAATAAAAAAAGATGGACAATAACAAGTGTCGACCAGGAGGTGCAGAAACTGGAACACTTCTACATTGCTGGTGAGAATGTAGAGTGATACTGCTACTTTGGAAAACAGTTTGATGGGTCCTCAAAATGTTAAACATAGAGTCACCATATGACCCAGCAATTTTACTCCTAAGCAGAAAACGTAGGGCCACACAAAAACTCATACAATAATGTTCACAGCAGCATTATTCACAATAGCTCAAGATGGAAACAACCTAATCCATTAACTGATGATTTGACAAGCAAAATGTGCTATGTCCAATTAATGGAATATGATTTAACAATAGAAAGGAATAAAGTATTGACACATGCTATGAGATGAATGAACCTTGAAAACTTCATGCTGTTTTTTGTTTTGTTTTGATTTGTTTTTTTATGCAAAGGTAAAGAAGCCAGACTCAAAGACCACATATTGTATGGTTCCATTTGTATGAAATGTCCAGAATAAGCAAATCTACAGAGAAAGCAGAAGCCAAGGACTGGAGAATGGGGGATTGGAGGATGACTGCTAATGGGCATGGGGTTTCTTTGGGGAATGATTTAAATATTCTGGGATTAGATAGTGATGATGGCTGCACACTCTGTAAATACCCTTAACTGTACACTTTAAAAGGAGTGAATTTTATGGTATGCAAATTATATCTCAATTAAAATAAATAAAAACAGGAAACATAACTTTGCCTTTGAATTGTTTACTGGTGTAGAAATGAAGGCACAGAGAATTAGCAAAATTGCCCAAAGTTAGCAGTGGAACCTGCATTCTGATTTGCAAATCCGTGTATTCTAATCTACTGTTCACTGTGACTAGCGGGGTCTAACCCAACTCCCATGTTGAAACTGTCACCTGGTTTCCATTTAATTACTGAAATTTGATGACAAATCTGGCAGGAAACATTTCCTTACCTACTCACTCTGTAAAATGCAGTGGCTTGATATCTAAATCTACCGCTGTATTATCAGTTTATTTAGGATCAAATTTTAAATCAGTACACGTTGACTGAAAATCTTGCACATGCCCAGTCCCATGCACATTTTTGGAAATGCAGAACTCAAGGTCAGAAAGTCAGGGAATTAGAGAGATAGATTGAGAAATCAAGTGTCTGGTGGTGTTGGTTAAAGTCCCAAGATGGGATGAAATTGCTGGGGAAGAGCAAGCAGAGAAGAGAGGAGCTAGAACAGAACCCAGGGAACAGATGTTTCAGAGCCTTCAGAGATCAGCCTGCTAGTGACAGGCACTGATAAGAAGTGGTTAGTGAATGAGAGACGCAGGAGAAAGCTACCCTACCTGATAGGAGACCTTGTATCTTATCACATTACATTGTTATTATCTGTTTACATGACTGTCTCCCTTGCTGTTCCCTGAGCTCCTTGGGTTTCTGCTTCTCTCTACTGCAGAAAAGTATTTCAATAAGTCACCCAGACCCTCCAAATTGTCAGACTCCATGGACTTTCACCGCTCCTTCTTACTTTATCACTGTATTGTATTTGATACTGTAAATAGACCATTACCTTAATTTTTCTTAAAATGTGGGCATAAAAATGGTGCTCCTCTCCTGGGGGTCCAGAATGGGCAGCTCCTTGGACATAAGGCTGAGTTGGTGCTGCAGAGAACCCTCCTTGGATGTGTGCCATTCAACTTTCCCGAGCCCCTCACCCTCCCAACTCCACCATCTCCACTGCACCAGGAAGATCAATCAGAGTTCTTTGTGACGCTGCCCCTATGAAGCTCTACCCAGGGGATCCCACCACAGGAAACATGAACAGCATGGTAAGAGTAGAGTCCTGGCTTCATCCAAACACGCTGCCTTGTACAAGCTTCGTGACCCCTCTCCTGGTCCTATCCCCTTTGCAGGATCCTCTTCCTCTGCTGACTGTCTAAACACTGGCATGCTTCCTCCCTAGTCTCATGTTGCCAACCCCAATCTCTATATAAACAACTTATCAATTTACATTTCTCTTCCAGATCTGCTCCTGAGGTCCAACACCATATATCCATCTTGTCCTTAAGAAACCTCTCAAATTCAACATGCCAAGGAAAGGAACTCTTTCTCCCAAGACATGTTTTTCCTACATTTCTATTATCATGTACCCTTTAACCCAACCTGCAATCTAGGAATCATCCTACCTCTTTCTCTCTCCCAAAACCAGTTGATGAGGTAATCCTATCCGTTCTACCTCCGTAAGATATTTTAGATCCAACAGCATTCTCGTCAGTATGCCACATGTTACATCCTAATCACTTCTTCCGTAAACTGCTGCCATTAACTCATGGTCTCCCTACCTCCCATCATGGCTTTACTCCATCCAAGCCTCCAATTCACTGAAAGAGTGATCTTTCTAAAGCACAAAACTGAATATTTAATTTACTAAATGAAAAAGTTTCAATAACCTATACCGTGGTTCCCACACTATGCACAAGTCACCCTTGGGCACCACAGTGAACTCAGATTTGCTGTAGGCTATTTAATTTTTTTGAGGGAAACGCAGCAACATCTATCAGACACCATACAAACTACCACTATTATGGCATTTGGAACTAACTACTTAATGAATGGAACTGTTATTTCTCTTGGCCTAGGGCATCATGAAAAAATTAGAGAGACACTAAGGGTGCAGTGAACTGAGAAAGTTTGGGAACCTATGACCTACCAAATGTCTTCAAACCCTGTAGCATGACATAAACTGGTACCCACCTCTCCAGCTTCATCTCTCTCCTCATCACGCCTTGTCTTCTTCCCTAGTCCTACTCCTCAATCCAGCAGACAAACTTGCATCTCTCCAGACATGTCCTTTCTGCCATCCTGAGTGGTTAGGCTCTGGCTCTAAGAGAGTAGAGACATGGTCTACCCAGGGTTTAGGGGTGAGACCGGATACCCTTAAGAGAACACAAGATGAAGTAAACAAACCAAGGAAGTCACTCCACAACCCCTACACTGGGTGGATTCTGTATGAGTTGGATAATCTGAAGTTAAAAAAAAAAATTGGTTGACTATTCTTTGCAATTTCACATGTATTTGTCAGGCCAAGGAAAGGGGAGAGACCAGCCCCCCGGTCCTCATCTTCTCCCCCTTTTCTATAGAGGTCTGTATTTTTCTAGGGCAGAAGGCAAAGAGGCAACCAACAAAGCAACAGTAAGACTGTCTTTGTTAATGGTTGTACCACCCCTTCCTTCCCTGAAAAGGGGCCTAGCACCTGAGTTATATAAATGACTGCTCTTTTCTCTGTGCCCCACTTTATCTCATTTTATCACAGCACCTCTAATATTTTTGCACTTATCTGTTCACCTGTCTGCTCCACTTGACTATAAACTTGTGGAGGGCTAAGACTATGCCTGATTTGGTTCTGTATTCTCCTCACCTAGCAGAGTGGCTGATACATAGTAAGTGATGAATGGATAGTTGATGAATAAATTTCAAGGAGGGTGTGGGTGAGCCCCACAAGAAGCTCAAGCAAGTTAGAAAATAAACAGTGTCCTAGACTAAAAAGTCCAAAAGTCACTGATGATAGCAGTTAAAAATGTTTCAAGAGAGTGACAGGGACAAACTGGTTTGCACATGCTGAGGTGCAAACTAGGAGATGTGGCAGTGCTTACTAAGTAAAAACCACTCCCGCATTCCCTCCTGCTATACAGAACTTGTTTTATTTAGGCAGCGAGAAGATTCCCTTTGATGTGGAAAAATGGGCCCAGCTCCTAAACTATATCAAAATTCTGACTGATGAGATGTAAGAGGAAATCCTTTGGTGGGGTGTTTTCGGAAAATATTTTACCTCCTTGACAAGGCTAAGGCTGATGAAGAATAAACTTTCTGCCTGCCTTCCCACCTTTGCACCCATGGTGAAGATGTGATACTTAAAGCGTAGCAGCCATTCTACAACCATGAGGTGAAGGTCAAGTGAATTTCAGAGCTGTGACATCACTGAACCCCTGAGAAAATATTAGCAACTCTTTACCTACGGACTTCTTCTCACATTAAAAACAAAAACAACAACAACAACAACAACAACAAAAAAAACACCTTCTGTTTTAGCTGGGTTTTCTATTACATTCTAATTTAGACAGGAAGAAAGAAAAGAAAGACAAGTGAGTATAGACCCCTCTTTTTAATAAACATAGTACAAATAATACAGATTAACAGCTAAAAGAGAGTTTTTTTCAGTAGTCTTTGGAAATGAGGCTGGAGATGCAAATGTAATGAGGGTACAGGGGCCTCTAATGCCAGAGAAGAGACTTGGGCTGTAATTCTGTTGGCAATAGGGAGTCATAAAAGGTTTTCGAGTAAAGTTTTAGAACTTCCAGAAGGTTACTTTGGCATAATTAGCAGGATCCATATGTGCCCAAAGAGTAATGCATCTCGTGGCACTTTCATTTGACATGATTGTACTGGCATCGCCCACCAATGCATATGGCAGGAGTTCATACAATGTGGGAACGCCCCTCACTCAGCTCACACATGAGTAAGCGAAACAATAACCATGTTGCTTCCCCATGCTTGTTGGCCTAATACTAACAAAAATAAAGTCTCAAAGCAAATGAAATATTACATCATTTCAGTGCTGCCATGATATGAACAGTCCCTGGGAAAGTTACAAGCAAACAAAACTTCTGTTAATGAAAAGTAGCAATGGTAGAAATATACATTGTATGAACTCCTGCCATGTAAAATGAGAACATGAGACCACATATATACTTCCAAAATACCAATTCCTGATACTCAATCTGCACCAAAAAAATTAGACGTGCCAAAAGAACATCTTGCATGCTAGGCCTGAGACTGATCTTTCAAAAGTGTTTCTATAATGGTGTGGAAGGTTTTTAATTTACTTCCTTTTAAAAGCATTTTTAATGATTACATCATACAAGAATAAATGCTCTTATGCTTATTCATAGTTTCAAACATGTTTCTCTCTTCTCACTAAATGTACTCAGAAAACAAATAAGCTTACAACAGAGAAACACCAAACTAGGAAAATCTCTGTGATGTGAACATCATATAACAAACACGGTAGAGGAAAAATACTAAGGAATGGTGTTTACTTTGTCATCATATATGTGAACACAATCCTACAAAAATTATTACTAAGAAAAAGAAAAGTGTCATTGTTTGTTTTTTGCACTAGGAATTGATGTTAGAGATTTTTTTTAAATAAATTTATTTATTTATTTTTGGCTGTGTTGGGTCTTTGCTGCTGTGCACGGGCTTTCTCTAGTTGCACGAGCGGGGTCTACTCCTTGTTGTGGTGCACGAGCTTCTCATTGCAGTGGCTTCTCTTGCTGCGGAGCACAGGCTCTAGGTGCGCAGGCTTCAGTAGTTGTGGCACACGGGCTTAGTTGCTCTGCAGCATGTGGGATCTTCCCGGACCAGGGCTCGAACCCATGACCCCTGCGTTGGCAGGTGGATTCTTAACCACTTCGCCACCAGGGAAGCCCAATTATAATAATCTTATGATAAAGTACAAACAACAAAAATGTTAACATCCTGCCATAGGTGGCTCTGATCTTTTTTATAAAGAATTGATACCCCCTTTGGATTCCTTCCTATTCCCCTCCTTCCTTTGCTCCAAAAGGAAATCACTTTTGAAGTCAATATATATCCTTCCTGGTAATAGCACTATACTTTTACTTCACATGTGTATATCCTCACTCATACCCTTTACTTACATAATTATTCATATGTAAATTATTAAATTCTTTATATGCTATTTACACATTCTGAATATTAATCCTTTGTCAAGTACACGTCTTGGAAATATTGTCTCCATTTGTCCTTTTATGATGTCTTTTGTCATATATATATATGATTTATTTTAACATAATTCAATTTATCCTTTCCTCTATGGATTGTGCATTTTAATGTTTTAAGAAATCCTTCCCTACACCAAGGTAATAAAGATATTCTATATTTCCTTCCAATATTTTTAAAGTTTTGTTTTTCTTATTTAGGTTTTTGGTCTATCTGAAATTTAATTTGTGTGTAGAGTAAGGTAGGGATATAATTTTATTTTTGTCCATATGAATGTTTGTTTTTAAATGAGAAAAAATAAAGAAGGAATTAATCCCTCCTTACAAACTGTAAACTCTTCAACATCAGATACCATGTCTGATTTATACCCTCCTCCCCAATACACTGCCTCAGTGGGCTTTGAACATTACTAGTACGATATATCTAGATATCTAAATATATGATACTTTTTTCTACCTCCACTTGCTTATATACAAAGTCGTCCATCTAAAATAAACTGAGTTGTGCCTTAATTTATCTCCTTTGATCAGGAAATAACATCTTAATAGTATTAACTTGGTATTAAGTACTGAATCGTTCCAATTAAAATGAAGGGTAATAATAACTTTCTAACTTTGCCTATTTTTAGAAATCTTGTCTGGAAAAAAAAATTACCTACCCTTCCAGTGAGACTCATTTTATTTGTTCATCTACCAGGAGAAAAGCATAACAAAGAAGCAGGAGCCTGGATTAAAACCTATTTTTAAAAGACATAAAGTCAACTATTTGAGTCAGAGAAAAACACGTGCAAAACTCAATTTGATAAACATATCATGAGGATAGCAATTCACAGATTTAGGCTCTTAATAAGGCCTAGTTCCATTGGTTTAGTTCTTGCCAAGACCTACCTCCTTTCTCCTTTCTTTCATAAAGAAATAGTCTGAAAGTAAGATATGAACATAACCTAACTTTAATCAAAGCAATAAATGAAAACCAAGGAAGGTAATTTTTAAAAAGAACCATTCTAAGATTCTTTCAAAGAATACTAACCTGAGACATTTTTTTAAAGATTCTCCTTGTAAAATTTTGAAATCTTTTCAAATAATTCCAAGAGCATTAGAATCACATAAGGGAGAAGCACTTGTATTTTCTTCTGGAGGATGTGGTTCTGACAGACTAGAGGAGGTGAAACCGGCCAGAAGATTTGGGAATAAAGTGAAATGTAGTTGGTAATAAATATACCGGGAAGCAAAATCAGTTTATTTTCAAATATTGTACGGAGACTAACCTTTCTACCAGGACTAAAAGACGAACTCAGGTCAGAAAATGATGTCACTGCTTTCAGATTTGTATTGACTGAAGCTCTTCACTTGAAATAGCTTCTATCAGCTGGTTCTTTAACAGAACCAAGGAAATTCTGCCCAATTCCCCCTTACCCACCCACCCCCAAAAAGCAAAAACAAACCCGATACTCTCTACTACTAAGATTGAACACAATCAAGAAATATCACCTTCTGCTTTACTTTTAACGTAGCAACATATTTCCCACTGTTTCACTGAAGAGCGCTTAGAGACCCTGAACCTCAAAATCATAATGCGTCTAGAGAAACTATCCGAGAACCACAATTGGGGGGTGGGTGTTATGTATTCAAAAGCATCCGTCTCTTTTCAAAGAGTTCACCCTCTTTTTTTAAAGGATCAAAGTCAACTATGAGTGTAAAAGAAAAAGTCATTTTCAAAAAAGTTTGGCCTTAAAAACATAAGTATCTTAGTGGTTGGGGTTCCCTCTGCTCAAAAGAAAACAAGAAAAAATGATTAATATTGCTGTCTTCTCTGCACGCTTCTCTTAAAATGGTCTTTGGAAGTCCCTTGGGAGAATGAGATCCACCTATTCAAAGTATGCCACGCTCACGAACACTGCAAAAACGATATTCTAAGCTTCAAATATATAAAAAGGTATTCACTTCTGCGTAAGCCCTGAGCCGCCTCCTGGGCGGTGACGCCCGGCTGGTGGGACGGCGCCGCGCGAGTCCGGGCGCAGAGCCGCGGGGGACGAGGGCGCAGGGCGAGCGCACGACTAATTAAAGGAGCTGTTTGGGTTCTAAATAAAACCTGTCTCTACCAAACCCACTCGCTACCTAGCCTCACCGTCCCTACCACCCCCGCTCCCCGACACGCAGAAAACATCAAGTGAGACGGGCGGGGGAGCGCGAGCCCAGAAAGGGAACTGAGAAGAGAAGCGCCTGTGACACAAAATGGAGAAGGAGGAACCGAGAGGGGAAAGAAAAGAAGGAAAAGCGGGGGAAAGAGGTTGTTAATCAGAAAAGCAAAGGGGCGATGGGGTAGAGATTACGGGGAGGAGAGCCGAGGAGGGGGGCGTTGAAGGACTAGAAACACAAAGTAGACGAAGTTAAGAGAGGAAAGAAAGACGTCCTAGAGGCCGAGGCTCCATTTTCAGCAGCGCCATTTCGCTTTTCCTTTCGCCGCGTTTTGTTTGGTTTTGTTTGCAGCCAGTGGACGGGCGCCAGCGCAATTCTGCAGCTTCAGCAGCTTTGGTCCGACAGATGGGGAGGGACGCAGGGCCCGGGCGCTGGCGCGGCCCCCTCCCCGTCCTGGACGTTCCGCGCATCTCCCGCCCGCGCTGCTCCCGGCGGCAAGGCGGCCTCCCCCTCGGTCCCCGGCCCGTAGGGGAGACGGCCCCGGGGCCCGCGGCGACACCCCCGGGGCAGGCACGCAGAGCCCTCCAATTCGCCCGCGGGGTTGGTGGTGGCCGCGTGCCGCAAAGGGATGGAGGAATCGAGAAGCGTCGAGGAAAGAAACCGAAAAAGACAAACTGTACCCGAGGGGAGGAGGGGAGGGCGCACGCTGGGCGGGGGGTGGGGGTGGGGGTGGCCGAAAAGAGACCTTTCCCGGGTGACTGGGGGCCCGGCCCGCCTTCGGCCCCGGGGTGAGCGGCCCGCAGAGCACCTCCACCTGCGCCCGGCGGCGGGAGTGGCGCGGCCTCGTTCGCGCACTCGCGCCCGGGCTGCGTCCCCGGCCAACCCGGAGCCCTGCTGCCCGAAGCGGCGCCGGGTCCAGGCCTCCAGGCCTCTCCCGGGCGCAGCCGGAAGAACGGCCAAGGTCGGGCTCGGCCGGGAACCTCAGGCGGGCCCGGAGGGAAAGACGGGCCAGCGCCAGCCTCGGGGCGCCCGTCTGAGAGGCGGCACGGGACGCCGGTCTGCGGGGTGCGAGTCTCAGGGATTTACGGTGCGGGCGGTGTCTCGAAGCTCCTTCGGGGTTAAATTCTGGAGCAATGGGAGGCGGTCCAGGAAACAGAAAATCAGGTTTTCTCACCCCCGACCCTCAACTATGGTTTCCGTCGACTGAGTGTCCGTTGTAAGAGTGTCCAACGCGCCCTGGGTACATTTACTTCGTACTCCTCTCCTTTTTTCCTTCACTTGCACTTGACATTGTCTTTCGCTCAAAGTGACGTCCTCGCCGGCGCTAGAGGAGCCCCCGGCTCCCCGGCGCCCGCACCCCACCGCTAGGTCCACGGCACTCGCCGCCCCCGAGCCTCTAGGGACGAGTCGGGGGGAGACGCCGGGCAGGGAGGCCGTGCGTCGGGGGCTGCGGCCGGTCTCGGCCCAGCTCCCCGCGCGGACCCGTGCAAGGGCGGCCGCGGCCAAGGAGGCACAGCGGCCAGACCCGCCGTCGGGTTCCGCGCCGCGCTGCGCGGCGAGCCAGCACCGCCGCCCCCTGCCTCCCGGGCCCTCCTTCCTTCCCGGTGCAGAGATGTGGTGGCTTGAGGCTGGAAGCCAGGGATTCTACAGGCCGGTGCAGCGGAGCCCGTAAAGGTGTGGACTTGGGATCACCGCAGTGGTAACTGAACCCCGCAATGTCCCGGGGTGTTTCGGTCAGCGCTTCCTTGGCTTTGCACCTAGAAAAAAAACGTCTTCAGTCCTGTGCGCCCCGGCTCACTGCGTCCTCCTTTCGTGGTCAACTCTAACAACACAGCACTGTGCGTGCCACCGGCCCCCGGGGTGCTCGGATAACTTAGACCCCGCAGTAAATCAGACGCGCCACCCAAACTTGGCACCTTCGAAAATCTTCCCGTGCGGGCGGCGGGGTCCTGGAATCCACTCGCTCCGCCAGCCACGCACGCGCAGGCCCACCTGCCGCTCTGCCTTGGACCTCGTAACTCGGTTCTTTTATCGCTACTACTACATTAACCGGCCTTTAAATTTTGAAATAACATTTAGGGTATTTCCAACAGTTGCTCCTTTATATAAATAGTTTTTCAGATTACAGATTTCCACAAGGAAAACATGTCTTTCCCAAACGGGGGGGGGGGGCGGGGGGGAACCACCCAGTTTCTTGTATTCTTCAGTTAGAAAAGTTGCATTAAAATGCAGATTTCGAATTACTTCAGGGTTAAACTCTTTTCCCAAAGAGAAAGCTCGATGGCTAACCTCAAACTTTAATCTTGACATCTTTAGTTATGGTGATCTCCTTGTTTTTTGTGATTTTGAAACACAAGCAGATCGATGCTAAAGTCAAAAATTCAAATTCAGAGGGCTATCTATGATGGTTTTAGAATATTCCACAAAATTAAGAAGTAAAGAATATTAACAAGCTATAAGGCCTAGTTGACAAATAACACTGCAGCTTCGGTTCTGAAACAGATAAAAAGGACCGCAGGAGATTTTAAAAATTAAAGTATTCACAGTCTGGTATAGACGTTTGTCATTTGACAAGATATGAAATTTAAATTGAGCATTGTCCATAAGTCTCATGCTTATATTATGTTTCTTGGATTTACTCACGTCTTTTGTGCTTCCCTCTTTTGTGGGAAAGCTTACATATAATGCACCATGTTTCTTTTAATTTAACCATAATTTTTCTCCTTTTAAGTGCAAACTCAAAAGCCAGTTAGAAAAGGATATTTTATGACAGACAAATACAAGGGCAAATAAAACTTAAAATAAGTAACTTTCTCATCTCTCAAGGATCACTTTCTTCAGAAATAAAAGTGGAAGTTGTAGTTTGGCAGGTACTCTATCCACTCTTAAATCTAGCCACTGAATGCAACTGATTAGGTATTAAGGCCTACTTTTTTTTTTTTAACATTGCAAAGCATTTTTTAAACTCTTAAGAGAAACTTGGGTTTCTTTTCCTAAGTCCATGAACTGATTAATTTTCAGTGTAGAATAAAGATCACTGTGCTAAGGTACCCCACTTCCAGCATTTCATGTGTTAAATAGTGCAAAACAGTATGCAATTCAAAAAGAAAAGCATCTCTGTTTGATAGATTTACCCTGTAAAAGAAGGCATACAATCACTGTCTTAGAATTAAAAGAAGAGGCAAATTTTAAGTAGAACTCTTATGTTTGATTCAAAATCCATTTAGAAAGATAGTTAATTACCTTCAGAGCAAATTTTTGTCAAGATAGTTCTTAGGAATGCAAAAAACTAAATCAGAAATGTTCAATATATGGTAGTCAACTTATACAATTTTTACAAAACTACATTATTATTTTTAACATTACCTATTGATCTCTTTGTCTTTCAAAATCTTAATATTGGTAATTTATTGAAGACTTTTAAGGCACTTCTTTATGTTTAGAATTGCCTGCTGTGTTACATCATAAGTCATAATTGCTTCAACCCACTGAAATAAGTGTATTTTAAATGTTCCTTATTTGTTTTATGAATGCCTCAAGTTTCAAATATCTGCAATTTTTACATTTTGAGGTACATTTTTTTAGTGCTAGAATTGTTATATGTTAGCACATGGAATACATTCAAGTATTTCATTCTAATAGGATAAAAATGTAAATGCCTAAAATAAGGTATGTACAATCACAGGAAACAGCAAAGCAAATAACCTCATTTTACTATAATTCTATTGTCATTTTAAGAACATTCAATTAAAAACATAAAGTAAGTTATTTGCTAAGACCTTATTTTTAGTAGAATATTAAAAAGTTTGCTAAGACCTTATTTTTGTACTAAAATATTAAAAAGTAATACAGTTATATTCTCTAGCAATCCCTTCCCAATCCATTGCTTTATTAACTACTCTTCTGATTATGTCTACTGGATACCAAGCATGATCAAACACTTAGATAATGAAATGAAATTTTAAAATTTCCCTTTTAAAAGTCTGATATTGTTTCTTAATTGTTTTATGAGAAATAGATACAGTTAAAAGATTTTAACAATTTTAAACCTAAAATTAAGATAAACACTTGCACTCATTTATCAAATATACAGAATTTATTGAAGTCCAAGGTCATCTGAGCAATGAATGTGTCGAAAATCAATACTGAAATACAGGAAGTTCAAAAGTTTTAATTCTTTACACTAACTGAGAATTTAGGAAGAGTGTTCTTTTTATTTAATATGTCTTGCTTTAGGAGGGCTGTATATGATACAGAATATCCTAAGAAAAGTGTATGTAGTGCTGGTGGTGGTTGGAGGGCTGGTGGTGGGAGTTATTGAGGTAATCTTACTGCTTTTTTAAAATCTACATTTGTTTGAAAACATTTTTGATTTCAGCTAAATATTTGGCAATGGGTTCAATGCCTCAGAAAATTTCTCAAATAATTATAAAGACCTAAAAATAACAGTAAAAGAATGTTGATCAGCTAAAATGCTATAGTTTTCATGTCACAAATAAAAATTGCATGTAAGCCATTGATCTTAAGTGGTATTAATGAAAATTCTACAAATAATACAGAAAAGTTGTATAGTTGTGTTACTGAATTAAAATTTATTACTACAATAAATGGAATATTTTATAAAAGTCAGTGATCTTTTCAGTGGTTTTAACACATTTTAATGTATTGTTTTAAATTCTTCACTTTATTATAGTACAAGTCTACTGAATAGAATTGTTTTTAAACATATAGAATACCCAGCTGATTTCATACACTGGGAATAATAAGAAACTACTAGAATTCTTGGTTACTAACAATGATAAATGCAATGATAACAGAATTTCATAAATCAATTATATGCTCCATTTGAAGATTACAAAACATAATTACCTTACTTGACACTAACACAAACAGTGTTTTGTTTCTTCACAGAACAGGCTATGAGCTGTTTTCAATTATTCCAATGAAATGCTGTCCTCTAGAATTAACAAATGAATGAACATTTGCATACTGTACATTGTACTGTAGACAATTTAGAGTGGGGCTACCCAATTGTTTTTCTAATGATATTTTGCCTCTTACATAATTTATTTTCCACTGAGGAACTAGTGATTACCTAATTATTTTTTTAACTAACTAACTTGGTGTAAAAAACCTCCTAAAGTAAGGTATTATTCTTATGAACCCTGTGAAATAAAATTAATCATTTGAAATGGCATCTAGAGATTGTGATTTTGCATAAAAGAGTTATGTGTATCTTGTGCCATGCTCTCCCTTACAAGAACGAAGGAAAAATAGAAACACATATATAAATGATTAAAATAAAGTTTCTGGTTATGTAAAACAAAGGAGAGCTTTATGCGAAGAAGGGGTTTGTGCAGAATTCCTGCCTGCCTTAGTCACAGGTTGTAGGCAACTTGCTACTTGGTACAATTTCAAGGGCAACTGCAAGGAGTGTATCCTCCCTAAATACTTCTGTTACCCTTTACTGATGCCTTCAAATTTTTAGCTTAAATGTTAGAACGTAGGTAAAATTTAAGTACTACTGAGAAAACTCACATTCTCAGCTGTTATCAGTAATTTATACCTTTGAATGGGTGTCAGAGCTAATGCTGGTGGAAGGAAGAGAAAGTTTGATGACATTGAGTAATTAATATGAATGGAGAGAACTTGAGGAGGGGAAGGGGCAGAGAGAGGGCTAAGGATGGAAATTGTTGAGGAACAGAGACAAACTTTTGTGCACAATTTTGCCTGGTCAAAGGTAACTGACGTGATAAAGACCCATTTAAAATGAGCAATTAATGATCTATAATCCATTTTATACCATTCCTTATATCTCAGCAATTATCAGTGTAAGGTATAATGGGGAAAAAATGAATTAATTAGAGACTTCAGGTGCAAACGACTTGAATGTAAAATGCTCAGATCATTAAAGTCACGTGTATAAAATAGAAAGTGAAATATTGGTTGGATTATGTATTTGACAACCAGATAATTTATCTGTCCACATAAATTAACTAGATGATTGCTAAACTTCAGGTTTACTGTGAGCTGTATTCATATATATCGCAACAAAATACAGTCCCAAATCATTTTTGTAAGTTTTAGATTTTTTCTTTGTATTGGTTATATTAATGACGATTTCCATAGTGTGTAGAAATTAGAACACATGACAATTCAAAATCAATTGTTAAGAAAGCCAAACAATCATGTAATGGTTTGGCTATTTCATACATAAACCAGACTCCGATTTTTTTCTTTTTTTTTTCTAACAAACTGGTTCCAATCATTCAAGATTCTATCCTAAAAGCAGTATTTAGCAGTTTTCAGACAATTTCCAAACAAATGAAGATCAACGAATCATCAGTAATTAAATTTCGCTTCCTAATTTAAAGTAAAACATGAATTGTTGGTCAAAATGCTAATGACATAAAAGTGAAATTCATGTATATCCCTTGTTCTTAAATATTGAACAAATACCAACTAATCACTGAATTAGCCAACACCAAAAACTATTGAAATTCAATAACTTATCTGTGATCAAAGATGTATTTCAACAACCTATCTCTTCTTTAAGTTTAAACAACTGGAAACCATTTCTCAATGGTGCAGCCTTTCTTAATATTAATTCAAGAGACTTGGAGACATGTTGCTGTTATTGGAAGCTGATATGTGCTGATTCGTGAGGTAATTGTTTAGCTTGTACCCTGTTCTCTGATGAAGGGAGACACACTTTCAGACAAATGCAGGCAATGCAGACTCCAGACTTTTTTCCTAGCTGGTTATCTGCTTCCTGAGACCAATTTGAATAGCAGGTGAGTGTCTCCTCCCCAACCTGACTAGATTTTGTTTTCCTATTTTGTGATTGCAAGCTGAATATTTTTCACTCCCGTATTCCTAACATGACTTGACAAGTAAACTGTGTTTTGAGCCTACTTTCTTAGTGTTTGTTTTTGAAAAGATCTTGATCTGTTTCTCTGATCCCCGCCTACCCATCCCAGCGAATGGGTGACATGAACACAGTGGCTGTGCAAGCAGTCAGTGCCCTTTGTCCTGGTAGCCTGACCACCCCACCACCTGCCCTTCACGAAGACCAGGGACCTGTCATCTGTGGACTGGGCTTCCCTCTCAGCGATGCCTGATGTCAAATGGTCCAGGAATGAGTAACTATGTGCTCCCAGAGTTGTTCTAGGGTTTCTTTCCATTTCTTCTACTAACTAGATCAGTGAGTAGTTTTTTTGTTTGTTGGTTGCCAAAGATGACCTTCCACCAGGCTTATCTGAAAACCTGGCCAATTAGCCCATCTTCAGTTAAAAGGAATAGAGGAACTATCCCTAGTACCCACATTGGCTCAGCGCTGGGCCAGCCCCAGCAGTGATTGGATACTTGTCTTCTTAGAACTAGACCTCCAGGTATGGAAGATGGAGAATATGAAGGCCTTGAGCAAGGTCTCGTGTTCCTGGCATCATCTTGGCCTCCATGCTGAAAGCCTGTGGACAACTCCATGGCTCTGTCTGTCCTGGTGTTGGATCCCCTCATCCTGGGCCATTGTCTTTGTTCTGCCCTGTGACAATTTTGGCCAAATCCCAGCACATCTGTGAAGCATCTACACCAGCAATGTAATCATAGGGAGCCAAAGCCAGATAGTGTTCTTGTAGAAAATGAAGTAAATGTTGGTGCTTTAATTTATCACATTTTCTGCAACACAGCTCTTTCTGTTTTTACTGACACCCAGCTACCTCTCTCTAGGATTCTGATGTAAACAAATGGATGGTAGGGTCTAACCCTACTACTGAGTCTTTTACCTCCTTGAAGAGTTGCTTTGGTCATCTTATTCCCAGATGTACTTAGTTATAATTAACTCAAGTATAGGGATTGCGAACCTACCTGTAGTTTTTTTTTTTTAAATCTACTTTTCTAACATGTTATTTCATTATTCCTCATAGTAAGTTTATGAGGACAGTATTATTAAACTTATTTTACAGAAATGCAAGCATATTTTCTTAGCTCATATAACAACTCACATTTAACCAAACCTTATACAAGTGTATGAAGTGCTTTACACATAAAGGCTCTGAGAAGTGGGTACAATTATTATGACATTTTACTGAGGAAAGAAGCCTTAGAATACTTAGTAAAGTGATGGAGATTCTTACCACTGTTACTAACAGCCTTCCATGCTGTCAAATCCAGTGGATCATTTTTTTTTGTCATCTTTTTCAACCACACGACACCAGTCAATCCTCTTAGATAGACATGGTAATTGCTGGCTCTTTTCCCCACCTTACTGGTCTCCTCAGCTGGCTCTTCCTTCTTTACCTTAACTCTCAGGGATGAAGTTCCTTAAGACAAGATCCTGTCCCTCTCCTTTACTGTCTCTACTCTCTTTCCCTAAATGATCCCAAACATTCTTATAACTCTATTGTAATCTGTACAATTACAGCATTTATACCTCTAGCAGAGACCTCTTCTCTGAGCACTAATTTATCTACCTAACAACCTACCTGATATCACCATTTGGATGCTCCATGGGTATCTAAAATCACATAATATATCTAAAGCTAAATGCTTGACCTTTTGCCTACAAATCTGCGCCTCCCCATTCTCAGTGAACGGCATCACCTTTTACCTAACTGCTCAAGTCAGAAACCTGGAAGTCATTCTTTTCTTAAAATTCCTATATCCACTTCATCATCAAGTTCAATCAATTTCACTCCAAAATGTGTCCTGTCTTTCTCTTCTTCTCTATCTTGAAGGCCACCATATCAGCTCAAGCCACCATACACTGTGTGTTACTATAATAACTTCCTATGGGGTCTCCCCTCTGCATTGTCCCTGAAATATGTTTTCCATCCAGACATTGTAATCCTTTATATATACTTTTTTAAGTAAAATTTTCACAGAAAAATGCTCAAACCATAAATGTTCAACTCGAATTTTCACAGCCTGAACAGACCTGGATAACCAACATCTGAGTCAAGAAATGGAACGTTATCAGTATCCCCAAAACTCCCCTCATAATTCTTCCCAGTCATTACCTCTCAAGGGTAACCACTATCCTGACTTCTATTGCCATAAATTAGTTTTGCCCACTTCTGAACATTATATAACCGGTATCAACATGTTTGAAACATAAAACATATTATGACACTACAGCCTAAGCTCCTCAAAGGCTTCCTTTATACTTGGACTAAAATGCAAACCTATTACTGTGGCCTGCAAGTCCCAACACAGTCTGTCCTCTACGTATTTCCCCAAGATCAAGTCCTGCCATTTCCCATTTGCTCAATATGCTACAGCTCACTTGGTCTTGTTTTAATTCCTTAAATATGTCAAGCTCTTGCCTTGACTCAGGGCCTTTGCATATGCTGCTTCCCCTGCTAGTTTGCTGGTTCCAGCATGGTTGGTTTCTTCTCACCCCTAAAAGTTCTCACTTAAGCATCACTTCGCAAGAGGGACTTCCCATGGCCACTGTAGGACGAGGTTCCTGAAGGCTGGCGTGTGTCAGGAATGATTCAGAGTCTCTTGCTTGGCAGACAAAAGGGCATAAGAAAATGTTATCTTTGTTTGCTTTAGTGGCTGTGCACATGTACAATACATGGGGGTATTTGAATTGGTTAAATTTGGTTTAAAAGGAAGCTGGAGGAATCAGAAAAAGTGTCAAACAGAGATGGCAGAATCTGAAAGACCTGCATTACTGTCTTCCAGGAAGCTAAATAAAGCTTCTCCCTTATCGCCTATTTTAGATTAATTGTTGGGGGGAGGAAGGACTACAGCCTTTTCCTTTAAAATGCAAATAAGGAGTCAATCAGTCTGTGACTAACTGGATACCTGGCAGGCAGAGAAGGGTGCGGGGAGAAAAGCAAGGATTCCTGCGTATTGGGCCATTTCCCCCAGGACCCAGGTGGCAGATACCTGGTGGAAATGGTGTCCTGTATAAGTGGAAACACTCATCAATCTGTATTAAGTATGTACATATCAATCTGGATTTCTTGCAATTCCATTTTACCTTATTCTCTCAAGCTTCCTCCTACGGTCAGCAAATACTTTCACACTATAAAAGGCTGCCTTTGGGCTGATGAAACCAACATCTGGGGGGAAGGGAAGAGGAGAGAAGAAGGCGGACGGGGAGTGGGCCCGAGGACACGATCCAGTGAAAAACAACACCTATCCTTGGGGAAACTGATGCAAAGTGGTCCTCCTCGGGGGCCACAATCCCACGCTGTCCTAAGGGCTGTTAGGCAGGTCCCTGTCCGCCCTCCCTCCTTACACAGCTCCCGGCCCAGGCCTGTGGAGTCAGGCTGCACGGATATATTCCCTGGACATCGTTCCTGTTTCACAGAAATGTTCCAGTTGGAACGAATTGCCTCCTGTAGGGTTTGGGTTCACCTTGGCTAAAATGTTGTCCAGGGTCATTCGTATGAAAGCATTCTACGCTCCCAGATGCTTGTTGTCAGGGAGCACGGGCCTGGAGAGAACACAAAGGTGTAATTATTGCTTACAACAATAATTCTATCATTATAATTAATTTTTGTTAACAATTGTTAAGTACACTATAAGAGATATTAGACTTTTGTTACTGTTTCGGGTTTAGTCGGGCTATTTCAAAAGACAGAGCCTGACTCAAGTTACCTCAGCTCACTGAGGTATGGGGCCTGTGAGTGGAGGGTGTGCTGAAAGCAGCCCTGCTCTGGGGTCACCTAGAGGGCTTTGCTCATTTTCTGGGTGTCTCTGGTGTCAGTATTGAGCATTGTCTTGCCAGGGCTGCACCCAGGTTTCCTCCCGCTGCTTCCAAAGGGTGGGCAGGGAAGGGAGGAGGGCTGGGGAATGTTCCACCTCCAGGGACCCAGGATTGGCTCTTCTGTCTCAACACCGGCAACGTGAGTCTTAGTTTCCCTCTCAGGGCATCGCTCTACCTCATAACTTTTAAGTTTCACCTTCCCAGGCAGATTGCTTTATTCACTTAAAGTTTTTCACTTCAAATTCCTGACAGGGAGAGAATCTAAATGGTCCGTTCACCCTTTCAAGCCTAGTCGTGCCGTGTCACACCTATGAATTTACTGTCCTTTCAGCTGGGGCTGAAACAGGAGTTGAAGGGGTCATGTGATCCGTGTACCTCAAATCTGCCCTCTTAGGAGGAATGGGGGGTGATCCATCTTCCTTAGAAGCAACTGGTTGCAGCAGGCAATGTGTTTGGCATTCCTAGGATACTCTCATCAGCAAAAGAAAAGCCTTCGTGATGCAAGTAATTGGCAGAAAACATACAAAGTCATCTTTCTTTTTTTCACCTGATGGCTTAAAATATATGTATATAATGATGTAGATGTTTTTAAAGAATGCATTCTTTTAAAAAAGCTCTGGTTTGGAACGTTTATTTGACCCAGCTGTGGAACATTATCCTACTGATTCAAAAAATTAATATATTCTTTAGAAGTATTGGTATTGATATTATGCTAGTCTATTCCTGCAAGCAATAAAAACCAGAACATAATGGTTGATGTCAGGGTTTAGTTTTGTGTACCTGGACCTCAATGGAAAAGAAAGCTTTGATGATGAGAAGGCTTTGTAGAAAATGTGTATGTTCCAGCTACAGTATTCATAATAGATGTTAGGAATTTCCAGCCCTTTTCAGCATTATTTAACATGAGTTTAACCCAATTTTCCCTTAGGCTCAATGGAATACAGGTGTCAAGGGAGCAACACAAAGATGTTTTTATCTTCCTTAGCTATTTCTGTAGTGGTGGGAGAATTTTCCCATGTCCTGAATGAAAACAAGATTTTACATTTCCATCCGTCACATCTAGACAAAAATCTAGAAATCATCCTTGATTTCTTCCATCCCTTACCCCCTGTTTCCAGCCAACCCATCATCAAGTCCTGGTGGTTCTACTTCCAAAATATATCATGAGTCTGACTGCTTCTCTCCACTTTCACACCTACCACTCTTGTCTCTGCCTGGAATACTGTAATAAGTTCTGTATTAGGATTGTATTCAGCAGCAAACAACAGAAAACTCAACTATGGTAGCTTTGACAAAGAGAGCTTTACTTGTCTCTCATAAACGTAGTCCAAGTGTAGGCAATCCAGGTCTGATGCCACAGCTCAACAATGCCATTGAGGACCCAGCTCTATCTTTCTTTTCTATCATCCTTAGAGTATTGGCTTTCATTCTCATGCTTGTTACCTCATGTTCTCCAGATAGCTGCTACATTGCCAGCCATTGCATTTGTGTTCCAGACAGGAAGAAGGGTAGGGGTGGAGAATGATTTCCTTCAGAAGTTTTGTCTTTTTATTCAGAAAGGGAAGCCCCTTGGAACTAGACATTGTCATACTAAATGAAGTAAGTCAGACAGAGAAAGACAAATATCATATAATATCACTCATATGTGGAATCTAATTTTAAAAAGTGATACAAATGAACTTGTTTACAAAACAGAAACAGACTTCTAGGTATCAAAAACAAACTTATGGTTATCAAAGCAGAAACGCAGAGGGGAGGGATAAATCAGGAGCTGGGATTAACATACACACTACTATATATAAGAGAGATAATCAACAAGGACCTACTGTATAGCACAGGGAACGCTACTCAATATTCTGTGATAACCTATATGAGAAAAGAATCTGAAAAAGAATGAATACCTGTATATATATAACTGAATCACTTTGTTGTATACCTGAAACTAACACAACATTGTAAATCAACTATAATCCAATAAAATCTAAAAAAGAAAGGGAAGCCGTCGCACCTTTCATCAGCCAGAAGAGGATCCCATACCTATTCTCAGACTAATCAGTATCCAAAGGATTAAAATTGCTGAGGTAGATATTGTGGACTTATTTACACGGTATCTCTTTTAACCTCCTTCTACTGTGTCTTCACGTACAGCTGAGACTGGCAAGCTAAAAACTACATTTCCCAGATTCCGTTCCAGCTAGGGAAACGGAGTGAAGTGAAGAGAGGCAGATACAAGCTGGCCATTTCGCTGGTGTCCATTAGCAGAGGTATGTTGGACCTGGAGTGATTAAATAGGAACTTCCTTGATTGCCCTTTCTTTATAAAACGATTTAAATCATTATTAACTCCACTTGGGTTTGTCCCTTTTGGGGTTTTGTCTCCAGCTGTTTCAATACAAAATATTACCAAGTTAGGTAACCCACAAGAAAGCACTTTATAGCCTGTTTGGTTTCCTCACAGTTGATGAGCTGTACTTAGAGTATGAAAAATTTCTTTGGTCTCACAACCACAAATTGCTAGGCTTCTCCAAAGGCACTGGCTGCTGGTGGTGGTGGTGATTTTGATGGTGATGTGATTTTTCTAAATCATCTGGATCCTGGGAATTGTGACCAGTGGTGTTGACTTTTCCCTCTTGACTATTAAAAAGCTTTAAGGCAAATGGGTGTCCTTCTCCCTGAAAGTACCGTCTTCACTGTATATATTTTGTGTGCTAAATATATACACTCCTGATCCTATCTTTTCTACTCTTTTTTCTTGATTCCCTTACTTATTTTTGTTATTTCATTCTGTTGCATCTTTTTTCCTCATGGCAGAATCTTCTTGAAAATAGGGTTAAAAGAGTATGTCTGCTAAAGAAGAAAAACTATGAAGATATTTGATCTCCCAAATTAGAAACACTATTGACAGGGACTTCCCTGGTGGTCCAGTTGTTAGGACTCAGTGCTTTCACTGCCGTGGCCCTGGGTTCAATCCCTGGTTGGGGAACTAAGATCCCACAAACCATGTGATGCGGCAAAAAAACAAAAACCAAAAAGCTATCAACATACTAGATATCAAAAGTAAACATTGGGGTTAAGCATTTCATAGCTATAAGGTGCCTTTAGTGGAATATTTCAAATTGGTCCCAAATATGAGTCTCTGCTTTGTTCCTTGGAAAAAATACTCTATATGCTGTCCTTAGAAAAAAGTGCTGACTTTCCTCTATATGCCATAAATTTGTGAATAGGATAAATGTGAAAGATGCTCAGTATCGGCCTTAAACATTTTACTACAGTGATACGGACTGCACACATCATAGAACTGAGCTGGAAGTGTTTGTCCCCCGCACTTCAGAGAAGCTAAGTGTGTATAAAAAATGTTTTAAACACCGATAGACAGTATAGCAAGGTGAGAAACCCATACACAAATGCCAGTGGTGTTGTCTGAGATTATTTAAAATAGGACCACAGCACAGATGGTGGCAAAGTATGGATGGTGAGGAGGGTTTGCCCTGAAGCCCTGCTCTGACTGCAGGTCCCTGACCCAGACCAGAAGCTTCACAGGGTGCCACTTCCAAAGCTGGGAGATCACATTCCTTCAAAGCATCTGGGTGATTTTGCTGCTGCCAAGTCAGTTAAAAACATGAGTGGCCATCCAATAAATACATTCTAAAGTGTACAAATGTGTTTTTCATGAAATGCAATCAGAAGCAAAGATTCAGCCTCATGGCTTCATAATCAGAGCAAAATTTTTTAAATTTATTTATTTATTTTTGCTGTGTTGGGTCTTCGTTTCTGTGCGAGGGCTTTCTCTAGTTGTGGCAAGCGGGGGCCACTCTTCATCGCGTTGTGCAGGCCTCTCACTATCGCGGCCTCTCTTGTTGCAGAGCACAGGCTCCAGACGCGCAGGCTCAGTAGTTGTGGCTCACAGGCCTAGTCGCTCCATGGCATGTGGGACCTTCCCAGACTAGGGCTCGAACCCGTGTCCCCTGCATCAGCAGGCGGACTCTCAACCACTGTGCCACCAGGGAAGCCCCAGAGCAAATTTTTGACCCCCATAATAATATTAACCTGCTTCGTCATCAACTTTGTTGACGGAACACAATTCCTCTCACTGGTTTCTTTCCCATCCCGCACCCTACGTCCTGTCCCCAAATCTAATCCACCCTCAAAAGCATTGTCAGCATTGAGCATATTCAAAAGAATGAGCTGATACAGCCACTATGGAGAACAGTACGGAGGTTCCTTAAAAAACTACAAATAGAGCTACCATATGACCCAGCAATCCCACTACTGGGCATATACCCTGAGAAAACCATAATTCAAAAAGAGTCATGTACCAAAATGTTCATTGCAGCTCTATTTACAATAGCCTGGAGATGGAAACAACCTAAGTGTCCATCATCGGATGAATGGATAAAGAAGATGTGGCACATATATACAATGGAATATTACTCAGCCATAAAAAAACAAAATTGAGCTATTTGTAATGAGGTGGATAGACCTAGAGTCTGTCATACAGAGTGAAGTAAGTCAGAAAGAGAAAGACAAATACCGTATGCTAACACATATATATGGAATTTAAGAAAAAAAAATGTCCTGAAGAACATAGGGGTAAGACAGGAATAAAGACCCAGACCTACCAGAGAATGGACTTGAGGATATGGGGAGGGGGAAGGGTAAGCTGTGACAAAGCGAAAGAGCGGCATGGACATATATACACTACCAAACGTAAGGTAGATAGCTAGTGGGAAGCAGCCGCATAGCACAGGGAGAGCAGCTCGGTGCTTTGTGACCACCTAGAGGGGTGGGATAGGGAGGGAGGGAGGGAGACGCAAGAAGGAAGAGATATGGGAACATATGTGTATGTATAACTGATTCAATTTGTTATAAAGCAGAAACTAACACACCACTGTAAAGCAATTATACTCCAATAAAGATGTTAAAAAAAAAAAAAGAATGAGCTGAAAGCAATTTAAAAGGAGCTCTAGAAAGTTTTGAGTAAAGGAGCATTATCGAATAAGTGTGTAACCCGTGAGAACACTTCCTTCTTAAAATCATTCCTTGGCTCACCGAGGCATTCCCAGTAAAGTCCAAAATCCTTGTATTGGCATCCAAGATTCTTCATGATGGGAACACTGCTCTCCTCCCCAGCTTCACCTCTGTCACTCCCCTCCTTGTGGCCTGGCAAGATCCAGCCCTACTGGATACCTGCTGCCTCCTAAATACGCCACATGCTCTCCTGCCTCCAGGCCCCTGCCCAGCCTGGAGCACTAATCCACCCTCCTTGTCCGTTTTCCCGGCCTAATGACTCTGGCTAACCTTTCAGGACCTGTCTCAATCTTCACCTCAACCACGGAGCCTTCTCCCACACCCATTTTTTACGGCAAGTGCCCACCTCATTGTACCCCTTAAACTGACACAAAGTTGCTTGAAACTCTTTTGTCTCCAACTGAAAATTCCTTGAAGGCATAGACTGTGCTTTATCATTGCACCCCTAGCACCTGGAATAGTGCCTGGGACATAGGAGGTGCTAACACATGTTTGTGGAATGAATGAAAGTTACTATTCTGAAGGAAACAATTCATCTGAGTGGATAGTTTTGCCTGTTTGAAAAACAAAAATCACTCATCTTACAGACATAATTCGTGTTGTAGTGACATTGATGTTTCCTAGTAAGTACTCAAAGAAAGTGTTGTCATCAATCTGATAATCCTACTACTTGCATTTTTTACCCCATGTTAAACTTATGAAAACTTCATCGCAGCATAAACAAGGCATTTATAAATCAAAATATTTTAAGGATTAAAAAAAGGATATTTTATCAAGGTCATACTAAGGATGGAAATACTCTCTAAATAGAGCTGGCAGTTTGAAACAATATTAGCGATAGTCCTCTGAAGAAGACGAACCTAGTCATATTCTTATTTTATAAAGAGTAAGTGGCTGTTTTTCAAGCTGTGAAGAAAAAGTATTCGGAATAAAAGCTACTACTGTCTTTTCTCTGACCTGATGATAATGATGATAATCATAGTAATTTACCACGTTAAATGTGTACTGGGTGCCTGGTCCTTTAAATGAATTCATTCATTCAGTTCTCACAACAGTTCTATCATTACCTCCATTTAAAAATGGAGAAGTGAGGGCTTCCCTGGTGGCGCAGTGGTTGAGAGTCCGCCTGCCGATGCAGGGGACACGGGTTCGTGCCCCGGTCCGGGAAGATCCCACATGCTGCGGAGTGGCTGGGCCCGTGAGCCATGGCCGCTGAGCCTGCGCGTCCGGAGCCTGTGCTCCGCGGCGGGAGAAGACACAACAGTGAGAGGCCCGCGTACCGCAAAAAAAATAAATAAAAATAAAATAAATAAAAATGGAGAAGTGAGTTTTAGGTACGTTGAATGGCTGGTCCAGATTTACACACCTGGTAACCAGTAGAGTGGAGACTGAAGCCCAGGCAGTCTGACACCAGCGCTGAGGCTCTTTCCTGACTCTGGAAAATGAAATCTCACCTTACGGAATAGAAGATGCTATCTCTGAGTTTGGCTGGACTCCTACTCCATATATTATATAATGTTACTAGTAATGGAGTAGAATGTGGCTTAAAACTGGTTCTTCTGGGCTCTGTCCAATGGAAGTGTCAGAAGTTACATTCTGTGCTACCCTTCTATTGCTTCATAACAAATTACCCCAACTGGGGCAGGTTCAAACATCAAACATTTATTCTCTCACAGTTTCTGAGAGTCAGGAGTTCTGGTTCTGGCTCAGGGTCTTTCATGAGGCTGCAGCCATTTCAAGGTTCGACTGGGGCTGAAGGACCCAAGATGTTGGGCTGAGGGCCCCAGTTCCTCGCTGGCTGTTGACTAAAGGCCTTCCACAGTTCCTCAGCACAGGCCTGGCGACAGGGCAGCTCACAGCACAGAAGCTGGCTTTCCTCAGAGCAAAGAGTCTAAGAGAGAGTCAGAAACAGGTGAGCCAAGAGGAAAGCAGCAGTCTCTTATAAGCTAACCTGGGAAGGGGCACACCATCGCTTCTGTTGGATTCTCTGCATTAGAAATGAGTCCCAGGGTTCTGCCAAACTCAGGAGGTTACACGAGGACATGACAACCACAGATGGGGTCACTGGGAGCCATTCCGAGGCTGTCTTCCATACCTGCTTTAATATGCGACAAAGGTACAGGCATCTTGATTTCATGACTAAGTGCCAGGTTTCCAGGTGCGAGTGTGGGCTTTTTCTTTTTATTCAACTGAAAAGAAATTAGATCATTAGACTCAAATGACAAATCTCAGCTTACCAAAAAATACTTTCACTAGAAGACAAGGTTGGAAAGACGAAGAAAAATTCTAAATGTCTTTAATTCACAATTACATCCAATTGCTAATAAATTTCTTTGCATATATCACATTCTCTCCTAACCTAGTTCAAACGTAGGTCCAAGCTATAATGGGTCCCGAATAAAAGACCACATAAATAAGCAAAGAGCATTTAAAAATACTGTAGAGTATTGATTCCTGAAAACAATTGTATGTCTCCATTACCTCCCCTTTATGGCTGACTGATTTCTGAAATTGCTGTGACAGGTATCATACCGGAGACTCCTTGGGGAAAGCTGAGGAACATATTTTAAGATCAATTTGAGAAAAGGTATGTTACTGCTTTATACAGTGCAATTAATTATTTTTAGAATCTTTTAAATCAGTTGTTTTAAAAGATAAGAGAAATATACACTTTAGATCTAATGGTTAAAATGAAATGGTGATATTTCCAAATTTTAAATCCATTTGGAATGTTACATATTTTCATGCTTGGAAACTTAACCTTTACATTGTTTTAAATTAACACCTTACAGTGTCATTATCAGAGTAAGTAATCATTTGTTCTGCAACATTGTTAATGACCATGACCAAAAACCTTAAAATTCTGATCTGAAATGGCATGAATCTTAATCATAAATGGTGCTGTATAGTCATATGAAGGACTATGAGATATTTGCCCTTGACTTATTATAAGATGAAAAATATACATGCTTCTGAATTTTTCCCAGTTAATCAAACATGTAAGTTTGACCCATGAATGCAAAAATCAAAGAATAATTCCTTTTTTTTTTTTTTTGCAGTACGCGGGCCTCTCACTGTTGAGGCCTCTCCCGTTGCGGAGCACAGGCTCCGGACGCGCAGGCTCAGTGGCCATGGCTCACGGGCCCAGCTGCTCCACGGCATGTGGGATCTTCCCGGACTGGGGCACGAACCCATGTCCCCTGCATCGGCAGGCGGACTCTCAACCACTGCGCCACCAGGAAAGCCCCAAAGAATAATTCTTTTCTTCTTCTTCGGGTTGCTGAAAATTTGTGTCATATGTTAGTATAATCTTTTTCCCAACAGTGAAATTCTTAACTGCACTGTACATGTTATATACACTTTGCAACTCCAGGGCAGCAACTAGAACGCAGTAGCTGTGCGGATTGCCTTTTAGACTTGATCTGTGACCTGCAGAGGTCAAACCTGAACTAAGACTTTTCCAGGCTGATAGTACAAATTTGCCATTTTTATAATAATGTTCTTTCATAATGATAACATGAATTTTTAAAAATAAATTTATTTAGTTATTTATTTTTATTTTTGTCTGCGTTGGGTCTTCATTGCTACACGCAGGCTTTCCCTAGTTGCAGCGAGCGGGGGCTACTCTTCGTTGCGGTGTGTGGGCTTCTCATTGTAGTGGCTTCTCTTCTTGTGGAGCACAGGCTCTAGGTGCGCGGGCTTCAGTAGGTGTGGCACGTGGACTCAGTAGTTGTGGCTTGCAGGCTCTAGAGCTCAGGCTCAGTAGCTCCGCGGCATGTGGGATCTTCCTGGACCAGGGCTCAAACCCGTGTTCCCTGCATTGCACTGGCAGGAGGATTCTTAACCACTGAGCCACCAGGGAAGTCCCTTGACTGTTTTTTTTTTTTTTTTTTTTTTTTTTTTTTTGCGGTATGCGGGCCTCTCACTGTTGTGGCCTCCCCCGTTGCGGAGCACAGGCTCCGGACGCACAGGCTCCGGACGCGCAGGCTCAGCGGCCATGGCTCACGGGCCCAGCCGCTCCGCGGCATATGGGATCCTCCCAGACCGGGGCACGAACCCGTATCCCCTGCATCGGCAGGCGGACTCTCAACCACTTGCGCCACCAGGGAGGCCCCTTTGACTGTTTTTAATAGCCAGTAGAGTGAAGCCTAATTAATGTATATCGTGTGAATTCTGAGTTTGTTGTTACTCTTATTTGATTATCAACATATTTCTACCTTCGTATGCTTTATTAAAAGGGTTTATAGGGCTTCCCTGGTGGCGCAGTGGTTGAGAGTCCGCCTGCCGATGCAGGGGATGCGGGTTCGTGCCCCGGTGTTGGAAGATTCCACATGCCGCGGAGCGGGTGGGCCCGTGAGCCATGGCCGCTGAGCCTGCGCGTCCAGAGCCTGTGCTCCGCAACGGGAGAGGCCACAACAGTGAGAGGCCCGCGTACCGCAAGGGAAAAAAAAAAGCGTTTATAACTGTCTATGAAGTGTAAAGTAGATCCCACAAGAGAGTGTTTTCATACTTAAGATAATAAACTTTGTAGGACCTTAGAAGTATTTTATTCAGGAGTACTTAATAATCAGTATTATTGCATCATTATAGCAGTCTCTAAAGGATTGCTATCGTCAATAGTTATTAGCATAGCGCTAAAAGAAACTTATCTTAGTGAAGATGCTTTTTTTTTACATTTGAATTTTGTCTTCCCACTAATTCAGTCTTTCTCACTATGAATTCCACTTATTTGGTTTTATTTTTTGAAAATTTGAGGGTACTTTATTATTCAATGTAATATACCAACAATAGAATCTGGAATTTGAAAAACTCTCCATGTCAGACAAAAGTGGATTGCTAGGCTTTTCTAAATAGCATAAAATTAAAAGTTTCTCAAATTATAAAAGTTTCTTTAATTCCAAATAATTTTGTATATTAACTGAATTTTCAAGAGAATTATCAATATATGTTTTTATTTTCGTTGCAGAGAGAGCATTCTCCAGAAATCACTTTAAAATGGAGTGATAAAAGTAGATATACATTCAGTTCATTTTAAAGTGATACAAAAATAAAATTAGATGTATAGCTGGACATATGTAAATAATTTTTTTAAATAAAAAAGAAATTAGTTTCTATTCAATTCAAAGTTATAGAATATAATTCTATATTCAATCAATTCATCAAGCAATAAGTACTTATTGAATATCTACTATGTACCCTGCCCTGGGCTATTTGCTATTTGGTGATTATATAACTATAACTAACCATAATTAAATATATGTATTCCTGCATTCAAAGAGCTTATAATTCAGTTGAGGATATAAGCTCTAAACAGCAGACAAAATTTTAACTGAAATTAAAAGAAAAAGTGTACATTATAAATGCAACGGAGGTTGAGAAAAGAAAGCAGTTAATAGGTGCTGGTGTATTCAAGTAAAATTAAAAGGAGAGGGCAAACTTTAAGCAGGCAGTTAGGAGATAACAGGATTTCAGCAAGAGACTTAAGAGTAGCAGGCTTCCCTGGTGGCGCAGTGGTTAAGAATCTGCCTGCCAGTGCAGGGGATACGGGTTCGAGCCCTGGTCTGGGAAGATCCCACATGCCGCGGAGCAACTAAGCCCATGAGCCGCAACTACTGAGCCTGCGCGTCTGGGGCCGCAATGGGAGAGGCTGCGACAGTGAGAGGCCCACGCACCGCGATGAAGAGTGGCCCCCGCTCTCCGCAGCTGGAGAAAGCCCTCGTACAGAAACGAAGACCCAACACAGCCAAAAATAAATAAATAAATTAATTAATTAAAAAAAAGAGTAGCAGGTGGTCTCAGCTGGAGGAAGAGAATAAACAAAATAACAGAAGTGGAAGTTCACAGGGTTTGTTTCACCAGCATTAGGGAGTTTAACCTGGGAGGAGTGAAGGCTCATTTTGGGAGCGGTGGAAATTACATTTCGATAAACTATTGGTACATTGGTTATCCAAATGAAGGAATCTACTGAAAAACAAGTCAGAGGAGTTCAGATTTGACACACAAAAAGTAGGAGCCCACTACAGGTTCCTGAACAAAAGACTAGGGATAAGAGTATATTTTTAGGAAGCTTTTCATCAATGACTTAAATCAAAATATAATTAATTAAGTCAGTATGAGCCTCTTCCTTTGCAAAGCTGATGTTAAAAGATGACAGAAAGGAAGCAAGAACCTCTTAAATTCCATTTGCTGAGGTTCAGTTATACTGTCTTTACTCCACCAGAAAGAATAAAAATTAGAAAGAAAACATTAGGAGAGTGAGTCCAAAACAGGTGGGAAGAGAGAAGGAAGCAGCTACTTTCACAATTTAATACAAAAAAGATATAGTGATTGAGTGCCTCCTACTTGCAAAATACTTGATACGAAGCAGCCAAACGTCAGTAAGATCCAATTCATGTGACCAAAAAGTTTACAAGCTAGTAGAAGTGTTAAGGAATGTACATAGACAGTTTAATAAATGTCATAACAGTCAGAGGTGCAGATAAATCCCGTGAATGTTCACAGAAGGCTGAATTCACCTGTCAGGTACATGAGTCAGAGTGGCTTTCATGAAAAGAGGCCACATGTGTTGTAAATCTCAAAATGAGTATATTGTCAGAAGGAATGGCAAGAGAGGCTCAGAAAGGCAATGTTTTTCCTGGGTGGTCTTGTGTCTGCTAAAAATCAGGAGTTACTGTAGAAAAGCAGGGAGAATGGATTTTGGAGCCAATACATGGTTTGTATAGAGACTGTAGCAGGAAGATGACATCTGGTTAATACCCAGAATATATGTGTATCCTGCTGCCCAAACTGGTTTGGAGTACGTGATTCCTTAGCAGGAGTGTTCTGGCTAACGTATTAAAGAAGTTGCTCAAGTGGGAGAGAATGATGGATGAGTTATGAGGTTACCAAGATGGGGAGAGATGAGAAGAACAATTTATCTTCTGAAGAAGAGCAGAACATATTGTGTGAGAACACCCCAACATTTTCCATTCTTGGCTTTGCCCTTTTGGGTACCCATCCTCTTTTCATATTCAGCCCTGAATGCTATAATCCTCATCTCCTCATTCCCTTTGCTATCTTTATATCTTCTTCCATAGAAATTAAAACTCAAACTTCAGGCTTGGCCATACTTTTGCTCCAAACCTTCTATTATCCAGCTGCAGTGTTGACATACTTAATCTCCTTTATGTGACAAGTAACAAACTCAACTAGCTGGAAAACTTCAACGCAAAGAGAACAGACAACTGTTAAACGATACAAACCACAGACATTTCCCTTGATTCACATTATTCCTTCAGTAAAGACCTTCCCTGTCCCCAAATATCAGTTGGTTTCTCACTAAAACCAACCACAGAGCAATCTCACTTTATGCATATTTACTTAACAAAACATTAACATCTAATTCATTGGGTTGAGAGTTTAATTTGCATACTCTCAAGCAACAATTTATTATTATTAAAAAACACTCGGCCTTCTAGAGTGGGCTACAAAGACTTCCCTAAAAGTCATTTCGTTTTGCAACTGATTTTCTGAATATTTAATAGCACTCAAACAGGGTACTAAATGGGCTGTTTGTTTGTAAAAAGAAACAATGCCACTTTATACACTGCTGTCAAAGTTTTGATAAACAAGTATAATATGGTCTTGAGAAACACGTGAATCTCATTTATAGCAAAATAAGATTTTCTTGTGCCTCTTCCAAACAATGGCAGTGATTTTCCACTGAATTTCCTCCTGATGCTTTTCTCAGTCTCCTCCTCAGTCTCCTCCTGATGCTTTTCTCAGGCAGTTAGGAGATAACAGGATTTCAGCAAGAGACTTAAGAGTAGCAGGCTTCCCTGGTGGCGCAGTGGAGGAGGAGACTGCTGTTGGAAAAATGGTGCCAATAGACTTTCTTGAGGCAGGGTTGTTACAAATCTTCGCTTTTTGAAAAACGCAATATTCACTAAGTGCAATAAAGTGAAGCACAATAAAGTGCGATATGCCTGTAATTTTATATGGGATTAAATGAGTAAATATTTTTAAAGCATAGTAACCATTAGATGAAGATGGTGATGGTGGTCCTATGAAACTCAAAATGAAATAAGAATATTCTGAATAAGCTTAAACCACCTAAGCTTTTTAAATGTAAAAAAGTTACATGAATTTGATCAAATAAGCAAATTATAGCATGTCACTCCCCAACTGAAAAATCCATAAATAGCTACTACAACCTACATGATAAAATCCAAACTTCTAGCATTCAAGGCTTACAATTTGTATACAAAATTTAACTTGAAAGTCAAAAAGATTTCTTTTCAAAGAACAAGGTAAGGAATTTTTCAGAAATGTATGATGATAAATAATGCCTCCTATTTTTATAGCACTATATGATTTTCAAAGAGCTTTTACATAGCTGACTTGTTTATAACCATGGCCACATTAAAAAAGAAACCGAGACAGGCATTATTATCTTCATTTTGGAGATAAGGAAGGTAAGATTCAAAGAGAAAAAGTGATTTGCTTGAGGTTTCATAGCTGGCAATTTGTGTAACCAGGACTAGCAAACTGAATCCCCTGATACTGAATTCAGGATTGCTTTCACCACAACCTTCTATTGATAAACATTGAATTTAATGAGTGAGTTTTGCACCCCTTCTAGTGTTTAGCACATGCTAGGTATATGATAGGTGTTTAATCCATATTTACTAATTGCTTAAGGTAAAAAATATATATATTTATTCTTTTGCTCCAACTTACCAGAACTGTCATAGAAAAAAGATAATTCATACCATTTAGCAGAAAGTAAATAAACCCCCAAATCTTGTTAACTTTTTTTTTTTTTTTTTTTTTTTTTTTTTGCGGTATGCGGGCCTCTCACTGTTGTGGCCTCCCCCGTTGCGGAGCACAGGCTCCGGACGCGCAGGCTCCGGACGCGCAGGCTCAGCGGCCATGGCTCACGGGCCCAGCCGCTCCGCGGCATATGGGATCCTCCCAGACCGGGGCACGAACCCGTATCCCCTGCATCGGCAGGCGGACTCTCAACCACTTGCGCCACCAGGGAGGCCCTCTTGTTAACTTTTATAAAAATTGTTTCAGTACTTTTCTAAGGTACAAAAGCTACTGTAATGGGCCCATGATTTCTATCAATATTCATATTTACTGGGGCTTCCCTGGTGGCGCAGTGGTTGAGAGTCCGCCTGCTGATGCAGGGGACACGGGTTCGTGCCCCGGTCCGGGAAGATCCCACATGCCATGGAGCAGCTGGGCCCGTGAGCCATGGCCGCTGAGCCTGCGCGTCCGGAGCCTGTGCTCCGCAACGGGAGAGGCCACAACAGTGAGAGGCCCGCGTACCGCAAAAAAAAAAAAATTCATATTTACTATTTGTCTTTCTAACGGGAAGACACCTGATCAATCTCCCAGGAGTTCTGCAAGATTATTGCTTGGATTTTATGACCTGAGTCATTTTCTTTTGAACCAAAGAATAAATCATCAGATCTTATAAAACCTGTGCTTCCTTCTGTATATACTATTCCATCCCCTCTTCTGTATTTGAAGGATCAGAGAGATTTGACTTTAAACTGGCTTACAAAGGAGTTTAAAATCTTATGCTTTAACATTCCATTGCTACTCCTAGCGTTTTCTAGGTAGCATATAGAAACTACAAACTATAAAAATATAGGAAAGAGCATGATATTTATATTCAAGAACTTATGTTTGAAAATAATCACGTTTCTAACTGAGCTATGAACAACAGCCTTCGAAGAATTTGGCACATACTGTAGATTTTTATCTTTTCTATTTCAACCACACCAAGAAGTAGTTTCTCTCAAGCTTAGAAACACCCAGAGAATCTCTTGTTTTTCCAAGCCTGATATGAAGAGGCATCACGAACAAAAACTTTTGGGGGAAAAAAGTAAACAAAAGAAATTTAACCTTTTGGCCCTTTGGATAATTTAAAGGAGCAAGTACAATCTTTTGTGAGTCACTTGTCTGCTTGATCTCGCCAAAGGGGTGGAGATATTTCCTCTGGTTGTGCTACAGCCTTGCTGACACTCCTATGATGATCATGCCTCGTAGAGGGAGCTGCCCCAGTGAAATTAACCAGCAGGTTTTAAAACATTAAAAACCAGGAAGACCGCTTTCCTCAGCCTCTTCTCCCTGACCTCCATCAAGAACATAGGATGAAAAACGTGATCCAGTAAAGGGGGGGGGGGCACACCCAGTGTCCACGTTTAGTGGACACCATGTCTAAACATTGGGCAGAGAGTACATTTATATCATGGTACAGGCTGCTCGTGTAAACTGTTATTATCTGGCATCTACACACTAGGGCGGGAGTCCAAACTTGTGAATGGGCAGAGAGCCATGCCAACAGATGGGCCCAGGGATGACAGCCAAGGGACTATGTATGTGCATCAAGTATAGGTGTTGAGAACAGGAATTCCAACTGAGAAGATCAAAATGACTCCCTGTCCCAAGCTTATGGTTAAGAGCTTGTCAATTCATGCCTTGTTTAATATAAATGGACTGGAATTCCAGAGAATTGACAGATTTTGAGAAAAGCTTCCATTTATTTTTATTTTTTGTAAAAATATAAAAATCACTTGGACATTTGCAAAATGGTTTGGTGGCATTTTGTGAGGAGAAAATGTTTCAACTTCTCCAGAAGTTTTCATGATTTTTAAAGTTTCTCATAAAGAAATATAGAATTGGACACTTTGATAGAAGTAGCTCATTAGTTTCTCATATACTATTAGACTCTTTAAGTGCATTCAGCTCTGTAATTTCAATGTCACGTATAATCCTTTAGGAAATTTATCCTAACAGATCAATGAAATAGAATTTCCTAATTTAATCATCTGTTAAACCTCAAAAATGCCTGAGATCTATTCTACTTTGTTTTTGACATAGGAAAGATCATTCAGAGGGGGTACTTTCTTGGTGTTTTAAGTTTTTCTTTCTAAAACTAATTTCAAAATCTTAAATCCTAAAGTTATATGATTCAAATCATAAATGGGAGGAGAGGAGATTCAGAATCCCTTAGATGGCTCACACGAGCAGAGAAGGGAACATGTGGCCTGTATTACTTCTCTATGCTTTTTCTTAAGTAATAAAATTAGGGAATCGGACTAGACCATCTCTCAGGTCCTCTCCAGCTACAAAATTCTCTATTTCTAATAGGAACAAATGAAATGGTGCTGTTCTTTCAAAACAGGAATCAAAATTTTGAGTAGAAGTTTCTCCTTATGGCTGTTATGACCCGAAAAAGAGGGCACAATGATTCCCCTACACAACCCAAGTTGCCCTGGATTCCTAAGCATTTTAGAGGCAAGGAAGTCTAGATTTATCCTCACTCTTTCAAAGACCCTCAGAAACAGGTTTCCCTGATCATCCAAAACTTCTCCATAAAAATAAGTGTTGTTGTTTGAGAGAGCATACTATATGGTTTTAGAATCTCTGAAAACACCTCTGATTCAGTGAGGAACAGTTTGCAAGCCAGGGTTTTAAATAGTATCAGCTGTAGGTTATAAAGCACTTCTTACCGAATCAACTGGTCATCAATTAGTAGGAACTCAACAAAACATGACCTTGTAAACTATTTTTTTCTTTGTGCATTCCATTAAAATTTTTTTAGGGACTTCCCTGGTGGTGAAGTGGTTAAGAATCCACCGGCCATTGCAGGGGACACGGGTTTAATCCCTGGTCTGGGAAGATCCCACATGCCGTGGAGCAACTAAGCCCGTGCACCACAGCTACTCAGCCAAAAAGTTTAAAAAAAAAATTTTTTTTAACAATTCTTAAGAAATTAAGTTTGAATGACTTGCATGCACTGGACATTTCTTAATAAATTACACTCCTATATCTGTAAAAAATATTTTAAAATTTTGTACTGAGGAGTAACGTAACAGAAAAGGCCATGTATCATAAAAGTATTGTTCATGAACTTTCGTCATGAACTGAATACACCAGTGAAAACAGCAACAGATCAAGAAACAGAACATCATCACAGCCCATGAGGCACCACTCTCTTCCAGTCACTACCTCCTCATCCCCAACCACTGTGAGGAATTCTATCAACATAGGTTAGCTTTGACTGTCTTTTGAACTTTATTTAAATGGAATCATACAGCACTCTTTTTGCGTCTGGCTTCTTTCACTCGATATTATGTCCGTGAGATCCATCCATATTATTGAAGGTAGATTTATTTATTTAAATTTATTTTTTATTAATTTATTTTTGGCTATGTTGGGTCTTTGTTGCTGCATGTGGGCTTTCTCTAGTTGCAGCGAGCAGGGGCTACTCTTTGTTGCAGGGCGCTGGCTTCTCATTGGAGTGGCTTCTCTTGTTGCGGAGCACGGGCCCTAGGTGCGTGGGCTTCAGTAGTTGTGGTGCACAGGCTCAGTAGTTGTGGCTCGCAGGCTCTAGAGTGCAGGCTCAGTAGTGGTGCACGGGCTTAGTTGCTCTGTGGCATGTGGGATCTTTCCGGACCAGGGCTCAAACCTGTGTCCCCTGCAATGGCAGGCGGATTCTTAATCACTGCGCCACCAGGGAAGTCCCTGCATGTAGTTTTAGAATGTGCATTCTCACTGCTGTAGAGTAATCCATTTATCTATATGACTGTTGATAGGCGTTTGGCTAGTTTCCAGATTTGGGCTATTACACATAGTATTCCTACAGATATTTGAATGTGTGTCTTTTGATGAACATGTGTGTGCATTTCTTTGAGGTGTATACTGAAATGAAGATTTGCTGGGTCATAGGGTGTGCAGATGGTTCAGCTCTAGCAGGTATCACCAATTTTCTCAAATAATTGCAACCAGTGTATATATCCACCATTCTATGAGAGTTCCTGTTGCTCCACATCCCTGACAGGACTTAGTACTTATGTCTTTTTCAGTTTTGCTCTTCTGGTGGTTATACTAATGTGTGTGTGTTTAACATTTTTTTAAATTGAGGTGAACTTCACATAACATAAAATTAACCTTTTAAAAGTGAACAATTAAGTAGCATTTAGTACATTCACAATGTTCTGCAATCACCATTTCTATCTAGCTCTAAAACATTTCATTACCCCAAAAGAAAATTCTGTACCCATTAAATATTCACTCTTATTCCCTGATTCCTCCCCACCTGTCCATGACAACCACCAATCTGCATCCTGTCTCTACGGATTTACATATCCTGAATACTTCATACAAATTGAGTCATACCATATGTGACCTTTTTCTTCTGGCTTCTTTCACTTAGTATAATGTTTTCAAGGTTCGTTCACATTGTATGAGTACTTCATTCTTTCTATAGTGCAATAATATTCCATTGTATATATATACCACAATTTGTTTATCCATGCATCCACTTACGGACATTTGGTTTTTTTCCCAAATTGTGAATAGTACTGCTATGAATATGTATGTACATATATTTGGTTGAATACCACTTTTCAGTTCTTTTGGATAGGTATATATAATACCTAGGAGTGGAATGTCTGTGTCACATGGTAATTCTGTTTAGCTTATTAGGGGACTGCCAAACTTTCCATTTTAGATTCCTACCAGCAATGTACCAGGGCTCAAATTTTTCCACATCCTTGGCAGAAAAATAACACTTCTTGTTTTCTGGATTTTTAAAATAATAATTATTATAGCCATAGCCATCCTAGTGGGTATAAAGTGGTACCTCATTGTAGTTTTGATTTACATTTCCCTAATGATTAATGATGTTGAGCATCTTTTCATGTGCTCCATTGCCATTTACACATCTTCTTTGGAGAAGTGTCTATTCAAGCCCTTTGCCCATATTTTAATTGGATTTTTTTGTCTTTCTGTTGTTGAGTTGTAAGAGTTCTTTATATATTCTGGATGTTAGGCCCTTATCACATATATGAGTTGTGAAATTTTCTCCAATTCTATATGTTATCTTTTCACTTTCCTGATAGTGTCCTTGGACATTAGCACAAAAGCTTTTAATTTTAATGAAGTCCAATTTATTTTTTTGTTGTTGTTGCTTGTAATTTTCATGTCATATCTAAGAATCTATTGCAAATCTAAGGCCATAGAGATTTACCATTATGTTTTTGGGTTTTTTTTTTTTTTGCAGTATGCGGGCCTCTCACTGTTGTGGCCTCTCCCATTGCAGAGCACAGTCTCCGGACGCGCAGGCTCAGCGGCCATGGCTCACGGGTCTAGCCGCTCCGCGGCATGTGGGATCTTCCTGGACCGGGGCACGAACCCGTGTCCCCTGCATCGGCAGGCGGACTCTCAACCACTGTGCCACCAGGGAAGCCCTTACCATTATGTTTTATTCTAAGAGTTTTATGATCTTAGCTCTATATTTATATTATTGATCCATTTTGAATTAATTTTTATATATGGTGTGAAGTAGGGATCCAGCTTTATTTCTTTGCATGTGGACCAGTTATGCCAGAAGAATATGCCATTTGTTGAAGTTATGCCATTTGTCGGAGAGCGTGTCCTTTCCCCATTGAACGGTCTTAGCACACTTATTAAAAATCAGTTGACCATAGATGTATGGGTTTATCTCTCAATTTTATTACATTGGTCTATATGTCGATCCTTATGTCAGTACCACTCTGTTTTGGTTACTGTAGCTTTGAAGTAAGTTTTGAAATTGGGATGTGTGAGTCCTTCAACTCTGTTCTTTTAAAATATGTATACATATCTATATTTTTTTTGTCTTTTAACAGCTCCTTGCAATTCATATGAGTTTGAGAACCAGCTTTCCCATTTCTGCAAAAATTATCATTGGAAAGTTGATAGAGATTGCATTGAGTCTGTAGATCACTTTGGGCCGTGTTGCCATCTTAACAATATTAAGTCTTCCGTTCAATGAACATAGGTTGTCTTTCCATTTATTTACTTCTTTAACTTCTTTAAGCAATGTTCTGTAGTTTTCAGTGTACAAGTCTTTCATCTCCTTGGTTAAGTTTATTCTAAATACTTTATCCTTTTGGATGCTCTTGAGAATCGAACTGTTTTCTTAATTTCCTTGTCCAGTTGTTCATTGCTGATGTATAGAAACACAACTGTTCGTATGTGTGTGTGTGCATGTGTGTGTGTGTTGACCTCACACTTTTACAACTTTTCTGAAATTTGTTTATTGGCTCTAGTTTCTTTTTTCTTTTTTCTTTTTGGTACAGTCTTTTTGAGATTTTTTATATATAGGATCATGTCATTGTAAATAGAGGTAGTTTTACTTCTTCCTTTCCAACTTAGATGCCTTTTTTTCTTTTTCTTGCCTAATTGCTCTGGTTAGAACTTCCAGCACATTGTTGAATAGTAGTGGTTAAAACAGTCATCCTCAAATAAATAAATACATAAATTAATTTTTTTTAAAAAAGTCATCCTCTGATACAAACAGATGGAGAGATATACCATGTTCTTGGATTGGAGGAATCAACATTGTGAAAATGACTATACTACCTAAAGCAATCTACAGATTCAATGCAATCCCTATCAAACTATCACTGGCATTTTTCACAGAACTAGAACAAAAAATTTCACAATTTTTATAGAAACACAAAAGACCCCGAAGAGCCAAAGCAACCTTGAGAAAGAAAAACAGAGCTGGAGGAATCAGGCTCCCTGACTTCAAACTATACTTCAAAGCTACAGTAATCAAGACAGTATGGTACTGGCACAAAAACAGAAATATAGATCAATGGAACAGGATAGAAAGCCCAGAGATAAACCCATGCACATATGGTCACCATATTTTTGATAAAGGAGGCAAGAGTATACAATGGAGAAAAGACAGCCTCTTCAATAAGTGGTGCTGGGAAAACTGGACAGCTACATGTAAAAGAATGAAATTAGAACACTCCCTAACATCATACACAAAAATAAACTCAAAATGGATTAAAGACCTAAATGTAAGGTCAGACACTATCAAACTCTTAGAGGAAAACATAGGCAGAACACTCTATGACATAAATCATAGCAAGATCCTTTTTGACCCACCTTCTAGAGAAATGGAAATAAAAACAAAAATAAACAAATGGGACCTAATGAAACTGAAAAGCTTTTGCACAGCAAAGGAAACCATAAACAAGACGAAAAGACAACCCTCAGAATGGGAGAAAATATTTGCAAATGAAGCAATTGACAAAGGATTAATCTCCAAAATTTAGTAGCTGCTCATGTAGCTCAATATCAGAGAAACAAACAACCCAATCTAAAAATGGGCAGAAGACCTAAAAAGACATTTCTCCAAAGAAGATATACAGATTGCCAACAAACACATGAAAGAATGCTCAACATCATTAATCATTAGAGAAATGCAAATCAAAACTACAATGAGGTATCACCTCACACCAGTTAGAATGGCCATCATCAAAAAATCTAGAAACAATAAATGCTGGAGAGGGTGTGGAGAAAAGGGAACACTCTTGCACTGCTGGTGGGAATGTAAATTGATACAGCCACTATGGAGGACAGTATGGAGGTTCCTTAAAAAACTACAAATAGAACTACCATATGACCCAGCAATCCCACTACTGGGCATATACCCTGAGAATACCATAATTCAAAAAGAGTCATGTACCACAATGTTCACTGCAGCTCTATTTACAACAGCCAGGACATGGAAGCAACCTAAGTGTCCAGCAACAGATGAATGGATATAGAAGATGTGGCACATATATACATTGGAATATTACTCAGCCATAAAAAGGAATGAAACTGAGTTATTTGTAGTGAGGTGGATGGACCTAGAGACTGTCATACAGAGTGAAGTATGTCAGAAAGAGAAAAATAAACACTGTATGCTAACGTATACATGGAATCTAAAAAAAAAAAAAAGGTTATGAAGAACCTAGGGGCAGGACAGGAATAAAGATGCAGACCTACTAGAGAATGGACTTGAGGACATGGGGAGGGGGAAGGGTAAGCTGGGATGAAGAGAGAGAGGCATGGACTTATATATTCGACCAAATGTAAAATAGATAGCTAGTGGGAAGTAGCCGCATAGCACAGGGAGATCAGCTCAGTGCTTTGTGACCACCTAGAGGGGTGGGATAAGGGAGGGTGGGAGGGAGATGCAAGAGGGAAGAGATATGGGGACATATGTATATGTATAGCTGATTCACTTTGTGATAATGCAGAAAATAACACACCATTGTAAAGCAATTATACTCCAATAAAGATGTTAAAAAAGAAAAAAAAAGTCATCCTCGTTTTGTTACTGATCTTCTGGGGAAAGTTTTCAGTCTTTCACCATTGAATACGATGCTAGCAATGGGTTCTTCACAAGTGCCCTTTATCATGTTGAGAAAGTTCCCTTCTGTTCCTAGCTTTTTGAGTATTTTTATCATGAAAGGGTTTTAGATTTTGCCAAATGCCTTCTCTGTATCAATTGAGATGATCATGTAGAGTTTCACCTTCATCCTATTAATGTGGTATGTTTTGTTGATTCATTTTCTTATGTTGAACCACCCTTGCATTCCTGGGATACTTCCCACATTGTCATACTGTATAATCCTTTTAATAAGCTGTTGGATTTGGTTTGCTAGTATTTTGTTGAGGATTTTTGAATCTATATTTATAAGGAATATTTGTCTGTAGTTTTCTTTGTGGTATCTTTGTCCAGCTTTAGTATCAGTGTAATACTTGCTTATTGTATGAGTTAGTAAATGTTTCCTCTTCTATTTTTCAGAAGAGTTTGAAAACAACTGGTATTATTTCTTTAAATGTGTGGTAGAAACAATGTGGTTTTAATTGCATTTCCTTATTGTTTAAAGATGTTGAGCATCTTTTCATAGGTTTATTGACCATTTTTACATCATCTTTTGTGAAAGCCTGTTCAAGGTTTTTGTCCATTTTCCTGTTGGTATTCTGTCCTTTTAATTAATTAATTAATTAATTTTTGGCTGCTTTGGGTCTTTGTTGCTGCACGTGGGCTTTCTCTAGTTGAGGCGAATGGGGGGTTACTCTTTGTTGTGGTGCGAGGCTTCTCATTGCGGAGCATGGGCTCTAGACACATGCGCTTCAGTAGTTGTGGCATGCAGGCTTCAGTAGTTGTGGCTCCTGGGCTCCAGGGTGCAGGCTCAGTAGTTGTAGTGCACAGGCTTAGTTGCTCGGCGGCATGTGGGAATCTTCCTGGACCAGGGATCGAACCCGTGTCCCCTGTATTGGCAGGCGGATTCTTAACCACTGTGCCACCAGGGAAGTCCCTGTCCTTTTCTTGATATGTAGTTTTTATATGTCCTGGATGAGTCCTTTGTCAATATGTGTATTGTTATATCTTCTCCCACTCTATAGTTTGCCTTCTCATTCTCTTAAGGGTATCTTTTTTTTTTTTTTTTTTTTTTTGCGGTACGCGGGCCTCTCACTGTTGTGGCTTCTCCCGTTGCGGAGCACAGGCTCCGGATGTGCAGGCTCAGCGGCCATGGCTCACGGGCCCAGCCGCTCCGCGGCATGTGGGATCTTCCCGGACCGGGGCATGAACCCGCATCCCCTGCATCGGCAGGCAGACTCTCAACCACTGCACCACCAGGGAAGCCCAGGGTATCTTCTGGTGAACAAAATTCTTAATTTAATATAGTCTTATTTGTCATTTTTTTCTTTTGTGGTTAGCCCTATTTGTGTTGTGGTTAAGCCATCTTTGCCTACTCCAATGTCATGAATATTTCTCCTGTGCTTTCTTCTGAAAGCTCTGTAATTTTACCTTTAACATGCAATCTATCTGTACCTTGTTTTTGTGTAAGGTGTGAGACGAGGGTTAAGCTATTTTTTTCCTATTTAGATGTCCAATTGACCCAGCACCAATCCTTTTCCTACTGGCCTACAGTGTCCACCTTGGTCAGAAATTAGGTAATTTTACATGTATAGGTCTTTTTCTGGATTTCTCATTCTGTTCTATGTGGTGGTTTGTCTATCTATGCAGGAATACCACATTGTCCTAGTCACTATAGCTTTGTAATATAAATCCTAGTATTTGAAAGTGAAACCTTCTTCCTCCTCCAACCTTGTTCTTTAAGATTGCCTTGGGTATTGCTCACCCTTTGCATTTCCATATTAATTTTAGAATCAGCTTCTCAATTTCTACAAAGCAAAAAGTCAAAGCTAACTGGGATTTTGATTGGGAGTGTGATGTTCATAGGGCTTTGGAAGCTGAAGAAAAAGAAAGGACACATCTAGAATTTAGGAAGAAGATCAGAAGAAACATTGTGTATTCAGTTAATATTTGTTCAGTGCCTGATTTTGGCCATGCCCTCTGTGAGGTGTGGTAGTGTGTGGAGAGACACTGATAAACAAGACACTACCTACACTTAAGGGGCATTCTAGTCAGATCTCTGAATTCCTCACTGAGGCTCTCCATAGAATGGATGAAGTCTGTGTGTTGCTTTTTAATCATGACAGTTTTATAATGGGTGAAACCAGACACCTGCTGAGGCATTTTATGATCATTTGTAAATGTCTTCCTGATGAAACTGGGTGCTCTTCAAGTCCTCATGAGGTTCACTTAGGAAATAGAAGCTCAGAGTTTACTGAATTCTTAATATGTGCCACTGAGTATCTTACAGATTTTATTTAATTCTCATGACAACATCACCCAACAATGAGGTAAATATTATTATCCCCATTTTTACAGATGAAGAAACTGAGTCTTAAAGGGGTTGAGTACTTTTCCCAAGATCATACAATAAGTATATTATAGATCTAGGGTTGAAACCCAGATCTTCCTGATTCCAAAGCCAGTGCTCTTAACCACTATAAATCAAAAATAGAAATGATGGGGCTTCCCCAGTGGCGCAGTGGTTGAGAGTCCGCCTGCCGATGCAGGGGACGCGGGTTCGTGCCCCCGCCCGGGAAGATCCCACATGCTGCGGAGCAGCTGGGCCCGTGAGCCATGGCCGCTCAGCCTGCGCGTCCAGAGCCTGTGCTCTGCGACGGGAGAGGCTGCAACAGGGAGAGGCCCACGTACCACACACACACACACACAAAAATAGAAATGATATAAAATGACTTATCCCTATGATTTAATTCCTTGCAGCAGATCTGCATGTGCAATGTTATAACAGAAGAGCCATGATATGAACGGAGTCTTCAACAAAGATAGACATATATGAATTTGTTGGTGTTTCTACAGTGCTTTGAGGGGGTGGGGGAGTGGGTAGGAGGAGACAAAGTATCCAGAGTGATAGGGAAACTAGGATCAGTTTTATGGCCAGGTTGGGGCTGAATGGAGTAAAAATCCAAGCAGTTTTGAAGGATGGGACATTGGTATTACATGGTGCAGGTTACTATGGTCACCTGGCATAAAGTGCTCTTTCATACAAGGCACTGAGAAACCCAGGGCCTATTCGCAATAAACAGCATAAAAGATGTGAAGAATTCAAAGACTGCAGGGCAGAATAGGTGCTTCTAATGGTATTGGAGAGCTTAAAGAAAGAAAATGGATTTTATCAAGGACTCAAACTAGGGACTTTCTATGATTTTTCTTAAAGAATCTCTTATCTATTGTGCAGCAGGGCCGATAGACCTTGAAACAAATGCTGAGACTACTGAAAATTGAACATCCACTTAGATCTTGTGAGTTGTCTAATTTCAGTACCAGCTGAAGTACCGGCCTCACCAGATCCCTCATGTTCAAGTTAAGATGCTGAGTAAGAAAGTGTAGGACTTGAGAACTGAAGTATGAATACATGGGAGGATTAGAAAAACTCAGAATAAACTGAAACTCCAACCCCATGGAGCTTCCCTTGCCGACCGAAGCGGATGACTCTTCTTGCCTTGCTTGAAGACTCTGTAAAGACCTGATTTGAGAAATATTTTCTTCATACCTTACCTCCTCCATCCATCATTGTGTCTGTCTCTATGTCTATCTAGCTATATGGTTACATATATATGTATGTGTGCTTATGGGTGTGTATATATAACTATATATAGTTACACATACATATATAACTACACACATATATACATATGTAACTATATGTAGTTATGTAAACATATATAATTATATACACATATATACATAAGTAACTATATATGTCATATATGAAATACATGTATTAGTATATAGAATATATATAGTATGTAATAACATGTATTATATACATCCTATCATGCCTTGGAGGAGATAGGCTATAATAACAAAATCCAATAAAAGAAATACCAACTATACATCAAAAGAATTGTAGGATTATGCTAATTTATATTGGTCAACTTTGGAAATGGATTCTGAGGGTGTTAGGCTAAGACTAAGGGACAGAATTTTAGGTCAGACTGAATTTATTGGGTGTATTGACACCAGCAGCTGGGAATGGGTCTAATGGTTTGCCCAGTTGGTTGACTAAAACCTGGCTAAGTAAAGTTGAGATACCAGAAATTCCTTTATATAATGTCAAGGAAAAATACGAATAGCAGAGAGATAAAAATGGAGTGGATTAATCATGCAGAGGCTGCTCTCATAACACCTAACTGTGTCCCCTTAGAGGGTCCAGAGATACACCTTGGTGAGGGGGGTACCAACATCGAAGAACAAGTGAATGAACATTGTACTGGCTGTTTGATGTAGCCTGGGCGTGTGTTGGTTGAAATGGGCTCCTGATTTCATTCCCCGATGAACTCACAATGGGAGTCCCAAGGTCCCAGGGTAGTATCACCAGGGCAAGGTGTGTGTGGCAGCAGAATGGGAGTGGTAAATAGAGTGAACCCTACAAGGATTTTTGTTAGTGGCTATTTCAGTATACAGTCTCTAAAACCAAAATAGGTAGTCAGCCCATGAAGGGCCTATTTGATCTAAATAACAAACATCTTCCGAGTCTGGTGTAAGAGACATGCTCTGAGCCTTGGCGGTGGGATTTCAGAGCCACTCACCTGATTCCTGAACATGAGTTGGTTCAGTGACCCAGAGTGTCTGCACTGAAGGGGAGTGAGGACCCATGGAGGAAAAACTTGCCACAACGACACACATATGTACTGTGAATCTTCCTCCTGGACTTTCCCAAAAGTACCTGCAGGTCATTGATCAGGGGAAGAGTACACTGTAAAGGCAAATACCTAGATGTTTGGGGGATTATTGGAAACTGGCTCAGAACTAACTCTAATTCCTGAATGAAATTGTGGTTTACAAGATAGAAAGAGATTGTTCCCTTACTTCCTTTAATCTTAGCTGGAATACAGCCTTCCCTGACCACCCTATTTAAGAGTGTAAACACCTCCCCATCTAGAACTCCCTAGCCCTCTTCCCTGACTTATATTTTGCTCCATAGAATTTGTTGCCTTCTAAGGTACTATATTATTTAGTTAGTTTATTGTCTGTTACTTCCTTTTAGAACATAAGCCCCATGAAGGCAAGGATTTTTGTCTGTTTTGTTTCTTGCTGTGTCCCATGCAGCTAGAACAATGCCTTGCATAGAATCAACACCTACAATGCAGTTACTGAATAAATTAAAATGAGAAATAAAGTTTTGATCTGTGTTTGTCTCACATAAGCCAGTAGGACCCTGATTTCATTCTTCTGTTGCTAAGTGCATAAAGGAATAGATGAACTGAAAGACTGAAAGAGTGACTCCTTTTCATAGAAAGCAGGAAAGGCCATATTCAGATCCCTTGGAGTATTCCCTGTTTGTCCCTCTACACCAACAAGACACCAAAGAGCAATTCCCCATACCTGAGGGGTCACAGAGATAAAGGTGGTCATAACAAACCTAACAGATGCAGGGATATGATTCTTTTCACATCACCATTTAAGTCACCTGTACAGTCAGTGAAGCTGATAGACATTTTAAAAAGACAGCATATTATCAAAAATTTAATTCAATCAAAAATTTGGAGAAGTAGACAGTGAACTGATATCCATGGGATTCACTTATGCATCACTCAGAAGTAGCTGGCCTTATGGAATGGTGGAATAATGATACGTGTTCTTGATAGATTGGCGTGCTCTCTTACGGGATGCAGCAAATGTTCTTAACCAGCAACCAATTCTCCCACAACCAAAGGGGTGAAATACACAACTGGGCCTATGCTTGTTACTCTTTTTTGCTACTCAATATCTGAACTCTTTCTCTGTATTTGTAGAACCCTTCACTTTATGACCACCTTTTAAGCTGAAAATGTGAAAAACTTTTTTTCAGATTCTGTGCACCTAAGTGAGAGCTATCAGTCAGATGCATCTACCAGTTCAAAGTCTTGGGAACCAGCAACACAAAAGACACAAGGGTCGTGGTGCTCTGGTGACAGATGCCAGCTGTGGCTGTTTCCTGAATCAACAAAGGGCACTAGTTCCAGCAGGACCCTCCTGTGCCCAGTCAGTGACAGGATCTGCACCCAGCCATCCTGTGTGCCATCAGCTATTCTGTGTGCAGTGCTATCTTCCATGGAGCAGTGCTGTGGGTGACTTGGGGTGGTGTTTCCTGGCTGGGTGGCCACCAAGCAGTGGTGTGCTGGAGCCAGCTTTCCCCACTTGTAAAAGGTGATTGCTAAATTTTCAGGAATTTCGTGAGCCAGTCATTAAATGTAATATTAAATATTAAATTATATAAACTTACAACTAAATAAATTATATATAAAAAGATAAACTCAAAACTCATCCTTTTCTAATTATTTTACTATATTTTACTGTTATCTATGGACTTTAAGCTTATTTACATCTATTGCATCTGTATCATACATTTCTTCCTGATCCCATGTTCACTGACATCACACTGGGAGCTTGGACATCAGCCATCTTGGGAGTATTTACACTATGGAAACTGGCAAGCACCAGAAATCAAGGCTTGATTTGTTACTTTGTTGTCTAGAATTTGATTGTCTAGAATTTAAGTGATGGAAAAATGTTAATACAAATCAAAAGTGCGTCATGTTTATAACCATTACTTGTAAATAACAGAGAAATTAAGAAAACATGTTTTTTCCCAGAGAGCTGGTTTCACTCCCCAAAAGCCTCATTCTCTGATCTTGCCAGAGATTCTGAGAGCAATCTACTATCCTTTAAAAAAAATCTTTTTCTGAAGAAATCAGAGTATGTTTCTAGAGATTAAGAAAACTGATGAATACACTATCTGTAACAGGATAGTATCTTTTCAGTAGCATGTAACAAAAATCTCTACCATGAGCCTACAGTGCTCAAGGGAAGGCAGGACTCTGCCGCTGAGCCTCAGCTTGTAACAAGAACATTCCAATCCTTTGAACAGTAGTTCAATTCCTATTTAAAACTGTTCATCTTTCTATACATCCCAATTTAGCAGCAACATCTCTTCCGCATCTTATAACATACACCTAGTGTCCCCAAACGCAAGTTTACATTTTGATGTAGGACTATTTTACATATTTTTGAGGAATTTAGCTACTCTATTAAAAGTCACAAACATTTATTGAGTACCTACTACTTACAAAATACTGTGGCAGCAGCTGTTGAAGAATAAAGAGAAGTTTCGTGTGGTCCTCGAAGAACTTTATCATTCAGTACTAGAGATGACACATACACAACGGCTGTAATTCAAAATGAAATGTTAGGAAACATAAAAGGGGTTCAGATTTCTGTGAAACCTCATTTCAGCAAGATAACAACTAAGCAATCGTACCATCTATAACAATAAGCCAAGCCTGATAATGTGTCATCCAAATAAAAGTCTTAATTGTTTTCTTCAATGTGAGAAGGAGGAGCCGGACAGACCTGGGCTTGAGAAGCTCCCCAGCAATTTGCTTGCTCTATGTACCAGTTATTAGTTCAACCAGGGAAGCAGGACCGCTAGGAGTGATATGGACTAAGGGGTTCATTACAGGGATTAGACATTACACGACTGTGGGAGAAGATGTGATAGCAGAGGTCTGTGAAGGACGGGGTAGGTGGAGGATCAGATAAAGTCACTAACCTGTGAACATGAATGGGAGCCCATCAAGGGCTCTCAGGAAGGCTAACTCCTCTGCTGCTGGCCCCGAAGTCACCTGCCTGCAGAGTGGCAAGGCAGGCTGTGGGGAAGGAAAGCTGGAGGCAAAGTGGTGGGAGACAAGCACACCTGCTTGTAGTAACACAGTGTGTTGGCTTTACGCATGTCTCTCGCTGCATCTAACCTGGCCCAGGACTGAGAGCACCTGCAGGAGGAGATTGGCCGATGCTGAGGGAGCTGCTGCCTTGAGCCAACAAGGTGAGCCAACAAGGACGTCGGCGGCAGCCTGCTTTGAGGGTAATGCTGCCGCTTCATCCTACATTTCAAATGTTGCACAGATTTCTCCTGGGGCCGACTTTACACAGCAACCATACAAGTCAAGGAATTTGGAGAAACCTAATTGCAGTTTAGCTAAACTGACACAGTATCAAGCCACCATTCTATGTTACCACAAGTAAAACCACCTTAGCATCGGTTTCCTCATTTGGGAAAAGGAAATAATTGGGGATAGTGTAACAACTTACCTGGGAGAGTTGTTGTGAGGCTGCATATCTCAAGGCATAGTTCATAGTATCTAGTAGGTAGTCAATGATTTATCTTATGGAACAGATCATTTTAAGGCCTTTAATGCCAGTTTTATAGTATTTCCCTCTATATTTCAAATTACCTTCTTTTGATGAAATTACCATGATGATTTGCTTTTTTTTAAAGAAATTACATTTAATTTTCTTGAAATATATTTCAATATTGTATGTCATTTTCCTTTGGATAGAAATGATTTTTAATTTTATTGAGAGTAAAACTCATATACAGTTAACATTTATATTTATGGCCCCCAACTTGAAAATACGTATATGATTTAGCCACCAACAGCCTGGTCTTCAACCTATACTGGTAAGAATTTTTAGATCTCTCCAAAATAATTGTGATCCTCTCTGACCTATAAATTCCAATTAGTATAGGTTGAAGACCAGGCTGTTGGGACAAACTTATGCCAAACAACAACAACAACAACAACAACAAAAATATTCCTTATTCATCAGAAATTCTCATTTAACTGAGCATCCTATACTTTATATGGCAACCCTCTCTGATTCTCCATTCTTCTAAGGAACCCTGATCTCACTAATCCAAAAATCTCTTCTACTGTCCTACCTTCTCATACTATTTTTGCTGTCAATTCCCATAGCAACTCACTTCACACTCAATATATCCCAAGATGAAGCATGACCTTAACCTCTAAAAGGGCTACCTTTTCCATCATGTCACGTCTGTCTGCACTCTTGACATTCTTCTCATCTCTTCAGATAGAATCTTGGGTTCATTTTTGAGTGCCCCTCTCCATCTTTACCTACTTCCAGACACGACTAAGTTCTGTCAATTCCTTCTTTAAAGTGACTTCCAAGTGCTCCTTTCCTCCTCCTTTTTACTGCCACCACCCCTCCCCTGACTGTCATCTGCTAGATAGTCCCTTTAAGCCCAGTCTCCTTTTTTGATCCTGTCTGAATCCTACTCATCTTCCTAAAACACTGCTGCCTTACTGTTCTCTGCTGCTCAAGAACTACAGCTGCTTGCTCTTGTCTATTGTATTAAGTACTGTAACTAATGTAAAATGTTTTGCTCTTTGAAGAACAATGTTAAGAAAATAAAAAGACAAGTGGCAATTCTCTCAAGAAAAAAATAGGTAAACTAAATAGTATTACATCACCTTAAAAAATAAATGTATAGCTGAAGACCTTAAAACAAAGAAAACTGCAGGCCCAGATGGCTTCCCTGGTGAATTCTACTACATATTTATGGAAAAACTAATACTAATTCTACACAAACTTTTCCAGGAAATAAAAGAGGATGGAAGTCAGTATTACCCTGATACCAAAAGGAGACTAAGATATTAGATAAAAGGAAAACTAAAGACCAATATGTCTCATGAACATACACACAAAATCCTCAACAAAATATTAGCAAATCATACCCAGCAATATATAAAAGGGATAATACAACAAGACCAAGTAGGCTTTACGCCACAAATGAAAGTTAGTTTCAAATTTTAAAAATCAATCAATGTAATTTACCATATTAAGACTAGAGAAGAAAGACTGTATGGTTATCTCAACAGATACAGAAAAAGGCTTTGAAAAAATTCAGCATCTATTCATGATTAAAAAAAAAACTCTCAGCAAACTTGGTTTATAAGGGATGTTCTTATGTTCCTCAGTCTAAGAAAATATATCTATAAAAAACTTACAACTAACATCATAGTTAATGATGAAAGACCAAAGGCTTTCCCTAAAGATGAAGAGCAAGGGAAGGATGGCCACTTTCACCACTCCTATTCAACATCATAATGGAGGTCCTAGTCAGTGCATAAGGCATGAAAATAAATTAAAGACATACAGATTGGGAAGGAAGAAATAAAATTCTCTCTATTAACAGAAGACAGGCTTGTCTACACAGAAAAAAATCCCAAATGGAATCTATAAAAAGCTACTAGTACTAATAAGTGAGTTTAGGAAGGTCATAGGCTATAACGTCAATATATAACCAATTGTTTTTTGTTTTGTTTTGTTTTGTTTTTGCGGTACGCGGGCCTCTCACTGTCGTGACCTCTCCCGTTGCAGAGCACAGGCTCCAGACGCGCAGGCTCAGTGGCCATGGCTCACGGGCCCAGCTGCTCCGCGGCATGTGGGATCCTCCCAGACCGGGGCACGAACCTGTGTCCCCGCACTGGCAGGCGGACTCTCAAACACTGCGCCACCAGGGAAGCCCTGTATTTTTATATACTTGCAATGGATACTTAGAAAAATGAAAATTTAAAAGGTTTCATTTAAAATAGCACCAAAAGCATAAAATATTTAGGTATTAATCTAACAAAATATGTACAAAATCTGCATGCTCAACTATGAAGCACTGATGAGAGAAATCAAAGACATATATGTAAAAGTAGAGACATACCATTATCGTGGATTGGAAAACTCAATATTATCATTTCCTCTCTAAGTTGATCTACACGTTTGATGTGATCCCAACCAAAATCCCAGTCCTTTCTGTAGAAGTCAACAAGCAGATTCTAAAATTTATGTGGAGAAAGCAAACAAAATAGAACTGCCAAAACAATTTTGAAAAAAATAAAAAGAAGTTGGAAGACTCACACTACCTGATTTTAAGACTTACATAAAGCTACAGTAATTAATACTGTGTCAGTATTGGCAAAAGGATAGACACACAGATCAATGTGTCAGAAAATACAGAAATAGACCCACATATATATAATCAACTGAATTTTGACAAGAGTGGAAAGGCAATTCAATGAAGACCGGATAGTTTTTCAACAAATAGGACAAAATAATTGAATATCCACATGCAAGAAAACCCCAACTTAATTCATATGTCACACAATATAAAAAATTGACTCAAAATGGATCACAAACTCCGAAATGTGACATCTAAAACTGTAAAACTTCTAGAAGAAAACCTAGGTGAAAAAGCTTTGTGACCTTGGTTAAGCAAAGGTTTCTTAGCCACAACACCAAAAGTACAATCCATAAAAGAAAAAAATGGGACTTAATCAAAAATTAAATCTTCTGCTCTTTGAAAGACACTCTTAAGAAAATGAAAAGACAATACATAAAATATACACAGAAATATTTGCAAAAACATATCTGATCAAGGACATGTATACAGAATATATAAAGAACTCTCAAAACTCAATAAGAAAATAACCCTATAAAAAATGGGCAAAAGATTTGAATTCACACTTCACTAATAAAGGTTTACAGATCGCAGATAGCACATGATAAGACACTTAATATCATTAGACATTAGGGAAATGCAAATTAAAACCACAGTGATATACTACTACACACCTGTTAAAATGTCTTTATTCATAATCTCCAAAAACTAGAAACAATCTAAATGTCCACCAACTGGTGAATGAATAAACAAACTCTGGTATATCCATACAATGGAATACTATTCAACAATAAGAAGGAATGATCTACTGATACATGCATCAACATAGATGAATCCAAAAATATTATACTTGGTAAGAGAAGACAGATGCAAAAACTGCAAACTGAATGATCCTATTTGTGAGACATTCCAGAAAAGACAAAACTATAGTGAGACAGTAAATCAATGGTTGCCTGGGATCAGGGGTGGGGCAAGTATAATGACTGCAAAGGGGAAGACTGAAAACTTGGGATCATGGCAATGCTCTGCTTCTTCAGTGTTGTGTGGTTACATGACTGCATACATTTGCCAAAACCCATTGAATTGTTCAACACTTCGGAATTGTCGAGTTTAAACCTCCATATTCTAAACCGTGTGTCCTCCATTCCATGGTAGGTAAGGGTTCTTTTTTTCCTTTTTTAATATATATATTTACTTATGGCTGCATTGGGTCTATCGTTGCTGCTCATGGGCTTTCTCTAGTTGCAGCGAGCAGGGCCTACTCTTCGTTGCGGTGTGCGGGCTTCTCATTGCAGTGGCTTCTCTTGTTGCAGAGCACAGGCTCTAGGTGCACGGGCTTCAATAGTTGTGACTCACGGGCTCTAGAGCACAGGCTCAGTCGTTGTGGCTCACGGGCTTAGTTGCTCCGCGGCATGTGGGATCTTCTCAGACCAGGGATAGAACTGGTGTCCCCTGCATTGGCAGGCGGATTCTTAACCACTGTGCCACCAGGGAAGTCATTCCTTATTGTTTTAAGTTTACTTTATCTTCTCAATGCCTTATGAAGCATGTGGCGTTGCAAAGATGTTCCAAGCAGAGCCCAAAGGACCACAAGTTATACGTTACTCTAACTAGAGGATGAGACAGCAACTCACTGACAGTTGCTGTAACAACCAGAAAGGTTTAGATCCCATGAGCTTTGATATACTTTATGAAGGCATTGTAACTTATATAACTTTATAATGATCCTTACAGTTAAGATAAAAATAAATAAAAGATGTTCCAGAGGAAAATGTGAAGATGTCTTGATTTTGCTCCTGGATACTTTCTAATGAGTTGCTAACCAAAGGGAATGGTTTAAGAAAAACTAGGGTAAGAACCAGTGGGAAGAGAAGGAATGGCCCACTAGGCCTTCATAAGAGGGAGGTGTTTACAGGATGGCTGACCATAACGGACACTGGCCTGGATTCTGAGATTCCTGGGGGACCAAGAGATGAAGGGTAAGATAATTATTGTCATCAAGGTCTTTGAGGGTATCTTATGACGGCTGCTATTAAAAGAGAGCTCTGTCAGACTCACTGTAAAGACGTGCTAGGCAGCCCAGAAGGTTTTTATTTAATTTTCTAAGTAGGGGCTTATGTGCTTGGGGTCCTCAGATGGTTGTATCATGTGCACAACAGCTGTAAATCTGAATGGAAAAAATCTAGGCCAGTGAAAACCAAATTCAAAATTACATAATCACATTATTTGGTTATAATTGCATGCATGGAGCACATGTTAAGGCTGGGCTCTAAATGCTTTGCACATACTTAGGCTCTGAACGCTTTTCAAGAGCCATATGAAAGAGATGCCATTATTACTTCCATCATACATTTGAGAAAAATGAGAAGAGAAAATAAGGTCAAGAACTAGAAGCAGGTAGGAAAGGAATTTGAACCCAATTTTCTCTGACTCCATGTTCTGTACTGCCTTCATTCATTCAATAAATATTCTTGACTGTCTGTCATGTACCTGGTACTCGTCTAATAAAAGGACTCTTTTTAAGGACAGCAAAGTAAAATGGTAAAGAAGTAACAACCATAAAGGTTTAAATTCCATGAGCTTCAGTATACTTTAAGAAGGCATTGTAACTTATTTATATAATTTTATAGTGATCTTTACAATTAAGATAAAAATAAACTTTTAAAGCAGAGTTACGAAAATCTCCCTATTTATCCAGAATATATCTCTGGATAAGTACTCCTCAAAAGATTTTTTTTATTCCTTTTCAATAAATCTTGTTATCCTAATCAAGTATATTATTTGAAAAATTGACATTCCACTTGAAACTGGAGATAAATTCTAATCTTAAATTTTCCATTTAAACTCTTACATTTCCAAAATATTATTCATATAATTATTCAGATATCCTAAAGGAAAAAAAAGAGTAACAACTATTTTCATTCAAAGAATGGCACAATATTATTCTAATACACAAAGTAGCATTATCTACTCTTCAATTATTGTATTTAGCTGGAATGATCAAATGATTATTTAAACTTTTTGTGTAATGTAAAACTATGTCTGAGATTCTGATAACATCTCAGTGAAAGTTTTTTTTTTCTCTATCATCTTAGGAATTATGTCAAGTGTGTTCAAATCTAACCAAGTCTTTCTCTTTACACTATTTTCTAAAACTTTAATAAAATAAAGGGCAGCTAAGAGAAAAAGCTTAAGACAAACACAATTAGATTGTCTTTATGCCATTTATGTCAATGGACAGATACTTAAGGCATAGCTAAAGGTTTAAGTCTGTTACTTTATGACATATGCTCCCTGCTACCCTGGCCATTACTTGACAGGATGTTTGCTTGCAAAATGACTATTTTCCTATAGTCACTCTTGATTTTAATATAACAGACTATCATTATGACTCAACTTGAAAATTAGTCATCATAGAATGTCATAGTCTCTACAAACAGACAAATATTGATCATAGCAACTTTTAGAAACAGAATAAAAGCAAAATGAAATTTAAATGAATTAAAAAGTATTAGTTAGAAAATGCTTTTAGGTTTCTAAAAACACATTAATCATTGGTTAAAATATCTCACAAGCCTCTGTACTTTAGATTTTTATTAATGTCCACCTTGTTACAAAATTAATTTAAGGCAACCTTCAAAACCACAACATACATAGTAGAATATTATTTTCCCTCTATTAGAATTGGCAAATGTAAAATCAATATTTTCATTTTACACTGTTGAAAGAAAGAGTCCTTTGTAGAGTGAATATTCTCTATAGAAATTTATAAAACAAAATATGTATCTCTTTATTGATACCACTAGTCTTATAAAACAATTCTTCCTTTCAATTCATAAATATTTTAATTCAATTACTATTTTTAACAAAAACAAGTTTTTTTTAACTCTCTACTATTCACCTATATATTGTAGTTGGGCCTCATTAAAAATCTTCTGTCACCTTCAGATTTTAAGAAAAGCATATGAAAATTCAGAGTTTCCTTAGGCCTCATTTGCCCATGTATCACCATCTACATTATTATTCTTTACCAAATTTCTCCTCATTTCTTGGTCTATAATTTATAGAGCACTGCAAGTCAAATAAAAGTTGCCAATTATCTGATTAATTTTGATTTAGAATACTGTTGCTCCAAATGATCCAGGACTATTTACTTTAGTACAAAATAAAAAGTTGAGTAATTACCCAGATACTAGTAATTCAAGTCCAAGTTTCTAATAACATGGACTAAATTGTCCATATTAATACAACTCTCCCTTTCACCCTGTTGCCAGTCATTATTTTCTTGGTATTTTATGACATTAAAATGATTTTATAAATCTTGCTCCCCATTCCTTTCCATAAAATACAGATTAGAATGCTTACAAAAAGGAATGTAATTTTGAAAATTACACTTGAAAGAGTTAGAACAACTGTGGTTATTTATGTTTTAACCTTAATGAAAATAAACACTTAGGGAGAAAAAAATGGAAATTTTCAGCTATTTCATAGGCACTTGTTTTCACAACAGTCTATAAAATTACTTTCTGAGCATTTACTATGGTGTAAAAATCACTTATGTATAAACCATTCATTTTCTTACCATAGGCGAGGGGGTTGTAGGGGGATGAATCAAACAGGTGAGGGAGATTAAGAGATACAAACTGCCTGTTATAAAATAAACGAATCACCAGGATGTAAGGTATAGCATAGGAAATATAGTCAATAATATTGTAATAACTTTGTATGGGGACAGATGGTAACAAGAGTTATCATGGTGATCATTTTATAATGTATAAAAATATCAAATCACTATGCTGTACACCTGAAACTAATATAATATTGTAAGTCAATTATACTTTAATTAAAAATAAATTAATAAAGTATTTTCTGAATAGTTCTGTATATGCAAAAAATATGTGAGAGAATTGAACACAATTATTCTAAGGATTTTTTTAAAGTATTGTTAAACTGAACTTTGCATAAAATTGTTTCAAGTCTATGTTTTATTTTGACAAGGGACATAAAAATATGTATTCTCTTGAAAATACCATTCAAAACAACCATAATTAAAATGTTAAATTCTTAACCAGTATTATTTAAAATATGTTTCAAAATATTAAAACTTTCACCTAAGCCTTTCTTTACAAAGTAATCTCTCTTAATATATTACTTTTGGTTTAAATGTTTACTTTAAATGAGTTAAAAGCACAGTTTGTATAGTTTCTTTAGTGTTGGCAATGTATTTAGTTCAGATCATGCATTCTTATATATATAACTTCTCTTCTGAAATAATTCATTTGATAAATCATGGTCAAATCTTTCATTTTATAAGTATAGATTATTGTTACCTGAGTTTAGTCTATAAAATACTCCTTTTATTTTTTGTTTCCTCTTTTTTTTAAATTATACTCCTTTAAACAAAATAAATATGAATACTTATACATTACTTAAATTTCAAATTTTAATATATAAAAAGCATGCTCTTAAAGTACAAACTTCTAAAAAATGTTGGCTTTAGACAATAATATTCCATTGACTAGGCCCATTTGTTCCTTTTTGTTGTTGTTGGAATTCATGGATCTGGTCAAAACTTCAGTTTCTAAGGTATGAGAAAATACAGTGTTAGAATAGAGATTCCAAAACCAGGACCAAAAAGGAAGGGAATTTCTTAGATATTTTCTGTTGTTATAGTCTAAATGTAAGCCATCTTAAAACTGGTTAGGTTCTGGACATGACAGATGATTTTCTAGTCCATTTTGAGCATGACTGTGAGGCTTAGTTAAATTCAGTGGAGCTAAGAGAATCTTGGTGTAATGGACTGTGTCAGAGAAAATAAACAGTAAATGTTTTCTGTAACATTTCTTCTCCGGAAGGGAAAAATTTTCCTCCCTCCCTCCCTCCTTTCCTTCCTTCCTTCAAAAAATATTCAATCTCTCTCTCTCCCTCTCCCTCTGAAAATGTAAAATAACAATTTAAAGGACAGTCTGCATGCATATGGAAGAATTAATCACATATATTCATCAAAGTAAACTTGTTTCAACACATCCATGCTTCACTTTCATTCTCTTCTAGCTAACCCATGGGTCATTCTGGCTGATCCCAGATCAATGAAGTAGGAAATCGAAGCGGTGATCTTTATAAGTGAAGTAGAGAATAAAACCAACCTGTTGTTGAGGGGGAAACTGTTTATTATCTAAATTATCTATTTGACAGACTTTATTGGATGGTTGGCCAGCTCCTAATTTTCATATCACTTCACTGGTGACTTAAGGAGTAAACTTACTTTTTATAATCCATACAAAAGTACATTTTAAGAATTTAAAAGTAAATAATTAGTTTTTATTTGTCTATGTAGAGAAATTCTAAGACACAATTCAACCTGTTCTTCTCTTATTAAATATACTGTGGAGTATGATTGCCTTCCTTGTTTCTAATTTCTTTACCTTTAAATTAAAATTTGTCTTCATCTCTTGCCAAACTGCATTTTAAAAATTTCATTTCCTATTAAGAAACCAATTCCTCATTTCTTCCTAGCTGAAGACTTCACAATTTTAGTCAGTACTACTCAGATACTCCCATGTGACATTAGTTGCTTGGCTTCAAAATAAGGGATCAAACTTCCTAAAGGAAGCCCTGAAGAGCAGACATGACTTTTCCAATATGCAGAAAATCCTTTCAAACCCATAGACTGGTTAGATACAAAGATTTAATATTAAAAATTATCATTTGATACTTATGTACATTCTTTTAATATTACAGAATTATCTCATTCTGACTCAAGTAGCTGACAAAATCAAGGCAGGACACTCTTGATGATAGCTCCCAAATCTCACTTTAAAAATTCAAGAGTATTCTCCTTTTTAAGCATCTTGACTATAGAATTTCCTGTTTGCAAAGTTTGACAAAATTATAGTTTCTTAATTTCAAAGGAAATGCTTTGATATTTATCTTTTTAAGAAACTCAGTTTCTTAGTAGCGTGATAATTTAACCTGTTACAACTTAGATTTGAAATATTTATCATTATACCACATTTTGAAGTTTTACATGATATTTTCCTGATGCAACTATCTGAAAATGAAATTTAAAAAATAGTACTAAATGATGAAACTATTACTTAAATAGAAGTTGTGCTAATTAGTCTAAATGTTTTGAATAAAAGTTTTGGGGGGAAAATTCAAAACGCTTGTGCAAAACCATAAGCATGAATTTTGTAGTATTTTAGAGAACATTGTATCACTGATTTTCATTCCTACGGTTCCAATTTCTTTAATGTGACTAGCATTTCACTTTCACATATTAAGGCACTAGCTCCATTGAAATAAATTTGAGTTTTATCTAAAAATCCTCATATTACAAGATAGGCTATATGAATAAGGGAGGGAAAAGGTTGTATTTGCCTATATTAATTACTGTAGCAATGACCATTTATAAATTATTAGAGATTGGACTAAATGCTTAATTTGAAAATTAAACCTTTGTTGTTCCCTCTGAATGCTTGATGTGGTCTTTTGAAAACATGTGATACAAGACTCAATTTGAAACCACTGAACTCTGTAGTCATAAATGTGCAAAAACTTGACCATTCAAATTCCAAGACCCAATCTATGCCTTGCCAAGTTAAGATATTTAATAAAAGAATGTGTATAGATTTTATAAACTTCACTGAAATAGTTTTGACCTATACTTTCAAATACCATAGGTAACTCAGTTAAGCATTCCTCCCAACTGTCCATTTGTGGTTAAAGTAGCTTTAAAATAATAAATTCTATTTTTATTAATATTTATCTCGAGGCTTTAAGATCACTAACCACCAAAGAATCCCTATGAGGGGGCAGAGAGAAGATGTTTCTTGTGTTTATATAATATTTAAGCATTTTAAACTTTCTTCTTTCTGGAAAATGAGCGGGTATTTCATGTGCAGGCATAGAATAGAACCCCGCTAGAACATAGTATGTATGTCAGTAAAAACTTTTGGATGCATGGGCATTTAAGCATATTGGCTTTTTTTTCCCTCCCCATGGATATTCAAGGAACTCTTCAATCTAAAGGAATACTTTCCCTCAGCTTCCTCCGCACAAAAGCAAAAGTACTTATACAGTCTAAAAAATAAATACTAGAAATTGTTTTTTGCAACCAACAAATGTACCAGTGAGGCCTTTGGGAAAAGCTGACCACATAGATCCTGTAAATGCCTCAGCACATTTAAATTGTACTCATGGTGCAGAGGCCAATATTAAATTGTTTTCTAAAAAAAAAAAAAAAAATTAACTAACCAGCTCAAAGGATACAATGTATTTTAAAACATTTAAAAATACTTTCTCATTCTTCGAATAATTTGTACATTCTCAAAAAGAAAAACAAATTTAGCAGCATTATCTGTCTTAAATTTGCAGTTTAAAAGGAAAAATACATTAACACGAAGATCTTTGAACATCTATTTTGCTGTTTTCAGCTGCACATAATTGTTATTTTAAAAGGCTCTTTCAGGGCAAATTTAGTCCATTGGCTTTAAGGCTGCAGAATTGTTTTAAGTCTAGTAAAAGTTCCAATGCTGTTTTCAGTGATCAAAGCAAAAATTTTAAATAGTTTTTCCCCCATAGTTTCAGAATGTTTTCATACATAGTTTTTCTAATAATATAGAATATATTGATTTTATTGCTGCAACAAAGAGTCTACATCTGTGTAATCATGCCTTTTAATAATTATACTTCAATGTATTTCAATGGCTTACTTGTCAAAGAAACACATGTATTATCTACATTTAAACAAATACCTAATCCTGTGCCTCCTTCAAAGGGAGTTGAAATAAATGTAGCTACAGGAGAAAAATTCAGTTTTTCTAGTATCAGAAAACATTATGGTGAAAATTTTTGTGTGAACTGGAAATATACCCATCACTTGGGCCTAACACATAAATACATTTAGGTAGAAGACGACAAATGCCTTGTAAGAGAAAGGACTTACATATGTACAGGAGAGTAACATGACAGCTATTACAGAAACAATTCTTGTGAATTTCCTAACTTTTATGCCCACGAACTCACATTTAATTGTAATTACTTTCCTCTTTTAAAACAGCATTTAAAAATCTATGCTCAAGCATTATTGCTTTCTTGACACTAAATTGAGCATGATTACAGTTATCAACTCAAATTCTATTAGAGTATTAACAATCAATGTTATGCAAGGTTATAAAGTATGTAACAAATGTAATGAGCTTGGGTGTTGTTAATATTGTTTAACTTTTACACAACTCTGCCCTCTAAAATATCCCTTATGCAAATCAGATATCTGGACATTTTTCAACTGACATTTTACTACTGAGAAACAAGGAGTTTAGAAAGAAAATGAGAGATGGGAAGAAAAGATGAACATGATTAATAGGTGTTTGTTTCATAAAGACTCTAGGGAGACTTTTAAATCCTTCACTGCTCCTATATGCTCACCGAAGTGGAGAGCTAGTTCACATGCCTTTCAAAGCCTTCAAAGGAGAACTGAGTAGTTACTCAATCTTTACTGATGCTAAATTATTCCATTTGCGTCCTGTTGTTGTGAAATCAGGTGATCTTTATGCACTGGTGCAAGGTTAAATGTTGACTGTATTCATTAGAAACTTTTTTTTTCAAATAAACACCTAAATTATGCCTCAAAAAGTGTTTCATGGTAAGTCTGTTTCAAATAATGCCTCCTAAGAGGCATTAAAGACTAAAACATCTTTCTCGTTCTTTATTCCTCCCCTCCACCCGGAAAGAACTGCACTTTGAGTTTCCTTTTTAAATTCTTTTGATCAAAAAATGCATAATCTACTTTGATGCAGTTTTTTGTTTTAAGAATCACTCTTGTTCTCCAAATTCGTATAACTATAAAGGGGAAGTTAAATGTACAATATTTGAACCTTTAAAATTATGGGTATTCACTTCTGATAAAGATTTTGCCATTCTTAACTATATTTTACTAAGATAACTATTTGATAAAAATATGAGGATAGCTTGACTAAAACAGGACCCATAGATGCTGTGAGCACAGTAGCACAAAATTTCTATCACTTTGCTTTTGAAAGGTGTTTATTTGCAGCTGCATCTAAAATTTTTAATAATTCTGTCCAATATGTTCATGAATAAGATATTAATCCCTTAACTGTCGAAGTACAGCACGCTACACGCGCGCACTATATGTATACATGTGTATACACACACACACACACCCCACACGCAGGAAGGAATCAATTGCTGTATTCCAGAAATGACAATGAAAGAGGAAAAATAAGCAAGAATTATAATTAGACGTCTACAGTCTCATTCACAGAAGGGCAGCGCTTGGGGGTTAAGCTGTTGAGTTAAAAAAAAAAAATCCCCCAACCAAAAACCAACCAGTTGCCTCCGATTGGAGCTTCCCGCAGGCTTTCGCGCTGAGCGAGGAGCGGGGAAGGCGTAGTTCTCGGGGGCGCTGGGGGCCGGGATCCCGTCACCGTCACCACCTCCCGAGGGGTCTTTCGGGAGCGCTCCCGCGGGCCCCGCAGGAGCCGGTGACAGTCCTAGGTGAGCGCCGAGAGCAGAGAAAGCGCCGAGCGCGTCCACAAAGCGCCCGGGCCGCCCCTCGTGCTAAGGCGCGGCGGCCCTAGCAGCGGGCGCAGAAGGAAGGATTGGACGGAAGCGGCGGCGGCGGCTGGCGGGCGGCGGGGGTCGCGGGCCGGGGCGCGGCCCGGGAGGCCGGCGAGGAGCCCACGGGTTGGGAGGCCCGCAGCCCGCGCCGCCGCCGCTGCCGCCTCCGCCGCCCCAGCCGCGTGCGCGCGCGGCCGCATCAGCTGAGCGCGCGGCGCGTGTCACGTGGTGCGCGTGTCGAAGGTCACGGCGCGCTCACAATGGAGCTCTCGGAGTATGTGCAGAAAGGCTTCCAGATGCTGGCCGATCCCGGCTCCTTCGACTCCAACGCCTTCACGCTTCTCCTCCGGGCGGCTTTCCAGAGCCTGCTGGACGCCCAGGCGGACGAGGCCGTGTTAGGTAAGCCGCTGGGCTCTAAGCTGGATCGGCCTGGGTGGAGGGGCGCTCGGAGAAGAGGAGCGAGATGGAGCGAGAAGGGGAAAGCCCCGGGAAGAGGAAGTCTCCGGGGTTTGCCCTTCGCTCCGGACGGAGTGTGGGGATGTGGCTCTGCCAGAACCCACATCGGACCCCGAGCATTGTTCTCTCCCCAGTTGGCACCTGCACACAGCCAGCTACACGTTCCTGGCCTGATTTCCTCTCCCAGGCTCTTTGTTCCTTTGTAAAGCCGGTGTTCAAGTCTTGTTTGTGGCCTAAACATCTAAGGTTTTCAGCCTGGTCTGGGGCAAAGGCTGTTTGACACTTGGACTTCATCAGGGTAGCTCCCTGCAATTCAAGCTTTCAGTGCTAGGTTGACGAAGGTTTTAAAGGGTCTGCTTCCAAAGTAATTACTACGTCCAATAGTGTTGACATTTTTCAGCTTAGAGAATACCTCAAGTTCCTCTGATCATTCCAACACTCTAGTTCAATATGTTTTGCACAGGTTCCACGCCTAGACCCTTAAAATATGGTGCATAATGTTTTGTTCTGCACTAGTTATCAGGAGGCGAGTCTTATAAATGGTCGGGTCAGTGATTGCGGAGTGCGGTGTCAGTATGGATGGAGGCATATTTTAAGACAGATCGCTATTACATGATTTTCTTAAATATAAATATCTCAACAATTCAATTTTTTTCTGTAGTTTCACGAGCTAAATACGTGTACAAAAAGTATAAAAGTGGAAGTTCTTTAAACGAAAATAGTAACCACCACCTGGTTAATCTCAAAAAAAAAAAAAAGGATGGCTGTGGAAACCTGAAAATATTTTGAAAATTGTATTTTATATTCTGAACTCGTTCCCTCTCCCCCACCTACATGTGTTAATGTCCATGGGGCCAGTTAGCATAAAATTAATCCATCTTTAGAAGGAAAGTTTATTCATTAAGTTTACACCATATAAAATATTTATCTCCTTATTTTCCTCGGAATTTACTCCATCCATCTTTAGAGTGACCACTGTATATTTTACTCTAGGACTATGTTTTTTAAAAAATAAATAAAAGTATTAAGGTAAAGTAAAAGAAGGTAATTTGACCAGGTAATTGCATAATTATTGATGTGTGATCTTTATTGTTTTGCCATTGACCATGTTGCACATCTCATTTACTTATATTTTCCAGTCCTTATAGTTGAATTCTTCTTGTTATCTTGTTAAAGAGGGTTCTTTACCCAAATTAAAATACCTTTTTAGAAACAGGACTATAAAGAATTTATTGTCACAGGCATCACTGGCAATTAATTTATTTTAGATCACCCAGACTTGAAACATATCGATCCAGTGGTTTTAAAACATTGTCATGCAGCAGCTGCAACTTACATACTGGAGGCTGGAAAGCAAAGAGCTGACAAATCAACTCTAAGGTACAGGATTTATTTAAATATCCATTTGTTTTCAAATAGTACCTTTATGATTCCAATTTCAGTTTTTAAAATGGAGACTAAACTTACGCTTTTTTTTTTCTTTAGCAGTTACCTAGAAGACTGTAAATTTGATAGCGAGAGAATAGAATTGTTTTGCACGGAATATCAGGTTACTTACTTAAATTTTTAAAAATTAACAATTACTATTTTTCTTCTACTCTGTTTGCAAAGACGTATTTTCTTTCTTTTTTTTCCTCCCAGAATAATAGGAATTCCCTAGAAATCCTACTGGGAAGGTAGGTCCTGTATAAGGTGTCAAGCTGAGCTACTTTTTACTTGCAGGTATGAATGGAGTGTTGGTGTGAAACAAAACAGGACAAAAAAACGGGATCTAGACCAAAAGAAAAGGGGCTAAAGGGCAAGTGAAACAATTGCAGTTAAGCTAATGTTTTTAAAGATAAAGTTTATGGAGATAATTTTTTAAATGCTCTTTTACTCTTCAGAACTTGAAAATAAAGTTTAACAATGTTTTAAATTCAGAATGGATTAAAATTGTGTGTGTGTGGTGGGGAGGTGGTAGACACCATTGTTGGTGAAGATAAATACTAAAAGTTCTCCTGTAGCTATTATGTACAAAATTATCATTGTATCTTTCAGTATAGGCAGATCTTTCCCTCATATAACTGATGTTTCTTGGCATTTGGAATACCAGATAAAGGTAAAGTTTAACAAACTGTTCTCTAGGGGAACTTAGGGAACTTTTTTAAAAAAATAAGAGTTAAAGACTGAAATCAATGTGTTGTGTTGTTTTAGACAAATCAACTTGATAAGATGTACAGACCTGCATATTTGGTGACTTTAAGTGTAGAGGTATTTATACATAAGCCCTGTCTAAAAATTAAATGTGTAATGAAATTTAAAATTGCCTTGATTTAAATAAACAGCATTTTTTTCTTCCCTAGAACACTGATTCCCGATCCCACCCAGAGATTAGTTTTAGTTGCAACATGGAACAATTACAGGTACAGTATTAGGATCTGTGAATATGCCTATCTTTTTACAGATTTTCAATTGAGAATTATGCCTATGTAAAGTTCAAAAGAAAATTAACCATCTGTCAGTAGATAATAAAGGTTGGTTAAGGATTTAATGGTGAGGGGGCTTCAAAAGCAATATTTTAACGTAGGCTTCGCTTTTGAGATTATGATGTTACTAACAGAATTGGTCTGCATTTGCTGTTCCCGCCAATTAAAATAAACTTTTGTAGTGTTGAGTGTAAATTCCTTCTATCTGTGATAAGTGTGAGCCAGTAGGACAAAGCAAAAGGAAGAGCTTGGCTTTGAAAATGTCTTCTTTGCTTTCAGAAATTGAATTAAACTCTCAAAACATGATTTTTAAACAGTAGTTGTAAATGACTTTTTATAAAGGAGCAAGTATACAAAAATTCTAAAACTGTTTATATTGCCAGTGTAAGACTGGGGAAATCAAAAATTACATTGATTAATGGACATGACAACGAATTTATTTCTTACCACTTAAAAAAAAAGAAGATCATTGCTTGAAATTTTGATGAGATTGAATTTTTCAAAAGGGATCTCCTGCAGAGTCGTTTTAATGTAACCATTAATCAAACTTTAAACTTTCAGAAGATGTGAATACAGCATAATCTTTGTTAGATAACTTGAGAAATTTAATTTTGATATACTTTGCCTGTTCAGAGGATTCAGTTAGAAACTATATCTCACATCTGAGGGCAAGCAGCCCATTTGAAGATGAGATATTTTAGAGAAAAACCTTCTTTTAATTTTTTATATCTTTTATATTTTAGAGGAAACCTTCTTTTGATAGTGGTTTGTCAAAAGTTTAAAATCTTTGTGAATTTTAAACTTGTTTAGAAAGTGTCCCCGACTCTTTTCTTGCATCTTTCTGAAAGTTGGATACTGCTTTCTTGTGTTTTTATCCTAAAAACGATCCATCATATACATCTTTCAGGACTTAGTAGGGAAACTTAAAGATGCTTCGAAAAGCCTGGAAAGAGCAACTCAGTTGTAACTTGGGAAAGTTAACGATCTGCCCCGGTCTAGAGGAAGACCAGGAACGCCTTGCCGTCCGCCGAACCATCGTTTCTGGGAGCTGGATGTCTTCCTTTTCAGGATAACAAATTTTTTCTTTTGGATTTCTGTCACTCATCAATTTTGACACTTTTTTTTTTTACACTTGTGAAAGGGTTAAGAGGGAAAGTTTGCCTAAGTATTTGAATCATCTTTAGTATTATCCGTACACTGATCATATTTGATCTTTTCCAAGTCTTCCAAAAGGAAGCAGACAGTATATTCTGAATAAATAAGTTGTTCCCACTAAAGAGTGCTGAGTTTGTTTGGATTTGAGTTTGTTAATTATTACTTTGAAAACACAGACACGATTGGCGTTAACTTTTAACGATCGCCTCTTCTCAGAATTTAAGTTAAGCATAGTGGGAAAGGATGCGATCTTCGGGGTTGCCTGAAGACCCCAGCTTCGGGACGTGGGGAAAGGGCGCGGTCGCCCCGCGCCGGGAGCCGGACCGTCCCGTTACCTGTGCCCGAGGGCTCGCCCGCAGCCCGACCCTCGCCCGTGGGGCTCCGGAGGCCCGGCCCGGCCGGCCCCGCGCGGAGCCCCTGCCCGGAGCGAGCGGCTGCCCGCGCGCGCCCCGCCTCGGCCACTGGCGGGCGAGGAAGGGGGCCGGCGCGGCCGCGGGAAGACTGGGGCGGGCGCTGTTGTTTCCGCGAGCCCAACTCGGTCGCAGGTTCCGCGCCGCGGCGCCGGAGTCTGGGCCGCAGCCCGTGGGGCCGAGCGGGGGGCGGCGGCCGGGCGCTCTCCTCTGCTGGAGCCCGCGGACGTGTGCACCGCGGGCGGAGGCGGCGGCGGAAAGAAAGAAATAACGGGGGGTGGGGTGGGCTGAACTGCTTGCGGGGCCAGAGCGATGCCCGCGCCGAGAGCAGGGTGGCGCGAGTGGCGCTGTGGAGAAATGTCTCCGCAGCCGCGCCAGCAACGCCGCCGCGCCGAGCGAGGGGGAGGGGGCCGGGTCGCGCTGCTCCGAGGGGAGGGGGCGGCCGCGGGCCCGACTACACCGACACTAATTCCCAGGCCGCCCTTAAGGAATGAGGGGAGCACGTGACCCGGTGGGGGGGCGGCGGGGGGAGGGGGCGGGCGGACTCTGAGCCATTTTGGAGCCGGTGTCAGTTTCCACTCTGCCTTCAGCGGTGCTTTTTTTTTTTTTTCCACCCTCCCCTCCCCCCTCCTCAGCCTTCCTCCCCTCCCCCCGCCTCTCCGCACGCACACACACGGCGCCCCCACCCCCCCTCCTCCCCCCACGGCAACTATGAAATAATAATCGTAGTATTAAAGGCAGAGATCGGGGCGAGACAATGGGGATGTTGGCGAGGGAGCCCCGATCCGGATTAGAAACACCTCCCAGCCCCGCAGAATAATACTGATCGCGCCCCCTCCGCGCGCTCCCTCCCCCGAGTGCGGAGCGGGAGGAGGCGGCGGCGGCCGAGAAGGAGGAGGAGGAGGAGGAGGAGGCCCAGGAGGAGGAGGCGTTGGAGGCCGAGGAGGAGGAGGAGGAGGCCGCGGAGGAGGAGGCCGAGGCGGAGGAGGAGGAGGAGGCCGGGCTCGGGAGGCAGCATGAGCCGAGCGCGGCGGCCGCGGCTCCTCTCGGCTGCGCTCGTTGCCCATTGACAGCAGCGTCTGCAGCTCGCTTCAAGATGGCCGCTTGGCTCACATTCATTTTCTGCTGAACGACTTTTAACTTTCATTGTCTTTTCCGCCCGCTGCGATCGCTTCTCGCCGGCTGCTTTTTCCGGGTACGTAGGAGGCGAGGCGCCTCCGGGACGGGGCCTGGGGGCGGCGGGGGTCGCGCCGGGCTCGGGCCGGCCGCCGGTGGACTGGGAGCGGCCCCCCCCCGCGCCTCGCCCGCGCCGGCCGGGAGGGCGCTGACAGCGTGGGCGCCGAGCCCCGCGCCGCCGCCGCCCGCCGCCCGCCGGCCCCGCGCGCCGCCCGGCCCCGCGCGCCGCCCGCGAGCGCGAGCGCGCGCCCGCCGCCGCCCGCCGACTCCCGCGGCGCCGGGACCGACCCGCAGCCCGCGCCGCCGCCGCCAGCCGGCCTCGGCGCCGCTCCAGCCGCCGCCCGCTCCAGCCCGGACGCGCCGCGCGCGGCCCCACGTTTTAGTTCCTTTCTCCCCCGAGCGCCCCTCTACACCCTCGCGACGCACATGGCCCCCGAGAAGAACACTTCTATTTGCAGCTTCTGCGGCTCTCCCGGCCACGGCGCCTTTTGTTGAGAGGTAGATTTTGATGAAACGGGGACGGGTGCCTGAAATCGGGAGCTGCTTGGGTCAAGTGGCTTCCCTCCTCTCCCGAAGAAAGGGCTTTGGAGGGGTTTAAACAGCCAGAGAACGCCCCCATTTTATAGGGACGGGTTGCGTGGGGGGCAGCGATCCCGCCAAGGTGGATGTTAGGCTGGTGAGAGCCCGAACAAAAATGTTATTAACTTAAGTTGAAGGGACACTTGTGAGAAATTGGATGGCTTGTAAGATGGCGGTTCCCAGTTGTTTCCAAGGTCTCCTGCGTTTGTGTTTAAAATGGTAAAGTTTTCAAGGTGTAATTTGTTGGGAGTCTTGGATAAGTTCTTCAAACATTACTTGGGACGTGCTCACTGGGAAGTGGGCATTTCAAATTTGGAGCTTTTTTTGGAGTGATGATGGTGAGTGGACGTTAGTCTTGCAAGAGGTTTCCTCTCTTTCTTTCTTTTTTCCTCTTTTTGTTTTTTTTCTCTCTCTCAGAGACTACAGTTTTTCTCTCAACCTCTAGTATGGGATGCACTTAGAACCATGACTCAAGTCCACAACGTTTTACAGGTTTTGCTAAATGTCAGCTTAGGTCATGTGGTGAGGAGATGCTTTGGAAAACGTGCACTAAAAAGTTGATGGCATATGTTTACGCAGTCTTTTGGGTTTGACAGCCGTATAGCATGATCTTTTCCCCAAAGATTTACAGTTAATAATTGGAAGTAAACAAGTATAGAGACTTTGATCATTCCCAATTGCAATAAAAGGATTTAGTGGGCTTAGTGGTCACGGTTCAGTATTTGAAATACCAGCATGTATTAACCCCTTCCCTTAAAGTAGGCAAAATTCTGGGCATATTTATTCAAATCCAAGTGTAGGTTGGTGATGCCTAGAATATTATGAGTAGTTCAACCTATATTTTATAGGAAGCTTAACCCCCAAGTTCTGGGAACATATTATATGCCACGCTAAAGTCTTGAAACTTAAGGATGCCAATTGTTAACAGCATACGCTAACTTATGAGACTATATTAACATTTGAGTTTTATTTTAAGTAGAATCCCTTAGAGGTTGATTTTGTGGGCAAACATATATTTTTTTAAATATTTGAGTTCATTCCCATACATCTGCCCCAAAGTGCAAAGGTGTTTGAAATAACCTACTTGTGTAAATTTACACCTAGTATCTTTAAAGCCATATAAGTCACTATGTATGCATGTGTGTATGTATACACACACATATACACACGCTTCTGTAAGAAAAGTGAGCATTTAGTTGTACTTGAAAAATCCATTAATGTTCTACTATCAAGTCCTTGGATGTGCATTAAGTGCCCCAAAAGGTAAAATTCTCCCTAGAAGTCAAGTTACCCCCAACTTTACCCATACTTGTATTGGGCTGGGAGCCCCACTGGGGTTATGGAGTTCATTTGCATTTGTTAGATTGCAATAGTCAAGCTGATTGTTAATATAAGAACTTGCTTCTGTTTTCCTTCATTTTGACATTACTGGTGTTAGGCCTCCAACTAAAGTGACAGCCCCAACTGAGTATGTTATAATGGCAAGTTTAAACTATTGAGTATTTTTTCCATTGTATGTTTGGTGCATTTTTGCTTGCTTAACTGGCAGTTTCTGTGGTGGAACCTAGAAGGTTTTCCTTTCTAAGGTGCAAGAGATTGTTTCTGAAACCTTATCAAGCATGTCAGATGTTTTGGAAGTCTTCATTAGGTTCCCAGTACTTTCAAGTGGTATAAAAAGATAAAGAACTGATTCTTATACAAGTAACAAAGTGGTATTTACTAGCATTATAAATGGTTATAGGGTTGTGGTCAAATTCTTGTGAATTGAGGTAGAGGAGTTGTGTGAATTAAGACTTAAGATGAATTTGAAAGGGTTTTGGTCAAGTGCATGAGACTTAAACGTTCAAAGCCAACCAGTAGATAACCTTTCACTGAGGTCTGATTGTTCTGTGTGTTAATATTTGTGTTTGTCTGGTGTTCATTTTATGTAAAGTAGAGGAGAAAGAAAGGCAGCTGTTTTTATTGATGCCCCTTCCTGAACTTCATGATCGGTGGCATTAGTGTGATGTGCTTTTGCAAGGGGACAGAAGTATCACCTTGCTAACTATCTTTCTAGTAAAGGTCCTGCTGTTTCATAAGGAGAGTTTTCTTTGAGAACCAAGAAGGCTTGTCTTTAATCACCAAGTACAATAGAATTAAATTTTGCTACTCTTTAGGGACACTGCTCCATCCACAACGCGTCTGTAATCCCACTTAGATTTATATTAACAATATGTTGACAATATTCCTCTAAACAAGTCATCCAAAGATAACTGAGGAGTCACACATGACGTTTTCTGGTTGAAGTCACTGGTTGCCACTGTGGTCAATTTTCATAAAAGAGGCTTTGTTTTGTTTTTACCGTTTTTTTTTTTGTGTGTGTGTGTGTGTCTGTGTGTGTGTGTGTGTGTTTAGTACTCTAAAACTTTTAGTTTCAGCCATTGAGCTGTGTTGATTAGTATTTCCCTCTTCTGCATTAAAATTCCCTGAGAATTAAAACCTCAGATGCATCTTCAAGTTTCACAAGTTCCTAGATTTCTGTTCAAGGCAGTTTTGAGAATGTGCTTCAGAAAAGTCTGGAAGCTTAGTCTTATTTCAGATTCTGAAATGAATGAAGTGGGAGTAAGAAATGCATTTTTCAAGCATACTGCACGAAGTAATTGACTTCCCTGATTGTCCGCTGTTGTATTGTTGCTGACAGTTCCCCACCGTGACTTTTCTGTAACATACGATATCTGTTGGGAATAGCATTTCATTGTGTGGGGTTTGCATGGAGGTGAGGCTGAGAAAATGACATTTGTTTTTCTCTGCTCTCGGTGCTCTGGGTTGACAAGGTGTTGATTTAGCGTTGGGAATGGGCTGGTCACATGGTTCTTTACTTATTGTCACTGCCGTCGATTCAGGTAGTTTTTCTTGCCTCTATCCATCATAGCTCAGGTAAAACACAAGGCTTTGCCCACTCCTTGTCTTCTATGAAACAGATTTCAGTTTTCAGCCTTTCCAAAACTTTGTATCGCTCATCCTCATCTACAGAAGAACTTCCTATTAGAGAAGAAAGCTTTAAAGAGTTTCAGTTCAATAAACATCTCTGCAATTTGAGCCCTGACGGTTTCGGGCTAAGTGCACAGTTGGCAATTCTCAAAAGATCCCTTCATGAAATTTTTGACCTAGTGATTGCTAACAGGAGAGACCGAAAGAGTCAAGATCTGAAAGAAGCCCTTCGCGCCGAGTCGACGTGGAAAGAGGCCCCCAAGAGTGGCCGAAATGGCCGGAGTGCGGTTTGCATTTTCCTTTACCACTGCACGCTCCGGGGTCCCCCAGGCTGTCTGCCGGGTCGCCTCGGGCCAGGATCCTGCTCCCCAGCGCGGCGGGCCTCGTGGGGCCGCCCCACCCCCGCGCTGTGCGCCCGCACCCCACCCCGCCCCGGCGCGGCCCCGCCCCCGCGCCGTGCCGGCCCCTCCCCCGCGCCCGCCGCTGCCGCCGCCCGGCAGCCCCGCACGCCCGCCGAAGCTACGGGCTCGGCCCGGCTCCGCGCGGAGTTGCAGCGGTGGCCGGATGCCAAGTGTAAGTGTAAGTTGCTATGGAAACCCCGACAGAGGAGAGTTCCGAATCCGGAGCGAGACGGAGCCCCGGGCGCCGCCGGATCCGCCCCTCCGCATCCCGGCCCCCCGGCCCCCGGGCGTCCGCGCGCTCAGGCCCCAGCCCGAGGCCGACTCGAGGTGCTTCTCCTGCGGCCCCAGCACCCAGCTCCGGAAATGCCAGGGATGCAGATAGAGCAGAATTTGCTTTCCCTTTGTATCGCGTCAAAACGTGCCAGGTTCTGGTTGCCGGAACCGCTTAAAACAACCAGAACCCCTGGGAAGCCAGGGCATGCTCCTGGATTTTCGATCGAAGATCCATAAGGAAGTTTTACCCTAAATTTGGAGTCCTGGAACAAGCCCTAGCGGTTGGTAAATATCTGCGGGGAGCGTGTAGCGTCTGCAGCAGCCGTGGGGCTGCTGGGCTGGAGGACAAATGGAAGAAAGAGACCCGAATGCTCTCAGCTCCCAGCCCCCACCCCAGACCTTTTCTTCTCCCTCCTGGAATGACCTGAGAGACCAGAGATTACTTTTCTTGGATCCTTTTTCACCTTTTCAGTAGAATTGATTGAGGTCTGATCAGTGAATTCTTTCTGTAGAAGACGTTGGGACAGTCCAGCTGCACAGTGTTAAACGAGTTTTATGAACTCCTCCAGCATTTCAGAGCATATAGTTACTGGGAGTTGGAGATAATCTCGATTCTCTTTCTGTGAATTATGGCCAATATTTCTTTGTCTTGCAGGATCTTTTATCAAGCAGAAATGCATCGAACAACCAGAATCAAGATCACTGAGCTAAATCCCCACCTAATGTGTGTGCTTTGTGGAGGGTACTTCATTGATGCCACAACCATAATAGAATGTCTACATTCCTGTAAGTACACAGTTTTAGACCTTTTCTTGTGTCATGTATATTTAACATCTTGTCCTGAAATTTGAAAACTAACAATTCCCACTGTCCTTGAGAATGTTGGTACAAAATGAAGAAGTTGTTTTCTGCTCTTGCATTTAGTGACTTTTTGTTAATGCATATTTATTAAAATATTGTATAAATATAAATTGTATAAGTGTTCTCAGGATATTAACTGAGTTTGTTTATTTAATTAGAAATGCCTTTTGGTATTTACCATTTTGTTACTACTAGTTCTCTATTTCTGACACTAATTTTGTTGCTTAGCATCTACTTCCTGAACTTTAAAAAATTGGTGTTTTTATTTCTAGTCTGTAAAACGTGTATTGTGCGTTACCTGGAGACCAGCAAGTATTGTCCTATCTGTGATGTCCAAGTTCACAAGACCAGACCACTACTGAATATAAGGTAGGAAAATATTTAAAAACATTGTTTGTAATTGTTATTGGAATTGCATAATTATTGAATTTAGTATTTATTTCTTCACACAAAATTTACCCTTCAGTCCCCATCTAATGCGTGTTCTTTGTGGAGGAGGGTAGCCCTTAATTTCTTGGCCATTTTAATGATGACTAACTTTAAACAGAATTCAATATTATTCAAGGGATTTTAAGATTTTTTAAATCATTTTAAAAAATGGAATTAGTTCTCCATTTTTGCATTGCTTTATTGACCTTGTGACAGGCAAGAGTGCATGTGTTTAAACTGCTTCCATTCTCTCCTCTTTGTTCTCTTTCATATTAGCTAATTCAGTAGTTTGGAAGGCACACTTTTCTTGACTTAGTGAAATGTGAAGAATTTATTAGTGAATATAAAATAAAGTGTTCTTCTAATTTAAAAACAGTGCTACTACATAAAGAAGTTTTATTCTCATAATTATCGTGTTGATGTAGTTATAGACAGTGTTACAATCAAGTAAAATACTATAACAGAGAAAACAAAGAATGTTTAAATACTTAATGAACACTTTTAGTTTTTGCCATATTAGTTGATAGTTTATTTTCTAATTTATTCTTTTTCAGGTCAGATAAAACTCTTCAAGATATTGTATACAAATTAGTTCCAGGGCTTTTCAAAAGTGAGTAACTTGCTTAAAACTGAATTTTTAAAAAGTATTTATCAGTTTTACCTGCTATGTTTAAGTCTTTTTTTTCCTCCTCTTTAGATGAAATGAAGAGAAGAAGGGATTTTTATGCAGCTCATCCTTCAGCTGATGGTAAACTCTTTAGAGGGGGAAAGACATTTTATTTGGAGGGAGAACTTAGCCAGTAATTTATTAAAATTAAGCTTAAAAGTACCAGTTCCATTCTTCTATATGTATAATATTTAATTAAGTATTTAATTCTTAAAAATTGAATTTAAAAATGTCTTTATAGCTGCCAATGGCTCTAATGAAGATAGAGGAGAAGTTGCAGATGAAGATAAGAGAATTATAACTGATGATGAAATAATAAGTTTATCCATTGAATTCTTTGACCAGAACAGGTAAATTCTTTAGAAAATGTGTTTTATGCTAATATATTTATTAGATACATTGTTTGCCTAATAAATTGTTTGTTTCTTAGATTGGATCGGAAAGTAAATAAAGACAAGGAGAAATCAAAGGAGGAGGTATGTTCCATGATACAAAAACACATAGAAGATGCATTGTTTGGATTCTAGATTTTATGAGGGTATATGTTGCCCTTTAGAATATCCTAGGGTCAGATGTTGCTATCAAATAGAAGAAAATCATCATGTTTGATGTTTAAGAGTGATCTATATTCGATAGTTACTAGATAGAATTTATCTTATATATGATTACTATTCTTACAAAATATTTTCAGTAATTAATGTTTAATGCTTTGATGTACTGAAGGAATCTGTTCATTTAGTATTTATAATAATAGCAAACTCAAAGTATAGTTGAGAACTTAGTCAAATCTCAGCTTTGGTATTTGTACCTTTTATCATACTCAGACATCTATCTATTTTTTTTTACTTTAAAAAAAATCTTAAAGTTAGGAATTTTAAAAAATTATTTTTCTTAAATATGCTCTTAGGTGAATGATAAAAGATATTTACGATGCCCAGCAGCAATGACTGTGATGCACCTAAGAAAGTTTCTCAGAAGTAAAATGGACATACCTAATACTTTCCAGGTATCTACTTTATAGTCTTCATGCATTTTATGTAAATCGTTTTAAAAAAAATTTCAATGACATTTTTCTTCTTGGATTCTAAAGCCAAAACAACGGAAAAATTTTTTTAATTTAGTACTTTACTTGGAAATAGCTCTTAAAATATTTGGTATGGATTCTGTTTTATGCTGTGAAAACAAATCCCTTAATAATTTCAAGAAATGTTTTCCCTCATTTGAAGTTTCCAGAGGGATTCTTTCTTTGTTCAAATGTTTGGAGAAAATGTTTTTTAAAAGCATTTTTGGATTCTATTTAGATGGCCCAAAAAATCTAGATTTACCGTCATTCTTGGTGATGCCTAGTAACTGAAGTGTTCTTTTTCAACAGATTGATGTCATGTATGAAGAGGAACCTTTAAAGGATTACTATACACTAATGGATATTGCCTACATTTATACCTGGAGAAGGGTAAGTAGCGTACCTGATGCTCGCAGGTTATTTTGATAGACTGTACTTAAAGATGTAAGACTGATTTTTTTTCTCTCAACTTTATAGAATGGTCCGCTTCCTTTGAAATACAGAGTTCGACCTACTTGTAAAAGAATGAAGATCAGTCATCAGAGAGATGGACTGACAAACGCTGGAGAACTGGAAAGTGACTCTGGGAGTGACAAGGCCAACAGCCCAGCAGGAGGTATTCCCTCCACCTCTTCTTGTTTGCCCAGCCCCAGCACTCCAGTCCAGTCTCCTCATCCTCAGTTTCCTCACATTTCCAGCACTATGAATGGAACCAGCAGCAGCCCCAGCGGTAACCACCAATCTTCCTTTGCCAACAGACCTCGAAAATCGTCAGTAAATGGGTCGTCAGCAACTTCATCTGGTTGATACCTGAGACTGTTGAGGAAAAAAATTTTAAACCCCTGATTTATATAGATATCTTCATGCCATTACAGCTTTATAGATGCTAATACATGTGACTATCGTCCAATTTGCTTTCTTTTGTAGTGATGTTAAATTTGGCTATAAAAGATGGACTAGATGTGATGTTCATATGGACGTTAATTGAAAAGAAAGATTATTTCTCGAAAGAAACGATTTCTGAGAAAGCAGGCAAGATGTTTTTCTGTGTGTTAGGACAGATGTGAAATGGTTTCTGTAACCATTGTTTGGATTTGAAAATCTTCTGCGGTGGATATAAACATTGGGCCATAGTTTGTTAATCTCAACTAACGCCTACATTACATCCTCCCTGATTGTTCTTGTTATTATGCTGTTTTGTGAACCTGTAGAAAACAAGTGCTTTTTATCTTGAAATTCAACAAATGGAAAGAATATGCATAGAATAATGCATTCTATGTAGCCATGTCACTGTGAATAACAATTTCTTGCATATTTAGCCATTTTGATTCCTGTTTGATTTTTACTTCTCTGTTGCTGCGCGAAACCGATCAAAGGAAAGTAAACTTCAGTTTTACAATCTGTAAGCCTAAAAGCGGGTACTACCGTTTATTTTACTGACTTGTTTAAATGATTCGCTTTTGTATGAATCAGATGGCATTATGCTTATTGTACAATGCCATATTGGTATACGACATAACAGGAAACAGTATTGTATGATATATTTATAAATACTATAAAGAAAATATTGTGTTTCATGCATTCAGAGATGGTTGTTAAAATTATCCCAACTGGTTCGACCTTTGCAGATACCTATGTTTGAGCCTTATCACCATTGAATATTTTTAATGTGGATATCTAATTCTAAATTTTGTTCCATTGGAAGCAACTGGCATATAGTAATACTGACTTTTTTCTAGTAATACCTGTTTACTTTTAAAATTAATAGTTGCATTAAAGAAAAACTTTTCACTAAGGAAATTGGAAATACTTTCTTCATTTCCCATTGCTTATGATGGAATTAATGTGTTTTTAAAATGCATATTGATCGCTGTAATTCTAAAACAAATATTTTAAATAAACCAGCAAATTGCTGGAAGAAGGCATTTTATCTAAAATTATTTTAATATGTGGCATAGTGGAAATTTCAAATTTAAGAATTGCTTTTACAGTTATAAACAGTGGAATATGCCCTCTCTGTAACGTCTGGAAATAGAAGCAATTTATTGTGAGCTTCTACAGGTATTAGTTTTTAAATAGAGTGAGCATGTTGAATTTAAAGTATGAATATCCCCAACAGTTTTCAGTTTTTGTATTGCTTTGGTCGAACTTGTTCATCACCCATCAGTTATTTGTGAGGGTGTTTATTCTCTATGAAATTGTTTCATGTTTGTATGGGGAAATTGTAGTTAAACATTTCATTGTCCCCCGTCTGCAAAAGAAGCACAATTCTATTGCTCTGTCTTGCTTATAGTCATTAAATCATTACTTTTACATATATTGCTGTTACTTCTGCTTTCTTTAAAGATACAGTAAATGAAGTTTTATGAAACCACAAAATACATATATTTTTATTTTGACCTAAATTTGTACAGTCCCATTGTAAGTGTTGTTTCTAATGATAGATGTAAAATTAAATTTCATTTGTAATTGGAAAAAATCCAATAAAAAGGATATTCATTTAGAAAATAGCTAAGACTTTAATAAAAATTTGATATGAAAAGCACAATGTGCAGAAGTTTTGGAAACCCTATTGTGGATTACAACAGGTAAAAGCTGAAGAACATCCATTGCTGTCTTAGTGATGTTGCTGAGAGTACATGCTTTGTTGTATAATTGCTTGAAAGCCCAATTGAAAGATGTATCTGTTTATTTACTCTACAATCTTTGAAGTAAAAGTTACCCATGTTTGCCAATTTTGGTGAATTTAACTCATTTTTCTAGGCTTTTCTTCTCAAGTTCATGATGTTATCTAAGACAAGAAAAAATAGTTAGTGGGAGTTTCAAGTGATGTTTTTACTTTGGATATGACTGTATATAAAAAATGCAAAAATATTTTTCAAAGGCTAAGAACTTAAAGTACCAGTGGATTGTCATTTGACTTACACAAAACCAAGTCATAGGATCAACACAGAGCTCAAAGATTTTACATCTCAACCTTTTTATGGACTTATTTTTTAAATTACTTAGTAAAATATCAGATATTGCATTTATGGCTTACCTAACACTGTTGCACCATATTTGAAAACATGTCCATTTATTTTGTTTGAAAGAGGAATTTCCCCCCTACTCAATTTGAAAATTGCTTAAGCTTTAAAGGCTATTTCAGCTAAAATTTGTCTTTTAATAAAACAGAAGAGAGTATAATGTTTTGTATTTTATAAGCAGCCATCACGGGCTTGACAATTAGGCTTTAAAACTTTTACTGAACTACCACTTAAAATTTCAATGTTACCAAAACCCATATCAAAGCTGCTAACTTTGTAACTCTTAGCAGTCAAGGCAGGGTGCGTGAAAAGTCGGCTTTAAGTTTGGCTTTTGCTTCTGAACAGTATTCTGGCATTCTATACCACAAAGTTAGAGCTAAAAATATTCCACAGAAAATGCCTAAATTGATTTCACAGATTTTAGCTTAAATGCAAAAAAAGAATGAGGCTGGTTGCTGTTGTATAAATAGTGATCTATCTTGCTTTACACATGCATACCACTTTACAAGTACCTTTTTGCTTTTAAAATTGCCGGCCGTTAATTGCTCTGAGTTGAAAAAAAAAGTTGCCCTTCAGTTGACTTAACCTACCAACCATATTGCTTTGTTTCCTTATCCATATGTGCAAATGTTAGGACCTTTGGAGGTACAATGCAACAGGCAGAGTAAGCTGATAGGGGCTTTCCTTCATCCTTTCCTCTTATTCTTTTCCCAATATTGGAGTTGCAGTTCATTTGTGAAGTCTTTCCATACACTCGTTGTATAGGCCTATCAAAAAGTTTTGTTATGAAACCTTAATAGCAATGTAAAAGGAATCCATGTGAAATCCTACTTGCACTGGCCAAGAAGAAATGAAAATGTTTGGTTTTTGAAAAATAGCTTATGGTAATCTTTGGAGGAGATCGGATTTTAATTTTAGAAACAATTTGCACATGGAACCTAGTCTCCTTTAGAATCCTGAGGTGAAGGAAGTGTTATTTTCATTTCTCTTTATATTTTAAAGATTTTAAAGATATATCTTTTCCTTCTGACATTACCCTGGAATGACAGTTGGAAATTCTGATTCAGTTTGGTGGTCCATGAAATGGAAGCTCCATGTTATTTTGAAATACAATGATTGTTTCTTCCATACAGTTTTACTCGCCTTTTATCCAAAACAAAAGGTCTTGATGAAATTACATTTTAAAGGACCCTTAAAAAAAAGTATATACCTTTAAGACTTCTAAGTTTCAAAGAGCACAGAACGCAGCTCCAACATAAGGCTCTTGGGTTAGATAAGGTCACTTCGCTTGAGGATATTTCTTCAAGTAAAACATGAACAGTACAACAGGTGATTATTTCTAAGGTAGCTTAAAAAAATCTGGATTCCTCCAAAATAAAACTTGAATTAAACTGGGACCACAGAATTCAGATAGATGGGTTCTTTACAAGGAAGAGAAAGTATCACATATTAGAGCCTCCCAGTAGATCAGACTTGGGAAATACCACCGCGAAGCCTGTCCATCTCCTTACAAATCTCAAGATCGCCCAGTTTTGATTATGAAAGTCTCCGAAAATGTTTACACAGTCGAGTGTTTCCTGTTTCCGCACTTAATTTTTTTAACGTTTTTTCTTCTTTTGGTTCTTGAAACGGATTTCCTTTATTTGCACCAGTTTCTTTTTCTGAGTGCAATTTCTAGAGGTCTCACATGAAGACTTCACCATCAACGTTTTGTCTTCATCAAGTCGACGACATCAACAGTTATTTATCACTGGAAAGGCTACTCCAGGATCCTTATGAGTTTTCTGAAGAAGTTCAAGTGCCTGTGGAAAACTCACCCGAAGTCTCATTTAACCCCCTAAATGAATAGTAAGCACTCAATAAAACTTCCAATGGATGAGTTAAATTACCCCCATTCTTCTGTTTTCTTAAAATATCCCTTCCAGAGGCTATTAGAAGGGAATTTCCCAAAATAGCAAGTGATGTTCCCTCAGAGTCACCTACATTTCAGTTAAAAAAAAAAAAAAGTTACTTCTTGCTCTGATTGTTGGGTGGTCATCAACTCCAAACTTCAAAGTGAACGTGATTTCAAGTTCCGTGCGGATTCGGTGCTCTTCAACTCTGTCCTAAGTTAGCTAGAACCCAACAGACCCTCGGAAGGCTGCGGACTAGGGTACTCGGGAAACGCGTCGAAAATTGGGATGGAAGGAATGAGAACGTTATAGAGGTGGCTAAAGAAGTTACTGGAGACAGCGAAGCCTGTCCAGGAGCTCCAGTCTTAGGTCTAAGTGACCCCACGGGTGGAAATATTCAAAGAAAGCCGAAGACAGCAGCGCAGTGCGCGGCTTGCAAGATAAAGCGGGGGCGAGGGTAAGTAGGGTGGAAAGAGCAGCGGCTTTAAAAAAAAAAGAGAGAAAGGCTTCCTATGTTCGGGTGCCCGGTGGAAAGGGCACAGGACGCCCGGCTGGAGAAAATGACCTTCGTTTCCCGGCAGCGCCGCCTTCCCGATTAGGGAGCCTTTACCAAAAGGACCGGTTACAGAGAAAACGGCCCTTCTCCCTGTTTTATTTTTTAACCAGCAGCTCTCCGAGAACCGCAAAGAGCGACAGCCCAGACCTCCGCCCCCGATTGCGCCGCGGGGTTCGGCCCGGCCCAACGCTCGAGCCCAGGCCGCAGGGCACCGGGAGGCCATTTTGCGCGTGCGCCGCGCGCCACTCTCGGCTCGGCGGACTCGGATCCCGCCAATTTTGAAAGCGAGATTCCCAGGCCTCGGCAGGCTGGGGAGGCGGGAAAACGAAGTCGTGTCTCCAAGGCCGGACCCGGTGGCGAGCGGCGGCGACAGCCGGGTGCACGTGATCTCACAAGGCGGCCCCCATCCTGCCGAAGGCCTCTCCACCGGGCGGGACACCGAGCCGCGGCAACCGGCCCCTGGGCCGCGAGCTCAGCGCGGGCAGGAAAGTGTCCCACGTCCCGGGAGGCGGCGTCGTCGCCTGCAAAGCCCTCAGAAGCGATTCCTTGCGGGGCCATTCCAGATTATCGCCTCGCTTTGCCCTCCTCCCTCCGGCTGCTTCAAATCCTGTGCCCTTTCTCCTTCAATAACAAGGTATCCTTGGAGTTTAGGGTTTTGTTGTAAAGACTGTAAGCCAAATTATTAACAAAATATAAAACTGCCATTTGAGGGTTCCCGAAGGCTGAGCTTCAGCCTTCCCGAAGGGTCCTCGAGTTGAACTTGTTTAATGAGTAGAACGGGCTCTAATCCCCTGGGAAGAAAACCTGACCAGGTGACAGTGTCGAGGAAGGGGTGGCTGCGCGATAGGAATCTTAAGATCTGGGCAAAGGACCACAATTTGGGACCCAAATGCGAAGCCTGGGTCTCCGGGCAGGGCGAACCTGGAAGGTCCGGTGCTCTCGCACTCCGGCGCCATTGAGACCCCGGCGAGGCAGAGGATCGGGCGGTCGGAGGTTGGGGACATCGCCTCTGAAAGCCGCCGGGACGCAGCGGTTTCCAGCAGAGTCCGCGCCTGCCTGATCCCCGGGGCAGAAAAGCTTCTCTGACCCAGGAGTCCCACGTGCGCCCAAAAACAGGGAGAGGAAGGGACGCCTTGGGGCGGGGACCGGGGTAACAGCAGAGAAATGAAAGCGGCCTAAAATGGGCGACGCCCGGCGAGTCCTCTTTATCGGCGCGGCAGACTGCAGGAGCCGCCATTTGGTGGCGGATTTCGGTATTTCAGTAGCACGTTGTGCTGAACGTCACAACTGGCTTGTCTACGTGGCAAGGTCGTTTCGGAACCGCCGTTTTTAAAAATGCAAATTTCCCCCTGGCCTCCCCCCTTCCCCGGAGCACCGACCCTTCCCCCACTCGCGGTGGAGAGCGACGCATCTCGGCTCCCCCTCGACCCGGGGCGGGGACCTCGGGGCTGCACTGGGCTCCACCCGCGCCCAAGGGCTAGTGTGATGCGGGGTGGAGCCCAGCGCAGGACTAACGTGTGTTTTTCTCCCCGTTTTTCCCAGATTGCGGGCCCGCAGCTTTCCTCTCCCCTGCGGAGAATCTCATTTCCTTGGGGCGGGGACGGGCATTGTCTTTTTGCGGGGGGTCGCGTGCCAGCCCTGGCCTCCCGCCTCACACCTCTCGGAAGCAAGGAAGAGAAACGCGGGCCAGGCCTGGCCGAAAGGGACCCACCCGACGAGACGCGGCTCCTCGGGTAGTGTCGGGTTAGCATCCCGGACTCGCGCTTTCAGCTCGCTCCAGAGCCCTCGGGAGACCCGGGGAGCTACACACCTCTGGGGAGTGCCAGGACGTCGGCGTCCCACCCGGGGTCACCCTGTCTTCCACGGTCTCCATTAAAAGCCCCCGAAGCGCGAGGTGCCTATCGAGTGGAGAACAAAGGGCCGAGGGGCGAGCGCAAGGCGAGTCGGCGCGCGCGGCTGCCCTTGGCTGGGCCCGGCTCGGAGGCGGGGGCGCCAGGAGGGCCGACTTGCGGCCAGGAAGGGAGGCGGCGGGCGCGCAGCGGAGTCCGCAGCCCCCGCCTCCCCGGCGGACTGAAAGAGCCCAGTCTTTGAGCCAGAGCTGCCATGTTGCATTCGCGGAGGACGCCAGTAATTTGACGCTCCCGAGGCAGCGACACCCCCAACCCGAGAGCCTTTCGGGGCCCTACGTGCCGCACAGCAGTGGTCACAGCCCGAAGGGACCGCGGGGCGCGGGCGGGAGCGCGAGCCCTGCGGGCGGCCGAGCCGGGGCGGCCGCGGCGCCACCGCTTCCCCTCGCCACCTTCCTTCCAGGGGCTGCGGGGCTGCGCGCTCGGCAGAGGCTCGGTTGCCAGTAGCAACCACACGACGGCGATTTGCAGCCAGGGCTGCAGCCGCGGGTACCGCCGCCGCTTCGTACATCTCGGTGTCTAGCATTTAGAACTCTAGGGGTTGCCCTCGTTGACATCTCTCGCCCCGACCCCTCCGGGTCCTCATCCTCCAAGACCCTCAGCTCCACTCAAAAGCTAGTTCCCCCAGCTCGGCCCTGCCCCCATGGCAGACAATAGATAAATAGGCTCCAAGCGCACGCTGCCGCGCAGGCACCTGAGCCCCCGAGATCCCGGCGCTAGGCTTCGTCCCAGCCCCAGGTGCCCTCGTCTCCAACTTGAGCCGAAATTCTTTGTCAATGGCCAGTCCATTAAAAAGCTTTTCTAGATATCAGCAATAAGGATGGTGGTAAAGAAGTCAAGATGCCCACTCCCTCTCTAGTAACATCGACACAAAGAGCTTAGGGTTGTGTCTGCCCTTGGTAAAGGTGGCTTTCCTCTGGGTTATAAAAAACCACCGGCAAACGCTACAGTCTTCCCTCTTCTTTGTCTACCACGAATATTTTGCATGAAATTCATAATATAACTGCTTGTGTAGCTCAAACATTACCTCCAGATACTTGTTCTTATACATAAGTGGATGGAGCACTTTCTTCTCCCTCATCTCATGTGATGAACCACACCAGACCTCAGCAGTGGGGATGCATAAAGAAAATGATTGACATTAACCGTTAGGAATCTTTCTGCCTTTTCTAATGTCTGTGGCTCTAGGACGTTGATTTAACTTTTAACAGAACTCTTGTTAATGTTTTAAACAAGTTTTTATTGAAGAAAAATCTTCAAAGTATCCAGCAAAATATTTTGATTAGCTAGTAGGATAACCCCGGGAAATACATGCATTGCCAAATTTCATCGCTCTTAACAACTGACCCGGTTTTAAACAGCTATTAAGTTAGTGGAGTGTTCTTCCTAGATTGACATTTAATGTAAATCACAGATGTGCTGAAATTTTTAAGTTTAAAGCTCCTTGAGGACAAGCACCTGTCTTATTTATCTTTGTATGCTCCGGAGTCCCTTTAACATAACTCAACAAATATTTGTTGAATTTCCAGAGGATTCCAGAAGTTCAATAACCCTTATGAGAAATAAAACTTACTAATAACTACTATAAAGCTTGGCTATCTTTAATGAACTCAATGAAAAGGTAAAGATTTTCCAAGCCAGTGGCACTAATCAGATATCCTCATTCGTGCATATTTTTACCTAATTATATTTCAAATGTGGTGACTGTACTAAAAAATATCTGACAGATGTTTCCAGAATTCTAAGAATAAGAACTTGTCACTTTGTTATTTTCCCACCAAAGGTGTCTGGAAATTGGTTAAATAGGCATAAGATGATATTTTAAAGTGACTTTCATACAGCACAGGCAGGGTGTTAACTGTCTTCACAGTTCAACAGGAACTCTTAAGGAGCTACTATTGGATACTGCAAAACTAAGACAATGCAGCTTGAAATATCCTATTTAATTTAGTCTTTAAAACATACTGAAAATAGTTAATATGTCTTAATCATATCTGATGATAAACTCAAATCAACATGCCTCCTAAAATGCTTCTTAGGTATGATGTTATGAAAGGGGTTCACCTTTAAGCTTCACAAAACGTCAAGTTCATTAAATAAGACAGTTTACTTCAAAGAAGAAAGTTAGCACTACTTGGTTCCTGGGGGCAACATAATGACCTGTAGCTTGCCCAACACTCCCCACCTCCACCTGAAAAACACGAAAGCAAGGCTTTAGTGAAAAGTTCCTTTCTATGGTCTTTCAGGAAAGAAGCTCCAACAACTTGCTTTGGATCAAGTTAAAGAGATTATCTCCCTTTTTCATTACGACTGTGTCTTTCAATGAATTGAAGGATAAGATCAAAGTGCATTCATATTCATGTGAATTATCTCTATTGACTTGAATAATGATGGATTTCATTGTTTTATTTAAACTGAAACCAGAAATGCTGCTGCTTTTGAGTCTACACCCCTAAGGCTGTAGAATTTCTTCTGAGGACTCAAAAGCCAAGCAATGAGGTCTGACAACCACGTCATTTCCATAATGTACTTCCATACAAAGGATTTTTTACTGGAATTGGTTACATTTCTATAGAATCTTACCATGCAATTTTTGACTCCTTTCCAACCTGAACAAGACTCCTAAGTTCAATAAACACTCATCCAAAATACTTAAGTATAAATGATACTGGGAAAATGGAGTGCTGTTTAGAAAGCATCTAGCTGTTCATGAATCAGAAAATTAATGTTACCAGTAATTAATTCAGAAGAGTGTTTTTCCTTTGAACATGATATATTACAGTTTGTTTTCTAGTGTAACTGAGGAAGTCAGTCAGGGTAAGCTTGGGAAAATGTGTTTACCAGCTGTTTCTTTCTAAATATGCCTCATGACAATTATCTTAAAATATATTCATTTGGGTTCTCTTCAAACCATGCCATCATTTTCTAATGAGAAAGAGGTTACGAGACCTGAAGGACTCCACTCACTTTTACTAAATAATCATTCTGCTCAAATTATTCACCAATTAAAATTATCACTTTGGAGACCACTTCTAAGGAAATTCATTAGAATAAAGTAAGTTTACAACAGAATGATATAAGCAACCTTTAAAATAGGCTTAAGGAAATCCTTTTTCATGAACTTAATATACACAATTCGTATAGGCTCTCTAAACTTAAAGACAGACCTTAGTGCAACCAAGTCTATTATATTATCATGGTCTGCAATGGGTTCTGAGAATACACTTTCCAAGAAAACTGATATCTTAATTGGTATCAGTCTTAGATGTTTGCCATACGTTTAAAGCATTATGCATAAGCATGATATTTTTAAAAATCAAGGTTTTTCTATCCAGTTGTGCTACAAGAAGTCTCTATCTTAATTGTCCACATTTGGTGTCCTCAGTATTGCAAGGCAATCTTTAAGCCAAAAGTTTTTTAGTAAGTTTGGTTCTCTGGGATTTGACCATAAATATACTGACATTACTTGTATACATCTCATTTTATCTGTAAACTTCCAAGACCTTTACCCTTGACTTATAATCAAAATGATAAGCAATTACGTATTATTTCACCGGAAAAAAAAAGCACTCCTAAAATAAAAAGCATTTCTTTACTATTCATTTCCTGTCTTATTAATGGGAAAGGCATTAGTATTTTCTTCATATTGGTAATCATTAATCTTTTCTTATGTTGTCCATATGAAAACCTTTATTCTTCGCTTTAAAAAATAAATATGAGGTAACACTGGAGTAGGACGTAAAGTAGTTCAGCTTTAGCAATATTCAGATGTTTCCTCAGAAATACCAAAAAAAAAAAAAAAAGGGCAGGAGTTGTGTTGTATAGCTTACTTGGACTAAGGAGGATGCAAATCACAGCGCAAGTTATCACCACTTAAAAAATGGGAAGCTGTGCCACTGAGTCTTCCAAGTCTAGCCTACGTTTTAGCGGAGCTCTCTCTCGGCTCTGATAATCTGTAGGGGGAACCGACGTGCAGGGTGGATAGACAGCCTGTACTATTTTTGTGAAAGCAGAAACCTTGAACACCGTCTATCTGTACTTTTGCAGTATTTCCTAGGAGTCAGAGCATACAGTCAGTTATTTTTCAGAGTAATCAATGAGCAAGAAGTTTTGGCTTGAGATTTGATGTAGCGAAATGACGTCAAAAATTAAAAAAAAACAAACCAAAAACACGAGGCTCGCACATGCGCAGTGACATGCAGCTCTTTTTTCTTTCCTTTTTTTAAAGTAAGCTTTGGGCTTCTCACTCAGCCTTTGGGATCCGGCCTGCGCCGCCGGGGTCTAGGGAGCTGGCTGATGTAAGGTGGTGTAGGATTCCCACACCCCACTCCCGGCCAAGAGAGTCTGATCTCCCTCCCCCGCCAACGGGGCTCTCTTTTTTTAAGTCCCGAGAGGAGCAAGTCAGGGGAAGCAGGGCCGAACGGAGCGGCCGCCGCGAGCTTTTCTGGCTGCGCAACGCTGCGGGGCCTTTGCTCCCGGGGTTCCAGCTTCCGCCCGCTCCGGGCTCGCCCCTGCGAGTTGGCCACACCATTCCCGGGCCCACGGGTCAGCCGCGCCGCGGGGAGGCTCGGGCCGGGACCCCTCCGCTAGAGCCCGCGCGGCGGTGCGGTGCTTGATGGAGGCCTGGCCGGGGGAAGCAAAGCGAAAGGACAGAGGCCTTCTTCATCTTGCAACCCGCCCCCAGCAGACACCGGCTTGCGGCATCTGCGGCCCCTTCCCTCCTGATCCCCAGGCCAGCGGCCCGCAGGGCTACGAGCAAGCCGAAGCTGGGACCTCCCCCCTCGCTCACACCCGCAGGCCCGCGGCCGCCCCCGGAGGCCCCGCTGGAGGGGGGCCGCCTGCGCGTAGCCTGCGCCACGCTTCCGCACTCTACCCCTCGGGCCGCGCGCCCCCGCCTCTTCCTCCAGCCGGCGCTCCTGGCGCTGCAGTCCCCGCGCCCCCTTTTCGGCCCAGCCCAGCGACCCACGGCGGGGTCCTAGCGGGTTTCTGATTCGAATGATGGTCTGACCCCAACCCCAACAGATTCCCACGCCCCCTCCCCGGTGACAACTGCGCGGAGTCCGCGGAGGTGCCCGCTGGAGTCTGAGAAACTCTGGCCTAAAGGAAAAGCCGAGGACATCGGAGGAGCATCGCGTTCTTCCCTTTTCCTGGGGCCCCGACACCCCGTCCACATTGAACGCAGTTGCCTGCCCGAGGCTAGCGCCGTCGAGCCGGGGACCCCGTGCCCATTGCTCGCGCGGAAACCCGCCTACGTCTAGCTTCTCGGCGTCGGCCCAGAACCTTCCGCTTGCGGCGGGCGGGGCCGCAGCGCAGCCCTGGCGGGACCCGCACATGGGGGATGCGTGAGCCTCGTCCTCCTGGGTGTTGGCCTAGATGCGCGCTTGGTGGGCTCCTGGTTTTTTTTCCTATGTGGCACCTTCCATCTTTTGTCTCTTGTGTCCTGTACTAATAAAAACGTGGGAAAGGAATAGCATTGACCTTGTCTCAGAGAAGTCCAACAGGGCCAAGATTTTAAAGGGGTGGGGGGCCTGTGGAGCTCTGAGAAGGAGTGGCTGACAGACTTCTATGGCAGGGTGCCTAGAGGGTATCTGGTGGTGCGGGGTTTGGGTACAGTCTTTAAAGGAATACTCACATAAGTCTTTAAAAAGATATTCACATAACACACACGCACACCAAGCAGCAATAAATTGGTCTTTATGCATGTCCCATTCCCTTCGAAAATGTTATGCTGTACTTCAGACATTAGAATCATCAATTTTTAGTATCAATCACTTTGTGCTATATGGTGGCTTTGGAGGTGAACTTATTCGTGTGTGGAATCCCCCTAATCACGGTTTACTTTGGAAGTGGAAAGGATGAGTTCAATCTATGCATCCACTGAATTCCTGGAAAAGGAAGCTATGTACAGGCGTATCTTTAGAACTTTGGGGCCAGCAAAATCACTGTCATTTCAACATTTTATTGGCCTTCACACAAAGAAACGTAAAAACTTTAAAGTCTGAAATATAAGGAGTTGACTTTAAAAGGCTTGAAAAGTAAAGAATAGGAAACAAGACACAAACATAACATCAGCATAGAAATGTTAATCTTCCCTTTCTGGATGGAAGTGTCCGAGTCTTTTCTGCTCTGCTGACAAACTTGATGGCACAACCGGTTGGTCTGCTAAAACCCAAATGTAAACTCCTGAGGCTTTTACTCAAAAGAGCAGAGCGACATTTAAGATGTCATATGTTTGCTTTCATCATTATAGGTCATATTTTGAGTCCACTAACTTGGTTATGGGGTATATAATACCTTTATTTTTCATTCAAGTATGTAAATATTAATTTTAGATTTGATGTTGGCAAAATGATTATTGTATTCTTATGACTTGCATAATTACATGCAGTTGCCAAATGAATGCATATTTAAATACTACCGTTATGTTTTAATTCTTTGGGGGAGGAGGGAAGGAGATTTCATATCTAGGCAAAAGTCAGCTAATTTTTCTTAAAAACAAGACACCTTTTATTAGTTAAGTGATGTTTTAGATATTCTCACTTCTTCCCCTAGGTTATCCTAAGTCCCTCTTTGTTCCTAAGGCACTTAACAGTGCTGAGTGCAATAACAGCCCTTAAAACAGGGCAGGCTGCAGTATATGCTTATTTAATGAATTAAACTTTCTTTAGATGTCGATCTCCCACTAAGTTTCATGTCCTAGAAGACAAGCACATTCTGTTAGTAGTAGTGTCTGGCACACACTGATATTTAATGTTTTTGGCTTGGGAGAGGAATATATATACAGTTGATTCATTCAACAGCAGTTTTTTAAATGTGTATATTAATATCTACTTAGAACATATAAAGCTTTAACTTTTAAAATTCTTCTAGAAGCTGAAGGAAAAGAAAACATGTCTGTTAAAATTAGTAAAATTTCTTTTAGGCATGTGCAGAATATCTTCCCATGATAATGGGTTTTTCTGAATTCCCAGAGCAGATTTTTAAAGAGAAACAGAACAGGATTTTTAAACTGGCTTTATAATGTTGTCTTTTTTGAGTCTCATTTTCATAAAAAGATAAATGCAAAAATTATTTTGAAATTACATGTGATTAGCTTTATACAAAAGGGGACAAAGTCTTCACACAAATCTTTCTTGGAAACATTTTTGCAAGTTATTCAGATAAGTTTCATTCTCAACCAAATGTATAGTTTAATGTGTCAAGTGCACTGTATATCTGTATTAAAGTCAGCTGGTACTTTAAGAAGAGTAATCTTAAATAGCACCTTTTCTTCCTTTTTTTTTTTAAATTGAAATATCCCTTTGAATAGTTTTCTTTCTCACTGCTTAACTGTTAGAGGTGTGTATGTCATCTTGGGGCATTCAACTAGCTTTGTAAAACAGAATGGTATTTTATTTTGTAGTTAGTTGAAAAGTGAGTCAGAAAATATAGATTGGCTCTGTCAGTAAAAGTAATCTTTCAGTTTTGCCATATCTTATATTTGAATTACTAACAATTCATTTATGTTTTACAATTAATCTGTTACAGTTCTCCATTTAATTTTAAGGATTTTAAAAAAGAAAGCTAGAATAAAGAGCAAAGATCTAGCTTCTTTAGTATGTCCAGTTTCAGATATAAAGTAGGGATTCTATATTGTGTTTCATCAGGAACAATACAGTTTAACCCACAGACACTGTTAATGACAAATACTCATAATCTATAGTTAAAAATAATTTATATACCACTTGAACTTAAGTTTTCAAACTTTGTAGGGTTCCGTAAGTAGACTGTTATGTTTATAGGTTTAGCCTTTTTTTCACTATTGAGCTCTTATCTCAACACGTTTCAAGTAGAAAATACATAGTAAAAAGAATTGCTAAAAATGGCAGCTGTAGTCACTTCGGAGTTTTAATTGTTAAAGGACTGAAACCAAATATGGAACCTTTTAGTTTTAAGGGGATTTCTTTTTTCACAATGCAAAAAGGAACTGAAAATAAAATTACAGTGAAGGTGTATTTGCCATTTTAATTATTTGTTCAACTTGTCCCTCCCCCCCCACCCAATCTCTAAATTACTACACACAAAAACTTTAATTCTAAAGGACCTGTTTCCTTAGGGAAATGTGGAGATCACTGTTAAACTTTATGCCTCAGAGTTAAGTAAAGGGATTGTGGGTATCATTGGCTTCTGAACTCCGGAGCAAAAGACATGCACCTGTTCTGGGGGTGGTAGGGACCCGGCTGAACATACTTATTCCTCCCTCTGATTGTTAGTCCATTCCACAACTATGTGGGGCTTCACAAAATACCAGGACTTTATCAGAGAGCTCAAGTCAGAGTGAGATTTGAAAGATTATTATATAGGACTCAACCCAGCTAAGTTTGCATGCTCCCTTCTATTAAAGAAGAGGTATCAAGAGGTTTCCTGTCTTGGCACTACTCAGCAGCAGCTGTGACTATCCGCTCACTTGACATCTGGCGAAATTGTAGTTTCTGATGGAGGAACATTTAACGTTGACACCTGTCACTGAAACATTTGGTATACAGTTTTCAGACAAACTAGAAACCAGTGATAGACTACCTAACTTGTCAAAAGAAACTGGGTAAAGAATTAAAGTTATGTCAGCAAGGGAAGTCTGGTTAAGATAATTTCAATCAAGACTTTCCAGGTAAAGATTCTCTCAGTTTCTTTTGAAATGTCCTTCAGCAACAGAATGAAGACTAAATTTAAAAGACAAAGACAACATGTTTAAAAATCAAAAGTGAGGAAACAGCAAAGTTGGTAGTAATTTGGAGAAAGTCAAGGAAGACAGGACGTTTATCATATTGTTTCCTCGTCTGCTTTTCTCACTGAATCTCTAGGAGTGCTTATTAAATGCTATCAATACAGTATAATTAAATGTATGACCATAGTTGTCTTGACCCTCCAGGAATCCTGAAACCTGAACTGCCGGGTATATAAAATCTGGACTAAAGGGGAAAACATTTGACTTTAAGGTGGTACTGACGGTAATGTATTTATCAGACTACACAGTGTCCTATGTGAGATTTTTCTCGACCGTCGAAGCCCAGGCGACTCCATCGTAGCAGTTTGCTTGTCTCGCCGCACTTGGAACCAGGTTCCTGGGCGCGTGGGGCTCCCTCCGGGTTCGGTCTGTGAAACTCCCTGACCTCCTGGCAGACGCCTTGTGCCCATAGGGTGTGACCCTCGACGGCGCACGGCTCCCGCGGCCGCCGGGCGAGCTCCGCACGTCGGGGAAGTAGCGCAGGCTGAGCTCCCTGGTGGACGCCGACCGCGCACGGGGCGCCCGAGCACCGCGCCCTGACGTCACGCCCGGGACGGCCGTTGACGCGAGAGGGCCACGTTCCGGTTCCGGTCGGTTGCCCGGGAGACGCGGGTACACAGACCTGGCTCCCGTCGGAGTCCGAGCGGTCCCCGCGGTCGCCCCCTCCGCGGACTCGCAGGCTGGGCGCGGACGAACCGGGCGCCGCCTAGTTGGTGGCGAGGGCGCCATGAGTCAGAGGCAGGTGCTGAAAGGTAGGTCCGGGCGCCCCGACGGGGGGCGGCGGGGCCCGGGGGCCGCGGGCGGCCCGCTCCAGCGTGTCTCTCCCCGCAGGGTTCGAGGAGTACCGGAAAGCCCGGACCCAATTCGTGCAGATGGTGGCGGAGCTGGCGACCAGACCGCAGAACAGCGAGACGCTGCAAAACGCGGGTGAGCCCTCACCTCGCACTCGCGTCGCTCCACGCCCCTGACCTCGCCTCGCCCGTCGCCCCGCACCCCGGCCCCGCGTCCCTTGCTGTCCCGGCTTCGCCCCGCACCTCCATTCCTAGTCTCCCTGGGTCCTTGGCCCTGCCTCGCCCCTCACCCCTTATCCCCTGCCCCTCGTCGCCCAGTGTCCCCTGGCTTCGCCTCGCCCCGGGTCCCCGTCGCCCCGCTCCCCAGCCGGCTGAGCTGTTGGGGAGCGGCAGGATGGGGACAGGAGGACAGCGTCCCTAAATTCCTCCAATCCACCGCGGAGGCTGTAGAAGCGTTCGGTCTCTTTAGCGGGTCAAGTTTCCAGGTTTGTGTGAGAGGGACCCGACGTCCCTATTTCCATCTTTATCGCAACCAAGCAAATGACAGGTTGTCTGAATCTACCCTAATCAGACCCATTTTATCCGGATGCCCTGCCTTTGATCATCTTCGACTTGACTTTCTCACACCAAAGGAATTCCAGAGCAGTTGACCCGTTGTTTCTTGTCTTGCATTAGCGAAAGAGCAAAGATATGCTTGAATATTTCCCAAGAGATTCCAAGTAGGCAGAGACCTAGCTTTGAGAAATCCTTGTGGTGCTCTTATTCCACGTCTCGATCCGAACTCATGTACACTCTACAGGGAGAGGAAGAGTGTGTGCCTGTGTGTGTGATTTGCTTCTTATCTTTTAACATAAACAGAGAAGAAAATGGTGGTACCCACCCCCACCTCTGTCTCTGTCTCTGATTAAGGATGAGTCCACCACCATCTGAAGGTAGAATTTTATTGCTACTGTGTCATGAGAAATCTTCAATTTATGGGATGTGATCTTTAAAACTCATTAAATTAACACGGATTTGAAGAAAATTCAGAACATATTTTCAGGGCATGAATGTTTAGACATAATGTTTACTCTGGGTTTCTTTGAAGGGAATTACTACTGCACCTAGCTGGCAATTTCTTTTGTCACTGGGAGGGATTATGGTGTTTATTATTGCATGTTTTTATTTTGGGCGGGGGATGTATTTAGAATAGGGAAAGTGTATTTTATAATCATTTAAAAAACTTAATTTTGAGATAATTGTAGATTTACATGCGGTGGTAAGAAATAATATACAGAGCTAATGTACCTCAAAACTGTAGTATATCACAACCAGAATATTGAGATTGATAAAAATGCATCAGTTTGTTTTTCAGTTTTCCTTGTACTTTAAGTGTATGTGTGTTTAGTTCTATACAATTTTATACCGTGTGTATCCATCACCACTGTTGTCAAGGTACTACTTTCATCACTACAAGGATCCCTTGTGATGCCTTTTTATAGCCACACCTATCTCGCTCTTGTTCCTAACCCTGGGCAACCATTAATCTGTTCTCCATTTTGAAAATTTCAAAGTTGATAGTCTTTTGCTCTACCGTTGTTTCATGTGAATTCATCTTCTTTCTTCTGCACGTGTGTGTGTGCTTGTATGCATGCACGTATACTCCTCAAAGTGCCCAGAACAGTGCTGGACACACAGAGTTTCATATATACTGACCATGTTAACTTCATTAGAGCATATTACATTTTTTGAATGTGCTTATTTTTGGATTTTTTTTCCCTTTCAGTCCTACTCAGTGGCCTTCATGAATGGACACTTGCTATTTACAAATATTTAATTTTCTGGACAGTATGTATACAGCTAAACTAAAACATGATTTCTTAAAAAAGGAAAATGACTGACATTCTTTTATAAATTTGATACTGAAATATGGATGTACAGATAACTCTTAAGATACAGAATATCATGTTTTAGTGTAATAGTGACAGATTATCTCTTCCCATAAGTATACAATGTAGAATATATTGTGGAATTTAATCAATCCAAACAGGCTAAGTCATCATCAAAGTATAAGTGACTTAGGTATGGCATTCTTAAATAGCCATCTATTTCCACTTATGGTCTGGCTTATGAAGGAATGGAATACAAAAGGAATATAACTTAATGTTTTGAAGTTATCTGCACTTGCCTAATATCTTGATGGAATGGTAAGATTTTTCTTTCCCCTGAGGAACTTATTTTAATGTATTTCATATTATCTAAATGCAACTTAAGCCCCCCTTTAATAACTTTAAATAGGGACAGATGAGTATTCCAATATATTTATTCTTTTAATGTAAAAAACCCTGTAAGCTTTGTTATGAAAACTTCTCTTAATAGTCAACTTAACCATTTAAATGGTTTATTTTTTAAACATCACCATGGATTTAAAAATACTTTTGAGTGAGCCACAGTATGTGTCATAAAGTATATATGTATTTTTTTTCATAAAGTATATATTTTGATCAAGCTTTTTTTTTTTTTCAGTCAAGTGACTTCATTTTGGTATCATAAGATACCAGTGCATTTTATTCCTGACTTTGACATACTGTCTGCATACCTGGGAGGGTTTTGTTTTGTTTTCTCACTTGTCTCCCCTAATAAACTGTTTAAATAAATATGTATCATAGATCCAAAATAATGTGAAAAAAAGTTTCCATATAGGTATCATGATAAATCAGTAGTTCACTGGTTTAGAATTTTTAAATTCATTCAGTGTGAAAGGAACCTTAAAGGTGAAAGTTATCAATGAAGTTTTATTTCATTTAAAATCTCTGATCTTTCTCATTGTGTTTTTGATGTGCTAATGAGAGAATCTGTTCTATTAAATATGTCCAAAGTAATTATAAAACAGAGTGTTGCAAGATATCTTCTTCAGAGTATTTGGACAAAAATAAGTTTGAGTTCCACTCAAAATTGTTACTAGAAAGAACTGTGTACAATGTGTCTATAACCTAGAGGTTTTTTTTTCCTCACTGAGATTTTGTTCCTTCTAAATCAAAAGGACATACATGAAAACATTAAAAAGTTTAATGTTTGTTATAAAATCTCTTTATGCTCCCTCAAACCCTGTATGTTTGAGCCATTACATCTTGCAGCTATTTAAAAATGAATTTGGATACTTCCTCTCTTTGAATAATAATACATGACTTCAATGGTAGTGATAATACATCGTTACTTGTACCAGTTGTGGAATTTCAGCAATTGGAGGTGGTTGTTTAATTATAAAATATAAGAAAGGAGTTTTGTGGTATATTGGAGTACCAGGCCACTCTTTGGTTGTTTAGAAGGTCTTTTAAAATAAGCCAGTAAAAGCCCGAAGAACATGATTTTTAAACTGCTTAGCTGCACGAAATAAACTTCTTCTGAAGCAGCTATTTATATAAGAAAAGTGGGGGTAAAGTTTAAAATAATACTTTGTAATATTTTGCTTGTAACCTATATATAGCCAAACAGTAAACATGGCAAATCATAGTTATGCACATTTTCAGAAGAGTAGGAATAGAAAAGTTTGCCTATCACTTTAAATAAGCACCTGTATGAAGCTAATTTGCAAATTGAGGCAATTTATTTGGTTCATAATTCAAGAAAATAAGTAATATATGTTGACATAAAATGATTTTAAATTGCATGTGTCTGGGGCAGGGTGAAAATCTTCATATTAATGATCTAGAACTTCAATTTGCTATGAGAAGGAAAAGCCTGTAGTAAACATTTATAATGTATTTAAAACACATCCTGGGAGGTACATGTACAATACCATGATTCTTCTACAAAAACTATTGTTCCAAAGGATATTAGAACTGAAAAGATAATTAGTAAAGCAACTCCAGAAAACTTAACCAATTATGCCCTTTAAATTTGTTGTATTTGCCAATATAAAAGGAGTCATACTTCTGAATGTATGATAATTAATTCAAAGCACTGACTTTTTTTTTAAAGATAGGGTAGGGATAGAGGGCTTTTTCTTTCTTTCTTTCTTTCTTTCTTTCTTTTTTTCCCCATATACTTAAGTGGAAAATGTTCCAGGGAACTATAAAAATTCTGAATTTTTATGCACCTACCAATATGTCCTAAAAACAAGATTTTTCAGAATGTTATTCTGTGTCCCAAATCGTTGTTCCTACATGGACATTTATCTGTTTTGTTTTCTAAGCATTGGTACATAAGTAGAAAATAATGCAACCAGGGCTGGGATCTCACTGTTTTCTTAGGAAAAGTTTGATGACTAAAAAGAAAAATCCAAGCTGTAGATAAACCTGTAAGAGTGGGTTTTTGAAATGGCAGATTGTGGGGTTACATTTTAATGTCACAGATTAAATGTTTTTGAAAAGTTACTTAAGTGTTTCCTAAAAACACATTACATTCGTTGAATGTTTTTTCAAGACCTTTGCTCCTCTGACTACTAGAACCTTTTCCTACACTTCTTTGCCTGATTAATTCCTGCTCATTCTTTATGGCTCTGTTCAGATGTTGATTCCTCAGGGAAACCTTCCTTGAGCCCTCCCAGTGGGTTGAGTTTATTGATTTATCTTTCCCTGCTTCTAATATTTCTCTTTCATAGTCCTTGTCACAACTGTAATGGTTTAGTTTCTGCTTTCTCTACCAGATGTAAATTTCACGTCTAGCATAATGCTTAGCATAGAGCAGATGTTCAACATGTTTAAATAGAACGAAGGAAGGAGTAATTATTTTTCTAAGTGTTTTCACATCTCTTAGAAGATTAGATTCTTATAACAGCTCAGGTAAGGTATCTTGTTCACTGTGGTTAAAGCCCAAAGAAGGTTGGGTAATTGCCCTCATCACAAAGTGAGTTAGTGGCCAATCTGGGGCTAGGACCTGTTTCTTAATTGCTGTCTGACCCTGTGCTCTTTCTGTGTTACCTCAGGGGTATCAGGAAACTATTCCTAGATGTTCTAGGAGTTCCAGATAAACCTCAGTGTTAACTGTTAAAACAAGTCATCTGTTTAGGCCTTTGGGTACCAGTGACTGTCCAGTAATTGTGCATAACTGCTTTTGAGGTCTCGTTGAGTACCATTATGGGATCTTGAGTGGAGGCCCAGATGCAGAGGACTAACTTTAATTGGTAAATACCTGGGGGTTTGAGGGAGTGGAAGTTGTATTTAGGGCTTAAACTGGCCTCAGAGCTCTAGAAGACCTTCTGGTTTCCTCTGGCTTCTAAGGAAAGTCTTATCAAACCAGAAGCTCTTTAAAATCACCTGGGGAAAGTGTGTAATCCACTGGAAGTTGAGAACCAATAGAGTACTTGAGAGAGTTGTTGGACTGAGACCTGCTATTATCAGGACGAGTGCCCAACAGACTTCCTCAGGGCCCAGGGAGGCCAGCTGCCCTGTGACTGACTGCCTGCTCTCCTGGGTTTTCTGAGAACATGTGAGGTACAGTACAGTGAAGAGGGAGGCCCTTGATATTTGTTGGTTGGTTGATGTGAGTGTATACTCAACACTTCCCTTTGTTCTTTATTTAATCGCACTTGGTGTGAGGGCTTTTCTTCCATGTTCACTGGGGGCAGAACTTTGGGATTTCTACTGAGTAGATTTACTGGCCCTAGGAGAAATCCAGGGCCATACCTTGAGAAAACAAATTGGCCTTGTCTTGTAGTGGGTGGAATGGCCCATTTGAACACAGGTCAGACTTCCCTAATTTTCAAAGTGAAGTATTGGTTTTGCCATACACCCCAGTTTTCTATTATAAGGGTGGCTTAATTCTAAATTTATTGTTTATGCAAGTTCTGTTAAAAAAATCTAGGTGAAAACAAATGATATTTGTGCTTGTGTATGTGTGCATGTGTCTCCAAAGGAAATGATCTCTCTCCACTTTTCCATATATTCTAAGTTGTATCTCTGTGTCAAGTTAGAATCACTATTATATTATGTAAGTAGACTAGATTACATTAGTTTTCTATTAAAATGTCTTTGTAGAATTAGTCTAATAATTCTAAAAGTCCCTCTTTTTTTTGAGGGCTTATTTAAAAATAGATACTTAGACTTTCCCATAACTTTAAAAACCTATCATTGAAGATGTCCATTTTGCTGTTAAATTTTTTAATACAAAGATATACTCTTTTATCCAACCAATCTTTTATCAACTATTATGTTTCAAGTCAGGCCTAGGTATGATTTCAGGAAAAAAAACTGTTCCTGCTTCCTTTTATTTCACAAAGTGGTTCTCGTTCTACTTTTGCTGCCACAAAACTCAGTGCTGTGTTCAGAGTTCAGCTGTAGCAACTATCACTATATTTCTGATTTAAAAAATAACCAGCCCCCGTCTCCACTCCATGGCTCTTAATTATTATCTTTGTATCCATATCTTTTAGAGTAAACTATCTCAAAAGAAAGTAAACTAGGTAGAGTATGATTAAAACAAAGAATTTCATCTGAAGATAGATTTTTGAGCTGATTGCCTTCCAAAAGTTTCCCTTCAGATATTACCCATGAAACCTCTTGGAGCAGACAGTCCTTTTAGAACTGTCCTCTTTATTCTCTATACTGACCCCATTCCTAAACATTCCAATCTTCTCCAGGAAGATGGGTGTAATAGGTATATATTGTAAAAGAGAAAACACATTGACAGAAGAAGACAGAACTAATTTAAAATTTGCAGCTCTCTAGAAGGCTTTAAATTAAAATAGAATTATATGTATGTGTGTTGGTTTTAGGTGAGGGGATAGTTTAAATGACCCATTTGAGTTCCTTAAAGCTTTATGAATTTATAATACTGACACTTATGTACCTGACCTCGTGTACCTAACAAAAGAACTATGAGCACGTTATCCATTTTGTTATTTTAACTAAAATTTACCTAAAAAGAGAAAATTGCATATTAATTTTCAGAGTTTGTTCGTTCATCATTCAACATTTACTGAGTGTCCAAGTGCCAGATACATGCTTAGATGCTGATCATGCAAAAATTGAAGGCATAGACTCTGCCCGTAAGGAGCTTATTTGCTAATGGTGAGATACATAAATACATACTTTTTGATAAGTGTCTGATATATAGACATATGGAACACATATGAAGGGTACCTAACCAAGTTTTAGGAATGAGGGGTGCCGGTCATGGGAGACTTTTAGGAGGAGGTGTTATCTGTGCTGACTTTCTTAGGAGTTAGCTAGATGAAGAAATGGGAGAGGAAAACTCCATTTGGGTAGAGGGAACATTATGTGCAAAGGCAAATAGGCAAGAGAACAGATGGTACTTGATAGAAAAGGCAGATGTTTAGGTATGGCTGGAACTTCTTGGGGTAGTAGGACAGGGGAGAGGCACGTCAGTGGCTGGAGGGGAAAATAGCCCTAATTACGAAGGACCTCATCTGAAGTTTGGATTTATCCTAAAATTGATAGAAAACCATTGAAAAGTGTTAACTAGAGGGATGGAGGGATTCATTTTGTGTTTTAGGGAGATGATTTTCATAGTAGTGGGGAGAATAGATTGGAGGGGATTGAAACAGGATCGGGAAGACCAGGTATCCATTTTTGCTATAGCAGTCATGCTGGATAAGAGGTCTGCTGGACTTGTGACTTAGTAGAAGGGGGCTGGCAGGTGCAGGGGAGGAGAGAGAGGAGTTCAAAATGACTCCAAGGAAAACTCTAATTCAAAAAGATACATGTACCCTAGTGTTCACAGCAGCATTATTCACAATAGCCAACGCATGGAAGCAACCTAAATGTTCATAGACAGATGAATGGATAAAGAAGATGTGGTATATATATGCAATGGAATATTACTCAGGCATAAAAAAAGAATGAAATAATGCCATTTGCAGCAACATGGATGGACCTGGAGATTATCATACTAAGTGAAGTAAGCCAGACAGAAAGTCAAATACCATATGATACCACTTATATGTGGAATCTAAAATATGATACAAATGAACTCATTTACAAAACTACAAAACAGAAACAGACTCACAGACGTAGAAAACAAATTTATGGTTACCAAAGAGGAAAGAGGGTGGAGGAGGGATAAATTAGGAGTTTGGGATTAACAGATACAAACTACTATATATAAAATAGATAACCAACAAGGTCCTACTGTATAGCACAGGGATACACACACACACACACACACACACACACACACACACACACACATCTGAATCACCTTGCTGTATACTAGAAACTAACACGACATTGTAAATTAAGTATAGTTCAATAAAATTGTTTTTAAAAATTGTTACAGCCCTCCACCTGGCAGAGGGTCCAGTACAACATAGGCACTCAATAATGTTGAAACAGCTTTGGAATGGCAAACTTGTTGCCTGATGAAAGGCAGTCCTTCATGCTTTCACAATAAAATGACTTTTAGAAAGAAACAAACAAAATGACTCCAAGCCTTCTGGTTACTTAGGCAAATTAGCACTCTTCATTAATGGAGAAGGGATACAAACAGCTCGGGGAAATGGCGATTTCACTCTGTAACAGTGCTGAGGTTGAAGTGTGTCTGGGAGATCTATGTGCCAGTGACTCTGGTAAGCAGTTTGGATAGATAGGGCTCTGGGGCTCAGGAGAGAGATCTGAAATGAAAATAAAGGCTTGGATATGTGGAACTTACATGTTCATTTGAAAACTATGTTAAAAGCCCATTTTATATTTCTTTTTTTTTTCTTTTTTTTTTTTTTTTTTTTTTTTGCGGTATGCGGGCCTCTCACTGTTGTGGCCTCTCCCGTTGCGGAGCACAGGCTCCGGATGCGCAGGCCCAGCGGCCATGGCTCACGGGCCCAGCCGCTCCGCGGCATATGGGATCCTCCCAGACCGGGGCACGAACCCGTATCCCCTGCATCGGCAGGCGGACTCTTAACCACTGCGCCACCAGGGAGGCCCTATATTTCTTCATGTAACTATAAACACGTAAGTTCTAATCATTTTTATCTGAAGTATCATGTAAATTGAACTTGCCATAACTTTTATGGTCTACATACTCAGTATAAATCTCACATATAGACGGTGGTGGCAGTGACCTAGTCAAGAGTCACAGTTGCACTGGAGAAATCAATGGAATTTCGGTTTAATGCAGTAATCATGGAAGAGACCTACAGTAACGTTAATGGCAGAATCATGTGAATTCAACAGATGGTATGCATTCTAAACCTAGCACAGAGGCCAGTTTTCATTGGTAAATGGGCTGACTGACATTGGAGAAATAGGAGGGCATGGACTCCCGAGCTATAAATAGCATCTACCTGGTAGGATTGTAATGAGGATTAATGGGTTAATATTTGTAGATTTTTTTAGAGGAGTGCCTGGTGATGCTCTAGAAGTATGTGTTAAATAAGTGAATACATACTGTGCTTCCTTGCCCTCTTAGAAGAGTTGCTGGCTACCAGTGAGAGGGTCAGTGATCTCTGTCTCATCTTCCTCTCACTCCTCCGCACTCAGCAGTGACATGTCAGGTGTGGTAGTCCTTCACTCACAAACGACTGAATTGACAGTGAATCACCAAACAAAATTCAGAGGATACTGAAGTTAATGAGAATAAATTTAAAAGGAGAAAATATATTACCCTTGATCATAAGAGCTTCTTGAATCATTTATGATTACAATTGAATTTTATGTAAAAAAACTATATATACATTTTGTGATTCACTCTGACCATTTAAATAGATTATAAGGATCTTTGCATGTTGTAAGGGATATAACACCTAAAATCATAATTGACTTTGTAGTTATGGCAGTGAAAAAGTGTTTCACAGAAAGCAAGGCAAATAGATATGTGATAGCAAAACTTACTAATTCTTAATCAAATGAAAGAATAGTGGCCAGAGGTATATAATCATAGAGGATGAAAGAAATCAAATCAAGTCCTGAAAATTCTTCTCTAAAGAAAAGCAAGGAAGGAACACAAATATTTTCAAGTGAAAAATGACCAGTGAAGGAAAACGAGAACATGCTTTAAAACTCATCAGTGTCATAAAACTTGCATCAGTAAAAATATAGACATGTAAATGTAATAACTTGTTAAAGAAGTAAAAAAACTAAAATCAGAGGAAAGCTGATGAGTGTAATTGGAAGTACTCTGTGATAGGAGAGTAGGTAGTGCTTGTAATAGTAAAATCCAAGTGGATAGTGGTCTCTAGAATCAGGACCACAAAGTGTTTCAATAAGAGTTAGATGTGCGTTCAGAACTGTGCTAGGTAATTTGAGAAACAGAAGAAAAGTGTAAAACATAAGCACTGCTCTAGAGATGTTCATTATTATACTGAGGAGGTAAGATATTTATTCACATAAAATAGAGAACCACATAAATATCAAGGATGGCTTCTGTGCTTTGCACAACTTCGGGAATGCCATTTATATCATGATCTACGTGAATGGCATCGCCTGGATTTGTGCAGTATGCAGCCTGCCCAGCCATACATGGTGGGCCTGGGAATTATTCAAAGTCTTTATTTTCATTTATTTACCTCCCTGAGAATGAGTAGTGCAAACAATAAAGCTCCCCATAGCTTTCCCATTTCTCTTAGAACAACATCACAAAAATCTTCATTTAACCTATAGCTAAACTTATCTGGCCCCAACCAACCTCTCCAGCTTTATCCCTTGCCACGTCACCCCTCCCACTTCACATTTCAGACCAGTATAGATTTATCATGGCTTCTTCAACAGTCTGCAACAATCATGCATCCCTTGTCCAAGCCAGAAACTGGGAAGTATCAGTGATTCCTCCGTCTTCTTCACAATAATCAGTTTGTCTTTTAAATATCTCCTTAGACCCTTCACTTTTCTCTTTCCCTTTTGCCATCACTGTACTCCAGGCTATCTTCACATCTGGCCTAGGTTCCTATAATAGCTTCCTAAGTGGTCTTCTCTCTTTTCATCCTTTGTCCCCAGTGTAATCTGAGATCCTTCTTTACAAAGTGCAAATCTGATCTGTCACTGCACTGACATTAATGCTCAGATTAAATTTAGAATCCTTAAAACAGTTCATTGGACCCTTCAGGACTTTTGTCTCTGTTAATCTCAGGCTTCTTTCTCCAACTCCTCTCTCCTCTCTTGTACTAAAGTCAAACTGTATTCTCAGTTTTGTCATCATATCAAACTCTTTTTGGTTCTGAGCTTCATTTATACAGTTTCTTCTGGTTGGAGTTCTCTCCAATCCCTACGCCTTCCAATTTTTTCAGCAGACAATCTGCCTGAGAGCCTTCAGATCTCAATTCAGATGTCAATTAGCCTTTGCACCTTCCCTCTGTCCCTCAAAGCCTGGGTTAGATGCTCTACTGTGTTTTTGCAGAGCATCCTGTACTCCTTTAGTTGCACACATCATAATGTGTTGTTTATCTCTCATGACCCCTTTATGAGTTCCTTGAGGTCAGGGACAATTGTGTTTTAACACACTGTAGATTCTTAATATTTCTTAAATGAATGGTGAATGAGCTATTCATTCCATAGTAATTCTAAAATACATCGTAGAAAAGGCGACCTTAAATATTTCTCCATTACAGTGTAAGGTACTGATTGATTAATGAGTCATCTATGTTAATAATAATACAATGTTGATGAAAAATATGGTCAACATAGGGAATTGATTCCTTTAGAGCACTTTTATTTATCAAGCATCCAACTGGTGTTTATTTTGTCCTAGATAATCTTCCTAGCACTTTAGAAATTTTAGCTCATTTTAATTCTCACAACAGCTTTATAAGGTGGTCCTAGAATTTGTCACCATTTTACAAATGAGGAAACTGAGACACAGAGTAGTTAAGTAATCTCGCTGAGGCCCCACAGCCAGGAAGTGGCAGAGCCCAGATTTTTTTTTTTTTTTTTTTTTTTTTTTGCGGTACGCGGGCCTCTCACTGCCGTGGCCTCTCCCGTTGTGGAGCACAGGCTCTGGGCGCGCAGGCTCAGCGGCCATGGCTCACGGGCCCAGCCACTCTGCAGCATGTGGGATCTTCCCGGACCGGGGCACAAACCCGTGTCCCCTGAATCGGCAGGGGGACTCTCAACCACTGCGCCACCAGGGAAGCCCAAGAGCCCAGATTTGAACCCAAACAATCTCCCTCCAGATACATGCTATTAACCACCTCAGTCTGTTGTCTCTCAGCATAGGCAGTCAGGTACCAAGTAGGACAAGATTCCTTCTATTTCTAAAGCACGAAGTTTCTTTCATATTTTAACTGGGCCCCAACAGAATGCCTGAGTAACGTTGACATTGACGGTTAAGGGTGAATCCTTTGCTGAGTATGCAGAAATTACTTCTTCCAAAACTTGAATGAACTGTAGTAGCAGTTTCATAGTAAATGGATACATGGAAAGTAGTTTTAGATTAAAATAAAACGTATTGTTTGAGTTTAAAATTTTAAAGCTTTGTAAAATTTATAACAAATCTTTAACATATTTTATGTTTGTGATAATTTTGAATAAAACTGGAAAGTAAAAAATATTCATTTTAAGTCTAAGAAACAAGGAGGGACCTCAAAGTACACTATCAAGAGAGTGAAAAGACAGCTCACAGAATGGGAGAAAATGTTTGCAAAGCATATATTTGATAAGAACTTAATATTTAGAATATATAAAGAACTATAACCACCACCAACAAAATATCCACTTCAAAAATGTGCAGAAGATTTAAATCAATTATATTTCTTCAAAGAAGATAAACAAACAGACAATAAACACATGAAAAGTAGCTCAATATCACTAGTCATTGGAAAATGCAAATCAAACCATAGTGAGATACCCCTTCACACCCATCAGGATGGCTGTTATAAACAACAACAAAATATTGGTGAGGATGTGGGGAAATTGGAATTCTTGTAATTTGCTGGTGGCAATGTAAAAGGGTGCCATCACTGTGGAAACAGTTTGGTGGTTCCTCAAAAAGTTAAGCATAGAATTATCATTTAGTCCAGCAATTCCGCTCCCAGGTATATATACTCAAAAGAATTGAAAGCAGGGACTCAAATGGATATGTGTACACCACTGTTCACAGCAGCATTATTCACAATAACCTAAAGGTGGAAACAACCCAAATATCTATCAACACATGAATAGACAAACAAAATGTGTATACATACAATGGAATATTATTCAGTCTTAAAAAGGGAATGAAATTTTGATACATGCTGCAATACAGATGACCCTTAAAAACATTATGCTAGGGCTTCCCTGGTGGCGCAGTGGTTGAGAGTCCGCCTGCCGATGCAGGGGACACGGGTTCGTGCCCCGATCCCGGAAGATCCCACATGCCGCGGAGCGGCTGGGCCCGCGAGCCATGGCCGCGGAGCCTGTGTGTCCGGAGCCTGTGCTCCGCAACGGGAGAGGCCACAGCAGTGAGAGGCCCGCGTACAGCAAAAAAAAAAAAAAAAAAAAAAAAAAAAACATTATGCTAAGTGAAAGAAGCCAGATGAAAAAGGACAAATGTTGTATGATTCCACTTATATGTATCTAAAATAGGCAAAATAATAGAGACAGAAAACAGACCAGAAACTATCACAGGCTGGAGGTAGGGGGAAATGGGGAGTTATTATTTAATTGGTATAGAGTGTCTGTTAGGAATGATGAATAAGTTCTGGAAATGACAGTAGTGATGGTTGCACAACATTATGACTGTACTTAATGCCACTGAATTGTACACTTTAAATGGTTAAAATGATCAATTTAATGCTATGTATATTTTACCACAATTAAAACAAAACAAAACAAAAAAGTAACCAGGGCAACCAGAAATCTTTACTATGACTTAAATGAACCCAAAGAATTGTTTTTAATGGAACAAAGTTGAGATGTTAAATATCTTTATAAAACACCTCAGATTAAAGTAATATCTATATAAATTATACACATGTAATATGAGAATGAGTGAGTTATTTTTTTGTCTTTAGAAATGTTTGACCTTTTTTTCCTGACTTACATATGCAATTGGCATGCAAAATTAAAGTGATTAGGCCTATGTTGTATTAAAAGGAATTAAGGGAAAGAGTTGTGATTATTTTGAGGCTATTCTATAATCTCTTCCACTAGATTATTAGTTTTTTGAGAGCATGAACTGCCTTTACTCATGTATGAGGTCTTATTTCTTGCCACTCGGTAAACCTTGATCTATTTTTTGAATGAATGATGGTGGGTAGGATTAGCGAGGTTGTTTTTTGCAAAACTGGATTACAATGTAAGTATTAGAAGCAGTGTCTCCAGTATGGCACTGGAACAAGAAATACAGAAAAGAAACTCAAAGCTATAAAGTTGGGGGTGGGGAAGATTGTAAAGATTTAGCCTGTAGGTTAAATTTCAGAAACATTTTCACACCATTTAATCAATTTATATAGAGAAAACAGAATTGTTTTATAGATATTAGAGTATAATACAGGAATAATATTTACTATTAGATATAATATTGGGTTGGCCAAAAAGTTTGTTTGGGTTTTTCTGTAAGATGTTATGGAAATACCCAAACGAACTTTTTGGCCAACCCAATATTCGCTAGTACCTGTTGACTCCTTCGGTGGAGACTCTAATGAATCATTAGCTGCTCACTAGAGACCTTGTCTATCAGATATTGTAGCGGTAATTCAGACTGTTTTAACTTATGGACTCTACATTTTCATGCATTCACTCACCAAGGATCAATCACCATGAATTCCTAATGGACAGACAAGTAAGGAAAATTTTCTTTTTATGTTATATATGCTTCTCTTTCCCTCCTTCTCTCCCTCCCTCCTTTCCTTCCTTCCTTCCTCAGTTCCTTTTGCATCATTATCTGTATATCTAGGACAAATCTGCAATTAGAATAACAAAGTGTGCTTAGCCTATGTAAGAGATAAAAACATGTCCCTGGGGATTGAGGACTGTGAAGCACTAAGAGGCAATTCAAGGACTAGAAATTTGGGGTAATATTTTCTCTAGTAAGAATGACCTTATTATTTTTTTTTAAATATTTTTTTTGATGTGGACCATTTTTATTTTGTTTATTTATTTTTTAAAATAAATGTATTTATTTATTTTTGGCTGCATTGGGTCTTCGTTGCTGAGTGTGGGCTTTCTCTAGTTGCAGTGAGCAGGGGCTCCTCTTCGTTGTGGTGTGCAGGCTTCTCATTGTAGTGGCTTCTCTTGTTGCAGAGCACGGGCTCTAGGCGCATGGGCTTCAGTAGTTATGGCACGAGGGCTCAGTAGTTGTGGCATGAGGGCTCAGTAGTTGTGGTGCACGGGCTTAGTTGCTGACGTGGACCATTTTTAAAGTCTTTATTGAATTTGTTACAATATTGCTTATGTTTTGTTTTGGTTTTTTTGGCTGCGAGGCATGTGGGATCTTAGCTCCCCGACCAGATGTCAAACCCGCACCCCCTGCATTGGAAGGCAAAGTCTTAACCACTGGACCACCAGGGAAGCCCCAGAATGACCTTATTTAAACAGATATTTTAAATGGAAACTTTAGCTTTTACTTTTATATTCAAAGGTTTAAAATTTTTCAAAATTCTTACTGTCTGAAGAAAGGAATATGATAGAGCAGAAGCATCTGCATAGAAGTCTAAATTGGATTTTGAATACTGGAGTAGAAGGAAAGGAATTGTGTGTCATTTTATTGACCTTATTTTTCCTGGGCCAGGTGCAGTAGAAAAAGGGAGGAGAAAATGTACAAAGCAGAAAATTCCTTTGAGTATATGGACAAGTGAAATACATCTTTGGGGGTAAAATCTCTTATTGCTAAAATGGCAAACTGAAAATATCCAACACTGGGAGACTTGTGGTGTCTTAGCTAAATATAGTAACTAATAATAAATAATAATATAATAAGAAATATTATAAACTTAGACAAATTCATTCTTCAAATTCATAACATAAAAGTTCAGAGTTCTTGCAGTTTAATTCAAAATTCTAGGTTGAATAACCCAGTATGGATTGATTTTCCATTTATATTTCAAAAGACAATAAGCCACTGCCTTCACATAATTATATCAAGTGAGGAGAAAAGGAAATACCCGAATCATCAGGGCAAAATAACATGAAACATATTTGTGATTCTCTTAAAACTATTCTGAGCATCCTCATTAACGTATTTATTATGAAACATTAAATATATGTTAACAAATTTAGCTATTTGTATTGATTTGTTTTATTTAAAATGGTGCATATTCATTATAAAAAATACCAAGTTATACTCAAGAACAAAAACAAAAAAACCAACCCAGTTAAAAAAATGGGCAAAGGACTTAAATGGACAGTTCAACAAAGAAGATGTACAAATGACCAATAAGCACATTCACCATCACTAGTGATAGGGAAATAAAAATCAAACCACAAGGACATACCACTTCAAACCTATTAGGATGGTTATTCTAAAAAAAAATAACAAGCGTTGGTGAGGATGGGGAGAAATTTAAACACTTGTACTTTGCTGGTGGGAGTGTAAAATGATGTAGCCGCTGTGGAAAGCAGTTTAATGGTTCATAGCTAGTGGTGATGATTACACACCATTGTAAATGTATTTAATGCCTCTGAATTGTACACCCCAAAATGGTAAAAATGGTAATTTTTATGTTATGTATATTTTACCACTGTTAAAAAACTTAAATTGAGTAATAAAACAACTACAAAGAAGAGATCAACAAATTGTTTTAGATTCAACTTTCTAGAAGGAACCCATGTTAACATTTGGTAGTCATTCTAATACCTTATTCTGTGCATTAAACTTTTTGTTGTGAGATATTACAGAAATTATCTCTGTAAATAGTATAGAGAATAATATAAGCAACACTTATGCACATGGACATGCTGATTTGTTTAACATGAGCTGTGGCCTAGGCCTGAGGAGGGGCCTAGGCACACTTTATGTGCCTGCAAAGTTAACCAGCCTGAGTGGGATGCAGACTTGCAATGGTGGCCTTCTGTAAAATGATCTAACCAAACCAACTTAGACGTAAAAATGATCACTAAAGGAAATTGGGAGCTGCGAAAAGCCACAGGTCTCATCATTAAATGTTTCTGTGATAAGCATCATTATTCTCTGCTTATGTTATTTGGTAGTACTATTTATCTTATTTTGGTCTAATCCTAAATGTTATTGTAAATGTTTTCCTTTTATTTCTATTTCACATGTTTCTGGATTCTTATAAAAGAATATTGGTAATATGTATTTGCTTTTATAGGTCACTGGGGTATGTTTTTAAAGAAAAGATGTAATAACATCAAGTTGAATAGCCTGCTGTAAATTAAGTTTAGAAAGTCAAATTTCTAAACTTGTTCTAGTTTGAACTCTCGTCATTACCTTTTTTGTAATCTTAGACTAAAACACCATCATTAAAGCACAAATAGCAGTTGACTATTTTGCATATTTTATAGTAGGGCAAAGTTAATACAGAGTTGGAAGTATCCAGTAAAATGGCCCAAATGCAATCATTTTTCCCCACCTCCTCAATTTTCCATACATATTACTTATTTAGTATCAAAAAAGAATGTCTGAATTGCTAACCTTGCTCCACCACTGTGTGAGGATTTCCCTAACCTTTCTCAGCCTCCATTTCTACATCTGTAAAATAGACATGATAATAGGGCTTACTTCCTAGGTTTGTTATGAGAGTTCAGTGAATTAATATGGAAAATAAGTTCTTAAAACAATGCATGCACAAAATAATATATAAGCTACTTTTATTATTGTTGTTGTTATGATGGTATTCCTACTATGTATTCAAGCCTAGAATGAATATTATGAGAGCTAGTATTGTGATTGATTTATTTGGAGATAATGTCAGAAATCTGAATTTGCAGCCCTTTATGAATGGGAGGCCCTAGCCAAATGGCCCTCCTAGCTCACCTAGCCCTGAAGTAAAGTTCAGTTGGAATCAGAGAAAAAAACATCGGAAGACTTGATTGAGAGGAAAGGACTGAACTGAGCCCTGAAAGATAGGATGTGCAAAGGCTGTGTGGGAGGGACCCAGCTCCCCAACACCTGCCTCCCTGCCACGTGCTAGGTAGGCATTCTACTCTGTGCTTTACAACCTCTCTCTGCGTTCATGACGTCACGCAGCTAGTGTTTGCCAAATCAGGGATTTAAACTCTGGTTCTCCAAAGCCTTTCTTATTTCCATGCTAAGCTGCTACTTTGATAATTACAGGTTGTATTCTTCTGTGCCTTAGCCAGTTAGGTGCTGCTTGATATCCCATTAGTTTTTTAGTTTTTAGTGGATGATTTTGTTGTTGTTTTACTGATATATTCCCCTGAATTCTCCTATCTGCGTATATGCTGAATGGTATGCTTGCCTTTTAATTTAAAATTTGCTGATTTCTGTTTTCTCATAACTTAGGTGTAATGTCTTTGCTGAGGCCTCTTCTTCTGGATGTGGCCCCAACAATTCAACAGACTGCTGCCTTGGCTCTGGGGAGACTGGCTAGTTATAATGAGGACCTAGCAGAAGCGGTCGTGAAGGGCAACATTCTTCCCCAGCTTGTTTATTCCTTGGCAGAACGGGATGTAAGAAGTTTTAAAAACTAAGTTATGTGTTTTTTTGTTTGTTTGTTTTGGATTTTTTAAAAAATTGATAGTTTGGGTACAGTCGCAAGTTTGTAGGCATAGAATTATTAGGATGTTAATACAACCTTCAATTCTTTGAACTGCATGTAATAATACTTTTAGGGTATTTTACTTTGGGGCTGATAGGCAGCTTTTCTCCATTGCTGTTAATATAAGGAGAAAACATATTACAATTTTTAATGGAATTATACATAAAGCAGTATTTCTCAGCACGGGTTTATTCAAGTTGTAGGATCAGTCTTAGAAAGGTGTATGGAGCCCTGGGCAAATAAGTTATATACAATGGTGAAATCTGGTTAATGGACAATGTAAGAGACAGCTTTGAAGCAAGGGGGAGAGAAGCATCCAAAAGGAAAGAGAATACATGTAATGGAAGGTTTGACAAAGCAGTTTTTTCCAAGGATGCAAGCATGTCAGCCCTTTTAAGGGCCATATAAGAGTACCTCTATTGTTTTTTGCATCCTGTCTGGTTCCCTCTATGTTTCTAACAATAGTTAAGGATCTTCCTCTACATAGGGTCTTGGACTGTTCATTCCATCCTCCTAGTTTATCATAACCTAGGGATGTATCTTTCTTGACATATCTTTAAGATTAAATTCCTATTTGTTGTAAACAAAGGACAAACAATACAATTTTAAAAAGGGGGGGACTTCCCTGGTGGCGCAGTGGTTAAAAATCCGCCTGCCAATGCAAGGAACACGGATTTGAGCCCTGGTCTGGGAAGATACCACATGCCGCGGAGCAACTAAGCCTGTGCACCACAACTACTGAGCCTGTGCTCTAGAGCCCGCGAGCCACAACTACTGACCCTGTGCGCCTGGAGCCCGTGCTCTGCAACAAGAGAGGCCACTGCAATGAGAAGCCTGTGCACCGCAACAAAGAGTAGCCCCTGCTCGCCACAACTAGAGGAAGCCCGCGCGCAGTTGATGAAGACCCAATGCGGCCAAAAATAAATAAAATCAAATCTTAAAAAAAAACACCAAACATAATGAGATAGCACTCTACCTACTAGGATGGCCATAAAAAATAAGAGAAAGAAAAAAAGGAAAATAATAATAAAAGTGTTAGTGAAGATGTGGAGAAGTTTTGTAAAATCGTGCAGCTGCTATGGAAAACAGTTTGGCACTTCCTCAGCAAGTTAAACAATAATTACCATATGACCCAGCAGTTCTACTCCTAGTTATGTTTCTGAAGGAATTGAAAACAGGTGTTCAAACAAAACTTGTGCACAAATGTTCATAGCAGCATTATCCACAATAGCCCAAAGAATGACTAGATAAACAAAATGTTATGTATCCATACAATGGAATATTATCAGTCATAACAAGGGATGAAATCATGATACACTCTACAACATGGGTGAACCTTGAAAACTTTATGCTAACAGAAAGAAGCCAGACAAAGCTACATGTTGTATGATTCCATTTATATGAAATATCCAGAATATGCAGCTCCATAGAGATGGAAGCAGATGAATGGTTACCAGAGGCTGGGGGGAGGAGGGAGTGAGAAGTGGCTGCTTAGCATGTAGGAGGTTTCTTGTTGGAGGGATGAAAATATTCTAGAACTAGATAGGTATGGTTGCACAACATTGTGAATGCGCTAAATGCCACTGAATTGTACACTTTAACATGATTAAAATAGTAAATTTTATGTTATGTGTATTTACGAAAAAAAAATCCTAATTGTTTTAAAATGTGCCTTATTTTTTTAGATTGGAGAGTAATTTGCTAATAACTGTCTTATCCCTGGGAGGAGTTACAGAAATTTTATTTTTCTTGTAGGCATTCCTTCTATCATCGAATGCTTAGGCTTTTAGCTCCTTCTCTGAGGGCAGGGTCTGTGTTTGGTGTCTCACATAGAAGGTTCTCAACAGAAGTTTTCTAAGTGTGAATGAGTACCCATTAGCTGTAAAGAGACAAAAAGTCCTAGGGCAGAAGTGAGGAGAAAGTGAGAATGTGAAACATCATTCACAGGCTTCTGTCTCCTTCCCCTACCAGGCCTTTAGCCCACTTCTCACAGGAGATTTAATATCTTCTTTATGAGGTACAAAGTCCTCTGGTTTTGCTTTTCCTTCCTTTTTTTTTTTTTTTTTTTTTTTAAAGGGTAATTCTTTTGGTGGGGAATTCCGGGAGAGAAGAGAGTTAGGGATTTGGAATGAGATCAGAGAGTGATATTCTAGGCACTGTAGTTAGTACTGACTATTGATGCCCAGTAAAGTGTGAATTTGAAAATTCTGCAATATAAAAAGTCAAATTAGCTTAAGGTAATGACAAGAAATGTGTCACCGTTATTTTTCCACAATTATGAGAAAATGATCTATGGGAAGCTACTCTAAAACTATTCTAATTTTTATAATAAAGTAGGAGATTTTTGGTTACTGACATGTAAAATTAGACTTTATAACAAATATCTTAATGCCTGTATATGTTGACATTTAAGAAACTAAAGAAATATATCAAATCAAAACATCATTACTAACATAGCATATTTCTTATCTTGTCAATATATACTGATTTTGGAGATACGATATGTTAAAGTATACTTGATGTATTTTCTCTTACATAATTTTTTATTGAATCTTACTATTTTAGCCTGCATAAATAGAATGCTTTCAAAACAGATGCTATAGTTACCTAGTCGCTTTTTTTTGTAGTCACTGTAAAGAAATAGAAACTTAGAATCTAAAATAGGGCATTAATTGGGCTCTATTAATGAAAGAGTTAGGAGACTATTACTGTGTCATTATGCTAACCATAAAACAGTGAGTGTTATAGCCAAATACTTCCTCTGCATCTATTTTTTTTAGCAATATGAAGAAAAACAGGTTAGTCTTGTGTTTCAGTTTTGTTTCTTAATCTGATAAAATTTACAGATAGAACATATTATAAGTATGAAGCATTACTTGAAATTCACATAATGGTACGTCATTTATATCTTTGTAAAAAAGCATTTCTAAGAAGGGATAAATAACATAACCCACTGTTGGGCTGGTTTATTTGCCAGGAGGAGTTTTAAAATGTATCATGAATATTTTGCCTTTATGTTTATCTGATGATTGCTAAGGGAGCCTCAGAACATAGTTGTTATTTCAGGATAACGTGGGACACCAGAAAGGTTAGTTGAGGTCATGCTTAGAGACTGAGGGCAAGTAAAGGAAACGAATTTGTTAGGTGACAGTTTAGTTGCATGCGCTAACAATCTAAGAGTTCCCATAGGGCAAACAAATACCTTTCACTGTAATGCACAAACATGAAATCTCATTATTTTATGAATTTGTAGGAAATATAATGTTTATATTTTATTTTATACAATTTCCAAATGCATGTTTCAGAGTAAAACATTTGAAATGTATTTTAAGACTTAAATCCTTTCAGTTCAGTTACTGAGCAAAAGCAATGGGGGAAACATCAAAAAATCAAAATGATATTGCAGGATGTTTTTCATCTCTTATATTTAATAGCTGTTGAGCTTTATTTCTTAGTTTTATTTTTTATTTTATTTATTTATTTTTTGAGCTTTTTAAAAAAAATATATCAATGTCATTTTAATGTTGGTTTTGGTCTATTTTAACTTTTAGCTCAATTCACTTTGAGTTTTGTCTATTTATCCTTGTAGCGTTTTTACAAGAAAGGAGCTGCCTTTGTGTTACAAGCAGTTGGTAAACATTCTCCCCAACTAGCTCAGGCGATAGTGGATTGTGGAGCACTGAATACGCTGGTGATATGCTTGGAAGATTTTGACCCTGGAGTCAAACAGGCTGCAGCCTGTGCATTTGACAGTATTGCAAGACATAATGCAGGTAATGGGCCTTATTATAAAATAGGATTGTTAAAGTTTAGATTAATTAGGTAAATCTGGTTTTGCTTAGTAGACCATAGATATGAGAGGTCTTTTTTTTTAATTTTTAATTTTGGGCTGCATTGGGTCTTTGTTGTGGTGCGCGGGCTTTCTCTAGTTGTGGCGAGCGGGAGCTACTCTTCATTGTGGTGCTCCGGCTTCTCATCGCGGTGGCTTCTCTTGTTGCGGAGCATGGGCTCTAGAGCGCAGGCTCAGTAGTTGTGGCGCATGAACTTAGTTGCTCCGTGGCATGTGGGATCTTCCCGGACCAGGGCTCGAACCCGTGTCCCCTGCATTGGTAGGCAGATTCCCAACCACTATGCCACCAGGGAAGTCCCAGATATGATGTCTTAATGATGTTTCTGTACATTATGGGAGATAAGTTTTGAATGATGGTCAAGTTGTTTGGATCACAAATTCACCAAAAAACCTATACATTTCAGTCTTTATGTTAGTTAGCAAAGGAAAAATTTGAAGACAGAAAGGGAATCAGGGGGATGTGGGGACAATGAGATATTGATTAGATTCAAGGACCTTGATAAATTGGTTCCGTTACAAAATTGTTTGTCACCCCTCAGGGGACATTGGGTCTTCACTCTCACTTATGGTAGGGTGTTCCAAGCCAGCCAGGAGCCATGTTGTATGAGTGAATATTATTGAAAAGATATGGATGTGGTAACTTGCTAGAACATATTTGTATTCAGCCCATAATAGTCAGGAAGGAGGAGAAAGAGAAGGAGCACCTTTTCTTATAAACTGAGCTCAATGAAGCCATCAAGAAGGGCCCTGGGGCTTCCCTGGTGGCGCAGTGATTGAGAGTCCGCCTGCCGATGCAGGGGACACGGGTTTGTGCCCCGGTCCGGGAAGATCCCACATGCCGCGGAGCGGCTGGTCCTGTGAGCCATGGCCGCTGAGCCTGCGTGTCTGGAGCCTGTGCTCCGCAACGGGAGAGGCCACAACAGTGAGAGGCCCACGTACCGCAAAAAAAAAAAAGAAAAAGAATGGGCCTGGGCCTCTTGTGTGACGGTTGTGCTGACACACCTGATCGGTAAAAAATACATAGGGAACAAAATTGCCCCCACCGCTTTACAGAAGTTGCTAAATAGTATGAACAAACAACACAACAAGAAAATAACAGTTTTAAGACAAACATATGTAAAAGTGTAAACTTTGCTGGTAATCAAGAACTGCATATTAAAACATCAGTGAAAGTATCTTTTCCTACCTATTATTATTTGGGGGGAAAAAAGAGTAAAGCAGAAATATAACCAAGTGGTTAAGAGCATCGTGGCCTTAGGACAGAATCTGAGTTTGAGTCCAAGTTCTACTACTTAGTTGCTGTGTAACTTTGGACATGGCTTTTAAACTTTCTGAAACTTAACTTCCTCATCTGCAAGAGAGGAAGTACTACTTCAGAGATTTGTTGTGAGGATGATGAGATAGACCAATGCTTGGTACATGGTAAGTAATCAATAAATGCAAGGTATGAATACTGTATTAATTCTGAAGGTTTGAGAGGGCATGATGATGTTTCTGTCCACTGATGGAGGCACTACAAATTGTATAAACTTGTGCAAAGGCATTTGGCAAAACTAATCTAAGCCATGAAAGAGTTCATGGAAGTGAAAGAGCGGCATGGACATATATACACTACCAAACGTAAGGTAGATAGCTAGTGGGAAGCAGCCGCATAGCACAGGGAGATCAGCTCGGTTCTTTGTGACCGCCTGGAGGGGTGGGATAGGGAGGGTGGGAGGGAGACGCAAAAGGGAGGGGATATGGGAACATATGTATATGTATAACTGATTAAATTTGTAAAATTTAAAAAAATTAAAAAAAAAAAAAAGAGTTCATGGTTACTCTAGAAAGCCTGATTTGGGAATTCTTCCTAAGGAAAAATCCCACAGAATGAAGAAGCTGCATTCATGCAAATGTTATTGTAGTATTATTATCTAATATCAAAACCCCTCAAATATTTGGCAGGAATTTAGTGGTTAAATTATAGTCGTTTACTTAATGGAATCTCACTCAACAAATAAAAGGTAATTATGAATCCTACATGATAACATGGAAAAGTGATTATAATGTGAAAAAAAGACAAAATTGTGCATTACAATTATAATATAAAAATAAAATTTTATGTGGATGTAAATTACAAGGACATACGTGTTTGTGCTACTAGGGTGATAGAATTAAGGATGTTTTAAATTTGTTTTCCAGATTTTTCAGTGTGTGTGCATGTATAAAATAATAGCTACCGTTTATCAAGTAATTACCGTGTGCCTGGCTCTGTGCAGTATGCTTTAGGATATTATCTCATTTTGGCTACAGATACACTTAGGGCAGGTATTACTCTCCTTGTTAAAAAGAGGAAGAAAGTGGAACTTAGGATACCTGAAATCATGTTAATGGTGGAACCAAAATTTGAGTCTAAATCTGTCTTGACTCCAAAGCCATATGTCAACCCCTGTACCATACAGTTTCATTAAGTACTCCTTGAAAGAGTTTTGAAGAAGAAACTCAAAACAGAAACAGGAAGTGGCTGTCCCATGGTTATGTTTTTTATTTTATTATTATTTTTATTATTATTATTATTATTTTTGCGGTACGCGGGACTCTCACTGTTGTGGCCTCTCCCGTTGCGGAGCACAGGCTCCTGACTCGCAGGCTCGGCGGCCATGGCTCACGGGCCTAGCTGCTCCGTGGCATGTGGGATCTTCCTGGACCGGGGCACAAACCTGCGTCTCCTGCATCGGTAGGCGGACTCTCAACCACTGCACCACCAGGGAAGCCCCATGGTTATGTTTAATTTGGGTTTAAAAAAATTATTTATTTAATGTATTTATTTTTGGCTGTGTTTGTTCTTCATTGCTGCGCATGGGCTTTCTCTAGTTGTGGCGAGCGGGGGCTACTCTTGGCTGCAGTGCGCGGGCACTACTCTTCATTGCGGTGCACTGGCTTCTCATTGCGGTGGCTTCTCTTGTTGTGGAGCACAGGCTCTAGGCGCGTGGGCTTTAGTAGTTGTGGCACGTGGGCTCAGTAGTTGTGGCCCGCGGGCTCTAGAGCACAGGCTCAGTGGTTGTGGAGCACGGGCTTAGCTGCTCCGTGGCATGTGGGACCTTCCTGGACCAGGGCTCGAACCCGTGTCTGCTGCATTGGCAGGCGGATTCTTAAGCACCGCGCCACCAGGGAAGTCCTTTAATTTGGTTTTTAAATGGTGACAGTATTGGAGACAAAATAATAAAATGATATAAAAGTAAATTGAGAAGGAAAACTATTGTTATGCTTAGAATGATTCAGAATTGGTATATGAAAATTATTTCTTTAATATCTGGATTTTGGTTTTCCAAGTAGCTTCACCTTAGGACTATTGTTTAACACATGTTGATTGAGAAAACTTAAGCAATGTTTTAAATTAGAAGCTAGTTATCACGGGGAAACTACATGAGTATATTTAGTAATTTTTTTTTTTAATGTCAGAGGACTTTACGGCAAACAGATTGTAACATGAGAATTTTAAAGAGTGGTGCAAAAGAGCTTTGAGGACAACCATGCAGACACGCTCTGAGGCAGGTGCCCATAGGTAACCTTTCCATACCTCCCTTTTGTTGAATCTGCGGCTAAATGATTATAGTTCATAAATAGGCTCTGTCTTTGGGATTCTATTCCAATTTTTTGCCATAATCTGGCTCCCACATGGAATTCCCAGTTTAATTTCAATATTTCACAGTAGTTAGGGGCTTGGGACCCAGAAGCTCCCAGAAGAGATTACTGCATAGATTTCTCAGAAGGAAAGGGAATTGTTATCTAGTAAGCAGTAAGTCATCATTCATATCCTGAATATCAGTGAAAATAGAAGATTTACCTCCAAATAACCTGATTTCTTTCTTGATGATCTCTTAAAAATGGAATATATTGAGATTAAAGGGATTCATTCAGTGTTTTCTTCTGGGTATTCGTGGTGAGTTGTTTGATTAGATAGTTTAAGAAATATAAACCTTAAAGGAGGTGCAAAAGAAATGTACCTTTAAGGGCAATAAGAAAGGAACCTTTAAGGAAAAACGTTTTGTGTATAGGAAACAAAAATAAAGTAAGCATACAATTAGTAGAAGAGGGAAATCTATGGGCATCCTCTGACTTTTCCTTATTTGAAAAATGCAATTTCTAAAAGTTACTTCTATGTATAGATTTTAAAGCATTTTACAGATAACCAAGGGAAACTGGGGGCTATCCACCAGAAATGGTGGTGGTGGTGGTTTTAACTTGGGGCAAATGGTCTCATTAAATGTCCACGCTTGACTCACCAGGTACGGAATACAATTGGTAATATGTACCTCTTACTCGGAAGATAAATAAGCTACTTCTTTCTGCTCTGGGCTCCTTAATAAAGGTCGAGGTAGCATTCTTCTCAGACTGGTTGTCCCTCTTCCTCCGTCTTGCTGCATTCTCCCACTCAGCAGAATTATTCTGGTTACATATTTACCTAATCGGCGTCAAATCTCTCACTCTTTCCGAGGACTGGTCTTGCTTTTGGAGCTACAGGGCGCGAGGCAGGAGGAGCGGTGGGCTCTGCGGCCGTGGTGCTCCCACCGGTAGGGCCCAGGCGGGGGCTTCCTCGCGCTCAGGGCCCTCCTTCCTCGCTCTGCCTGGCAGCCTGGCTCTGGCCTTGCGCCCGTCGGTGGCACAGCAGCTTTGTGGTGGAGCGCCGCCAGCAAACTTGTGCGCAGCATGTGGCAGTCATCAGAGTACTTGGGACAGAGGTGAGAGCAGCGGCCTGGCCGCAGCCTGAGGAAGGAGGAGCCACTTAAGTGTTTTGTAGGAATGATCTTCCACATTTGGGCTGAAAACTAAGTTCTCAGTGTTTAGGAGCTTTAGCTAAAAATTCTGTCTCTTGTAAACTTTGCCTCCTGTAAACCTCTGCTGTCTCAGAATCAACTTTGGCTGTTCTCAGTCCTGACAAAGAGGAATACGTTTGATTAGGTGTTCTAAAACATTTAAATTATTAACACGTTATAATATATATATATATAATATTAACATATTATAGGTGAGGAAACCGAAATAGAGAGGTTAAATGATTTATTCTGGTCAGACAGCAATTTATGGCAGAACTGCTTGGCAATTACTCAAAACCCTTCAGAAAGTCTTCCTTTTTATAATGTGAGAAAGGCAAGTGTATGAAAGCTCATCATTCTTCATTTTAAGCTCCTTGTAGTATCGGATAGTCTTGCCAGATACCTCTGTTTTTAATCCCTGATGACTGGTTTCCACATGTGTGACTATTCTTTCTCTCAGGGATATCATTTATATCCTAAATCAAATGAGAAATTTCCCTTCCAGCTCAGTAGCAGTCAGGAGAGGAGATTGCTGCAGCCACAGTGAGCAGTGCAGTAATTGGCTTATTCTGATACTACAGACACATCGAGTAGATTACAAACTGTTTACCAAATAGATAATGTAAGGAAGGAATCCAGACAGAGCTGGCTGGCCTGATTCTTTTCTATGTCATCTGTCAGTAGTTGCAGTACACAGGCTCAGCAGTTGTGGCACTCAGGCTCTAGGGCCCATGGGCTTCAGCAGTTACGGCTTGCGGGCTAGAGCGTAGGCCCAGTAGTTGTGGCGCACAGGCTTAGTTGCTCCGCGGCATGTGGGATCTTCTCGGACCAGGGCTCGAACCCATGTCCCCTGCATTGGCAGGTGGATTCTTAACCACTGCACCACCAGGGAAGTCCCTAGAAAATTTTAAATTATATACATGGTACACATTCCCATCTCACAGCACTGACTTAGAGTTCCTGTGCCTGCGCTCTGTGGTTTGTGTGTGTGAGGGGGTTGTTGTTGTTAAAAGGCAATGTAGTGGTGATGCTGTGGTCCCAAAAAGTCACACTTAATAGTCATGCTTATTAATCAGTATAACTGAACAGTAATATGTGTAGTAAGTTAAGGAATATGGAACTAAACTTACCATTTGGGGACAAGTAAATGATGGGTCAACTTCAAGCAATCACTTACTGATGTAAGGGCTGAAATGTACTTTATAAGTGGCCAAACTACCAGACTCGCACATTGTTGATGGGGCCACATACTGATAATCCCCTTTGGAAAACAATATTGCGTTCATATTAGGTTGACCTTATGAAATTACCTATATTTGATTGGTTTTGACTTAACAAAAACAGCAGTTTCATGTGGTTTAATCTAAAAATATCAAGAACCTCAAAAAATGTCAACATTCTTCCCCTCAGGACCCTCACTTCTGAGCCTCTATCTTAAGTAAACACATACATGCACACACATATCTGTGAATGTGTGTATGTTTGTCTAACCTGTAGTGTATATATGTATCAATGTAGGACCCGTGGTAGCCAGCCTCCCAAATGCCCCTCAGAGATCCCATGTCCTGGCATTCTCACCCTTGTACAGTCCCCTCCCACATCGTACCAGGATTGGTCTGTGTTACCACCAGAATGCTGCAGAAGTGACGGTCTGTCACTTCTGAGAGTAGGTGACCAGCTCTGCAGGATCGAGGCTTCTGTTGTGGGGTTCTCTCATCACTCACTCTGAGGGAAGCCAGATGCTGTGACATGAGGACACACTCAGGCAGCCCGTGGAAAGGCCCATGTCATGAGGAGCTAAGGTCTTCGACAACCAGCAAGAAACCGGAGCTTCCTACAACTACACGAGTGAGCTTGGAAGCAGATCCTACCCCAATTGTGCCTTCAGACGACTGCAGCCCCAGCAGACAGTGTGACAGAAACTTCATGAGAAACTCCAAGCCTGAACCCCCCAGCTAGGCTGCTTGTGGATTCCTGACCCACAGAAAATATGAGATAAGGAATGATGCTTTAAGCTGCTGAGTTTGGGTCATTTTGTATGTAGCAATGGATAACTAATAAATAAACGTAATCTTAATGCACAAAGAAGTTCACTGTACTGAACTTAAGAATGGCAAAGCCCCAAAGCAAACAAAACAATTAAGTGCCCTGAGTAGCTGGGGTGGGGGGGAGAGGTTAAGTAAATTATGGAACATTTACTCAGTGGGATATCATGCAGTTATTAACAATGTTGGGCTGGCTCATCCTCAGGAATAAAAGTGGACAGTGGAGGCCCACAGGTAGCTTCATTAACCACCCAGAGGCAGTCACCCCGAGAACTGCTGACCGGGGACCACTTGTATAAAAACACCCTGTAAACTTTCTAACCATCCAGTGCTTCGTTTCTGTTTCCTCTGGCCTTTGTGTGTTCTTGTAGAGAATTCCACGGGGGCACTGCTAACCCTTTACTGTTTAGCCTCCTCCGTCAGCCTGAGCTTCTCGAAGGCAGGGACTTGCCTAAAACTGGGCTTGAACAAAGAACAAATGCCAGTGAAGTTCGAAAGTTTGAATAATAAAATCTTCATTTTCCATCTAAGGATTTTCTTTTTCCTCCCAGCAGAATGCGGATTGTAGGTGGAATGAAACTACAATGATTGCTGCAATATTATATAAAGCAAGTAGAAATGAATGGAAACATGTCTAGATACAAAAAGCGTATTTTGTAAAAAGCTGATTCCAAGTAATTTATTATTTTCTTCATTACAAGAGCACTCCAGACCCTCTCTGTAACTTTTCCTTTTCCAATTCAGCTTAGTCTCAGCTGTCGAGTAAAGTATAAAACTAAAAGTTGCTAAAATCGGGGTTTTAAAAATGGCTTTGTATCTTATGCTACCTATGATCTTCCAAGGCCGTACCCAACTCTGCCTTTTCCCACCTTCTCTTTCTCTCATCTCCACTTCTTGACTTTTCCTTTCTGTATTTTGAAGCTGTTTTTTATACTTGAGCCTTGTATAAGTGCGCCATCCATCCAGCTGATTGTAATTTCTTACTAAGGCCCCGTTAACTCCAGATCAATGGCTTATTTGACTCACTTGACTTTTTAAAGAAGCTAGAATTATTTAACCTTCAAAGCATATGTATGTATGTGTGTTAACCCTTAATCTCTCAGACACTCAATCCATATGTAAGGGTTAGACCGATGGCTCTGGAGATGGGGTGGAAAGAAGTGGCGTGGAGATAATGGGTAAGAAAAATGACATTTGTGGGAGCAGGGGATAAATAAAAATCATACATTCGATTTTTTCATAATAATATGCAAATTCCCGCCACCTTTTCTCACTCCGACATGCGATTGGAGATATCAGTTTCTCAGCTCAGAATTATAGCTCTAGTGAGCCATCGTAACCTGTAGAAGGATATTGCCTCTCTCAGATGTGTTGGTGTAGAATAAAGGTTTTTCCGTAGCTGGCTTCCATGCCTTCCTCTTCCTAGTCACATCCCTGTGTAGTCTCCGTCCACGCTGCACCAATGAAATATAGAAGAAGTGATGGCATGTCACTTCTGAGGTTAGATTATAAAAGACTATGGCTTTTGTCTTGGGTTCTGTCCTCTGGATCACTCACTCTGGGGGAAGCCTCATCATGAGCAGCCTATGAAAGAGCCCAGAAATGGGGAGGAACTGATGCCTTCTTCCAACTCCCGTGGGTACGCTGGGAAGAAGATCCTGTAGACCCAGTGTATCCCGGTCAAGCCTCAGATAACTGCAGCCCTAGCTGATGGCTTGATTGCAGCCTAGTGAGAGGTCACAGCCTGAACCATCCAGCTGAGCCGCTCCCAGATTCCTGACCTACAGAAACTGTAAGGTTATAAACATTTCCTGTTTTAAGCAGCTAAGTTTGGTGTAGCAGTAGGTAACTAAACCAGTTGTAAACAGCTGGGTGAGACAAATTTCTTCCACTTTAAAAGTGACATTCCTAAAATCATACTGGCGTATGGTCAGTATATAACCAGTTTTGGCGATTACACCTCCATATTTGTTTTTACTGTAATTTCACCAAATCATGAAAAATTTGGTTGAATGGGATGATTATATAACATAAGATTGACATCATAAGTGATAGCCAAATCTTAAATGTATTTTTTAACCCGCTTTATTTCACAAAGGTTTTGAAGTGATATAGTTGTGTTTTACAGCCAGATGCAAAACCAGCCTATCTTTTTTTTTTTTTTTTAATTATTATTTCTTTTTGTGGTACGCGGGCCTCTCACTGTTGTGGCCTCTCCCGTTGCGGAGCACAGGCTCCGGACGCGCAGGCTCAGCGGCCATGGCTCACGGGCCCAGGTGCTCTGCGGCATGTGGGATCCTCCCGGACCGGGGCACGAACCTGTGTCCCCTGCATTGGCAGGCAGACCCTCAACCACTGCGCCACCAGGGAAGCCCCAGCCTATCTTTAAACTAAGAAATAGGGCCACCTAAATGCAAAGAAATTATGATTCATAACTTTATTTTATTTTTAATGAAAAAATAGAATAGAAATTTTTGTAGGGCTTAAAACCAGTGAGTTAAAAGCAGTGTTTGGAAAACGAAATTAAAAAGCAATAAAGTTAAAAGGAATTAGAGTTTTTGAGGTGTTTGATTTGCCTAATTATTTTTGAATTAGTATGCTAAATATATATATATATATATTTTTTTTTCTTCCTTTTTTTCCTTTCAGAGAACCTCTTCATTTTGAGTCCTTTTCATGAGTTCTCATGGTGGATCACTTAATTTTGCTCACATTCTTCCCTCTTACATCTCCATTATGAGCAGAAAAATTAGTGGAGTATCATAATATATGTTTAGATTAATCCTTTTTTTGCAGGCCAATTTTTAGGTTTTCATCAATTTCTTGGAATTCACCTCTGAATTTTCTTATGTAACCACTATAGTGGTTCTTCCTTTATGACTCTAGAGTGTGTCTTCAAGAATCAAATGTAGAAAGAATGTCACCTTTCTACATCCAGAAAGTCCCCACAGCTCGTTTTAGAAGGTGTAAGGTTTAAGCCTAGGGTTGTAAAATGATGGATGTGTTTTATTTAGCCTGCACTATGTTGTCTTACACAGTGTGTTTTAAGTTTCCAACACTTAAAAACCAGGCAATTTCACATTTAAAATCAGATGTCTGGCTTCTCTTGAAAAATCCTAGGATCTGACAACGGTTGGCCTATATTCCTATGTGGCTGCGCTGGGCTGAAGCTGAGTAGTTGCTGCTCCTTGTAGCTGCTGCATATAGTTTTCCAGTTTACTGTGCTTCCTACTCAGTTATTTTTCTTACACCTGCTGGCTTCACTTATTTTAATTACTTGTCTGGGCCCTGTGTTTACCGCTTCTGATCTAAACAAACCACTAGTCATAACAATTAAGAGGAGGGGGTTGGGGGCTTCCCTGGTGGCGCAGTGCTTGAGAGTCTGCCTGCCAATGCAGGGGATGCGGGTTCATGCCTTGGTCTGGGAAGGTCCTACATGCCGCGGAGCAGCTGGGCCCGTGAGCCATGGCCACTGAGCCTGCACGTCCGGAGCCTGTGCTCTGCAATGGGAGAGGCCACAGCAGTGAGAGGCCCGCGTACCGAAAAAAAAAAAAAAGGAGGGGGTTAAGGCCATTGTGAGCACTGTTAAAATAAAGCAAAATTACTTTTGCCTGATGCACCTAGTTTTACGTGTTACAGCTGTGCCTATTATACGCTGATGGACTTTACTCTCTGTGCTCTTCCCTTCTGGTCAACATAAAGTCATCCCTAAATATTCCATTCATCCAGCTTTAGATACTAGTAATTTTATGAATGTTGTTGATCTTAAATGTCCTCCCTTTTATCTGTGTCTCCTTTTGTTTTAAAAATTAAATCTAAAGTTGTATTGAGCTTGTCATGGTCCAATAGAGGTGGCTGCCTCAATTCCTTCACTCAGCAGTGAGGTATTCAGGAGGCCAAAGAGAACTAGTTATTCCTTTACTGAAAACAGCTGACCATCAGATTTGAGGACTGCATACCAGTTGTCTACATGCATGCAGTCAATGGCTTTAACTATTATTTATGAATAAGGAAGGTGCTGTTGGATAGTTTTATTTCTACTGACAATTTGAAGTCTAAAAAATTGTTAAAAATGAATAAGCCTTAACATTTTAAAAATGTAATATTTTAACTGTAATAAAGGCATGAATTAAGATGAGGGGAAGTGTGAAAAAGTAAATGGATAATATTTCTAGTGTATATTAGTAATTCTTCAAAGAATAATTATGCATTCTTTCCTAATATTTTGTTTTAAGGAGACATATTCCCACCATTTTTAAAAATAAGAAACTTTCTTCCATAGTGAGAAATAAGCTAAAGTGCTTATTTTTCTTTAGAATAGTAATGTTAGTATAGTTAGCCCCAGCAATAGCTATATGTGTGGTCAAAGGACATGTTCATATTTCTTTTATTTTTTAAAAACAATCACATTGAAGAAAATTTGTCAAATAGAGAAGAAAATATCACCAATAGTACCATCAACCCCATCTAAATCTTGTTAGTATGTTAGTATAACATAAAGCCTTCTTTCTCTGAATTTTTTTTTTTTGCATAACTACTTCTAATTTTGCTGGTTACCTAACAGTATATGATTATGTCACATGTTCTTACATAAAAGAAGATGTAGTCTTAAAAAATTTGTTTTTTGAAGATTCATTTAAAATTTAAAATGAGGTTAAGGAAAAAAATGAGGTTAAGATATTTTCAGGCACTGAAGATAAATTAATTGGCTCTTTTTTTTCTTGATCAAACCTTTTATGAGCATCTGTACATATCAATCTTTGATTCCCTAAGTTTAATAATTAATTAAACAACCCAGACTCATTTCCAAATTAGAGTTAAAAATGAATTCTTTGAGATTTCTCCTATAGGGAGTAACTTTTAAGTGTACCAGATTTTTGTATGTGTTTTTGGTTACTACCGCTTTCTTTAGAGTAGAAAAGTAGAAGAAAAGGGGAGCAGGAAGGAGGATGGGAAGCACTGCCTGAAACGGCACCCCGTGTGTTTCCCCAAACTCTCCACGCACCTGACTCCCAGCTCCACTCTGTGCTGTGGTCTGTTCACATATTCACCCTGAGCAGTCTACTAGAACAGAACAATGTTCTTACTCTATTCTGCTTCCCCAAGATCTAGCCAAGTTTCTAGCACATAGTAAGCACGTAATGAACACTCAGTGACCAGAAAGGAGAGGAAAATAAGTACATACACCAAGCCTGAGAGAGGACAGAATTGTATCAATATGTTTGGGGCTGTAAGTTACAGAATATCAACTACAGGTGGCTTAAGCAATGAGGACATTTTTTTATTTCACATGACACAAAATGCAGAGTCAGGGCAGTTCCAAGGTTGGTTATGCAGCTGAACAGTGTCTTGGAGGACCCAGATGTTTTTCATTTTTGTACTCAGCCATCCTCAGCATATTGGCAATTTCTTCTGTTATAGTTGCAAGATGGCTGTAGGAGTTCCAGATGTCATTTGCAGGCAGATATGCCCATGTCCAGCAAAGAAGAGGTGGTGTTTCCTCCTGTGTATTTCTGTTTATTACAGAGGAAAACCACTCAGAGATGCTTCTAGCTGACTTCTACTCAGGTCCCATTCACCAGGATTGATTAACAAGCCCACGCCCTGACCGACAAAGGCTATGGGGTAGACATCAACGGCGACTGCCACAGAAATACCAGAGGAAGCAACGGTAGGGAAGAGGAGAAGGATATACCACAGGAAAAAGAGTAGTGACAGAGGCAGGATGAAATAGCCTGTGGAATGTGTAATATAGTATGGTGTGCATTATTTAGGTCTATTATACTCTTACCTCTATATACACTGTCTTATACCCAATATATGAATGAAAGTGGTAGAACAGTATCATTTATGAATTACAGTGTGTGCCACCCAAGAACAGAGCTGGGTTTTGTAGGACCATATAAATTGGAGATGTAAGGTATATGAAACTGCAAGTACAAAATTGCTAGGCCCCATCCAGGTCCCTGGAAGCTTCATTACCTTCAGGCAATCCTTTCTTTGGTACCCTCCCCAGCCTTCCCCTCATTTAGCATCACTGATCCAGAAAGAATGGAAAACAGCTTTGGATGGAAATGGGTAACAAGTCAGAAGAACTGAGTTTGCTTTATTATTAACATTATAGAGTTCAGGAAAAGGAAGATACGGTACTCAGTTACTCAAGGAAAGAATAAAATGTATGGGAATTACAAAGACGATAAATTTTTTTTAAAAGAACTTTATTTTTGTTAATAGTTTTATTAATACTTTGTTTTTATTAATCGTTTTATTAACTGTTTATTAATAGTTTATTAACTTTAAAAAACGTATTTATTTTATTTATTTTTGGCTGCATTGGGTCTTCGTTGCTGTGTGCGGGCTTTCTCTAGTTGTGGAGAGCGGGGGCTACTCTTCGAAGCCTTCATGGTGTGCGGGCTTCTCATTCTGGTGGCTTCTCTTGTTGTGGAGCACAGGCTCTAGAGCGCAGGCTCAGTAGTTGTGGCGCACGGGCTTAGTTGCTCCGTGGCATGTGGGATCTTCCCGGACCAGGGCTCGAACCCGTGTCCCCTGAATTGGCAGGCGGATTCTTAACCACTGTGCCACCAGGGAAGCCCATATTAACTCTTTTTTAAACAGTTGTTTACTGCAGATTCTTTACTCTTAGAAACTGTATAAAAGTGAAAATACATAAATAGGTGAACTTCCCATTGTATTTCATATTTCACACTTGGGTTTTTTAATTGAAACATATTTGCTAATCAGTGTAGTGTTAATTTGTAGAAGTGTGTCATCTGCACCCGTGTTGAATGAGTCTGACACATAATAACCTTCCATTAATACTTGTTTAATGAAAGAATGAATGAATCGTTTATGCAATATCGGGACTTTTAAGATAATTATAATAATTGAAGGAAAACAAGTGTTGGACACTAACCTGTATTTTCTAACATTATTTCTTTTAGAAAATGTGATATTACCAATCTTTTGAAAAATTAAAGACTGTATTTTCTTTAAAGACTAAGAGATATGCTGAATTGATAGCTTGGCTATTAAGATATAAATTGCCAAGGCACTATAAATCTGAGAAAATGAGAGCATAATTTGAAAGGAAGAGATTATAGAAATGGGTATACGTGATTCAGCAAGAAAGGCCATGAGTACAATGAGAGTAGAATCTGTAACTATGCACTGTTTTATGCTTCTCAACAGATAGTTTTTACACGTATATTATATGGGTCTGCCTGCTTGTCTCCTGTTTTCTATAATTTTAAAATGTGTTATTTTTTATAGCTGTTATTTTTGGGCACACAAGTGAATCAACATGTATATACAAAAGATACTATTTCTGACATGTAAAATGCTTAAGATAAATTTATTTCTTTATCTTACATTAACATTTATATATATTAAAGCCTGTTCAGTTGTAGTTCTCATTTTTGAAAGTGTTTTTGTATGTACAATGAAAATACACCTTTTAATATTGTACAAAGTTTTTTTAAAAATCTTTTAAAAGTACAATAAGATGAAAGGAATTTAAAAATCGACATTATTGGCATAAGAGTCATGTTAATGTTTACTCATGTAAATAGCACAAAATACTGCCTAATTAGTGTGGTTGGTAAATTTTTGGTACTTTAATTTTCTCTGTTATTGTAAACCATGCATAAAATGCTTGCCTATTGAGAAGTGCAGAATTGTCAGAGCTTAAACAGCTGACATCTGCTTACTCTCTTAAAAAAAGAAAAAGAATAGGAAGCCATTTCAGCTTAATCTACCTCAAATGTGTTCATGTAAATGGAGGTCCATCTATTGACCTGTATTCTTTTCAGCTCAGGATTGGTCCACATGGTTCATGAAACCAGGAAGCCTGATTAGAAATGCAGATGTCGAGACAGTGAAGTACACCCTCCCCTTCTCCCTTTGCTGTATCTGTCAGGGTGAAAAGTGGCTTGTACAAGGGTCAGTCACCCATACTCACTTAATTACTTTTCTTGGACCCACAGAGCTGTCACAAGCTGTGGTGGACACGGGAGCCATTCCTCTTTTAGTGCTCTATATCCAAGAGCCAGAAACTGCTTTGAAAAGGATTGGTGCTTTGGCCCTCAGTGATATTGCAAAGCATTCTCCAGAGTTGGCACAGACAGTGGTGGACGCAGGAGCAATTGCTCACTTAGCCCAGATGATCCTGAACCATAATGCTGGGTTGAAGGTATTTAAAAATAAAGAAAAAAACAAACCAGGATTTTGATAATCTAAGCAGATAGAAATGTGTGCAGATTAATATTATACATTTTAAAATAATTAGTAAATTATCATGGAAAACATGAATATATTATGTATTTGGTTGTTTAATATGTGAAAACTGTGCTGTAAGGGTTAGACAATAAAGATGTGACTGGGAAAAAGTATGTGCAACACTGAAAACTAGAAGTAGCATCAGAATTAATACTAATAATTAAAATAAGGAATCACGTAATGATTAAATCTCAGGGTTAGAAGGGACCTAAAGGTTTTCTAGCCCATTGTTATACTTAAGTTTCCTGTAAAAATTGCCAGATTTATAGTAGTCTTTTTTTATAGCTTTCTAAAATCTAATTTTCAGTTAATAGTCACCAATTATACTTTTATATTCTAATAGTTATATTCTATAAGATTTAAAAATTATTAATGTTAATTAAGCAATGTAAAGTTTTTAAAAATGATATTGGCAATATCCCAAAATGTTAGTTCTGCTTGATTGTTACTGTACTACATTACTGTGTTTATCATAAATTAACAATTTAAGTATTGCATAATTAAGAAATAGTATTCATCCCAGGGTCATATTCTTTGACCAGCCTCAATTGATAAGAGATTTAAATAGTCAATAGTGTGAACTAAGATGTTTAACTTGGAAATTAGGGAATTTAAGAAATTGAGTATTTAGGTATAAGAAGACTAGGATGTGAATGCCTCGAGACTCCTAGATTATTTTGGATGTGTGATTGTTTTTTCCTCTTTATAAAGGAATTTGAGTGTGTATGAAGCTGTTTAAATTATGTCTGAACTCCACAGTGGAGTCTGTGTAACATTTGGGTTTGATTTTTGCTCAACAGCGTCAGGTCCTTTCAGCTCTCAGTCAGATTGCGAAACATTCTGTGGATCTAGCAGAAATGGTGGTTGAAGCAGAGATTTTTCCAGCTGTACTTACCTGTCTGAAGGACAAAGATGAATACGTGAAGAAAAATGCTTCCACTTTAATTAGAGAGATTGTGAAACATACACCTGAGGTAAAACAGGGGAAAAAAAAAAAAACAGCTTCAAAATACAACAGTGTGGGGCTTCCCTGGTGGTGCGGTAGTTGAGAGTCTGCCTGCCGATTCAGGGGACACGGGTTCGTGCCCTGGTCCGGGAAGATCCCACATGCCGTGGAGTGGCTGGGCCCGTGAGCCATGGCCACTGAGCCTGCACATCCGGAGCCTGTGCTCCGCAACGGGAGAGGCCACAACGGTGAGAGGCCCGTGTACCGCAAAAAACAAACAAACAAAAAAAACCCAACCAGTATGCAGTTAGTTTTAATTTTAAAGTAAAACATCAATTTGTTCACAGGGCTCAGGGGCAGTGTCACATGTTCTGAGAGTTTCTCATCCTCAGCACTGTTGACATTTTGGACCAGATCATTCTTTGTTTTGAGGGGCTGTCCTGTACACTGTAGGATGGATGTTTAGCAGCATCCCTGGTCTCTGCCCACTAGATGCCAGTAGCACCCCTCCCCCCAGTTGTGACGATCAGAAATGTCCCCACATATTACTAAATGTTTCCTAGGGTACAAGAGTGCCCCAGTTGAGAACCACTGGGTTATATCAATGGAGTTTGAGTCTGAAATCTCAGGTTTTAATCATTTTCTGCTTTCCATTTCTAGATTGTAGGGACCGTGGACCTTTGTTGTCCTCTCACTCTAGGTCAGCTGGGCGTAGTGAGAGATGGTGCCCCTCCAGGTTGGGAGAGACCATCAGGCCCCCTGACCTGGCGTAACTGCTCTAACAGCTGCTCTTGCACAGTGGTTCCTGCTCTGAGGTGTGAGGTGGGAAAGGAATAGAGACGAAGCAAACCTGGGTAGCTTCTGAAATTATGTCTTTTTCTGTGTAAATTTTCACTAATCAATTTCATTTCACTAAACTTTTAAGTCCTTATTCTTTTTTTAAAAATATTTATTTACTTACGTGGATGTGCCGGGTCTTAGTGGCAGCACACAGGATATTTGTTGTGGCGTGGGGGATCTTTAGTTGTGGCACATGGGATCTAGTTCCCTGACCAGGGATCGAACCCGGGCCCCCTGCATTGGGAGCTCGGAGTCTTAGCCACTGGACCACCAGGGGAGTCCCAAGTCCTCATTCTTTATTTCACCTAACATCTTTATCTGGTTGAGATTTTTCAAGACTGGAGTGCAGTCAGCTAGAGATCATTGCTAGCAAAGGAAGGATAATGAGGCTAGACTATTTCAAGTCTGCTCTCACCTTTCAGCATTCAGTGATTAATCCAGTTCTTACTCACACCTTGTGATGGGGGGTTTCAGCAGTTAGCTAGTTATGAACTAGCCCTAGGCTTAGTGTTTAGGTGAGGAATTTTGACATCCATTATGATAAGGATAGAGTTGTGCAAGAAAAATTGAACCACAGAGAGGGTCCTCACAGTGAGCATGTTGTGTACATTAGAAATAGCAGGACTGTTACCCTTGTACACTTCTTTGATAAATATAATAATTTCACTAAATGATATTTCAGATTTTACCAGACACTTTTTAGGTCCTAAATTTTAAAAGTTGGCAATGCTAAAGTAATATTTAAAGATCATCATACACTTTAGGGCCATGGTGATCTAGCTCTCCTTCTTTTCTCTTAGCTTTCTCAGCTGCTGGTGAACATGGGGGGAGTTGCTGCCGTGATCGATTGCATTGGGTCCTGCAAAGGAAACGTAAAGCTGCCGGGCATCATGACTCTTGGCTACGTGGCAGCTCATTCTGAGAACCTGGCAATGGCGGTCATCACGTCCAAGGTTTGTTCTTGCTTCCTTTTCCTCTAGTTATTGCAGAGAGATACTCTAAGACAGAACCGCAGATTAATACTATCCCACAGAGTGTAAAATATAGCTGACCAGAGTCAAAGAATTACCAGCTTTCTTCAAGGCTTTTTAGTAAGTTTCCCAAAGCCGTGCTTGAAGTAAAGTTTACTTGGCAGGAAGTTTAAAGTTTTACTCAGTGTTTAATATCAATAAAATGTCAGCACCTCTGAGTGTTAGTATCACCTGTATCTAAATACCATGTATTTGTATCTTGAAGGATTGGCTTTACAAGTATGTAAAGCATACTTTGATTAAAGACAGCTGTCATAGATGACGTGCCCAGTGGTCATTTTTATTATTCCGTACACTCTCCCTTCCTGCCATTTGGGCAGGATATGACAATGGATGGCCGTCTCTCCTTCAGCTTCCATGAGCTAATTTCTCTTCTTAGACATGGGCAATTCAGAGCACATGTTGGATAGCATGTTTCTGATATGCTGTGTCCTTGCTCTAGGGATTTGGCCTTATCTCAATTTACAACTTGGAATTAACCCACCAGATCATGTAGCCCTGGCTCATCGTAGGTGCTCAAAAAATATTTGTTGAATGAATGAATATTGATCTCCTGAAGCGTGCTTCAAAGGTTGTGTGCTCCCAGTGTCTCTGGCAACCCTCTAGGATGTGGGTTTCTTATCAGCATGGAAAATCTGCTGCTGTATGTTAAACAGAAGTGTGGATTTTTTTTTATCTTTGCTAATCCTCAGAATAAAAATGAGCCTCAGATCTTTATTTTCTACCTATTCCTTGATAATTCTTTACTTCACTCCCTTTTTATCTCTAGCTTTTCCTTTTGTTCTTCTATTACCAAAGACTCTGATACTGACTAGAGCAGTAGTGCTGCTTTCTGAAGGGTCACCATGGGGATGTGATCAGGATGCTTGATTCTCGGTTCTTTTGTGGATAGTCAGAAAGCCTACTGTAGGAAGGATGAGGAAGGAAGCAGCAATTGCTTTTGCTGAAGCAGCAATTGCTTTTGCTTCCTGTGTTTCTTCCCCAGACTAACCAGGAGGTGCTCCCTGCCTTTGGTCTGGGGCTGCTTCTGGCCTCTCCCATCGGGTTTGTCTTCCACTTACCTGAAGATCAAGGTTGGGGCAGCAGCAGTTTGCGGCAGACCACGCAACACGGCCTCATCCTTTCCCGTTCCGTGTAGTACTCTCAGGACTGACAACACCTCCAATCTAAATAATACTTTCTAATGTTCAAAGCACATTCAACGCTCCTTGTCTCATTTGCTGTTCAAAACAACTGAGGCCAGTAAGTCAGAGTGTTGGGCATGGGGTAAAGGGGGCTGTCTTCTTTTCCTCCTGTTTCTTCAGTCTTGGTATGTCTCAGAAGTATGGACTTCCTGGAGAGTTGCCTCATTCTGAAGATAGAAAGATTCTGACCGTTTTTTTTTTTTTTTTGGTATGGGCAGACACATTTTTAGTCGTAAGAAAGAAGTCAAAGAAATATGGCAGATCTCTTCTTTAAGAAATTGGTCTTAAAAACCTAATTTAAAGGTGGAGGGGAAAAAAATATATATGATCATTTGGCCTTTGCTGTGGTAGCATGACCCATGTGATAGTGGCTTTTGTGGTACTAAATTTAAGGTGATAATTCTTCTAGTCTCAAGTTAGTTAGAAAATTATGCCTATACAGAATGAATTATAATTCAATTTGGTTATTTGACTCTTCCTTGGGTATATAAACTGTGATGCATTTGAGGCCCTTTAGTTAATTCTGTTTTGATTATTTAGATAAAATTGAAGTTTGAAGCGCAAGATATAAGCATATGCCATCCGTGTAACAAAAGTACTCATCCCTACTTTGACATTCAATCATGTTAAAATGGGCAAAACTATCATTTAAATGTTGACCAAAATTAATGGAAATTTACTATTTCAGAAAAGATTTTAGTGACTATATTTCACCTAAAATTTACTTAAATAGGATTCTTGCTCATATTATTCATTTGATTTTGGATCTGTAGTAGGTATTTTGTTCTCAGATCTGTTATACTTGGTGAAAAGTCAATTTTTAAAAGGATTCTAAATTAACATTTTTAACAAGGGAAAGAAAAAGGTTTTATTTATATATATATTTTTTAACATCTTCATTGGAGTATAATTGCTTTACAGTGGTGTGTTTCTACTTTATAACAAAGTGAATCAGCTATACATATACATGTATCCCCATGTTTCTTCCCTCTTGCGTCTCCCTCCCGCCCTTCCTATCCCACCCCTCTAGGTGGTCACAAAGCACTGAGCTGTCTCCCTGTGCTATGCGGCTGCTTCCCACTATCTATTTTACATTTGGTAGTGTATGTAAGTCCATGCCAATCTCTCACTTCGTCCCGGTTTACCCATCCCCCTCCCCATGTCCTCAAGTCCATTCTCTAAGTCTGTGTCTTTATTCCTGTCCTGCCCTTAGGTTCATCAGAACCATTTTTTTTTCTTTTAGATTCCGTATATATGTATTAGCATACAGTATTTGTTTTTCTCTTTCTGACTTAGTTCAGTCTGTATGATAAACTCTCGGTCCATCCACCTCACTACAAATAACTCAATTTTGTTTCTTTTTATGGCTGAGTAATATTCCATTGTATACATGTGCCACATCTTCTTTATCCATTCATCTGTTGATGGACACCTAGGTTGCTTCCATGTCCTGGCTACTGTAAATAGAGCTGCAGTGAACATTGTGGTACATGTCTCTTTTTGAATTATGGTTTTCTCAGGGTATATGCCCAGTAGTGGGATTGCTGGGTCATATGGTAATTCTATTTTTAGTTTTTTTTGTTTTGTTTTGTTTCGTTTTTTTGTGGTACGTGGGCCTCTCACTGTTGTGGCCTCTCCCGTTGTGGAGCACAGGCTCCGGACGTGCAGGCCCAGCGGCCATGGCTCACGGGCCCAGCTGCTCCGTGGCATGTGGGATCTTCCCAGACCAGGGCACGAACCCGCGTCCCCTGGATCGACAGGCGGACTCTCAACCGCTGCGCCACCAGGGAAGCCCTATTTTTAGTTTTTTAAGAAACCTCCACACTGTTCTCCATAGTGGCTATATCAATTTACATTCCCACCAACAGTGCAATAGGGTTCCCTTTTCTCCACACCCTCTCCAGCATTTATTGTTTGTACATATTTTGATGATGGCCATTCTGACTGGTGTGAGGTGATACCTCATTGTAATTTTGATTTGCATTTCTCTAATGATTAGTGATCTTGAGCATTCTTTCATGTGTTTGTTGGCAATCTGTATATCTTCTTTGGAGAAATGTCTATTTAGGTCTTCTGCCCATTTTTGGATTGGGTTGTTTGTTTTTTGATATTGAGCTGCATGAGCTGCTTGTAAATTTTGGAGATTAATCCTTTGTCAGTTGCTTCATTTGCAAATATTTTCTCCCATTCTGAGGGTTGTCTTTTCATCTTGTTTATGGTTTCCTTTGCTGTTGGTTTTTTTTTAAGCTTTTAAGTTTCATTAGGTCCCATTTGTTTATTTTTGTTTTTATTTCCATTTCTCTAGGAGGTGGGTCAAAAAGGATCTTGCTGTGATTTATGTCATAGAGTGTTCTGCCTGTGTTTTCCTCTAAGAGTTTTATAGTGTCTGGCCTGAAATTTAGGTCTGTAATCCATTTTGAGTTGATTTTTGTGTATGGTTAGGGAGTGCTCTAATGTCATTCTTTTACGTGTAGCTGTCCAGTTTTCCCAGCACCAGTTATTGAAGAGGCTGTCTTTTCTCCATTGTATATTCTTGCCTCCTTTATCAAAAATAAGGTGACCATATTGCATGGGTTTATCTCTTGGCTTTCTATCCTGTTCCATTGATCTAGATTTCTGTTTTTGTGCAAGTACCATACTGTCTTGATTACTGTAGCTTTGTAGTTTAGTCTGAAGTCCAGGAGCCTGATTCCTCCAGCTCCATTTTTCTTTCTCAAGATTGCTTTGGCTATTCAGGGTCTTTTGTGTTTCCATACAAACTGTGAATTTTTTTGTTCTAGTTCTGTGAAAAATGCCATTGATAGTTTGATAGAGATTGCATTGCATCTGTAGATTGCTTTGGGTAGTATAGTCATTTTCACAATGTTGATTCTTCCAATCCAGGAACATGGTTTATCTCTCCATCTGTTTGTATCATCTTTAATTTCTTTCATCAGTGTCTTATAGTTTTCTGCATACAGGTCTTTTGTCTTCTTAGGTAGGTTTATTCCTAGGTATTTTATTCTTTTTGTTGTGATGGTAAATGGGAGTGTTTCCTTAATTTCTTTCAGATTTTTCATCATTAGTGTATAGGAATGCAAGAGAGTGCTGTGCATTAATATTGTATGCTGCTACTTTGCCAAGTTCATTGATTAGATCTAGCAGTTTTCTGGTAGAGTCTTTAGGATTCTCTATGTATAGTATCATGTCATCTGCAAATGGTGGCAGTTTTACTTCTTCTTTTCTGATTTGGATTCCTTTTATTTCTTTTTCTTCTTTGGTTGCTGTGGCTAAAACTTCCAAAACTGTGTTGAATAATAGTGGTGAGAGTGGGCAACCTTGTCTTGTTCCTGATCTTAGTGGAAATGGTTTCAGTTTTTCACCATTGAGAATGATGTTAGCGGTGGGTTTGTCATATATGGCCTTTATTATGTTGAGGTAAGTTCCCTCTGTGCCTACTTTCTGGAGGGTTTTTATTTTAAATCGGTATTGAATTTTGTTGAAAGCTTTTTCTGCATCTATTGAGATGATCATATGGTTTTTATCCTTCAATTTGTTAATATGGTGTTATCACATTGTTTTATTTGCATATATTGAAGAATCCTTGTATTCCTGGGATAAACCCCACTTGATCATGGTGAATGAACCTTTTAATGTGCTGTTGGATTCTGTTTGCTAGTATTTTGTTGGATTTTTGCATCTATGTTCATCAGTGATTTGGCCTGTAGTTTTCTTTGGGACATCTTTGTCTGGTTTTGGTATCAGGGTGATGGTGGCCTTGTAGAATGAGTTTGGGAGTGTTCCTCCCTCTGCTATATTTTGGAAGAGTTTGAGAAGGATAGGTGTTAGCTCTTCTCTAAGTGTTTGATAGAATTCTCCTGTGAAGCCATCTAGTCCTGGGCTTTCATTTGTTGGAAGATTTTTAATCACAGTCTCACTTTCATTGCTTTTGATTGGGCTGTTTATATTTTCTGTTCCTTCCTGGTTCAGTCTCGGGAGGTTGTGCTTTTCTAAGAATTTGTCCATTTCTTCCAGGTTGTCCATTTTATTGGCATAGAGTTGCTTGTAGTAATCTCTCATGATCCTTTGTATTTCTGCAGTGTCAGTTGTTCCTTCTCCCTTTTCATTTCTAATTCTATTGATTTGAGTCTCCTCCCTTTTTTTCTTGATGAGTCTAGCTAATGGTTTATCAATTTTGTTTATCTTCTCAAAGAACCAGCTTTTAGTTTTATTGATCTTTGCTATCGTTTCCTTCATTTCTTTTTCATTTATTTCTGCTCTGATCTTTTTTTTTTTTTTTTTTTTTTTTTTGCTGTACGCGGGCCTCTCACTGTTGTGGCCTCTCCCGTTGCGGAGCACAGGCTCCGGACGCGCAGGCTCAGCGGCCATGGCTCACGGGCCCAGCCGCTCCGCGGCATATGGGATCCTCCCAGACCGGGGCACGAACCCGTATCCCCTGCATCGGCAGGCGGACTCTCAACCACTGCGCCACCAGGGAGGCCCTGCTCTGATCTTTATGATTTCTTTCCTTCTGCTAACTTTGGGGTATTTTTTGTTCTTCTTTCTCTAATTGCTTTAGGTGTAAGGTTAGGTTGTTTATTTGAGATGCTTCTTGTTTCTTGAGGTACGATTGTATTGCTATAAACTTCCCTCTTAGAACTGCTTATGCTGCATCCCATAGGTTTTAGGTTGTTGTGTTTTCATTGTCATGTGTTTCTAGGTGTTTTTTCCTCTTTGATTTTTTCAGTGATCTCTTGGTTATTTAGTAGTGTATTGGCTAGCCTCCACGTGTTTGTCTTTTTTACAGACTTTTTCCTGTAATTGATAATCTAGTCTCATAGCGTTGTGGTCAGAAAATATACTTGATACGATTTAAATTTTCTTAAATTTGCCAAGGCTTGATTTGTGACCCATGGTATGATCTATCCTGGAGAATGTTCCATGAGCCATTGAGATGAAAGTGTATTCTCTTGTTTTTGGATGGAATGGCCTATAAATATTAATTAAGTCCATCTTGTTCAATGTATCATTTAAAGCTTGTGTTTCCTTATTTATTTTCATTTTGGATGATCTGTCCATTGGTGAAAGTGGGGTGTTAAAGTCCCCTACTATGATTGTGTTACTGTCGATTTCCCCATTCATGGCTGTTAGCATTTGCCGTATGTATTGAGGTGCTCCTATGTTGGGTGCTTAAATATTTACAATTGTTATATCTTCTTCTTGGATTGGTCCTTTGAGCATTATATAGTGTCCTTCTTTGTCTCTTGTAATAGTCTTTATTTTATAGTCTATTTTGTCTGATATGAGACTTGTTACTCCAGCTTTCTTTTGATTTCCATTTGCATGGAATATCTTTTTCCATCTCCTCACTTTCAGTCTATATGTGTCCCTAGGTCTGAAGTGGGTCTCTTGTAGATAGCATATATATGGGTCTTGTTTCTGTATCCATTCAGGCCATCTGTGTCTTTTGGTTGGAGCATTTAATCCATTTACATTTCAGGTAATTATTGATATGTATGTTCCTATGACCATTTTCTTAATTGTTTTTGGTTTGTTATTGTAGGTCTTTTCCTTCTCTTGTGTTTCCTGTCTAGAGGAGTTCCTTTAGCCCTTGTTGTAAAGCTGGTTTGGTGGGGCTGAGTTCTCTTAGCTTTTGCTTGTCTGTAAAGTTTTTAATTTCTCTCTCAAATCTGAATGCGATCCTTGCTGGGTAGAGTAATCTTGGTTGTAGGTTTTTCCCTTTCATCACTTTAAATATGTCCTGCCACTCCCTTCTGGCTTGCAGAGTTTCTACTGAAAAATCAGCTGTTAACCTGATGGGAATTCCCTTGTGTGTTATTTGTTGTTTTTCCCTTGCTGCTTTTAATATTTTTTCTTTGTATTTAATTTTTGATAGTTTGATTAATATGTGCCTTGGTGTGTTTGTCCTTGGATTTATTCTGTATGGGACTCTGTGCACTTCCTGGTCTTGATTGACTATTTCCTTTCCCATATTAGGGAAGTTTTCAACTATAATCTCTTCAAATATTTTCTCAGTCCCTTTCTTTTTCTCTTCTTCTGGGACCCCTATAATTTAAATGTTTGTGCGTTTACTGTTGTCCCAGAAGTCTCTGAGACTGTCCTCAACTCTTTTCATTCTTTTTTCTTTCTTCTGCTCTGCAGTAGTTATTTCCACTATTTTATCTTCCAGGTCACTTATCCGTTCTTCTGCCTCAGTTATTTGGCTATTGATTCCTTCTAGAGAATTTTTAATTTCATTTATTGTGTTGTTCATCGTTTGTTTGCTCTTTAGTTCTTCTAGGTCCTTTTTAAACACTTCTTGTATTTTCTCCATTCTACTTCCAAGATTTTGGATCATCTTTACTATCAGTACTCTGAATCCTTTTTCAGGTAGACTGCCTATTTCCTCTTCATTTGTTTGGTCTGGTGGGTTTTTACCTTGCTCCTTCAACTGCTGTGTGTTTCTCTGTCTTCTCACTTTGCTTAACTTACTGTGTTTGGGGTCTCCTTTTGCAGCCTGCAGGTTCGTAGTTCCCATTGTTTTTGGTGTCTGCCCCCAGTGGCTAAGGTTGGTTCAGTGGGTTGTGTACGCTTCCTGGTGGAGGGGACTAGTGCCTGTGCTCTGGTGGATGAGGCTGGATCTTGTCTTTCTGGTGGGCAGGACCATGTCTGGTGGTGTGTTTTCGGGTGTCTGTGACCTTATTATGATTTTAGGCAGGCTCTCTGCTAATGGGTGGGGTTGTGTTCCTGTCTTGCTAATTGTTTGGCATGGGGTGTGCAGCACTGTAGCTTGCTGGTCATTGTGTGGGGCTGGGTCTGAGCATTGAGATGGAGATCTCTGGGAGAGCTTTCACCGTTTGATATTACGTGGAGCCAGGAGGTCTCTGGTGGACTAGTGTCCTGAACTCGGCTTTCCCACCTCAGAGCCACAGGCCTGACACCCGGCTGGAGGACCAAGACCCACATGGCTCAGAAGAAAAGGGAGAAAAAAAGAAAGAAAGAAAGAGAGAGAGAGAGAGAGAGAGAGTGTGTGTAAAATAAAGTTATTACAAAAAAATAATTATTAAAAATAAAAAAAAAGAAAGAGAGCAACCAAAGCAAAAAACAAATCCACCAATGATAACAAGCGCTAAAAACTATACTTAAAAGCAAACAAAAACGGACAGACAGAACCCTAGGACAAATGGTAAATGCAAAGCTATACAAACGAAATCACACAAAGAAGCATACACATACACACTCACCAAAAGAGAAAAAGGAAAAAAATATATATATCATTGCTCCCAAAGTCCACCTCCTCAATTTGGGATGGTTCGTTGTCTATTCAGGTATTCCACAGATGCAGGGTACATCAAGTTGACTGTGGAGATTTAATCCACTGCTCCTGAGGCTGCTGGGAGAGATTTCCCTTTCTCTTCCTTGTTCGCACAGCTCCCTGGGTTTCAGCTTTGGATTTGGACCCGCCTCTGCGTATAGGTCGCCTGAGGGCGTCTGGTCTTCGCTCAAACAGGACGGGGTTAAAGGAACAGCTGATTCGGGGGCTGTGGCTCACTCAGGCCGGGGGGGAGGGAGGGGCACGAAGTGCGGGGCGAGCCTGCGGCGGCAGAGGCCGGCGTGACGTTGCACCAGCCTGAGGCGCGCCGTGTGTTCTCCCGGGGAAGTTGTCCCTGGATCACGGGACCCTGGCAGTGGCGGGCTGCACAGGCTCCTGGGTGGGGAGGTGTGGATAGTGACCTGTGCTCACACAGAGGCTTCTTGGTGGCGGCAGCAGCAGCCTTAGTGTCTCATGCCCTTCTCCGGGGTCCGCGCTGGTAGCTGCGGCTCGCGCCCGTCTCTGGAGCTCGTTTAGGTGTTGCTCTGAATCCCCTCTCCTCGTGCACCCCGAAACAATGGTCTCTTGCCTCTTCGGCAGCTCCAGACTTTTTCCCGGACTCCCTCCGTTGTGGCGCACTAGCCCCTTCCGGCTGTGTTCACACCGCCAACCCCAGTCCTCTCCCTGCGCTCTGACCGAAGCCCGAGCCTCAGCTGCCAGCCCCCACCCGCCCCAGCAGGTGAGCAGACAAGCCTCTCGGGCTGGTGAGTGCCGGTCGGCACCGATCCTCTGTGTGGGTATCTCTCTGCTTTGCCCTCCGCACCCCTGTGGCTGTGCTCTCCTCCGTGGCTCCGAAGCTTCTCCCCTCCGCCACCCGCAGTCTCCGCCCGTGAAGGGGCTTCTAGTGTGTGGAAACCTTTCCTCCTTCACAGCTCCCTCCCACTGGTGCAGGTCCCGTCCCTATCCTTTTGTCTCTGTTTATTCTTTTTCCTTTTGCCCTACCCAGGTATGTGGGGAGTTTCTTGCCTTTTGGAAAGTCTGAGATCTTCTGCCAGCGTTCAGTAGGTGTTCTGTAAGAGTTGTTCCACATGTAGATGTATTTCTGATGTTTTTGCGGGGAGGAAGGTGATCTCCGTGTCTTACTCTTCTGTCATCTTGAAGGTCTCCTCCTTCAACCAAAATGCTGCTGCATTGGCTTTTTAAAGTCACACATGCAGATGTCTGGGGTGGTTGATGATCAGTGATGTTGATAACAAAGAAAAGATGTGTGTTCTAAGTGGTGACACAGAGGAGTCCAGCTCCCTGATCAGATCTGGAAATCCTTTGCCCCCGGGGCGACCTCGGAGAGCATCCTGCGCCCCCCACCGCTTCCCCGGACTCTGGGGCGCCACCTGCAGCTGAGTCACCCGCCCGGCTGCGTCTGGGATGTGTGCGCCGGCCCCAGCCAGCCTCCCCTCAAGCAAAAGGTTTTAAAATCCTACACATTTTTAATTTGTCACAGTGGAATCTGGTTTTGCCTAAATACTAGTCTGTGGCATCTGTTTTTTGGTTAAACGCCTCTGTTTGGGGAGTAAACGTTAGTGGAGATATTTAGTTTAGTTGGATTGTTACAGATAATTATGGTAAATTAGTTCTGGTCATTTTATTGACTTGAAAAATGACAGCCCCTGTGAAGTGCTCATTTATTGAACCGTTTAAGAAAAGGATCAAGACCAAAATGATTCCTTCTAATGTTTGAGAGACGGGGAAGACTCTTTAATCCTGCTCTGGATTCATAACTCTTGCTCTTTTGATCAACGCTGCAGGGTGTGCCCCAGCTGTCAGTCTGCTTGTCGGAAGAGCCAGAAGATCATATTAAGGCTGCTGCTGCCTGGGCCTTGGGACAGATTGGGAGGCACACTCCGGAGCACGCCCGGGCTGTCGCGGTCACAAACACTTTGCCTGTCCTGCTTTCTTTGTACATGTCGACCGAAAGTTCTGAGGATCTTCAAATGAAAGTAAGTGCTTAATTCTTGACTGTTTTAATGAAGATTTGTTAGATTTTGACTCATTCTTTAAAATGTGTAATTTAAAATGTTTTAATTTTCATCACGGACAATATCGCTTTTCTGAGTCAAGAAATTAATTTATCAGAAGTGAGGTGACTCTTTGAAAATGAGTTACCTTTGTCTCTAAAAATCAGTGATATATTTTAAAGAAAGTTCTCTGTAGGTACAAAGTTGTTTGTAAAATGAATGTCTGGTTGTTGCCTTCTACATTTCGATTGACTTTTGTTATGAAATAGGTTATTGAATAATAGGATTTTGGAGGTGGAATTGGCCAGAGAGTACTTTAGTCCATTTTACATTAAAAAATTGAGTCTAAAGAAATTTAAGCTGCTTTCTCAAGGTATTCCTGAAGCATGAGCTACCTCTCCTAACTCCAAGTCTGCCTGATCTTTTAATTATGTCTTATATTTGTTCCTAAAAGGAAAAATGACTGAATGACTGTAAGATTCACTAAATTAAACATTTTAAATCATGCATTTAAAAAAAATAAAGATTTCTAAAAAAAATGTTACTAGCTACTGACATGATTCATAAAACATGAATATAAAGTAGGATGGGTTTGTAAAATAATTTTAGAATTTCAAAGAAAGAAAAATGCTTCCCAGCATACTCCCAATTAGGAGAGCATGCAACTTTTGGAAAACAGCTTTCAGAATTGACTTGGGTTGAGAGAAGTACACAGAAAAGACAATCAAAATAACAGTAAATTAAATTACTTTTAAATTTTAATTAAAACACTAAAGTAACAAATAGGAAAACAGATTTGCTGGAACAACTTTAGATGCTCTAACGAGGCAGGAAGTCTGCTTGAACTTACAGTTGAGAGACTCTGAAAGCAATGTAGTGAGTTATTTATTTGGTTTATAAATTTTATAAAAGTGAGTTTATGTTGATTTGGTTATGTTTACATGTTTTTTTCTCTACAGATTCATTGGGGGAAGTTGATTTCTAAGATTAACGCTTTTTCCGTTTTTATAAGACTTCCTAGATCAAAGCAATGATTTAATAGATTTAGGGCTTTTCCCTTACTTGTCTCCAATGTTGACTCCATTCCTTGGCAATGCTTGGTAGAGAGTAAGATTGACAATGTGCTAAGGTCTTTTCCTGTTTAACAATTGTGTGATTCTTTGACTTTCTGGTGAGAAACCACAACTCCATTTCCAGTTTTGAGTTGTCCAAGTACATCTGATTTACATACATATAATTTTATTTTATTTTATTTTATTTTTTTTAAATGTATTTATTTTATTTTTGGCTGTGTTGGGTCTTCATTGCTGTGCACGGGCTTTCTCTAGTTGCGGTGAGTGGGGGCTACTCTTCATTGCAGTGGGTGGACTTCTCACTATGGTGGCTTCTCTTTGTTGTGGAGAGTGGGCTTTAGGTGCACGGGCTTCAGTAGTTGTGGCGTGAGGGCTCAATAGTTGTGGCTCATGGGCTCTAGAGCACAGGCTCAGTACTTGTGGCCCATGGGCTTAGTTGCTCCGCAGCATGTGGGATCTTCCTGGACCAGGGCTCGAACCCGTGTCCCCTGCATTGGCAAGCAGATTCTTAACCACTGCACCACCACAGAAGCCCTACATATAATTTTAGCCTGTGTATGTAGTTCTCTTTTTGCGGCATATTTCTTTAACCCATTATCATAATTGTCTTTTGTCCTCCCTCTTCCCTTCCCCACTTCCTCCTCTTCCCTCCTCCCTCCTCCTCACTTTTCATCCTTCCCACCCTTACCTCTAGTAATCCAGGGAAATAAAAGAATACATCAGCTAGAGCATGAATAATTAATAGTGGAGTCAATAGTAATTATAGTTGAGAAACCCTTGCAAATAGTCTCTGAGGGAGTACTATATACTATTTACATACTACCAAGTTTATATAACTTGGTTTTTAATGAGTTATTATGATATTATATTGTATAAATATCACCAGAGTAAAATAAGTTTGATAACTTTACTTTTTGAAGTCAGATAATTTTTATCTTGTATTAGTTTAATAAAAGTGGTTTTATTAAAACATTTAGGTTTACTAATAGAAGGTTCCTTCTGCCTTTATTTAATATAATATTTACTTTCAGGAAATACAGTGGGTATTAAATTAAAAGTGATTTATCAATCATTATCCTGTCAACAATCTTTCCAAGGCTTTAAATCCATCCAGATATTTTCTTATTGTAGGGACTTAATCATTCCTTTTTTTTTCTTCCCCAAGGTCTCTTGGATTCTATCAGTTGTTGTTTTAAAGGCTTTAGAGTGAAAGTCCAAATCTGTTTGATGTGACACTATCTCAGTAGGGAAAATGTATCCAAGAGCTTTAGGAACTGTCTAATGGTGTTTCTCATTTGTTACTCTGTAGCAGCTTTCAAATTATAAGGCCATGTTGAAGTTCATTTTGTCCCAAAGGCATGTCAGCTTCTGTATGCATTCTCTAATTGGTTCTGATCCATGAGAGAGAGCCAAGGAGCAGCCCCTTGGAATTTCGTGCACATTTTCACATAGCCTTACTGTCTAAACACCTATGTAATTTCAAATACCTTATAAAAACTGAAAAAATATATATATCTTTTATATAATCAGCTTACCTACATATATTTTGATAATATTCAGGCAACTGAATTCATTTGTTTTGATTCAGAGGTATCATATCGAAATGCATCATCTTAGTTTGGCATTTGGATGGTTATAAAACTATTCAAATGGTTATAAAACTATTTCTAAGATAATTATTTGATTTAATTATTGTATTCTTATTGTCTTGGTTGTTCCCCTTTATTTTTAACAGCTTTATTGAAATATAACTCATATACCATATAATTTACCCATTTAAACTATACAATTCAATGGTTTTAGTATCTTCACAGGTGCAAACATCACCACAGTCTAATTTTAGAACATTTTCATTCTCCCATTAGCAGTCACTCCATATCCTTCCTGTTTAGCCCCAGGCAACCATTAATTTACTATCTGTCTTTGGGGATTTGCCTCTTCTGGACAGTTCATTTAAATGGAACCATACAATATATGTGGCCTTTTGTGCCTGGCTTCTCTCACTTAAAGTTTCAAGGTTCATCCATGTTGTAGCATATATCAATATTTTGTTCCTTTTAATTGCCAAATAATATTCCATTGTATTGATATACCACATTTTATTTTTCTGTTCACTGCTTAGACATTGGGTTGTTTCTACTCTTTGACTATTATAAATAATGCTGCTATGAGCATTACTGTGCAAGTTTTGTGTGGATGTATGTTTCCATTTCTCTTGGGTATGTCCCTAGGAATGGAATTTGCTAGGTCATATGATAACTCTTTTTGACATTTTGAGGAACTGCCGAACTGTTTTGCAATGTGACTGTACCATTTTACATTCCCACCAGCAATGTATGAGGGTTCTAATTTTTCCACATCTTTGCCATCACTTGTTATTGTCTTTGTTTTTTATTATAGCCATCCTAGTGGGTGTGAATTGGTATCACATTCTGGTTTCGATTTGCATTTCCTTGATGGCTAATGATGCTGAAAATCTTTTCATGTGCTTATTGGCCATTTGTATATCGTCTTTGGAGAAATGTCTAATCAGACCCTTTGCCCATTTTTAAATTGGGCTATTTATCTTTTTATTATTGAGTTTTAAGGGTTCTTTATATATTTCTGGATACAAATCCTTATCAAATGTATGATTTAAAAATATTTTCTCCCATTCTGTGGATTGTCTTATCACTTTATTGATGGTATTGTTTAGAGCACATTTAAAAAAAAAGTTTTAATGAAGTTCAGTCATTTTTCTTCTTTTGCTGCTTGTGCTTTTGGAGCTATATCTGAGAAGACTTTGCCTAACACAAGGTCATGAAGATTTACTCCTATGTGCTCCCCTCATTTAAATAACTATAGCTCTTTGGGTCAGAATGCTTTCAGAATAAAATTAACTTTTGAATAAGAAACATTTTTCATTTTAAGCAATTTTCATTAGAGATCATTCATTAAGGAAAGCAACAGTGAATAATTTTTTGTTACTCCTTTCATTTTCTGTGAAAAACAAGTGAAGTGGCACCAAGTGTTTGCCTAGAATTGACAATTGTATTTTGTTAATTACTACACTTATGTGTGTTGTTGAGATAAAAAAAATAGTATTGTTAGTCACTTACTGTGGTTTTTACAATAGCTTTGATCAGTGTGGCTAAAGTCAGTTTTTAGAAATATCAGAAAAATTAATGAATGTAGAACTGTAGATGCTATGCTAGTTCATAGGAAAACCAGGCTCAAACTCAAGTTGCCATAAGTAGATAGCCCATGACTCCTTCCCTCACATCATCATGTATTATATATGTCTAAGGATAAGCACTAGCTACTAAATGCTCTGACATTTAGCAAAATTCATAATCTCTTATTCATTATTTCAAAGTAACATATTACTTGATTTCCTGAATTAGATAAATAAAAGGGTTTGTTGACCCCATGTAATTTCTGTACAATTCCCAGAATGAAGTTGTAGGAACAATTTTATTTCACTCAGAGCCATAAATAACCAAATATAAGGCACATTTTCCAAAGGCTTATTCATTTTAAATCCAAAATATGATGTGATCTTATATGTAGAAAATCCTAAGGAATACACACAGACACACACATACACAAATACTAGAACTAATAAGAGTTCAACAAAATCACTAGGTATAAGATCAATATAAAAATCAATTGTATTGGGCTTCCCTAGTGGTGCAGTGGTTGAGAGTCTGCCTGCCGATGCAGGGGACATGGCTTTGTGCCCCCGTCCAGGAAGATCCCACATACCGCGGAGCGGCTAGGCCCGTGAGCCATGGCCGCTGAGCCTGCACGTCCAGAGCCTGTGCTCTGCAATGGGAGAGGCCACAACAGTGAGAGGCCTGCGTACCGCAAAAAAAAAAAAAAAAAAAAAAAAAAAATCAATTGTATTTCCATATCTTAGTAATGAGTAATTCAAATATGAAGTTAAGAAAATAGTTTCATTCACAATAGCATCAAAAAGAATAAAATATTTAGGAATAAATTTAACAAAAGAAGTATAAGATTCGTACACTGAAAACTATAAAACATTGCTGAAAAAAATGAAAGAAGATCTGAATAAATGAAGAGACATTCCATGTTCACAGATTGGAAGATTCAATATTGTTAAAATGGCAATTCAATATTGTGAAAACCATCTACATATTCAATACAATTCCTGTCAAAATCCCAGCTGGCTTTTTTCCCCCCAGAAGTTGAGAAGCTGATCCTAAAATTCATATGGAAATGCAAAGGACTCAGACTAGCCAAAACAATCTTGAAAAAGAAAGACTTACACTGCCCAACCTCAAAATTTATTATAAAGCTACAGGAATCAAGATAGTGTGGTACTTGCTTACAGAAAGACATATATATATCAATGTAGTAATTAAATTGAAAATCTGAAATAGACCCTTTTATGGTCAATTGATTTTTCACAAAGGTACCAAGGCAATTTAATGTTAGTCTTTTCAGCAAACTGTACTAGGATAATTATTATATCCTCAGACAAAAATATTAATTTGGACCCGTGTCTCATACCATATACCAGAATTAACTAAAAATGGATAATAGGTCTAAATATAAGAATTAAGACTATAAAACTCTTAGAAGAAAACATAGAAGGAAATCTTTTTAACCTTGGATTAGGCATTGATTTCTTAGAAATGACGCTTAAAGCACAAGTAATAAAAGAAAACATTGATAAATTAGGTTTCATCAAAATGAAAAACTTGTATGCTTCAGAAGACATCACTGAGAAAATGAAAAGACAAGCCGCAGACTTGGAAAAATTACTTGCAAATCATATATTCAAGCAAGGACTTGTATTCAAAATATATAAAGAGCTCTTAAAACTCAATAAGAGGACAACCCAACTAAAAAATGGGCAAAAGATCTGAATAGACATTTCACCAACAAATGATCAATCAGCACATGAAAAGATGTTCAACATCATTAGTGACTATAGAAATGCAAATCAAAACCATAATGAGATATTACTTTACACCCACAAGAATGTAACTATAAACGGGCACAAGGTTTCTTTTGGGATGATGAAAATGTTCTAAAATTAGATTGTGGTGATGGTTGCACAGCTCTGTAAATTTACTAAAAATCTATGGATTTTAAAATGAGTGAATTTATGGTATGTAAATTATATCTCAATAATGTTGTTAAAAAAATCTTAAACCCAGAAATTGACAAGTAAACAAAATCTTAATTAACTAATATGCTAATATTTCTTTCATGCTGGATAATACAACTGATTATTAGTCATGATATACATCCTGATCTAGAAGTTTATAGTAAAAAATCAAGTATATTTCTTTTTTTTTTTTTTTTTTTTGCGATACACAGGCCTCTCACTGTTGTGGCCTCTCCTGTTGCGGAGCACAGGCTCCGGACGCGCAGGCTCAGCGGCCATGGCTCATGGGCCCAGCCGCTCCGCGGCCTGTGGGATCCTCCTGGACCGGGGCACGAACCTGCGTCCCCTGCATTGGCAGGCGGACTCTCAACCACTGCGCCACCAGGGAAGCCCTCAAGTATATTTCTTGATGAAGGATAGTGAAGCTCAGTGGATTTCTAGCGTAATTAGAGTTCTTGATTAATAAGTTGGCAGTCTATCACCAATTTGGAACCTTTAAAATTGGAGTAAGGCTGTCTGCATGGTACAGTGGATGCCACTGGTAGACCTTGTCACCAACAGCAGTTAAGTTCCTCACAAGCTCTTCACTTCATTTTCAAATTCCAGGAACACAAGACATGAATTCTTGTCAAGCTTTCATTGATTACTTACTTTGGTATGTATTTTGCTTTGTATTTCAATAGAGTAAAAAAGCCATAAAGAATATCCTACAAAAATGCACCTATTTACCAGCTCTCGAGCCATTTCTGTATGGTGCTCCTCCCAATATTCTGAAGTATGTGGTTGGACAGTTCAGTAAGGTAAGCCATGCTCTCTTAGCCTAGAAGTGGGGGAAGAAAATTGAAATGGGGTATTAACTTGTTTCTTCTGCTGGGTCAATGTTTTCTTCTATAAGATGGGGGCAGGGTTTTACTAGTTAACTTTCACCTATCATATTGACATGGAAGGTAATATAGGTTAATAAAATTAACATAAGCTAATAAAATTCACACATAAATAATTCACACTTTCTTCTTCCTCACATTTTCCTCACAGCCTCTGTACTGTCTTTTTTATGTTCTTGGAGAGTAAAGAGTCAACATATAAAAACCTCATAGCGCAGATAATTTATACTGAGAAGTAACTTTTGGTAATTTTCCCAGTGTCTGTTAGTTTCACTCATCTGGGAACACTGCGAAGATCTTATAAAGAAAAGGAAAAAGGTCTCTGAGTCACTGAAATATTTTTTGCAACGTGCATGCACTTTACCGGCGATGCTTTGAGACGTCACTTGGAGTGTATTGACTTATTCTGTGAACAGTTTTGACAAACGTGGCTGTCATATTTCTTAGACCACTGCAGATTCAAGGTAGTAAGGTAGAAAGGTCAAGCTGCTGGAGGGGCTCAGCCAGTGGGACTGACTGTTGAAAGCAGAGGCTGAGAGAGAGTGAGTGTGTTCTCACAGCTGTGGATGGCCAGGAGGGGGACCCTGAGCTGTCAACTGTGTTCAGGAGGTTGGTTTTAAGAAAACAGGGTCTTTGGAGTTAGTATCCCACTGTGTCCGTGAGCCCAGGCTCTGGAGCTGGGGTGCCTGGATTCTCCATGTACCAGCAGCAATGCCTTTAGCAAGTCTTGACCTCTCTAAACCTTAGTGTGATTACCCATAAATGGGGTTAATAAAAGAACCTATTTATAGGGTCATTGTAAAGGTTAATGAGATGTTATATATAAAGAATTTAGCCTAATCCCAGGCATACTAAGCACTCAAAAAAAAAAAACCCACAAAATCCCCAAAAGTTGTTTTTAAGAAATAAAACATGGACGTGGTTAAGGCTGATTTTTAAAAAATAATAAAAATGAATGGCAGGCCAAATTCATTTGAATAGTCAGTTATAACGCTGTATAAAGGAGGTACCACTGTTTGTACATTGTATTTCTACAAATAATGAACAAAAACTATATATTGCTGTAATGTTTAGGTTAGGCCCTACAGCTAAATAGGTCTAGTTTTAGATACTCATCTGAAAGATCATACTGTCTGCTAACAGCCCTCAGTTCTCTGAATCCTTCCCATGATCTCCAACAGCTTGGTTGCCCCTCAAGCACCATAGTCACTGGATGGTAGAAGGTTGTAAGTTGCTGAAGGTCCCTCAGGATACAATTCTGTGTGTCAAACACCTATGCTCTGTCTTCCTCCTTCTAAGAAAATAATTGAACTTTGTTTTCTTGGTGCTAAGTAAGAAAGTGACCAGCTAATTCGATCAGCTAAGAGGGAGGGAGATGTAAGGAGATGAGTGGATCATTCACAGTCATCAGCTCTTGAAAGTGAGTAGTTGACATGATTTCTGAAAGCTTCATTTTATCATCTAATCTTTTCGGCTGCAGGGAGTGAGATATTCTGGTTTTATTGAACTTGAACTTGAATTTTACTAAACTTTATGAAAATGAACACTAGCTTGAACTGAGTTCAAAATAAGTCACGTTTTAAAGTAAATCAGTGGGATTTGTGGAAGTTAGACAGCCAAGATAAAATAAAGACAATACTGCATATCACATACTCTTATAAATGTGCCTTTGGGAATATTTCTTCAGGCAGAATTTTGCATTTTCTTAATCTAAGGATCCAGAGCACTAGAAAAGAGATGGGAAAGCAAGGCAGAAGGTAAAAAGGTATGAATTTAACGTGGCTGCAGACAGATAGGAGGTAATAAAAACCCTCCAGGCCAAACAAAATATTTAAAACTGACACATCTATAGGCTTTTCCATTTTTAGGTATACACACTAGTGCCAGCTTTTACTGTCCAGTTGATGCGTATTATCATTCTATTAGCAAGATCCTTTTGTAGTTTTAAGTATTAAAGTGCCTACATGTACCCAGCACTCTGTTAAGCATTAAGGGATAGGCAAAAAAAGAATAAGACCAAGTTCTTTTTCAAGGAATTTTATAATCCAGCTGGGAGACCAGATGGAACAATCAGAAAACACTTCTATGTACTAGACTTCATGATAAACTTAAAAAAAAAATTGAGAAGAATGAGTGAATGCAGCCTGAGATATTCAGGGAGGACTTCAGTGGAAGAAGTACAAGTGAAAACAAAGCTGGTCTTTAAAGAAAGAGTAAGAATGGAAGAAGAAAGAAAGGGTGTTTCTGTCAGAGGGAATGGTAGCAATGGCCACGGAAGGAAGAAAGCAGGAACCGCATCCCCAGCCCCCAGGACCTTCCTTATTTGTTCCTTGTCTGGTGGTCGTGTTGTCTTGCATGATTAACCTCTTCATCTCCACTGGCTCTTTCCTTTCAACACACTAACATCCATTGTCAAACCCAGTGACTTTATTTAGTTCTCCTTGGTCGCTTCTTAAAGTCTTCTCTCTCATTTGTTGGTTCTTTACTTCCCTGGTGTTTCTTCTGTGTCTAACACCTCCTCCATTTCCTTTCTCTGCCTACTCCTTAGTATGTTCTTTCATTTCCTAAACATTTATTGAGCATCTATTAGGCACCAGGCACTAGAGAAATGAATGAATGAATAGTTTCTACCTTCAATGACATTTATGAGTGATAGACATATAAACTAATAATTAAAATATTATGTGGCAAGTGCACTGATAGGGGTTTAACAGAATTCCATGAGAGAAGAAAAGTACCCAACTCATCCTGGGAAAAGAGAATAGGGGTATCCCAGAGAAAGTTTCTTAAAGGAGGTGACATCTGAGCTGAGTCTTAAAACATAAGCAAGAGTGGGAATTTCCTGATGGTCCAGTTTCCACTGCAGGGGGCACTGGTTTGACCCCTGGTTGGGTAACTAAGATCCTGCATGCCACGTGGCGTGGCCAAAAAAAAAAAAAAGATAAGCAAGAGTGAGCCAGTAATGGGGGAGGTGTGTGGAGGGTGGAAGGGTATTCTAGGAAGAGGAAACAGCATAGGCAAAGGCAAGAAATGGTTTGGACCCACCCTTTGAGATTATTGAAATAAAATTTAGCATAGAGATCGGTAGGGAAGGATGCTGGAGAGGTATTTAGGACCTGAGTCACAGAAGGCCCTCTGTGCCTTGTTAAGGAGATTGGAGAGACCTTCAGTTTGTATAAGAGAAGAACGGATACTGCTTTACCTTGTATGTATATGAGTGGCTCTCCATTATCTTTGCTCCTGTTCATTGCCTTTATTCCATCTCCACGACATAAATAAAAAGTTAACAAATTTCTAAAAAGGCTGCATTTGACTTCCAATGATCAGCAAATTTAGGCTCATTATGTTACAGGTATATTGGACATAAATTCTCTTATATATTTCCTGAGATATATTATTGCTTTTCAGTAGTAAAAATCCAACTTGGAAAAGAAAAGCTGACATTTTTATGTGCTTCACTTTTCAAGGTGCTGCCACATGATAGCAAAGCTCGACGACTTTTTGTAACAAGTGGTGGACTTAAAAAGATTCAAGAGATAAAAGCAGAACCTGGATCTCTCCTTCAAGAATACATCAACAGTGTTAACAACTGTTACCCAGAAGAAATAGTAAGGTGGGAAAAATGGACTTTGAGAAGGTCAAAGTTATAATGTAGTTTTTCTGTTCTCAAACCTAGATTTTATATCTACTGTGTCAAAATGTGGACTTTGAAATAGCACATAAGACCAGTGTATACTTCTACTTCTCTCTTGATCTCTTTTATCCCTCAAATTAAATGATGTTCTGATTGACACATACATTTCCACATCAAACTGGGATGCCATTTGAGATATTTCTGTACTAATTTAATACATGCTTTACTAAAGAGTACCCAAATACAGAGTTCAAAGTAAATTAACAATCTTTAATATGAACCTGATTTAGAAAGAGTCTGATTTTCATAGTTCCCTGCATATTATTTCTCTGCCTTAAGCTCCATTCATATCGGTGAGAGTATTACAAATAAAAAGGAGATGTTGAATGGCAAAAAGAAAGTTACTATCTATATTTGAAATAATTAAATAAATAATGTTTTTATGAAATGCAGATGCTTCATAGTAATGTAGCAGGAAGATTTTCTCAAGATTAATTTTTTTAATGAGGTTGGTTTCAGAGCATTAAACCTAAGCCTCAGTCCCTGTAAGCCTAAAAGAGAACTATACCACTAAACCCCAAATAAATAAAAACAAAGTTACCAAGTACAAATAGAATTATTAAGCAACTGAGTCTTGAAAAATGTCCACAAAACATGCAGAATTAAAGGCTATATTTATCTATATTTTTTCTAATACTACACTCATTTCTTATTTTCTCTTAATATTAGAGATTACAAATTCCAATTTTTAAAATTTGTTATAATTTATATGTTATGTAAACTATTCTTCCTATTTATTTATTTTTCTTCAATTTATTTATTTATTTTTTAAACTTTTTATTTTTTATTGGCATATAGTTTATTAACAGTGTTGTGATAGTTTCAGGTGTACAGCAAAGTGATTCAGTTATACATATACATGTATCTATTCTTCTTCAAATTCTTTTCCCATTTAGGTTGTTACATAATATTAAGCACAGTTCCCTGTGCTATACAGTAGGTCCTTGATGGTTATCCATTTTAAATACAGCAGTGTGTACATGTCAGTCACAAACTCCCTAACTATCCCTTCCCCTCACCCTTCCCTCCTGGTAACCATAAGTTCGTTCTCTAAGTCTGTGAGTCTGTTTCTGTTTTGTAAATAAGTTTATTTGTGTCATTTCTTCTTAGATTCTGCATATAAGTGATATCATACGATATTTCTCTTTCTCTGTCTGACTTAACTTCACTTCACTATGACAATCTCTAGGTTGGTCCATGTTGCTGCAAATGGCATTATTTCATTCTTTTTAATGGCTGAGTAATATTCCATTGTATATATGTACCACATCTTCTTTATCCATTCCTCTGTTGATGGACATTTAGGTTGCTTCCATGTCTTGGCTGTTGTAAACAGTGCTGCAGTGAACACTGGGGTGCATATATCCTTTTGGACCATGTTTTTCTCTGGATATATGGTAAGGAGTGGGATTGCAGGATCATATGGTAGCTCTATTTTTAGTTTTTTAAGGGATTTCCAGACTGCTCTCCATAGTGGCTGTACCAATTTACATTCCCACCAATGGTGTGGGAGGGTTCCCTTTTCTCCACACCCTCTACAGCATTTATTGTTTGTGGATTGTTTGATGATAGCCATTTTGACTGGCGTGAGGTGATGTCTCATTGTAGTTTTGATTTGCATTTCTCTAATAATTAGTGATGTTGAACATCTTTTCATGTGCTTCTTGGCCATCTGTATGTCATCTCTGGAGAAATGTCTATTTAGGTCTTCTGCCCTTTTTTTTTTTTTTTTTCAGTATACTGGCCTCTCACTGCTGTGGCCTCTCCTGCTGCGGAGCACAGGCTCTGGATGCGCAGGCTCAGTGGCCATGGCCCACGGGCCCAGCCGCTCCGCAGCACGTGGGATCCTCCTGGACTGGGGCACGAACCCACGTCCCCTGCATCAGCAGGTGGACTCCCAACCACTGCGCCACCAGGGAAGCCCCTTCCGCCCATTTTTTGACTGGGGTTGTTTGTTTTGATGATATTAAGCCGCATGAGCTGTTTTTAAGTTTTGGAGACTAATCCTTTGTCGGTCACATCATTTGCAAATATTTTCTCCCAATCTGTGGGTTGTCTTTTCATTTTGTTTATGGTTTCCTTTGATGTGCAAAAGCTTTTGAGTTTAATTAGGTCCCATTTGTTTATTTTTGTTTTTGTTTCCATTACTCTGGGAGTATTCTTCCTATTTAATATCAGTGGTTTTTAATACATATGGTAACATTGATTTTAAAAGCACGAAAATAATTTTAATATTGAAATTTGTTTTATATTCACATATACTCTGCCAGTAAGTTCTTTCCAGAGGTGTACAAGTTCATTCACTTTGGGGAGGTTTATGAGAACTTCTTGACCAAAAGAGTTCCAATAAATTAGCTTTGACAATATTAATATATATAAAATACATCAAAGAAGTAGTATATCATAACATGTATATACACTATGTATAATATGTAAATAAAATAACATATCAAAAAGGTTGTATAACATAAATATGTGTGAACCCACTAAATGAAGGAAATGTGAAAACCTTTTATGAAGAAAATAAAGTTAATTTTTGTGCATGGAATGTATGTCCCTTCAGGAAGAATGCTATCTTATATAAGTTTAAAATAACTTTCTATGCAATTTTCTAACATAAACAGAATTATAGAAAAATGGAAAAAGCGAACTAACTGGTCCCCCAAATGGAGTGACCTATTAGAATTAACCAATGGTAAGGTGCTTTCTTGAATAGAAGTCTTCTTTCCACTAATTTCTAGGATTATTTTACAGGGCACCAGGGGAAATAAAAAACTCTGTCATGTTAGAATTTGACCTGGTTCTTTGTCAAAATACCATTGTAAAATTTCCACTTTTCATATTCTGGGATCTGGGATTTCATTTTGAAAACTGGCTAATCATCATGAAGAATTTTGGTTAGCTGGCTAACTTTTTCAAGTTTCTGACATATATTTTTTAAAGCATTGGGCTCTATAGAATTTAGAGGAGTTTTATAAAAATCTCTGAAAATTTGCCTTTCTATGAAAGCAGACAAATATAATCTCAAAATTGTTTAATTTTTGCTATCATAATTCTCAAAAATGACTTGGTGACTATTTTAGAATTATTCTTTATAAGACAGATTATCAGTGGATACTTTCTCTCAGCTGTTTTTAGCCTAAACATTTATTTCACATTGCCTTCTAATTTTAGTAATCTTTAAAAATGTTTAATAAAGGTGGTTGGTATGATGAGAGGGAAGGCGCCCAGGACGAGATGTTAGAAGACCTAAGTTCTAATCCTGGGCCACTCCACAGCTGTTGTCTTCTGGATCTCTGCCTAAACTGGGGTGCAAGGCATGCATACAGTCTTCCATTCAGCACATTTCTGGTGTGATAACAGCTATTACAGTAACCTAAATTCTACATGGGTCTAGGATGAGTTAACTCCCCTATATTCTTTTTTTTTTTTTTTTTTTTTTTTTTTTTGCGGTATGCGGGCCTCTCACTGTTGTGGCCTCCCCCGTTGCGGAGCACAGGCTCCGGACACGCAGGCTCCGGACGCGCAGGCTCAGCGGCCATGGCCCACGGGCCCAGCTGCTCCGCGGCATATGGGATCCTCCCAGACCGGGGCACGAACCCGTATCCCCTGCATCGGCAGGCGGACTCTCAACCACTTGCGCCACCAGGGAGGCCCCTCCCCTATATTCTTAAAGGCCAGGAAAAAGTAGGGTGATAGCCAGAGGAAAGGCATTTCCAGTTCTTTTTTGGAGGTTCATTTTGGTTCTTTCATGAGGAATATGGCTAAAAGCTCGGACTTAGGTATCAAACAGATCTAAGTTCCTATCTCAGTCCAAACGACTTGCTAACTGTGACTTTGAAGATATTACTTAACCCTCTTAACCAGTTTTCTCATCTGTAAAATGTGAATAATTACCTACTTCACAGAGTTGCTATTAGGATTAAGTGAGAGGCTATTAGGATTAGCCACAGGGTTTACAGATAGGAAGAATTCAATTCAGTAAATATCTGTTATATCTGTCCCTCTTCTTGTTCTTTTTTTCTTTTTCTTTTTTTTTGAAGTTGAAATACAGTTGATTTACAATGTTGTGTTAGTTTCTGGTGTACAGCTAAGTGATTCATATATATATATATTCAGATATATTCATATATTCTTTTTCATATTCTTTTCCATTATGGTTTATTACAGGATATTGAATATAGTTCCCTGTGCTATACAGTAGAACCTTGTTGTTTATCTATTTCATATATAGTAGTTTGTATCTGCTAATCTCGAACTTTGAATTTATCCCTTCCCCATCCCCTGCCCCCTCTGGTAACCATAAGTTTGTTTTCTATGTCTGTGAGTCTGTTTCTGTTTTTTAAATAAGTTCATCTGTATCATATTTTAGATTCCACATGTAAGTGATATCATATGGTATTTGTCTTTCCCTTTATGGCTTACTTCACTTAGTATGATAATCTCTAGATCCATCCATGTTGCTGCAAATGACATCATTTCATTCTTTTATATGGTTGAGTAGTATTCCATTGTGTGTGTGTGTGTGTGTGTGTGTGTGTGTATACTAAATCTTTATCTGTTCATCTGTCAGTGGACATTTAGGTTGTTTCCATGTCTTGGCTATTGTAAATTGTGCTTCTATGAACATTGGGGTGTATGTATCTTTTCAGGTTATAGTTTTGTCTGGATATATGCCCAGGAGTGTTATTGCTGGATCGTATGGCAACCATATTTTTAGTTTTTAAGGAACCTCCATGCTGCTTTCCACAGTGGCTGCACCAATTTACATTCCCATCAACAATGTAGGAGGATTTTTTCTCCACACTCTCTTCAGCATTTGTTATTTGTAGACTTTTTAATGATGGCCATTCTGACCAGTGTGAGGTGATATCTCATTGTAGTTTTTATTTGCATTTCTCTAATAATTAGAAATGTTGAACATCTTTTCATGTTCCTGTTGGACATCTGTGTGTCATCTTTGGAGAGATGTCTATTGAGGTGTTCTGCCCATTTTTTGATTGGGTTTTTTGTTTTTTTGTTATTGAGTTATATGAGCTGTTTGCATATTTTGGAAATTAAGCCCTTGCTGGTAGCATCGTTTGCAAATGTTTTCTCCCAGTCCATAGACTTTTCATTTTGTGCATGGTTTCCTTTGCTTGCAGAACCTTATAAGTTTGATTAGGTCCCATTTGATTATTGTTGCTTTTATTTCTATTGCCTTGGGAGACTGACCTTAGAAAACATTGCTACAATTTATGTCAGAAAATGTTTAACCTGTGTTCTGTTCTAGGAGTTTTATGGTGCCATGTCTTATATTTAAGTCTTTGAGCCATTTCCAGTTTATTTTTATGTATGATGTGAGGGAGTGTTCTAACTTTATTGATTTACATGTGGCTGTCCAGCTTTCCCAACACCAAGGAAACAGATATTCAGGTACAGGAGGGTCCCAAACAAGATGAACCCACACACACCTACACCAAGACATATTATTCTTGTTCTTTTTTCTATCCATGTTAAGTCACATTATTAGCTAGATCAAATTTAACATTATAATAATACTGGAGAAACTTATGTAGCAGCACATGGCCACTTATCATTTTTTCACTATTTGTTTTGATGATAAATGCATAGCAAGCAAATATTTGTTTCATTTTTGCAAGTATAAAAGACATAAATAAAGATTGTTCTGATTAGATTTAAATTGCTTTTAATTGCTAAGGTAGGGATTCCAAACTTTTTCCTGATGAGAAACTACTTCTGAATTCCTTAGTGACCAGAGGACAGACAGCAGAAGCAAGAAGAACTACAATCCTGCAGGCTGTGGAACAAAAATCACATTCACAGAAAGATAGACAAGATGAAAAGGCAGAGGGCTATGTACCAGATGAAGGAACAAGATAAAACCCCAGAAAAACAACTAAATGAAGTGGAAATAGGCAGTCTTCCAGAAAAAAGAATTCAAATAATGATAGTGAAGATGATCCAGGACCTCGGAAAAAGAATGGAGGCAAAGATCGAGAAGATGCAAGAAATGTTTAACAAAGACCTAGAAGAATTAAAGAACAAACAAACAGAGATAAACAATACAATAACTGAAATGAAAACTACACTAGAAGGAATCAATAGCAGAATAACTGAGGCAGAAGAACGGATAAGTGACCTGGAAGACAGAATGGTGGAATTCACTGCTGTGGAACAGAATAAAGAGAAAAGAATGAAAAGAAACAAAGATAGCCTAACAAACCTCTGGGACAACATTAAACCCAACAACATTTGCATTGTAGGGGTCCCAGAAGGAGAAGAGAGAGAGAAAGGACCAGAGAAAATATTTGAAGAGACTATAGTCGAAAACTAACCTAACATGGGGAAGGAAATAGCCACCCAAGTCCAGGAAGCGCAGAGAGTCCCATACAGGGTACACCCAAGGAGAAACACCCCAAGACACATAGTAACCAAATTGGCAAAAATTAAAGACAAAGAAAAATTATTCAAAGCAGCAAGGGAAAAATGACAAATAATCTACAAGGGAACTCCCATAAGGTTAACAGCTGATTTCTAGCAGAAACTCTACAAGCCAGAAGGGAGTGGCATGCTATACTTAAAGTGATGAAAGGGAAGAACCTACAACCAAGATTACTCTACCTGGCAAGGATCTCATTCAGATTCAATGGAGAAATCAAAAGCTTTACAGACAAGCAAAAGCTAAGGGAATTCAGCACCACCAAACCAGCTCAACAACAAATGCTAAGTGGGAAACACAAGGAAAGAAAAGGACCTACAAAAACAAACCCAAAACAATTAAGAAAATGGTCATAGGAACATACATATCGATAATTACCTTAAACATGAATGGATTAAATGCTCCAACCAAAAGACACAGACTGCCTGAATGGATACAAAAACAAGACCCATATATATACTGCCTACAAGAGACCCACTTCAGACCTAGGGACACATTCAGACTGAAAGTGAAGGGATGGAAAAAGATATTCCATGCAAATGGAAATCAAAAGAAAGCTGGAGTAGCAATACTCATATCAGATAAAATAGACTTTAAAATAAAGAATGTTACAAGAGACAAGGAAGGACACAACATAGTGATCAAGGGATCAATCCAAGAAGAAGATATAAGAATTATAAATATATATGCACCCAACGTAGGAGCACCTCAGTACATAAGGCAACTGCTAACAGCTCTAAAAGAGGAAGTCAACAGTAACACAATAATAGTGGGGGACTTTAACACCTCACTTACACCAATGGACAGATCATCCAAAATGAAAATAAATACGGAAACAGAAGCTTTAAATGACACAATAGACCAGATAGATTTAATTGATGTTTATAGTACATTCCATCCAAAAACAGCAGATTACACTTTCTTCTCAAGTGCGCACGGAACATTCTCCATGATAGATCACATCTTGGGTCACAAATCAAGCCTCAGTAAATTTAAGAAAATTGAAATCATATCAAGCATCTTTTCTGACCACAACTCTATGAGATTAGAAATGAATTACAGGGAAAAACCCACAAACACATGGAGGCTAAACAAATACTAAATAACCAAGAGATCACTGAAGAAATCAAAGAGGAAATCAAAAAATACCTAGAGACAAATGACTATGAAAACACGAGGATCCCAAACCCATGGGATGCAGCAAAAGCAGTTCTAAGAAGGAAGTTTATAGCTATACAAGCCTACCTCAAGAAACAAGAAAAATCTCAGATAAACAATCTAACCTTACACCTAAAGGAACTAGAGAAAGAAGAACAAACAAAACCCAAAGTTAGCAGAAGGAAAGAAATCATAAAGATCAGAGCAGAAATAAATGAAATAGAAACAAAGAAAAAAATAGCAAAGATCAATAAAACTAAAAGCTGGTTCTTTGAGAAGATAAACAAAATTGATAAACCATTAGCCAGACTCATCAAGAAAAAGAGGGAGAGGACTCAAATCAATAAAATTGGAAGTGAAAAAGGAGAAGTTACAACAGACACCGTGGAAATATAAAACATCCTAAGAGACTACTACAAGCAACTCTATGCCAATAAAATGGACAACCTGGAAGAAATGGACAAATTCTTAGAAAGGTATAAGCTTCCGAGACTGAACCAGGAAGAAATAGAAGGTATGAACAGACCAATCACAAGTAATGAAATTGAAACTGTGATTAAAAATCTTCCAACAAACAAGTAATGAAATTGAAACTGTGATTAAAAATCTTCCAACAAACAAAGTCCAGGACCAGATGGCTTCACAGGTGAATTCTATCAAACATTCAGAGAAGAGCTAACACCCATCCTTCTCAAACTCCTCCAAAAAATTGCAGGGGAAGGAACACTCCCAAACTTATTCTATGAGGCCACCATCATCCTGATACCAAAACCAGAGAAAGATACTACAAAAAAAGAAAATTACAGACCAATATCACTGATGAATATAGATGCAAAAATCCTCAACAAAATACTAGCAAACAGAATCCAACAGCACATTAAAAGGATCATACACCATGATCAAGTGGGATTTATCCCAGGGATGCAAGGATTCTTCAATATACGCAAATCAATCAGTGTGATACACCATATTAACAAACTGAAGAATAAAAACCATATGATCATCTCAATAGATGCAGAAAAAGCTTTTGACAAAATTCAACACCCATTTATGATAAAAACTCTCAAGAAAGTGGGCATAGGGGGAACCTACCGTAACATAATAAAGGCCATATATGACAAACCCACCACAAACATCATTCTCAGTGGTGAAAAAATGAAAGCATTTCCTTTAAGATCAGGAGCAAGACAAGGATGTCAACTCTCACCACTATTATTCAACATAGTTTTGGAAGTCCTAGCCACAGCAATCAGAGAAGAAAAAGAAATAAAAGGAATACAAATTGGAAAAGAAGAAGTAAAACTGACACTGTTTGCAGTTGACATGATACTATACATAGAGAATCCTAAAGAGGCCACCAGAAAACTACTAGAGATAATCAATGAATTTGGTAAAGTTGCAGGATACAAAATTAATGCACAGAAATCTCTTGCATTCCTATACACTAATGATGAAAAATCTGAAAGAGAAATTAAGGAAACACTCCCATTTACCATTGCAACAAAAAGAATAAAATACCTAGGAATAAACCTACCTAGGGAGACAAAAGACCTGTGTACAGAAAACTATAAGACACTGATGAAAGAAATTAAAGATGATACCAACAGATGGAGAGATATACCATGTTCTTGGATTGAAAGAATCAATATTATGAAAATGACTATCCTACCCACAGCAATCTACAGATTCAATGCAATCCCTATCAGATTACCAGTGGCATTTTTTACGGAACTAGATGAAAAAAATCTTAAAATTTGTATGGAGACACAAAAGACCCCAAATAACCAAAGCAGTCTTGAGGGAAAAAAACGGAGCTGGAGGAATCAGACTCCCTGACTTCAGACTATACTATAAAGCTACAGTAATCAAGACAATATAGTACTGGCACAAAAACAGAAACATAGATCAATGGAACAAGGTAGAAAGCCCAGAGATAAACCCACGCACCTATGGTCAACTAATCTATGACAAAGTAGGCAAGGATATACACTGGAGAAAAGACAGTCTCTTCAATACGTGGTGCTGGCAAAACTGGACAGCTACGTGTAAACGAATGAAATTAGAACACTCCCTAACACCATACACAAAAATAAAGTCAAAATGGATTCGAGACCTAAATGTAAGACCGGACACTATAAAACTCTTAGAGGAAAACATAGGAAGAACACTCTTTGACATAAATCACAGCAAGATCTTTTTTGATCCACATCCTAGAGTAATGGAAATAAAAACAAAAATAAACAAATGGGACCTAGTGAAACTTCAAAGCTTTTGCACAGCAAAGGAAACCATAAATAAGATGAAAAGACAACCCTCAGAATGGGAGAAAATATTTGCAAACGAATCAACGGACAAAGGATTAGTCTCCAAAATATATAAACAGCTCATGCAACTCAATAGTAAAAAACCAAACAACCCAATCCAAAAATGGGCAGAAGAGCTAAATAGACATTTCTCCAAAGAAGACATACAGATGGCCAAGAAGCACATGAAAAGCTGCTCAACATCACTAATTATTAGAGAAATGCAAATCAAAACTACAGTGAGGTATCACCTCACACCAGTTAGAATGGGCATCATCAGAAAAT